>NW_027457837.1:0-632500 GCF_050624435.1 Tenrec ecaudatus
TGAAGTGTGAGTTTGAAGTGGTGACCTCTCAGTTAGCTGGTGGCTTTGAACCACTGACCTTTTTGTGAGCAGTCCACCACTTCTCGGATTATTATGGCACCGAGCACGTGCTAATTAAATATCTGTTGACAGTGAATTAGTTTCTATGACAGTTGCTGTTGTATAGGCTAGATCCCCTTCCCTATTTGATGTCCCTCTTGCTCCGTTTTAGTGATTTTACTCCTAACTGCTCACACCTGAGAGTCCCAAAACAAGAGCAATTGACTAGGGGAGCTCCTTGCCCAGCTGTCTCAAGAACAGGAAGTGCCTGAGGTTTTATGCCCGCCCTTAGCACTGAGCAGCCAATGAGGCCTGGTCCAGGCTCATGGGAGCCAGCCAATCACGCAGGACACACTTTCCAGATCATCGAGGCCCTTGTGGGTCAGTCTGTGCTCCAGATTTCACCTGAAATTGCAGCCTCGCTTGGATTCTCACGTTTCTGGATGCTGCTTTGCCTATTCCCTCGGAGGTATCTCCTGGGCACGCCTCTTTCCTGATCACCCACACACCCTACTTGTCTTGTGGCCTATCTCTTGGGAATTCCACCTAAAATACCGAATGTATACAGAATAGTTGATGCCAGGCACAGCAGGGACTCGGAATGACTGCATCTCCCCGAGTGTCAAGAGTGGCATGTGCTGCTCTTTCAGATGGGCTTTCCTGAGAGTGTCGGCTTTCTACCGCTGCCGACTAAATCTGTGGTGACTGGACCCAATTTTATATCTAACTTAGTTGCTGCATGAGAAGCAGCTTCATCATTTTAGTAGTTAATTGTTATTGAATTCATTGCAGATATCTTGACTGATTTGTGGAATTGATTGATGGAAGAGGTTATATTTCTGTCAGCCATTTTTGTTGGAAATGTGTTAGTCAGTAAATCTGGTATTGAATTATAGGTCTTTCAAGCTAAAGTCAAAATGTGTTTTCCTCGATTTTCTAGGCTTTTAGATTGTACTTATATCTTGACTGTACAGATAGTTTGCGATTGGCTCACCCCTACCCAGAAATTCTGTTGAAGGAAGTCCCGAGGAACGACTTCCAGACGAATTACCGTGATACACTTCTATGGAGCGGGTCTGCTCTGGGACATATCGAGCTGCTGCTTCAGAATTGACTTAAGAGCAGCTGCTTTGGTTTTCCCTTCTCTCTCCTTTTAATATAGATGGTAAAGAGTCACCTGTACAATCATGTGTTATATTGCGATGGGGTAGGCTAGGGTGTCTAAAGAAACAAAACCAATGACATAGATTGTTTATGGATTTGAAATCAGAAAAAAAAAACCCTTGATATCAAGAAACAATTTCACATCAAGAATGCATCCCAGCTGAGGCAGGCGGATGAAACAGAACAAGTACCTTTAGCGGAAGCAGGGGGATCACAGGTGGGCGCAGAGTCCTGTGGATCCAGGGTTGGTGGGAAATGGCAGGGTGTTGAAACATGCAGGGTCTGCAGTCCACATGGGGCTGACGCTAGAGGCAGACACAATCTTGGCAAGCAGGGAAGGCGGCGGGCTTGAGAAAGAAGTTCTTGCTGTTCGCTTATAAAAAGCCACGCCCCCAAGGAGGCGTCACTAGGCGACTACATGATTGACAGGTTTGACTCCACCCCTGCCTCCACAAAAGTACCAAGTTAGTATAAGATCTAACCATTACACATGGACTACAGTTTTCCTTTGTAGTCTTTATGAACATAAATATCCATTTACATATACTAAATAAAATATTTTATACTGATTTGGGAAAATCACCAGTAAGAAAATAATAAATCCTTTTATCTGTAAAATGGGATTGGGAATAGGTGTTTTAGAATTGAAAAACACTGTAGAACTATCTGGTGGCAAACACCTTTATTTTATAAATGAGAACATTTGAGACCCAAGCAGGTTAAGTAATTTGCTCACCAGCATCCCACGTTCTTAGTGGCAGAGTTGGACTAAAATCCAACTCCCAGGACACTGCTCTCCACTGCTGTACAAAATACACATTTCTTATTCACACAATTGATATGAGGATTAGGGACCACATCTGTGAAAAATAGACTTAGCCTTTGGAAAGAAGGATGCTGGATAGCTTTATGAAAGCTTTATGGAAACTAATCTCATTTTAGCCTTTTCTGTACAATTGTTAGTTTTGTTCAGTTTTATGTTACTTGCCTTAGGATCCTTCTTGGCTGAGGACTAGATAATATACAGTGCTTGATTTAAAATCCATGTTAAGGGTCCAGATTGTGCTGGAATATGAATGATGTTCAGCTGGGTTTGAGCCAGGAGCACTTGCAGAGTGCCCACCAGAATGAGGATTGTTGATGTCCAGGCAAGAATTTTCTATCCCTGGTTTGCAGATTGGGAACAAGACAGGTTTTTTCCAAAGAAAAGAAGGGGGCATAAATTATATTTCTGCCCTGCTCAGTAATACTTTCAAAGTTTGTTATAATATGTCTTTAACAAACCATGAATTTTCTCTCCTGCTGAGCCACCGTATCCTGACTATTTTCAGCATCGTTAGGGACCCATTATATTAATCCACCATACCTTCAAATCTCTAACAGGCGCACATAAGTGATCACTTTGAATATTTATTTTGAAGCAAAGTATAGAATTGTTCTCTTTGTCGTCTTGCAAAGGGAGGAAATTGTAACTTGCTCACCTTGGTTACTTCAATTGTTGTAGTTTGATTCTTTCAATTACAAAGTGCCTTGATATAATGGACAAAGGATATTGTTTAATTTTTGTAGTCCTTGAAGTAATTTGTGTAGGTTCATATTTGCACGATAGATACAACTTGAGACCAAAAGGCTAAAGTGCTGCGTCTGCATATGTTTTAGGTGCGGTTGTATGCAAGACCCGACGCCATCAGAAGAGGATCCGGGCACTACGCCCTCCATATAACAAAGAGACTAATTGAGTTTTATGAAGACTACTTTAAAGTGCCCTATTCTTTGCCAAAACTCGGTAAGAATTTTCTTGTTTATTTTTTCAGAAGGGCTCCTTGAAGGTGGAGTTTATTGGTTAAGATGCTTAGGACGCATGAACAGTCTAAGGGTTATATTTTTAGAGGCTATGATTTCACAAGAGGTAAAATAAAGTTTGGTGCTTCTGGATTCTTGCCACAAAGTATGTGTATAATTATTTAAGAACTGATGTAGGTTTAGCATTTTAAAAGATAGCCAAAATAATTCTACTTTGTTAAAAACATGCGTAAAAGGTTCTTGGCAGTGTCACACTTCATGCTCTTAACTACCGTGTACAGTAGGCACTGCTACACGATTATTTTTTATATTAAGGAAATTGAGACCATGAAGTTTCCTATTCCTGCAGACAGCCATTAAATGAAGGAGCTGGGATGTCAAACACATTCTCTGTGATTTCCCAAAGTCTTCACTGTGACACTATGAGGAGGTGCCCATTGATTAGTGCTTGTTTCCTAACTCTCACATGCCGGGCTACAGTGTGTAAGCTGCCCCTCGGTTTTTTTTCATTCAGCCACATGTTGGATGCCGAGTTATAGTAAGTTAAATAAAGAGAAGAGAGAAAGGAATTGCACTGGTCATGGGATTGTGTTCTCGAGTGTTCTTATGTTTCTTCCATGCACGAAAGTAGTATACTCAACACTGTTGGTTGAATGAATAAATTAATTACTTTTATTACTTTAACTTCAATGAGGCTGCTTTGGCAACGTCATTCTATGACTTTCCAGAAAGGTAGAATGCATACCCATTTTGAATGCTGAAGGTATTTTCTCTTCTGAGAAAATCTGTTTTGAAATCTCACATCACAACACTCCTTTGTTCCCCCCTCCCCACCGCTACACGTTTTTCCTTCCCAAGGGGATTTTTGATCAGGATCCACATCAAAAGTATTGCTCATTGGCAAGAACAAAGTGCTTTCATGATCACAGTGCTAGCGTTTCAACCACAGGTTCTTGTCCCCAGAGAATAGGCCTGTTTCATTAAAGTACCTGCCTGCTGTGTAGCTTTACTGGTCATACAATGAGCTGTTTAGAAAATAGACAGAATAGTTGACACTCTTACCACTAGGTGTAGCATGTGATGGAAAAGAATGAGATTGTACACATTTGAATTCATTTTAAAACACATAACTTCAAATCCATAGGCAACGTGATTTTTTGTTTTCTGTTTTGTTTGCGTTTTTGTTTTATCCTCTCTCTCAAGTCCTCAGTTAGCCCCGGTTACACTGACATCTCCCTGGTGGGAACCCAAGGCAGGGAGGTGTACCTGACCTTATTTGCGCGGGAGGTGACACCATGCTCTGTACTCGGTCAAACAAACTGGAGCTTCCCAGCTTGACCCTAATGTCCCATTCACGAGTGCTTGTTGCAAGTTCAGCAGAGAATAAAATGTGGATCATTCTTTGTCTCTTTCAGGCCGGTAATTAGCAGAGGAACTCAATTTAAAACTTCAGGGGTCCCATGTAACTGTCAGCTTGCAGCAGGGAGCATTTCTGCTCCTCTGCTTCACTCCCAGCCGAACCATGTACGCTTTCTCTGTAGAAATGGACGCTGTTCACTGTGATGGTGACTCGCTAACATACTTTAGGGTGTATGGCATGGAATGATTTGACTTTACCCCGGCACAGTCAGTGTTATCTTGGGAAGATATCACAGCCCATGTGCTTTGTAAAATTTCTCTCAGTTTCTATGCATTCTATAGATATTTTCATATGTCTGTTAATGACATTATAAGTACATTTTCTATATAAAATCCTACATAAAGTTTGGTAAAAGCAGATGTAGTTTGACAAAGTCTTAGCTTTTGTTATACATTGTGAATTGTATTTTCAAAAAAGGAATATTTTGGAATCAACTCGGTTTTTATGAATGACCCAGGCAGACTCGTTTTGGGTATTCGCTGTGGCTGTCTTACTATAGAGTCTATTTCACCCATCCTCTCTTCCCTTACCTATCTTCCCTTCCTGCCCTCTCTTCGACCTTCCCTCCTCCTCTCATTTCCTCTGCAGGTGTTCGTTGGGTCACTCACCTGTTGTAGACACTTAACTTTCTGATAGCCATAGAGTTGTGGATAAAAAATGCAAAACTTCATTCTATACTAATATTTAAAACCTATTAATTTGAGGCAAGTTAAATCATTAAGTAAAATATATAGCCTATCAGCTACAGATTAAAAGACAAAACAAAAACAACTCAATGCCATAAGATTGATGCAGACTCACAGCGACCTTGTAGGATAGGGTAGAATGCCCCTGTGGGTTTCCTAGACTGGAGCTCCTTACAGGAATGGAAAACCTCATCTTTTTCCCATGGAGTGGCTGGTGATTTTGAACTGCTGACCTTGGGGTTAGCAAAGGCAGAAAGGATGAATAGAAAGTGTGTGTGTGTGGCACTGTAGATGAAGCTCATATTTTTACTTGTTTTACTTTTTTCTTTTTGTAAATTGATTTTGTTGTGAATTGGGTGACGGTTTACAGAGCAGATCATCAGTTTTTTTCAACAATTAAACACATTTTGTTTCATCTCATGTACCATCACATATGTACTTCCTTTCTGTTACCCGTTCCCATCCATGCTTCTTTTCGAATGCTCTGAAATTTGTCCTTGGGGAAATGCTGCCCTTTGGGTCTTAATTGGTTGATTATACTCAGGTGTGCCTACCACACTAGCGCTGTTATCCCTCTTTGAGACCTGTCTGATGTGTGACTGAAACGTGAACTACAAGGGTGAGTCCAGTTACAGACCTGAGGAGTGACTAAGGATCATAGACTTCAGGGTGCCACCAGTCTCTCTCCAGCCTGTGAGCCCAGTCTCTTTTGTGATTCTGGAATCTGTACTGTATTCTCCTCTGCTCTACCGGAGCCTTCTGTGTAAGCCTTTCCATAGCAGGTGGAAGTGGTAGCCAGGCGCCACCTAGTGCTTTGTGTTTCATGGATGTGAAGGCTGATGTGTGCATGCCCCATACAACTATTAGACTAATTGTTTCCATGAGAGTTTCTATTTTTATCAGTCTTCTCTCCTCCCAGTGGGGGAGCAAAGGAGACCAGTAATTGTACCCTAGATGGCCACATGAGTTTTTCAGGCCTCAATCTCTACTCACCAAAGTAGGCCTTAGAACATCGCCTTCATGAATCACCTATGTCACCCTAACCATTGCTAATAAGTGTTTGGTTATGTCTAATAAGGTGTTGAGGTTTTTAAATGGGAAATCACAGAAGACACCATTGGGAAAATGGTTTTTGAGCAAAGGACTTAGGGTAGTAGAAAAATTAGCCCAATACATGGAAGAAATGATGGACACAAAGAGATGAACAGAAAATTTCAAAGGACAGCTTGAGAAGACAAAATAAATTATTATGATTAAATGTGCAAAGACTTAGAGTTAGAACACCAAAAAGAAAGAACATAGTTGGCATATCTTTAACTGAAATAACTCATTATTAAAAAAGTCAAGCCTTCAGTTTCAATCTTGAAAGATTCTATCTGCAAAATATTGAATGATGGAGAAAGCATTGAAAGAAGGAATACACAGTCATTGAACCACACTAATCAACATTTGTCCATTTCAAGATGTAGCATGTGACTAAGAACTAATGACACTGAAGGAATAGATCCAAGCTGTCCTGAAAGTATTAGCCAAAAACAAGGTTTCAGGAATCGATAGAATATCAATTGAAATGTTTCAACAAAGTGATGAACCACTGGTAGCACTCCTCTAGAAATTTGGAAGATGGCTGCTTTGTCAACTGACTGGAAGAAATCCATATTTATAATCATTCCAAATAAATGTGACTCAACAGAATACGAAAATTATCCTTGATATCAGATGCAAGCAATATTTTGCTGAAGTAGTAAACAACAGTTGCAGTAGTTAATTGATTTGGAGCTGCCAGAGGTTCAAGCCAGATTCAATAGAGGATATTGAACAAAAGATATCATTGCTGAAATCAGATGGATTTGGCTTAACACAGAGAAGACCAGCTGTTGTGCAGCGTGTTTCATTCACTATGTGAAGGGATTCCACTGTATGAATCACTGCAAACTATGGATTACCTTGAGAAGAACAGGAACTACCTATTATGCTCATGTGAAACCTGTACATGGATCCAGAGGACATTGTGTGCACAGAGCAAGGGACTGCTACTTGGTTTAAAATTCAGTAAAAGCGTGTGTCAGAATTGAATCCTCTTGTCCTACTTACTCAATTTGTTTGCACAGCAAATCATCAGAGAAACGGGATTATGTGAAGAACTCAGCATCAGGATTGGGAGGCAGGCTTATTAACAACCTTCAATATGCAGATGACACACCTTGTTGGCTGAAAGACAGGAGGACTTAAAGCTCTAGTTGTTAAAAATCAAGGATTTCAGCCTCAGTATGGATTACAACTCAATGTAAAGAAAACCAAGATTCTCAAAACTGGACTAATAGGTAACATCAGGAAAAACAGAAAGATTGTAGTTGGCAAGCATTTCGTCTTGCTGGGATTCATCATCAACACTCATGGAAACAGCACTCAAGAAATGAAGCAACACATTGAATTATGTAAATCTGTTGCATAAAATTTCTTTCAAGTATTGGAAAGTAAGAAGGTCACTTTGAGGACTGAGGTACAGCGGACAGAAACCATGGTATTTCCGTGACTTTTTGTGCGTGTGAAAGTTGGATATTGGATAAGGAAGCAGAAGAAGATTCTCTGCATTTGAGCTACGGTGTTGGCAAAGAAGAATGAAAGTCCCACGGACTGCCAAAAGAGCAAACTGGTCTATCTTGGTGAAGGACGGCCAGACGCTCTTTAGAGGAAAGATGGTAAGACCTTGTCTCACATACTTGGAACTTATTATCAGCAGAGACCGGTCCCTGGAGAAGTCCATCATGCTTGGTAAAGTGGAGCAGCAATGTAAAGAAGGAAGGCCCTCAATGAGAGAGAGGGATTGGCAGTGACTGCAACAGTGAGCTCAAAGTGAAGGACAGGCGTGACGCTGGGATGGAGACGAGTGCTTTGTTCCGATGTGCATAGGGTTACTGTGCAGCACCGACTTGATGACAACATTCAAGCGGGTATCCAAAAATAACCCAGGTTTTTTTTTTCTAAGCTATGCATTTAAATTTTTTTACAAAACAACCTTTTAACCTTCAAAGTATTATCCATTATACTTAATACATTAGTCAAATCTGTGATTCCATTCTTGGAAACATTTTCAAACTCATCTGTTTGGATGGCTGAGAGCACCTCCCTCATTATTTTATTCTACTGGACAACAAAGTGAATCACGGCCCATTCCTATGTCATCCTCGCCATCATTTATTATTTTTGAGCCCGTTGTTACAGACACTATGTCAGTCCATGATGTTGGGGGGTCTTCCTCCTTTTCTTTGACCCTCTATTAAACATAATTTCCTTTGGCATGGGTTAATCTCTCCTGGTAGCATGTCCAAAGTACATGAGATGAAGTCTTGCCTCACACACTTCTGAGCAGCATTCTAGCTGTATTCTATTTTTTTAAAATTGGTAGCTCTTATAGATATTATAAAAATTTATATTTCAATTAGATCAAGCATATTTGTACAGTTGCTGCCACCATCATTTTTAAAACATGTTCTCCGTGAACTTGTTGATATCAGATCCCCTTTATCCCCTCCTTAGCCCTCCCTACCCCCCAGGAAACCTTATTATATATTATTATTATTAAATTGCCATATCTTACACCATCAAATGTTTCTGCTTACTACAGTTTTGTTATTTGATCCCCTCAAATGGGACACAGTCATCATTGCTGTCCATCTCTTAGAAGAAAGCTTTGTTTGTTCTTCTGGCAGCTCATGGTACTTTCCATATTGTTCGCCAGCACCATTGTTCAATTGCATCGATTCTTCTGTGGCTTTATTCACTATCCAACTTTCATGTGTATTTGAGGTGACGCATGGCTTGGATAAGACATGCTATATAGTATTGGTTCTTAATCATGGGTAAATTTGTTGCCCCATCCAAAAACCAAAACATTCGGAGATATTGGGGACATTTGCAATGGTCCCAAATGCGGAGAGATGATATTGACATTTAGAAGCCAGAGGTGCTGCTAAACATTTTACATCGTGAGGCCAACTGTTCATCTGAAAATGTCAGCAGTGGTTCACATAAAAGAACTTTGTTGTAGGTGGAAAGGGCAGAGGCATGAAAAGCAGTTAAAATTCAGGCCCAAAATGATGGCCACTTAGTGTAGGCTGTTAACAGTGGCATAGACAGGAGTAGAACAATTCTGGTTGGTAGCAGAACCATTTGGAATTTGTTGACGAAGATGTATGAGGTGTGAAAGAGAGAGAAATCAAGGCACCAACTCTAAGGTTTTGAGGAAAGAACCATAAATATATCAATAAACTCACTGACCCTGAGTCAATTCCAATTCAGTGACTCTGTAGGATAGAGTGTAACTGTCCCTTTGGGTGTCTGAGGCTGTAAACCTTTGTGGGAGCAGAAAACGTCATCCTTTCTCCTCGGTGTGGGTGATGGATTAGAACTGCTGATTTTGTGGTTAGCTCCACAAGCAAGTCACTTTGGCACCAGGGCTGAAGAATGAGAAGGGTGGAATTTCCATTTGCTGAGACAAAAGATCGTCTGTCCAAGAAGGAGATCACTTAGAGACTGACATATCTATTAAACATTTAGGTAGACATTTTATATCTGCTAGAAATTTAAACAGATGTTGGATTTGAAACTGGAGTTGACTGAGTGGTTTGGCTTGAGATATACATTTGTCAGTATCTAATGAAATGTGAAGCTTCGTGCACTCACCCTGGTGGTGAAAGAAGGTAGAAAAGAGAATGGGACAAGGCAGCACTGACAGAGATCAGTCATCTGAGGCTATCATCTACATGCCCTTGAGTGGATTCCAGCAACTGCAAAACTGCTAATAGAGGTGCTGAGGAAACCAGGAATAGACAATATCTAGAGAGTATCTCAAATAGGAGCAGACAATTCTGACACATCATGTTACAGGCGGACTGACTGAGAATTAACTTTAGCAACGTTAAGGTAATTACTGACTGTGTTACAGATAAAGAAGCAAAACTAGGGACACTTATAAAGAGATAAATTGATATCAAGACAATGCCTCATACAATTGTAGACATGGGTAAGTTCAGTCTAGCTCAAGTGCATGGATCAGATGTTAAGCTGGGGGCTTCTCCTGACTTGCCTAACTATAGTGACTGATTACACAGAAAGAAAGAAGACAGAAAGGTCAATGACTACAGAGGAGGATGAGTCTGAGGTCCAAGGTCAGGCTTGTGGCTGCAGAGTTCATAAAATCCATGCACAGAAGGCCAAATGGCAAACTATTGGTGACGTCGAGGGTCATTAATGTAGATAGTGGGTCTTTGGTTGAAGTCCAAAGAACCCCAGGGGTTGATGAGCCAGATGTAGGATCCCCACCATCAAAAAGCGAGGCAGTTTCCCACAGCCTCAACTGACCAGTACATGAGTAGTAGGACACATTCCCCAAAGAAACCTCCTTCCCATTGCATGAGGGCTGTGACCTAAGTCAGGAGGTTGCATCCCGCCTTTATGTTCTCACCTGTGCTTGTCTACTCACAAGCAGACCCCAAGATGGGAATTGTTGTGCTGTGTTAGATCACATCGTGGAGGATTACTGGGAACGTATTGAGAATCCTGACCCAGCCAAGATGAGGCGCGACTTACCTGTCACAGTGACTTTGACAAGTTGCAGGGGATGTTGGCAACAAATACCTGATAGATGTGTTGAAGAGACAATGGATGTGGGGCATGGCTATAGACAATGGGTTTCTAGGAATTCCCAGTGATTTTCTAAGAGGAGGAGGGGAAGAAAGGCTTATGTTCTGATAATACTTATCTCTGGTGGACAAAGGCTGCTTCTGCAGAGCTGAGAGCTGCCTTAACTTGCTTTCCCCAACCAAATCCCAGAGGAATAAGGAGCTTGCTACTTTCCATTAGAAAGTCAAATTTTAGACCAATTGAGCCAATAATAAACTACTAGTTGACCTGATTTTACTTAAGCTATGGAGGCGAAATGTGCATGTAAGGGTATTATATGACCAATGACCTTAAAATAAAATTTTCTATTAATAAATATTAAAATTTTAAAAATCTTAAAAGTAATTTTTATTTCTCAATTATAAACTCTGCAATGCCTTCTCTCCTCTCTTTTCCTTCTTTCCCAAGTTCTTTTTCAATTGTAGTACTGAGCAGTCTGTTTTTCTATTGTGGTCTCATCTGTTAACATACCCCCAAGGGTTTGAATTTTCTCCTCATGCGGTTTATCCAGGAGAGACCCCAGAGGAGAATTATGTAATTGGTGTTCACCATGTGAGGATTTGGTTTTAAATCTCTAAATTTGATAATTAACCTATCTGTAGGTAATCTATTTATATGAGATTGGCAGATCTTTTCTATTTCTAGCTGTTCAATTATAATTAAAAGTGTATCATCTACTTGATACAATACAGCAAGCTATCTTATTTATATTTTATCTTCATGAGAACCCTCAGAGGCATGGAGTGCTTCTTAAAAGGATGTGTTGTAGAAATTTGAAGAATGAAATTGTCCTCTTTCCTCCTATCCCAAAGACATACTAAAAATAACAACAACAAATACTTATATCACTTTTACTATATATGAGTCACTCCTTAGGACATGGAACATTTTGACCCATTTAGTGTTTTACTATGGCCTTAGGAGATAGTCCCTCTTATATTCTCATTTTCCAGATGAAGAAAACTAGGCATTTGGTGATGAAGTAAAGTACTCAGATTACACACTTGGATCTGGAATTTCAAACTCCATGATCTGTTCTCAGGAATAATACAAGACTTTTTCCTTTGTTGTTATTGTTGTTTTAGTTCCTTAAAGGCAATACATGTTCTTTATAGAAAAACTGGAAACTTAACTAGCTAAAAGTGCACATATGATAGCTCCTAATTTTATCTCCGAAGATATATTTGAGTATTTCAAGTGTGATTTCTTCATGGACATTTCATAATTAATTCAGTGATAGATAAAGTGAGTCAGAATTTTATTGGAATATTTTGTTATTCACCCTGTTTAAATTTCAATTAATTATAGACTGATAGTTTTCAGTTTCCTTTTGGTGCTGCTCAAAATCTGTATATCAAGAAGTTCTCTAAAGCGTATGCTCGATTACTTCTTTTCAACACTTTATGCTTTTATGAAGATCCATTACCCACCTGGCACAGAGGTGCCATCTTAGAGGAAGAACTGGTATTTTGTAACAAGAATATCTGCCTTCAGGGAGATTGTGGTTTTGATGAGGAAGCAATGAGATATTTATAGGAATGTGTGAATTAGAGACTTACACAATATGGGATGTAATTAAGTACCAACGTGTACGGTACAAATGTACGGTACAATTACCTGCTAGCCAGGCTATGAACAGTGACTGATTGTACTATATATCCAGAACATGAAATACCTATTAAAAGCAGCCTTCATTTTACTTAAGTCCAGAAAAAGAGAGGGGAATTGAATGAGAAGAGGAGATAGAAGTAGATGGGAGATCAGTTTTCATGTTGTGTACTAGGGAAAGCTCATAGATTTCACTTTATACATTTGGTTTTATATAGTATGTTGATCGATTTACTTTCCTATAATAGACAAATTATGAGATATAGTACCTTTTGAATTTTTGTAAATGAGAGAGGTTAGCTTGTGTAGTTTCTCAAGTTGTCACAGATGTATCTATGTCTTCATGCTGACAGCACTGATGACAACGACAGTCCTTCTCCTTGAAGGTGGGCACGCTTACTGTCTCTCATCCGGTAGCGTGGTTACAGTTCCATACTTACTCTGTGATTGGGTCTTCTCCCTGTATCAGTGGCTGTATTGTTGTTTTTAATTGGAGGTAATAGATTTATAATACTTGATTATGCATATTATAGTGATTATTTGTGATCCTTTCAGTGTGTTTTTTCTTCCTCCGTATATATTTTTTCTGCTTTTGCTTAGCTATTGGAATGTACAAATACTGAATACCATTTACCATATATACTTGTGTATAAGCCGAGTTTTTCAGCACATTAAAAAAAATAATTTTATTGGGGCTCATATAACTCTTATCACAATCCATACATACATCAATTGTGCAAAGCACACTTATACATTCGTTGCCCTCATCATTCTCAAAATTCGCTTTCCATTTGGGTTCCTGGAATCAGCAACTCATTTTCCTTTTTTCCCTCCCAATCCCTCCCTGCCCCCCTCTCCCTCATGAACCCTTAATAATTTATAAATTACTATTTTATCCTATCTTACACTGCCCAGTGTCTCCCTTCACCCACTCTTCTGTTGCCCATCCCCCAGGGAGGAAGTTATATGTAGATCCTTGTGATCGGTTCCCCGTTTTTAACCCCCATCCCTCCTGGTATGGCCACTCTCACCAATGGTCCTGAGGGGTTCATCTGTCCTGGATTCCCTGTGTTTCCAGATCCCATCTGTACCACTGTGCATCCTCTGGTCTAACCAGGTCTGCAAGGTAGAATTTGGCTCATGATAGTTGGGAAGAGGGAGCATTTAAGAACTAGAGGAAAGTTTCATTATTGCTACAGTGAACACTGAGTGACTCATCTCCTCCCCACTACCCCTCTGCAAGGGATGTCCAGTTGTCTACAGATGGGCATTGGGTCCCCGTCACACGCTCCTCTCTTTCACAATGATATGATTTTTTCCCCACCTGTCTTTGTTGCTTGAAACCTGGTCCCCTCGGCCCTTCATGATCACACATGTTGGTGTGCTGCTTCCATGTGGGCTTTGTTGCTTCTGGGCTAGATGGCCGCTAGTTTACTTTCAAGTCTTTAAGACCCCAGACACTATATCTCTCGATAGCCGGACACCATCAGCCTTCTTCACCACACTTGCTTATGCACACATTCATCTTCAGCGTTTATGTGGGGAAGGTGATCACACAATGATGGTTTTTGTTCTTTGGTGTCTGCTACCTGATCCCTTCAATACCTCGTGTTCACATAGGCTTGTGTGCTTCTTCTCTGTGGGCTTTGTGGCTTCCGAGCTAGATGACCGCTTATTTGTCTTCTAGCCTTTAAGACCCCAGATGCTATATCTTTTGATAGCCGGGCACCATCAGCTTTTCCCACCACATTTGCTTATGCATACGTCTATCTTTAGCGATCATGCTGGGAAGGTGGGAATCATGAAATGACCATTTAGCTGAGCAAGGTGCTCTTGTATTAAGGGAATGCACGTGAGGAGGCCAAATGTCCACCTGCTACCTTACTACTAAACCTATAAATATATGCACATAGGTCTATTTCCCCCATAATCATAAATATATTTACATATGTACATGTCTGTATTTAGGCTTCTGGGTATGCCCTTTTCCTCCTACTCCTTCCCTCTATTTCCTTACGCCTTCCTCCTGTCCCACTACCATGTTCAGCCTTCTTTCTGGTTTCAGTAATTCCTCTCAGTACCTTGCCCTTGGTCACTCCCTACCAGTCCTCCCATCCCCTCCCTGGCACTGGTTTTGAACCACTCCTTGTTCCCTTGTCCCTGAGTTGGCCAATACCTCCTCCTTTCCCCCACCTCCCACACTCTCATTTCCCTCCGGGACCTTTGGTCCCGTTATTTTCTTCTTACATTGTTTGTCCCGCCTATCTTATCTAGGTGGACCTGCAGATATAATAATATGTCAGCACATTTTTAATGCAGTTTTTATGATAAAATTATGTGCCTCAGCTGATATTCGTGTCGGCTTATATTTGAGTATATGGGGGTGTGTGTTTTCTTAAGTTGATCAAGTAACACTTTTTTTGTCGGGGGGAATAAAATTTCTGGGAGGTCTGTATAGCCTAGTCTAATTCTGACTTCATCCTCAAAACACTTTATTTCAACTAGAGCTCTTCAAACTTACAATAGAGCTATTTAATCTAGTGGGTTATTGGTGGAAACTAACATAAGCTGTCTCGGTGGGCTCTCAGGGAAACAGGTGAGGCAGTCCATCTCGTTTCAGTTTTCTAAGTACCACCGGGAAATACTTTTGTGCAAATGACTATCCTTGCTCCCCATTTGGAATCAAGTAAATGTAGACGCCTCCTGCCTCATGGAGCTAATTTATTTCGTCAAAGTCCTTCATAGGGTGATTTTTCTAAGGAAAAAGAAAGGCAGTTCCCATTAATTTCAATGGCAAATATTTTTATGCGTTTCCTACCCCCACTGCCTTATGCTAAAACAATACCAAATCCAAGTCACTTCAGGATTTATCAGCCATTTTACAACAATCCAGCAAGGCAATTTTCCCTTCATTAATTATAATATGATCATTTAGCAGTCCTTGTTAAGATATTTTGCATTTACCGCATAGTGTACATTTCCAAGACTACACTAAAAATGCAAAGCCAAAAAATAGCACTGTGACAATGAGAGAAATCAATGAAAACAATGCATTTTAGTGGGGACGCTGCATGAGATTATTACGGCTATAAACCAGCAAACCATGAGTTCATTGAGAGGAGCATGTAATGCAACACAACAGAATTGAATTAACTAATTCAACTAGTATTTATTGAGTAGTGACCAGATAACGTTGTCCTCAGCGATGATAATAAATGGTCTCTTCCATTAGGAACCTAAAACCTAGTTGATTTTTATGACTGTGCAGCTTGCCAGCATTGTTTGATGTTCAGTTTGCTTACCACCCTCCCCTATGCGTTCGTTTTTAAGAGTGTCTGGCCTTTACAACGTTGGGTTTGTGCCCAAGCATATTTTCATTAATTTGGTATTAGTCTTGTGAAAGAGTGCTTCTCCTCCTGAAACTACATGCAATTTCAGAAAGTGCTTAACTTGCTCGGGTGTGTTTGTAAGGAGCCCCCCAAGGCGTTGTTTACAGACTCCAGCAGCAGTATCCGGTCCTGACAGCTCTGCAGTGAAGTGAGAGAACGGACTGGCTCCACTATGTTGACTTGAATCATTGCTAAAGTCTCATGCTCTGTATTCTTCCCCCCCACCCCTATTCCCATGGCTTTAATGATGCCACGCCAGTGATGGGACCTTCTCTCAGGATCACCGGAGCCCAGCCTCGCTCGCCTGCTCCCAGACATCTCTCGGAGTTCTGTCCCTGCCCTAAATCCTTGATTTTCCCCTTTTATTGGGTCCTTTTCTGTTGGCACTAAAAATGGGGAACTGTTTCTCTTCACTTAAACACACAGACCCACACACTTCCACTCCCACTCATTCCAGCCACTGGACAATTTCTCTCCTTACTTTTATAGCCTTTAAGAGGTTAGCTGTCTGTACTGACTCCAATTTTTCTCTCTCCTTTGTCTTTTGAATGCACTTAACACCAGGCTTTTGCCCCCTACACGCCACTAAAACTGTGCTTGTCAAGTGCAAGAATGCCTCTCCATTGTGAACTTCAGCGGTCAATTCCCAGTTTTCATCTTGAACTGCCAGCAGATTCTGACACAGTTGTTCTCTCAACTCCTTAAGATACTTTTTTTTCACTTGTCTTTTCAGACAACACATTTCTCTTCCCTGCCTGCCATCCCTCCTGCTGCTCATTGGGAATTCTTTTCCTATGTATTTACTTTCCTTTCCGTCTCTCTTCACATTTTCTCTCGAAGTGTCCGGGTCTCAAGTTGCGTAGCTCTTTTCTTAACTACCAACTTTAGTCACTTATTGACTTCACCTAGCTTCTTTAATTACTATCTGCTGATAGCTAACAACTCCCAAATTTGATCTTTCCAATTGAGTTCGCTCTCAATTTCAGATGTCTACTTTGTACTATTTGGCATCTGTTTGAGTGTCTAAAGCGTATATGAAAATTACCATGTTCAAATTTGAGGTACACATTGTAAATCACTTTCTTTTTCCTTCTGAAGTTTTGCCTATCTCAGAACAGGGCAGATCCATTCCTCCAAAAGTTGTTTGGTGTTCTTGCTGGCTGCTGTCTGGTGATTCATTCTCACGGTGGTCCTGTGTGTGTGTAGACTAGAATACGACTCCGTTTGCTTTTCGTTGTTGTGAACTTTTGGAAGTAGATCGCTAGCCCTGTCTTCGCTGGTATCTCTGAGGGGAAATGAATCGTTAGCTTCTCAGCTAGGAGCCAAGCACTGAAGTGTGCTAGCTAGAGAACCCCTACATTGTTTAGAAAACACACAAACAAAGTAGCAACCTTAGATTTAAACTCTTTGTCTCTCATGTCACACACCCAAGTCATAATGCATCTTTTTGGTTCTATATTATAAATATCTTGGAAATCTGATCACTTCTAGCCATTTACCATTGTAACAGCTCATACTGTTATCTGACTCGCCCCGCTTTCTTTGTCTTTGTGCACCTTTTAACTGAAATGGATTCTGATGTTAAGTGGTATGTGAATGTGATATGTCCTGAATTTTAAGATTCTGTTGGACAGATGTTAGATTTAGCTGCTGCTGCTGCTCTCCTGTTCACACCTTGCCTTGGCACCTAGTGCCCATTCAGGGATTCTTTGGTGTTTCAAGACCCTGGATGGTGTGGCTGCCGCTCCATCCTCGTCTCCGATTCCTCTCCTCCTTGTGCACACCTGTTCTGGTTACACTGCCAGCCTACTGTTTCTTACAAGCACTACGCAGGCTCCTTACTTGGGTGTTTTCACTTGCCCTTCTTTCAGCCTAAAGCCCCCCTTCCTTCAGATGTATGCGTACTTAAAATAATCTGTTTAACAGAGTTGTGTTTTCTGACTTCCGCTTTTTATATTATAGCCTTGCGGTCACTCCTTATCTTCCTTCTTTGTTTTACTCCTCTCCCTTTCCCTCATTTCATGCAGCATTAAGGTTATCATTTCCCTTATTAAATCTTGGTCTCTAGCCCTTGTCCCACAGCAGGCACTTGGACGGCGGGGAGAAGAGTGTCTTAGTCGGAGGGAAGATCCATTGCCAAGGCTTTGAGGTGTGCAATGTTTTAGTCTGATTAACAGCAACAAGGCCAGTGAGGTTGGACTAAAGTCAGTGGGGAAAGGGGTAGCAAGAGATGAGATCAGAAGGGGCCAATTATATATGACTTTAGGGGTTTTCACTCTGTGTTTTTTTAAGAGTTTGGTTTTGGGTGTTAGGAATGTGACCTCAAGATAGGCGATACAAGAAGAGATGGTTTTATTTTCTTGTTTGCAGCTCGATTTCCACTGCCGAGTGCCGTGCCTGACCCAAGGGAGGTACTTAACAAATCTTTCAGTGTTTTCCCATCTTCCATTTTAACCCTTTGTATTATGTGGAAGATAAGAAGCAAACCTTTTCTTTTACTGTTGTTGAAAGTATATACCAATTCCCCATGTTGACCTTAATGCTAGTGAGTACATACCCCAGGTCTGCAACCTTCCTCATTCTCCTTTGCCGAGTCATTCCCCTCCAGGAACTTGAACGTTTTGCCCCTGAGGTTTCTAGTTAATATTTCATGTTGCTTTGGTCAGCTTGATCTCATGCAGTTTCAAGGGCTCCAGGTAGTGTGAAGCCTATGAGCATTTGAAACGCTGGTACACACTTTTCTCCCGTTTGGTCCAGTTATTCCACAGAAGCTTTGGTCAAGATGTTCAGTAATGGTAGCTGGCTACCATCTAGTTCTCGTGGTTCATCTTGTTTGAGAAAATGATGACGGTTTTCCTCATAATTGCCAAAGCTGTGCCTTTTCGGTAAATAAGATGTCAACGAGACTAAAGATGTGGTATCTCTATTTGCAACAGCCCTGCCATTAGGGCCCCCAAGTAGAGTTTGCTGTGAAGACTGGGGGCAAGTGCATTGAGCTTTGTTTACCATCAGAGCAGTGTGAGGGTGGAGCTGTTAAGAAGGGTGGTTTTGCATGAAATGCTTTTTTCTTCTGAAAATGCAGAATCTCGCTTTTCTTGGGCATTAGAACCACATTAATTAATGGATTTGACATATGTTTATTGGCTGTTTACTAGATACTATTCTGCCAACTGGTGGAAAATCAGCAGTTAATGAAACAGATATTCCTGTTCTCCTGGAGCATACTTTTTAATGGGAAAAGACAGGTCGAAAACAAAACATTTATGATGTTAGAAAGTGATAACTTATATACGAAAAATAAAATGTTGGCAGGTCGGGCTGTAGTTTTAAACAAGGTGTGTGGTCAGGAGAGAAAGCTGCTCAAAAGGCATGGAGGAGGCCCCACCTGACCCCTGGCCTGCCTGTTGACATGAGGCAGACGTCAGCCATGCCTCGACCTTCCGTCCTTCTCTATCCTATGCTGACACGGACCATTCCTGCCATGACACTCTACGTTCATGCTGCGTTTCATGCTGAGGCAGAAGTCACACATAGGACCCACAATTGTGTATTAGGGGAATTGGGAGGTAATCCCAAGTCAGGATCAGCAAACAATACAGTTATGGTCATTGGTCCACAGCAGCATCTTCATAGCCAATAGCCAGCTCTCTCTATAGTATCAGCCTCTCGCCACATGATCTCTTGGCCTCTGGCTCTTGCGGCCAAGAAGCTGACCTGCTGCTCTGCCTCGCAGTCTCAGTGTCTGCTCTCTCTCTCATGATCTCTCTGCTTCAGCCTCTGATGTTGGGTTGGTTTCTTTGCTAAGTCCCATGGTGTCTACATCATATCTTCTGGTGTATCTGGTGTCTTTGCTCTTGGCTTGTGCTACTTTAGAAAGGGATTTCAAACATACTCCTTTGGTAGTTGTTCTTCTGATGGGTGATCCTGGGACTTCTCTCTCTGCTCCTGCTTTTGAAGTGTCTCTTATATAGAGAAAATGATTTTGAGGTGTGGTGTTTAATCTTTCAGCAGACCATAGCCCCAAGGAAACAGGGTGCTGGCTTGGTTTACCCCCTCTGCTGCAGTGGAGACTTCATCCCCCTAATCTACTGTCAGTGCAGTAGAGAGCTCTCTCCAAAACGGAATTCGAGCCAGCAGCGCAGAGGCCAGCAGTTTTAGTACATCATGTAAGGATTGTGGCCAAAGGACCATATTCATTGATGCTATCTCAAAGGCCTAATGGTGAAATGGTTCATTATTCAGCTCCCTACCAACTGGTTGGCAGACGGAACCCACCCATTCATTCGGTAGAAGCAAAAACTGGAGATCATTTGATTGCAGCTAAGATCATTCTAGTGCAGGGGTTCTCGATCTTTCTAATGCCATGACCCTTTAATACAGGTCCTCATGTTTGATACAGACCCCCAACCATAAAATTATTTTTGTTGCTACTTCATAACTGTAATTTTGATACTGTTATGAATCATAATGTAAATATCTTATATACAGGATGTATTTTCATTGTTAAACAAATTGAACATATTTAAAGCATAGGGATAATCACTGTAGTAATTATATATTGTGAAACATTTATTTTTAATGACAAATAAAAGAAATTTGGTCTTGAAGCATGGTGTAGCATGGGTAACAGTCTTCATGCCCAGTACTTGTATGTGGGTGTATCTGCATGTGGGCGGACCTGCCTGGAGACAGATAGAGAAGGGTCTCGGTTCCTAAGACCATTGGAAATGTGTTGAGAACCGCTGCTCTAGAGGATAATTTTACTTGGTCACATGGCATTACTGTGAATTGACATGGACTCAATGGCACCTGAGAGAAGCCTGAAGGAGAACATTGTCTGACTCCTTGGAGAAAAGTCGGGGGACCGGGTCAGACTGCATGGACCTGAGAGTAGGATTTGTAAACTAACTGTTGCTGACAATCAAAGATCTTCCATGGTTAATGAAAGGCTCACTTTCATTTTGAGCAGAGGAGCAATTGAACTCTGCTTTGAGTTAATATTAAGTGGTCACTTAAATAACCCTGATAGCATGGTTGTTACGCATTGGGCTGCCTAATTGCTAGGTCAGCAGTTCAAAACCACTAGAAACTTGGTTTGAGAAATATAGGGCTTTCTACTCCCATAAATAGGTCCAGTCTCAGAAACTCGCAGGGGCAGTTCTACTGTGTTTTCTAGGGTCATTGTGAATCAGCATAGACTCAATAGCAGTGAGTTTCAGTTTTTAGCTGCTTCATATAATATGGCTTTGGGGGATAGAGGAGAATCAAGGGCAGAAGCTGAGAGGCTCCTGCATTAATCTGAGAAAGAATGGAATTTTCTACAAGAGTGCTAGCAGTAGAGGTTGACAGAGTGAACTTATTTTGGATGGATTTTGAGAGGAGACCCACCACAGTTTGCTGCATTACATCTGGAAAAAAGGAAGTTGGGTGCCTCTTTCTCTGAACTGCTTTTTAGTGTAATTTGGTGGCAACTAGTTTGAAAAACGATGCTCTTTCTTCTTTCCCTTGTAGCTTACACTTCTGCATAGCTACAGTGAAGGGGCGCAATCTTTTCATGCTTCCTTATTCCCTCGTGGTTGTTTGAAATTAACATAGTGGGATGAGTCATTTGTATTTTCAGTTTTGTCCAAACAGAGCAGCTGTACTTGGAACAAAATGATGGTTGTAATAATCTTTTCTTGGAGTAAATTGTTCTTTCACTGGCCATTGGTCAATCCGGAGTTAATTATAACCAAATAGCTATCCTAAGCCTCAGAGGACAAGTGCAACATTTCATTAAAGTCTAGGCTGGGGAGTACTGCTGACAGAAGCACTGCCAATCAGGCAATTTGAAAAGAAAGGTGACCATTCCTATAAACTTGAGAGCTAAAATAGCTTATATTGAGATCAGTAGGTTTTTCAAAATAGCTTCATTACAAGAAACTGAGACTGAGGGGTCGTTATGTAAATTAAGGTTACCCTTCTAAAAGCCAATAAAGGCAGAAAGCTCTCTAAGAGAGAAATAGTCAAAATATATTTTTTGTCTCCCTTTTCCCAGTGTTATTTTAAGCATTCTTTATCCAGTTCTGAGCTTCTCAGAAAAAAGACAGGGACTACTTGTTGATTGGTGATCCTTTCTGCGGTTTAGGGGCTTCGAATGACCATGATCATGGCTTTCCTTTACCTTCAGCATTTAGGCTGTCTGATCTGATACAATAAAGAAGAGTAACAAAGATCTTTGTTGTAAACCATGGAATATTCACTCCCAATCTTGTGGAGCGAAAAGCAGATGTCCCTCTCTCACCTGAGTGAGGTATACTTTGTTTACTTTTTATTTTCTGTAATCTCAGAGGGGATTGTCTCTCAAACCATATAAAAATTAAACTGGGATGGATATGAGGAAATTATCACAAGAAAAATAAATTGAAATATTTTTCCAGTTAATAACAAAGGTACAGTCTTCTAAATAGTGATCGATGCTGTCATCATTAGGAGTCATTAAGTTGACACTAACTCAGAGAGAGTGCAAGTATGCTGTTAGGTACATTGAGTCAGTGACCACCCATAGTGACCACTATACACATCAGAATGCTACACCGCACGGCCCTGTGCCATCTGCACAATAGTTCCTACCCTTGAGCCCATTGTTTCAGCCACAGTGTCCGTCCATCTCCCTAAAGACGTTCCTTTTATATTGATGCTCCTCCACTTAACCAAGTTTGGTGTCATTCTCAAGGGACTTGTTTCTTTTGATAATATGTACAAATATGTAAGATGAAGTCTCTCCTTCCTTGCCTCTAAGGACCACTCTTGGCCATATTTCTTCCTCAACAGATATTTATTTCTCCTTTGGGCAGTCCAAGTACTTTCAATATTCTTGACCAGCACCACAGTTCAAATGGATCAATTCTTTTTTGGCCTTCCTTATTGCATATCCAACTTTCACATGCATATGAGGCAATGAAAAATACCATTGCATGGGTCAGGCACACTTTAGTCCTCAAGGTAACACCCCGCTTTTCAAGACTCTAAACAGGTCTCTTGCAGCAGATTTACCAAATGCAATGCATCAGTTGCTTCCATGAGTAGCGATTGTGGATCCAAGCAAGATGGAATCCTTGGCAACTTCAGTTTCTACATTTACCATGTTGATACCCGTCAGTTCAGTTGTCAGGATCTTGGTCTTCTTGACATTGAGTTGTAATCCATACCATAGACTGCAGTTCTTGATCATCAACAGCAAATACTTCAAGTCCTCCTCATTTCCAGCAATCTAGGTTGTGCCATCTGCATGTTGCAGGTGCTCGAAGCCTTCCTCTACTTATCGCAGGGGTTAATAAGCCTTCCTCCAATTCTCATGCCACATTCTTCTCCTTATAAGCCAGCTTCTCATGATTTTCACAGCATATATATTAAACAAGTATGGTAAGAGGATACAACCCAGACGCATAACTTTCTTTATAGAGAGAGCAGAAGGAAACACTGCCTAGCTACATCCTCCTATCAGTTTTTGTTATCTTGAGCTTAATGTTGAAGCCAGGGTCAATCCATCTTGATGAGGGTAGTAATATTTTTGTGCTTCCTTCTTCTTTAGCAAACATGAAGCCCTTTTCCAGGGGCCAGTCTCTCCAGGTAACATGTCCAGAGTATGTGAGATGTCTCACCATCTTCGCTGCTGAGGAGCATTCTGTTCTTGAGCACTTCAATCTTCTCTCTGTTTCACATGATGTTATGTATTGATCCAATTTTAAGCACTTGGGGTTTTTGTTTCTTTTTTCAGATTGAGTTGAAATCCATATTGGAGTGAATTATATTTATAAAATAAGATTTTTGCAAACTACATTTTTACTTGATTGACTGTACCACTGCAGTATCTGAGATTGAGATTGAAACATTATGATTTTCAAATGGAAAATATATTACTACGTCAGTTTTAGCCTTACAACCTCTTTCACGATCTTTGAGAACTGTGATGCAGCTGCAGCACATGTAAATGTAAAACAGACTGAAGTGTAAAAAAGAGAGGTGGCCTGCATGGGAGGTTGCCATACATAAGCAGAGCGGATCCAATATGCCAGTCGTAAATGATGCCCCTGGGGCATCTCTAAAGCTTTAGGGAGTCTAATTTTGAAAGAAGGAGTGAGTTCCAAATGCCATTTTTCAACTGGAGGAATTTTAATGGTTTATAGTTTAGATTTATTCTTTATTGGCTTTATTTTCTCCTATGGGTTTAGTCTCCTTATGAGAAATAATTCATGAATGAACTAAAGTATCTCTTCAATAAGATAGAATAGCATGTTTTTTAGCTTTTAAATTGTTTAGCATTTTCTTCTATTTTACAGACTGGAAAAACATTCACTTGACTGTAAAATAATTGGTAGGTTTATAATGTTTAGGATCATTTAGCTTAAGTACATGTAGATAGACCCTGCAAGTTTTTATTAATATTAATAAAACTAGATAGTGAGTGGTATGAATCCTGGTGAGCCAAACTTCTCCAGTGGACGAAACCAACACTCTGTAGCTGTAGCAGAAGTTTGGTTATACTTCTATACTTATGCATGGACTTGGGTCACATTCAGTGCTACTTGCTGAGATTTGAGGGATTGTCAAAGACTATATGGCCCAAATGTAGATATGACAGCCATAAAGTGTATAAGGCTTCCCTTTCACAGTTTCACTTTATATTAATTATTTAATCATTTAAGAGATTTAATTGGGTTATCATCTTAATATCTGTTAAACTACCTTACCCTTTCCTGGCATCTGTATTGAGACAATTTATAAGAATAAATTTCAATCAAGGAAATAAATCTCCAAAATCAATATGATAGTGATTAGAGGACATTCACTGTAACAGATCAGACACTAGATAAATATTTTACAGTTTGGGAGCCATAACATGACATCGACAACTACTCAACTTCGTAGAGGTGGCAAGAAAGCAGCCATAAATAATTTATAAGTGAATGAGGATAGGCGTCCCAGTAAAATTTTACACAAAAACAGGTAGGCATGTGGATTTGGCCACGGACTCTACTTGATTGCCTCCTTCATTCAACAACACAAAAACCTATAGTTTCTTTAAACTAAGAGGTTATAATCAGGGATGTATTTTCTTTCTACATTTCTATATATGCTTAAAAATAAAACTCAACTGTCACATTAAAAAGAACTGGTACATTTAGTTTTTATTAAGACAATCAATTTGTCTATAAATATATATAATGGTACCCACATTAATTGAGTATACATATGTATCAAAATTATAATCATATGCTATATTATTTGTATATGATAAATGACTATATTTGTTTCTATATAACTTTTGAAAAGTTTAAATTATATGTATGGGTAAATTAATTTATTTGTATGTACCATATTAAACATATTTATGTACAGTATATTAAAAATCAATATTGCATATTCATCTAAAGACTTATGTTGATACTTTTGTCTAATTTATTTAACATTCTCACCTGGAATGAATAATATCTGGAAACTTCAGGATCGATAAACCCATTTTTCTCACCACTTTGAATAATGCTGAAAATTAAGAAGAGCGGTAGTAAAGCATAATGACTGATTCTATACTGCTGACTCAGGGAACTGGATTTAAATTTCAGGTCTGCTACTCAGTGTCTGTGAGATCTCTGGCATTCAGATATTTAAATCTATAAATGGGAATGTTTCCAAGTTCACAGATTTACTGTGTCCATGGTATGTTTCAAGGAGCCCTGTGGTGTAGTGATTACACGTTGGGTAGTTGAAAACTACCAGCCCCTCCTGGAGAGGGAGATGAGGCTTTCTACTCCCATGAAGAGTTACAGACCCGGAGACTCACAGGGGCGGTGCTACCCTGTCTTACAGAGTTGCCGTGAGTCAGAAGTGACTCAATTGCAGTGAGTTTGGTTTCTGTTTTTCTTTTTGTAGGTTGTAAGTATTTTAATATGTGTTTGTGGTAGTCACCTAATCTGGTGTCAATTTAAGGATTGAGAGTGTACGGGTTAAGTCTAGGTTGTCAATCTGGAGATAGCCAATGAGACTTCTGTGTGGGCATGGGCTTCTCCTGAGAATTCTGGGAAATCTGGTACTTCCTCCTTGGAGAGCTGGAAGACACCTCTCTCTCTCCCATTCCCTGGGAGACATTGCAGAAGACAAGTTACATGGACGCAACCAGACCTCGGAAGCTGGAGAAGCCACAGAGAAACCCCTGCCAGCGCTGAGATGCTTACAACGCCACTGGACCCGGAGACTTTCTACCCACTGGCTTGTGATCATCCTGCATTTGGCTTCATTGCATGTGTTTCGTGATTCTGAAGAGGACTTTATAGATTGATATCAGACATATGGGCTTATATCAGACTACGGACTTGATCTGGACTGGGCTGGGATGTTTTCTCCATGTTCAATTGCTCTTGTACAGAAACCTGTCTCTTATATACATATACATGTTTGTGAATATGTTTCTCTAGTCTACCCGAACTAATACAGTATTTTTATTGTTAGTTGCTATCAAGACAGTTTTGGTGCATGGCTACTGCATATTTTCAGAGTTAAAAACCCTTTTAAATTTTTAAAGATATTTAAGAGTTCAGAACGAGAGTGCTAGGTTTCTCTTCCAAAATAACTTTGGGTGGGTTCTAACCAGCAGCCTTTTGGCTAGCCCTCAAGATTTTAACTATTTGAGCTACCCGGAGACTTTATAATATGTGCTGTCTATTTTTATTTTTATTGGTTCAATCTTTCTTAAAAGTTTAAGTTCACTAAGGCTCACGCTTAGGCATGTAACGCCCCTGCTTCAGAACTTGGCCATAGGAAGAATAGAGTTCTTCCCCACATGGCAATGGATTTACCCCTGCGAAGTGCGGGTGAAGTGAGGTCAGAGTAGGCAAGGGATGTCTTTAATGCAACAATCTTAGAGAGAACATAACATGTTTCAGAATGAATTCTATTTTTCAAAGCTAGAGGATATAAAAATTGAGGATCTGTACCCAGTGTCATCTTTTATATATATGTTGTCAAACATATCAGTCATTTGAAATTTAAGATTAAAAAACCCTACAAATAAATGATCACAATAAAGAAAATGTACTGATCCTCATTTTTTGATGGCAGTTGATTTATTTGGGCTGATATAATGCTGTTGTATTTTGTGTTTTTGTTTTATATAGTGAGCCTAGAAAGTGAATCTTTATGGTTGATGTCATGTGTGAAGTGTTAGAAATATAATGAAGATATTACTTTAAACTTCACAAAAATATTAAAGTTTTCTATTTATTAGTCTTTTTGTGCCCTTCAGGATATAGTAGAATCAAAGTTAATATTGCAATGTATCTTTCATGCATGTGTTTCTAAAATTCTTTTGAAGACAAAAGGGTTTGGAGTAAAAATAATAAATGTGCACTCCTTTCTTAAGTGAACACACTCAGGCGTGATATTTAGTTATCTGTACTGAGACTGGTAAAATTTTTAAAATGTTAAGGTAGATAGTTGCAAAAGCAGTAAAATTTATATATGTGTCTAAATAAAGAAAGAGACTTTTTTTTTTTAATCTTAAGGGAATGATTCATAGTGTTGCTGTTAGCTGTTAGGGGCCATCGAGTTGGGCCCAGCTCATAGCTCCGCCTCCTGGTGCTGCGCCATCCTCCCTATTGTCTTCTGCTTAAGCCCATTGATGCAGCCACTGTGTCAATCCTCTTGCTGAAGGTCTTCCTCTTTCTTTCTGCCTTGCTACTTTACACCAAGCATGATGTCCTTCTCCAAGGACTTGTCTCTCCTGAAAACATGTCCAAATTATGTGAGAGAAATCTCACCATCCTTGCCTCTGAGGAGCCTGCTGGCTGTACTTTTTCCAAGACAGATTTGTTGGTTCTTTTGGCAGTTCATGGTACATTCAGTATTCTGAGCCAGCATCATAGTTCAAATGCATCAAGTCTTCCTTAATCTTCTTATTCACTGCCCAACAGTGCATATGAGGTAATTAAAATTACCAGGGCTTGGGTCAGGTGTACCTTAGGTACATAGTTGAGAGGCTTGGAATTCCCAAGTCATGGGTGAAAGTCAGTATGGCGGCTTCTCTTTACTCATGAAGCTACAGGGTTGATGAACCTAAGATTGGCAGGTCAAACAGACTGCTGACATCTATTGGAAGCAGATGAGTCTTAAGAGCAACAAGCAATACAATAGGCCTCTGGTTCACATCCAAAGAATTAGAAGTCAGATGATGTGGTCCTGATACATGTCCTATACCAGTGGTTCACAACTTTCTAATGCTGCGACTCTTTCAGACAGTTCCTCATGTTGTGGTGACCCACCACCCATAACATTATTTTATTGCTATTTCATTACTGTAATTTTGCTACTGTTATGAATCGGATGACCCTGTGAAAGGGTCGTTCAATTCCCAAAGGGGTCACGACCCACAGGTTGAGAATCACTGCTCTAGAGCGAGAAAAAACCTAAAGATATTTATCTGAATGTCTGTATGTTATTGTTCTTAAGTGCCTTCAATTCGGTTCTGCTTCATAGCAACCCTACGCTCAACAGAACAAAACACTGCTCAGGCCTGTGCCGTTCTCACATTTGTCCTTATGTTTGAGCCGTATTGCTGCAACCAATGTCAGTCCATCGCATTGAGAAGTGCATCGCATCGACAAGTGCATCGCATCGACAAGTCCATATTGCTGCAACCACTGTGTCAGTCCTCTCATTGACAAGTCCATCGCATTGACAAGTCCATCGCATCGACAAGTTCATTGCATCGACAAGTCCATCACATAGCAAGTCCATATTGCTACATCCACTGTATCAGTCCATTGCATCGACAAATTGCATCATCAAGTCCATTGCATCGACAAGTCTGCTATAGTTTATTGTGCCAGCCTGGCTGATAAACACAAGTAGGATTAACTGAAGGGCAGAGGGATAAATGGCTCGGTGACCCTCACTTTGGTTGTTCTGTGCCTCAGTTTAAAGGGGTACACTACCTGTGGGATGCCTAGCCTGTGGACTGTGTCGCTGTAAGTTGAGGTCCCTTTAAGCCCACACGATTGGAATGTTCATCTCTGGAGCGGGGACTGACAGTTGATGACAGTTCGGGACAGGCCTTGCTGTTTGCTGCCTGGATATATGTAGCCCAGCTCTCTCTACAGAAGAGGACTGGCAACTGGCAGCTCTCAAACCTTAAAGGACTGCTAGTGTCTCACTGCTTTATAATTTAACTGTTAATTTCTTGTATTATATAGCTGTATATAATTTAACGGTTCATTTCTTGAATTATATGTCTATCTTTATAAATATATTTATATATAATTACTAGCAATCTGGTTTGTCTCTCTAGAGAACCCTGTCCAATACAAAGTCCATCGTACTGACAAGTCCATATTGCTGCAACCACAGTGTCAGTCCCTCGCATTGACAATCTTCTGCTGTCACAAGCATATGCCCTCTTTCGGGCACTGGTATCGCCTAAAAACATGTCCAGAGTATATGAGACGAAGTCTAACCATTTGCTCTTGAGGAGCATTCTGGCTGTATTTCTTTCAAAATTTGTTGGCTTATTTGGTAGTCCATGATATTTTCAATATTCTTTGCTGCTACCTTAATTCAAATGCATTGGTTCTCCAATCTTCCTTATTTAATGTCCAAATATTATATGCATATGAGGTAATTGCAAATACCATAGCTCGGGTCAGGTGCAGATTAGCCTCGAAAGTGACTTATTTGTTCTTCAACACTCTAAAGAACTCCCGCGCAACAGAGGTACCAGCGCAGTGCATCACGGAGCATGTTGAGTGCTGCTCCGTCAACATACATAGATGTGCATTTAAGTCAAATGGAACGCTTGACAATGCCAATCTTTTCTCCGTTTATCACGATGCTTTCAATGAACTCAGTTGTGAGGATTTTCATGGTCTTGAATATCCATACACATATATTCACTAGAACTTTATTAGTAGTCTAGGTAATAGATTATGAAGACATCACTTTCAACTTCCCATTTCACCCAGGTGAGATTATGTGATGTCGCACTGTAATCACTCCTCTGGCTTTTGTCTTTGACTCCTTTGCCTGGTCTTTCATCATAGTCATTATTGTTGGTATGGTTGATTCCATAATTTGTGGCCATTATGTAGTGTTTTCTAGTCTACATGCAGGGAGGTAAAGTTCTGGCAGTATATCAGAAAATATTGTGTTGTGACCCATAGTGTTTTCAATGGCTAATATATGGAGTTAGCTCACCAGACTTTTTCCCTAATTTATCTTAGTTTGTGTGATAGTTAGGTATTGTGTCAACATGGCCAATGAGAACATGTGGGATTAATAAAGTTGCAGTTTGTTTGGAGGGCAAATAGATAAATGGCTCGCCAAACCCTGGCCCCTCTCTCTTGCTCTCTGGTGATTGGACCAGCATAAGGCTGCTTTAGCTAGCTCTCAACTTGTGAGCTACACTACCTGTGGGACAGCCAACCTGTGGATCTTGTAGCTAGAACTTGAAGTTCCTGCAAGACCTGCTTCACCACGGAGCTGGTGTATACAGGGCTTGAGCTTGAGGCTGTTGGATCCTGTGTCTTGCACTGCTTGAGTTTGATGTCCCATCTGGGCCTGCTTCACTAAGCTCCTGAGCTGCTGACTATTGGTGACCCGTCCTGCTGTTTTCTGCCTGATCAGCTGTCTGTTCCTTAACCTTGGACTGAGCAGTGCTCATGAGTTGGAGGACTTCCAGTATATTAACTATTCCATGGAAGTGAGTTGAACTGAGCCCTCTATACTGCTGCACGGACTAATTAGCTGTTATATTCCTTTGTGCTGTATCTAGCTTTCAAATCATAAGTGTCCTGGTTTTGTTTTTTTCTAGCGAACCCTGTCTAACACAGTTTGAAAGGTCTGCTTACGTCTCTGGTGACCTTGCTGCTATCTGCAATGCTAATGGCACAACTTACAGCATCAGAAAAATACACAGCCACCGTATTATAACATAATATGACACCAGTCTCAGTTCCTTCTCCGAAGCTTTTTGTTCTCTTTCCCTCGATCTGAAGTACTTTTTCATTAGAGATTTATTTTGGTAATATACTCAAATAACACTTCCTAAAAGGGACCTTCCTATAACCAATCTTCCCTGATTACTTATCAAATACAGCTAAACTTAGACTCTATTGCCTTGTCCTATATAGTTTTTCAGAGGAGCCCTGGTAGCATAGTAGTTCTGAGTTGGGCTGCTTACTGCAAAGTTAGCAGTTTGAAACCACCAGCAGCTCCTCGGGAGAAAGTCAGGGCTTTTGACTCTTGTAAAGAGTTACAGTCTCAGAAACCCGCAGCTGTAGTTCTTCCCTGTCACCTGCGGTTGTTTTGAGTTGACATCAACTTGATGGCAGTGAGTTTTGAGTTTTATATTGGTTTTCTATGCAGTATTCGTTATTCTGTGCTCTTGAATTACATGGAGTAGTGGTTAAGCATTGGACTGCTAATTGCAAGGTTAGCGGTTGGAAACCACCAGCCGTTTTGTGGAAGAGATATGAGGTTTTCGACTCCTGTTAAAAGTTTTGGAAACTCACAGAGGCAGTTCTACACTGGGCTATAGGTTCACTATGAGACAGAACTGACTCAATGGCAGTGAGTTTGGTTTTGAGTTTCACTGAATTATATGCCATTTTATTTATATGAAGGGTCTTTAAAAAGATTGTGCAAAACCGCAATTCTTTAAATTTTTCCTATGTCAACTAAAGCAGAGAATACTAGAATGATTCTAGTATCAATAAAACTTGTGTTGTATTGATTTGACAAGGCATTCAATTGTGTAGATCATAGAATACCGTGTATAACTTTGAGGAAAATGGGAATTCCCGAACACTTCATTGTGCTCACTAGGAATGTATACATGCATCAAGAGGCAGTTGTGTGAATTGAACACGGGACTACTGTATGGTTTAAAATCAGAAAAGGTGTACGTCACGATAATTATTCAAGCTATATGTTGAAAAAATAGAGAAACTGCTTATATGAAGAAGAATGTGGCATCAAGATTGGAAAAAAGGGTTATTAACAACCTGCAATATGCAGATGACACACCTTGCTTGCTGAAAATGAGAACTTGGCAAACTTGTTGATCAAGATCAAGCATTGTAGCTTTCAGTATGGATTATGATTCAATGTCAAGAAAGATCCAAACCCTTATAGCTAGACCAACAGATAGCATCACTAAAAATGGCAAAAGATTGTAGCTGTTAAGGATTTGTCCTTCCTGGATCTGCAATCAGTGATCATGGAAGCAGCCGTGAGCAGATCAAGACCCATTGTATTGGGCAAATCTGCTGCACAAGACCTCTTTAGATTATTGAAAAGCAAGGATGTTACTGGGAGGACTCTGGTCATCCTGACCTCAAATGTGGTATTTTCAGTTGCTTCGTATGCAGGGGAGAGTTGGAAATTGATTAAGGAAGATCGAAGAGAAACTGGCACGTTGGAATTGTGCTGCCAAAGAATATTGAAAGTAACGTGTACTGATTCAGGGACAAACAGACCCGTCTCAGAAGAAGCATGGGAAGCGTGCCTTTGGAAGCAAGGCTAGCCAGATTCCGTCTTAGATCACTTGAAGCTGTCAGGAGAGAGCAGTCCCTGGAGAAGGGCATCCAGCTTGGTGAAGGGGAGCGGCCGGGAATCGAGAAATAACCTGGAGGTGAAGAAACGACACAGTGGCTGCAGCAATGGGGGTGGCACAGCTCTGGGTAGAGTTCTGTCCTGTGCATAAGGTGGTTCTGTTTGAAACGGACTTGGTGGCAGCTCACCACAGCAACAGTTTATTACATGTGTAAGGTTTGCCGGGAGAGGGATTTTTACTGGATTAACCATGCATGGTAGTCTCTGTTACAACAGTGTTTGGTTTATAATAAATGCTGACTCAACATGGATTTGGTAAATGAATTATTGAAATGCCAGTGTTTTATTGTAAATTAACTTTCCTCCCTATTATTTTTTACTACTTTTAAAATTTGAATACATTGTCCATTAATTTTAATCAACAGAATCCATTTAAAAAATCTTTTTTTAAGTCCCAATATAGAAAATGAATGAAAGTAGTCCTTATGTGTTTAATGTGGAGAGGAGGGGAGGTTGAACTGCCCTTACTCTACCCATCGTCAGCAGATGAATATTAAAATACTATATGTTTAATGTTATCAAAAACATTTTCTCTAGTCCACTCGAGTATTTACAGGTTAATAGAAAAAAACAAAACACAAAACCCCCAAATCCTCTGGGCATTACCAAAAATCATAGTGAAAAAAATCTTTACAAAATAATTTAGAAAGGTTTCCCCCCAAAATTAGATCATGACATTTAATTCACAAGAGAAGCATTCCTAAATCTTACTGTGAAAAATATAAGCCATTTTGGACAGCAAATGTTATCAATTTCTGAATAATACAAGCTTGAACTTAACTATTTTTGTTTAATAATTTAAAAATATTTCTGTGCTTCTTATAACCATACAGAATATTTAGATGATTTATTTATTACAGTAACATAACTGTCAATGTTGCAATAACATTTTTCACCAAGAAAGAGTTTTTTATCCTGATCAACCCTATAGCTCTTGGTAAACACTCAAATTTGGATGCAGAAAGTTCACATGAAACCCACTTTGTAATTGATGAGACATATAAACTGCAAACATAACTTACTTCCACAAGATTTTAGAAGATTTCTGCACAAGTTTAATTAAAACCACTCTTTTCTTCTGATACTTTATTAAAGTGTAGTTATTTTGATGACTTGTTACGAAGACTACTTTTTTTAGAAAAATGTAAACTCTCAAAGACAAATGACTGACAAATTTCTAGATTCTTTATTGCCTCGGTATCTCAATTGTCTGTCGTCTATTTTAAAATGTAGATGAATAGGCTATCAAGGGAAAAAGTTGGTGCAATGATTCTAGATTTAATTTCCCACACTGCCACTAACTCACTGTTTAATCTTGGGCAAAAATCTCTATGGACCTTAGTTTCTTAATCTAATAAATGGGGATCTTACTCTATGTCATATTAATTTTTGTCCAGATTATTGACAGACAGGTATGAAGCTATTTGTATCAAAATGACTTTTTGGTGAATGTACATTAAATACCTATATAGATTTGTGAATACTTCAGTTAAATCAGATTAGTGTGTTTTCTTGTGTATTAATAGAAATAAATATTTTTACAGTGAAAATCCACTGATAGGACACATAGTTGATGTTCTATTAATATTAAAGTCACTTGTTGATTTGGGAGAGTTTTTTTCTCATGGCAATGGAGAAAACTAGACAGTGGTATTAACTGCTATTGGTATGAAGAATTATTTTGCTGAAAGGATAAATACATTCTCTACAACTTGAAAATTTATTTAATATCACGGTATAACCAAATCATATTTTACACTTTGCGAGTAAAATTTTCAGTTTAAGTCAGTGTTTGGCATGCACACCTTCAGGTCACGGTGAGATGGAAATTGACGCAGTTGGCAGTGAGACAGTTGCGAGCTGTGTGGTGGGGAAGCTTCTATTGACAGATAATGCAGTGACTCCAAACTTTGGAAGAGATAGAACTTTGGGGAGGATAGTGGCAAAAATCCCTTAGGGTTTAGCATGCATTGGTAAGCTGCTAAACTAAGCTGTATACCAAGTTTATAGAGAAGATTTTAAGGGAATTCATGTAAGACTGGATTTAAATGACATATATTTTGTTAAATTTCACATTTGTGCTGCAGCGTGCATTATGTGCAATTCGCTTTGAGATTTTTTTTCCTCAAGGAAGTTATAACTACTAAGACACTTTGCTGCCAAGTCACACAACTCTCCTATCTTCTTGTCTAGAATATTTTATTACCTTGCTTGAAGGAAGCGATTTTCAATTAGAAAATTATTCTAATGCACCGCACTATCTTTTCCCATGAATTATATGTCCTGTACAAATGAGATTAAATAAAAAACCCCAAAACAAAACCTGTCAGATTAAATTGAGACTGTGATTATAGATAGCCCCATGTATTCTTGACTAGACCTGTGTTCTATATGGACGCCGTTGTTAATTATAAAAACCAAGCCAAACTCACTGGTGTAGAATTATTTCTGACTCATAGAGACTTATAGGACAGGCTAGAACTCTCCTTCTGGGTTTCTGAGACTAAACCTTTACTAGCGTCGAAAGTCTCATCTTTCTCCCTCAGAGCACTTTGTGGTTTCAAACTGCTGACCTTGCACCTAGAAGCCCAATACATAATCACTATACCACCAGTTTGTTGTTTAGCAAGTCATTATTATAAAGTATTTTAAGAAAGTCCTATTCACATATTTTCATTCTTTTACATTATGGTTAATGTTATATACTCTGTTTCACTTGGTTTAAAATCAGAGGAATAATTCTATTATTTTATTTTTAAGTGATTTCTGGCTTTTGAAATGATCATCCTTTTTGAAAGCAGACTGCTGTAACACTTTTTACCTTTTAAATTTCTCACAAGGATATTAACACATATCTATACAAATGATACATCACCCGCGGCTGAAACTCACTGAAAACTTGCTCTATATAAAGTGCCTTAGTTTCCTAGCATTGCCATTAGGACCTAGCCGACATCTTATTAACATAACAAAAGACAAACCTCTTTTGGAGCTGAGTCACATTCACAAATTCCATGAGATAGGACTGCAACATGGATTGTGGGGTGATACAATTTGCTCTCGAATATGAAGTAGTTACTAAGCATTTTGCATCCACTATCTCATCTAATCCTGACATTGATATTATCCACATTTAACGTATGAGAACTATGCCTTTACAAGATTAAGCCACGTAAGGTCATGCTCAAAGAAAACTCATAAGGGTTGAAACCAAATTGGGATGCTCCAGAACCTTCAGTCCATCCTTATACAGACAGAAGTCAAATTTTTAAGCGAACGATTGGTAGTCAGTTGTCTCAAACGCTACCTACTTTTACATTTAGGTTCTAATAGTAATTACAGTTGCTACACAGCAATCTCACATACAATTTTAATGATTACAAGGCTTATTGAAGAAGTTAAAAAAGTTATAACACAAGTGATGTACTTTTCTCATCGTGACGTGTTGGAAATTTTTTTCAGGACTGCTAATAATGTGCAAAGGTCATGCCACTCCCCTGTAAGCCTCAGCTCAAGGTCTGTGGGTCAGCAAGCCCAGCTCCCTGAATTGAGTGTCCCAGGCACCTCACTCTAGTAAGCCTCAGCACAAAGGCACTTGGCTCTACTTTTGTGGTGATGAAAGGCCTGCTTCTCCAATTAAGTGGCCAGAGGCACTCCACTCCCCAAGGCAGTCTGTCATACAAAAGCATTCAGCTTTACTTTCTCTGAGGGCTGCCCATCCATCACTCTGTTTCACATTGTGGCTCCTGGTTCTCCTTGTGCTCTTCTGAAGTAACAACTATCTTCTGGAACCACGAGGTTCAGTGCACAGGGGTGTTGGGGTCTACAGGATTCACTCTGTTCCGGACTCTTGTGGACAACCGCATCCCTCCTCAGAAGCTTTTTTATCCTACCTGGATGGTATTCCAATAAATCCTACTCACGATTACTCACAGATGAATTCTATCAGTCCCTTCTTCCACCTTCTGCCCCAGACCCAGGCAGGAAAAAAGCAGTTAAGTCAGAGTTATGGACTTGGGCCCTAAAAGCCACATTCAACAGTTCAGTGCTCCTGCAGACCGTTTGAACATGTGACAAGAATGATCGAGTTCACACTAATAACAGTTTTTAAAATTGTTTTACAAAACATTGAAGAACATTATTAATAAGAAATCTTGAACCTTAAATGCAGCGTCACTGAAAAAACACAAATTGTAAAACTACATGCGTCATTACCTATTCTACCTTTTAATAAACCATGGGACTTAAAAGGTCTCCTCAATTTTAGTTAAAAGAGTAGGAATAGGTCAGTGAAAATGAACTGGATATTTACAAAGAGCACTGGAATGATGGAAGATGAGGATGCTAGCCTATTCAGAGGTGAAAAATGAGCTTATCGTTGATATTATTGGCCAGAGATGGGGAACATCTTTTTCTATAATCCAAAGATTCCTTCACCTTCCGATGTATCATTCATGGGTAAAGTCACTGGTATTGGGTTTGAATAAAGGTTAAACTGATTACATTTATCTTTTTGACTGAGTTATTTTATACCTACTGCTTTTTAAAATTTCTCTGTTTACTGATCATTTCATTTCAATTATTGCAAACTTTTACTTCTTATGAAATAGTCCCACTGACTTCCTCTCAGTAGAACATGCAGTTTCCACCATTACTTCCTATGCTAGAAGGCAGTTGATTCATGTTGGAGAGCTGACCTGACTTGATAAGGGTGGAGGTGTCGGGTAACTCTGTTTGTCCTTGGAGAGGAGAGGCTGTGTTATAAGATGATGGTCTCTTCCTCAGCCATCATCCTGTGCTTTGCCTAACCCTATGATTTAGTCACTTACCACATCATCATTAGGTGGTATAGGCATAAGATGACCTATTCAGCTTAATTAAAATCAGTAAAAAAATCCAAAACTGGTGCCTTTGTTGTTTGAGACCTGGTCTCCTCTGCCCTTCACGATCACCTATGTTGGTGTGCTGCATCCATGTGGGCTTTGTTGCTTCTGGGCTAGATGGCCGCTTGTTTGCTTTCAAGCCTTTAAGTCCCCAGACTCTGTATTTCTCAGTAGCCGGGCACCATCAGCCTTCTTCACCACATTTGCTTATGCACACTTTCATCTTCAGCGATTATGTGAGGAAGGTGATCACACAATGATTGTTTTTGTTCCTTGGTGTCTGCTACATGGTCCATTCAACACCTTTTATTTGCTTAGGCTGTGTGCTTGGTGGTGAGAATCACATCACTGTGAAAGAAGGGGAGTGCGTGATAGGGACCCAATGCCCGTCTGTAGACAGCTGGACATCCCTTCCAGAGGGGTAGGGGGAGGAGATGAGTCACTCAGGGTTCAGTATAGCAACAATAAAACTCAAAACCTTCCTCTAGTTCCTGAACGCTTCCTCCCCTCCCAATTATCACGACCCCAATTCTACCTTGTGGACCTTTTTATACCAGAGGATGTACAGCGGTGCAATAGGGATCTGGAAACACAGGGAATCTAGGACAGACGAACCCCTCAACACCCGCGGTAGGCGTGGCGACACTAGGATGGAAGGGACTGTAGAAAGGGAGAACCGATCTCGGAGATCTATGTGTAACCTCCTCTCTGGGAGATGGGCAATGGGGATATGGGTGAGGGGAGATGCCGGGGAGTGTAAGATAAGATATAATAATTATTTATAAACTATCAAGGGACCAAGGGGAAGGGGGGAGTGGGGAGTGGGGGAGGGGGAAATAAAGGGAAGCCAAGCTGATTCCAGGAACCCATGTGGGAGATGAATTATGAGAATGACGAGTGCAACGAATGTATAAGGGTGCTTTGCCCAATTGATGTATGTACAGATTGTGATAAGAGCTTTATGAGCCCCAATAAAAAGATTTATTAATTTAAAAAAACAAAAACAAAAAACTGGTGCCTATGCTGGTGGAAGAATGCCTGGGTGCCACAAACAGGTACGCACTTGACTACTAATCAAAAGGCGAAAGAATTGAGTCCACCCAGTGAGAGGCCTGATGATCTGCTTCCAAAATATCAGACATCAGAAGTCTATGGATGGGGGCAACACATGTACAAATGTGCTTGAAACAATGGATGGATGGATTGTGATAAATGATTTATTTAAAAAATGTCCTATGGAAGATACTTGGATAGATACGCAGGCTGAACCGTTGTAGGGGGGAGAAGGAAGTGTACCAACAAATTGTTAGGTTTGACAGCATATTTCTGAATGTGCTTTCACCTTTGCAGAAAATATACCATATAAACTCCAGTAGAAAGCCCCCCAGTTTTTTTTTGTGGTAAAATTAAGTTCCTCGGCTTATACTCAGGTCTATACTCTATCCATTAATGTTGAATATGCAGGGGGCAAACTTAGGAAACCTTCTTAGACATAAGCAGGCAAACACCTGAGGGAGCGAGTCACTGGGTGTAGGGATTCAGGGTACCAAGGTCTCTGGGAACACCTATCTCAATTTGAAGAACATCATTCCCGAAGACACTGTTCTCTTTAAAAACAAAAATCATTTTATTAGGAGCTCATACAGTTCTTATCACCATCCATCCATCCATCCATCCATCCATCCATCCATCCATCCATCCATCCATCCATCCATCCATCCATTGTGTCAAGCACATTTGTACATTTGTTGCCATCATCATTCTCAAAACATTTTTCTTTCTACTTGAGCCCTTGGTATCAGCTTCTCATTTTCCTCCTCCACCCCCTCCCTCCCTCCCTCCCTCATGAACCCTTGATAATTTAAAAATTATTATTATTATTATTTTCATGTCTTACACTGACCAATGTCTCCCTTTACCCACTTTTCTGTTGTCCATACCCCTGGGAGGAGGTTCTATGTAGATCATTGTAATCAGTTCCCTCTTTCTCCCCCCACTTTCACCCTACCCTCCTGGTATGGCTACTCTCATTATTGGTCATAAGGGGTGTTTCCAGCTCCTATGTGTACCCATGTACATGCTCTAGTCTATACAGATTTGTAAGGTAGAATTGGGGTCATGATAGTTGTGGGGAGGAAGCATTGAAGAACTAGAGGAAAGTTGTATGTTTCATCGGTGTTATACCACACCCTGACTGGCTCGAAAGACACTTCTACATTCGGTTTTTCTGAATAGTGACTAGAGTCCTAAAAACTCATGAGTAGACACCTAAGGTTCAACTATTACTATTGATTTCTTCTTATCTGGAGGAAATAAATTAGTGTAATCAAAAGTCTTAAGGAAACCATGAACCTTGCAAATATTAGTTTCCAAACTTGAGGCCAGAAGAATGAGATGATGCCCAACCACCATTGCCCAGTTTTCTAAAGGATCACATTAGGGTCCTAGGTAGAGTGGAAGAAAGTGTAGAATGAAACTTGAATGAAACAAATCAGGTGAGACCCTCAAGACCAGAGTTTCTCAACCACTGCTACTTCATCACTGTAATTTTGCTACTGGCATGAATTGGGTGACCCTGTTAAAAGGTCCTTTGATCCCCCAAAGGGGTTGTGGCCCACAGGTTGAGAACACCTGGTTTAGATGTTGTGAAAACAGAAAGGAGGAGGAATCTTTTCTTTAAGAGATGATGTTTAAGCTGAATCTTGAATAATTTAAGTGATGTAAAAATTGGAAGGACAGTTAGACAAGATGACATAGCAACCCGAATTATCTATTACCCAACATTCATTCATTCAACAAACCTTCGCTTCATTTGCTATGTATCAAGCATCATTCTAAGTGTGTCCCTACATTATTTCATTTTCAAAGAAATTCTATCAAGCAAGTCCGAATATTTTTCCCGTAAGAAATAGGCTGAGAGATTACAATATGCCTACTATCTTTGACCTTTAGTTCCAAGTTGAATTCACTCTAAATATTCATACTAGACTTCAAGGAAAAATGAATTCTATGTAGGGCTTAGAGTAGAATCCCGGGGAACTACATGGAATACTGGAGTAGGGTGAGTCAGACCCCGGAACAAGAGAAACTGAACCCGAAGACTAACCAAAATTTGAAAGTTTGCTTTGCTAACCAACCTGAGGCTGTTTCATCTCAAGTTAACCCTAACTATTTAACAATAGAGCTATACTTCATTGTGTTTTCAATGTTAGTTTAGTTTAGAAATATATCACGAAGCTTTTCTTCGGAAGTGTCTCTGGGTGTATTTGAACCATGAACCATTTGGCTGAAGGCCTAACATGTTACCTGTTAAGACTTTAATCTGAAGATGAGTCAGATAGGCAGAATGAAATAGGAGGGGAACCTAAATACATATCCTGCAAGAGCATGGAGAGCTTGGGGGTTGGAGTGGAAAGGTGGGGTTCTCGGGAGATGACTTTAGTAGGTATTTCTCATGTGGACTACTCTGAGAAGAAAGCATAATTTGAAGATGTCAAGTTGACTCAGACACTCAAGTATATTTTCTTTAGAGCTAGGCAATGTACACAAAAGTATGTCTGTGTACTTCTATAATGTCAGTACTCAACTTTGGTTTCCTTGTTAGGAGCTGGACTGCCTAAATTAAAAGGCGTATCCATAGCAATGAAGGGTTGAGGAAAGGGTCTGGTGACCATGCCTGACTCCCCAAAGGGGAAATAGAAGCTGACTTCACATCCATACAAAGTTGATTTCTGGTGGGTGGAAGTCAGACATGCTTCCACCTTCCAAATGTGTTGAACCTGCTCTGACACCTGTCTCACCTCCCAGTCTCCCTTCCCAAGATACTCTACTCTCTGCCGTGATAGTGTGCACCCTGTCTGTGCTTGACAGAATTCAATAAAATACCCATGGTTGTGGGATTTATTGGGGAAACAAAAAGGTTACATGTCAGGGTCAGAAATATTAAGGTTTGTCTGCAATATTTTTTTTTCTAAGCCATGCCCCATAGTTGTAAGTCTCTCTCTGGCCCTCAACTTTTCTGTCTTGTGGCCTGTTGGTCTCTGCTCTGGTCTCAGGACAGCATTGCAAAGCTCCTGGAGTACTGATATATCCCACAGGGTACCCCACTCTGCAAGCCAGCCACTTGCCCAAAGAGATGTAGCTTTATTTATTCTTGGGCCGGCAGGAGGCCTACTGCTCTGTCTCATGCAGTGCCACTAAGGCTTCTCCATGCAGAAGCCTCAGATACATTTTGCTCCTCTGCCACGGGGCTCAAAAGATTCTTTCTTCCTGCTTCTGATGTGAATCACCTTATACTCAGGCAGATGACAAAACTGACTGATTCCCTCCTCAGAGCCCTTCATACTTTCCTGGAATGTTTCCACCTGGTCATTTGGTGCTTGTTACAATGACTACGGATAGAAGATTAATAGCAATTAATTTCCCTTCACTCCAAGGTACCACTGGTACCTACTAACAAAGCACATAGACCAGAGTCCAGTGTATAGTCAGTTTTCAGATAAAAAAATATATATAATTAGCTATGATAAGTTATGAATACTTCAGGAGATTTCAACAAAAGAAAACAAACAAACCGCATAACCATAATGAAATGATTTATTATTAAATCCTCACTGTGTTTAAAGCATATACCAAGACCTTTCAGGAGCCATTTTATTCCGTCCTTTACATGTTAGTTTTAAAAATAATTATTTACAAAAAATGTAAAACTGAGACCAAGAGAGCAATATATGTGTGTGGTAGAGCACCCGCTGAGAACAGCACAAGGGTACTAGTCCGTGTTAGTGGCCTTTTGGATAAGATGATGTTTAATATTTCCTTTGTTGAATTTTAGAAATTGTATTCTGCTTGCTTGTTTATATTCATTTAAAGTGATCTCTCCAGAGATTACCACTAGAGTTTCTGTGTTAGAAATGTCTCCAATGGTTCCCAACTGTGATTTGAGTTAATTCTTCAGTAGCGAGTTTGGTCTCTAATATTGGGCTAATCTGTAATTACACTTTTCCCCAAAGTCATCCCTTATTCAGGCAGCTTTGGTTGAAGGCTTCTGTTATTTCTCGCTTTCTCTATCCAAAGTCTTCTCTCACATCTGTTCTCCAAGTGCTTGCGCCTTAGAAGGGAAAATTAAAAACAAGACAAACAAATTCAAAAAGAAAACACTCTACTAATTTGGATGAGGTTTTCTGTAGATTTATTTAAAGCCTGGCCTCTAGGGTCCTTTGTGATGTGTCTGAAAGGTGAGTGTTGGGCCTGGGACAGGAAACAGACCACACTGAGGGTCACAGCTGGAAGCACGCTGGCAGTTTTGCATCAGTTCCTGAGGACAGTGAAATAGATGGCAGTGTCTCTTTAATCCATAGCACTAGTACCTTTGCAGGAATCTTTGCTTTGTGGACCTTAGGAACGGAAACAGCTCTTTCTCTGTCTCATTAACTCCCCTCAATATTCAAACATTTCTTTGCTCACTGGCCCATAAGACTTTTACTTTCCTGCGTAAGAAAAAAAAAAAAAAAAAGGAAGCAGCAGCAACTTAAGTAAGTAACTTGGCTGTTTTACTGGAAATCATTCAGGGATGCGGGACTCTGAAGACTTGTGTATAAAATAACGTGTTATATTATTTCAAATACTGCATTTACAGAGTTTACAGGGCTGAGGATTAAAGGAATGTGCCGTGACAAATCGGATTTTGAGCAGGATTGCCTCCTCCAAAAGAGATCAGTTGCATTCAAGTAAAGCTTTTGATTTACCAGAATTAGAACTACCCAGGGCATTGTATAGTGCTCCATGTAATGTCAACAGATTACTGTTTCCCGGGGAGCTCCCAGTGGAAGTCCAGCAAAGTCCAGCCACACTTCAGTCTGTAATACTGCAGCATTTGAGCAAGGCCAAGATCTTCAGGCTTCCCCTGGTGCACAGGCACATAACTTTGACAGGAAATAGGGGGTTTGCTAGTAGGTATGAATTGTCTTACTAGGAAATGAGTGGGTATCTTTGCTAAGGGTGAAAGTGTTCCCAGAGAAGACATTAAAATATCTACTTCTTATTTTGTCGTATCTTACACCATCTAACATCTCCCTTCACCCACTTCTCTGCTGTCTGTCCCCCAGGGAGGAAGTTATATATAAATTGTAAAAGGCTCATTGGGGAGGGGAGAGTGGGGAGGGAGGAGAAAAATGAGCTGATACCAAGGGCTCAAGTAGAAAGCAAATGTTTTGAGAATGATGATGGCGACATATATACAAATGTACTTGACACATGGATGTATGTATGGATTGTGATAAGAGTTGTATGAGCCCTCCATAAAATTATTAAAAAAGAAAATTAACCTCAACTACATCATTTAATCATATAAAATTATAATTTTTCAACTTAACATTTAGTTGTCACATATATAATTGTTCAGTGGTTACACATTTTAAAAAATATTGTAAATAGAATTTTTCCACCTTGAAAAAACATCTACGGGGAACTGTAAAAACAACCTTTCCTATCTTTGAGAAAACATTGAAGCTTTCTCCTTTTATTGTCCCTTTATAATATAGAGAGTGATTACCTTCTTTTTAACCACTGGAATTTGGATGTTTTCCTAAATGATTGTCATTGGATTTCAAGTGGGCTTCGACTCAAGAGGTCGTTGTGCGAACAGAGCAGGGCTACTGCGTGGTGTCAGGAAAGGTGTGCATCAAGGTTGTGTCTTCGCACCATACTTGGTCAGTCATTATGTTCAGCAAATAATCAAAGAAGCTGGATCATATGATGGATTCAACACTTAAGAGATCAAACGATGTGTCGCATTAGGTAAATCTTCTGCGTAAGACATCTTTTTAGAGTACTGAAGAGAAATGATGTTACTTTGAGGACTCGGGTTTGCCTGATCCAAGCCATGGTATTCTCCATTGCATGACAATATGTGAAAGTCAGACATTGAATATGAAAGACCATAGAGGAAAAGATGCACTTGGATTGTGGTGCTGGAGAAGAATATTGAGAGTACCATGGACTACTAAATGGACAACCGATCTGTGTTGGAAGAAGTAAGGCCAGAGAGTTCATTTGAGGCAAGGATGGCAAGACTGCATCTTACGTACACTGGACATGTTGTCAGGAGAGACCAGTGTTGGAGAAGTACATCATGTTCGGCAGAGTGGAGGGGTGCTGTATACAAGGAAGGCCCTCAGTGGGATGGAGTGACACAGTGGCTGCATCAATGGGCTCAGGCATAGGAGTAATTGTTAGGATTAATCAGAATTGTGCAGTGTCTCGTTCTCTTGTTCAGATGGTCACTATGGGTTGGAGCCAACTACTCCATGGCACCTAAAAACAATAGCATGAACTCTCAAAAGAACAAATGGACCTGTCTTGGGAAAGATCAAGTCAGAATGCCTCTTGGCAGCAAGGATGATGAGACTTCACCTCATGTATTTTGGTCACGTCATGAGACACCATTTCCTGGAGAAAAGTATCATTCTTAACAAAGTAGGGTACAGCAAATATCAGGATACCCTTTGACAAGATGTCTTGCCACAATGGCTATATTGATAGGCTCAAATATGGAAAAAATGTGGAGAGAATGGCACTGTGCTGACAGTGGGTCATTTTGTTGTACATTTGGTCTCTATGAGTCACAACTGGCTTGATGGTACTTAAAAAGAACAACTTATTGAAGGTTGTATTTTGTTTTCTTGTTGGTGCACTGTTTTCGTTTTCTTCACCTTCAACCTGAACTTCCATATCAGCAATTGATGGTCTGTTCCATAGTCAAATCCTAGCCTTGTTTCGGCTGAAGCTATGAAGCTTCTCCATTGTCTTTCCCAGAGATATAATCTGTTTGATTCTTCTCTATTCCATTTGGTGAAGTCCATGTGTAGAATCACCATTTATGTTGTTGAAAAAAGTATGTTCAATGAAGAAGTCTTTGGTCTTGCAAAACTCTATCACGTAATCTCTACCTTTCTTTCACCCAGGTCATATTTTCCAACAATTGGTTTTTCCTTTGTTTTCCACTTTCATATCCCAACCATCAGTCATTATCAAATCATCTTTTTGTCAGTTTGATCTATTTCAGCCTGAAGAAATTGGTAGATTTCTTTGGTTATTTCATTGCTAGCATTAGTAGTTAGTGTGCAGATCTTAATATGGTTGTATTGCCTGGATTTCCTGTGTGTGGATAGATATCATCCTGTCGCAGAAGCACGTAAGCCAGCATAGTGCAATAAACTGACATAGAGCCTTCAGTACTGCTTTTCCTTTCAGGTCTTGAGACATGCTGAGCAGATCCTTCCATTTTGGTGTGCTAACTCTAAATCTTTTCATGTTTCATAATAATGCTTTACTTTGAGACTTTCTCTTCAGCACTTTTATGCCGTAATTGCTTTCATTAGTTTTGGTTTTCTAAATTCAAGAGCTGTTTCAGAATCCCTTCTGATACCCATTTTGGTCTTTCATTTTTTTCTTGTATTTTTAAGTACCTTTTGCTTTCTTCATGTGTGATGTCCTTAATTTGACCCCACAATTCCTCTTCAGTCATTACTTTTTCACATGCCAAATCTGCTTCTGAGATGGTGTGTCTAAATTCAGGTAGGGTATAATATTTTAATTCTAATTGACTTTTAAAAATTTGCTTCCATGTCATCCTGAACTTGCTTATGAGCAGATAATGGTCTGTTTCACTTAAGCTTGGCCTTATTGTGGTCAGTGATAGAGTTCCATACTCTTTTCTCACAGATGTAGTCAATTTGATCTCAATGGATTTTGTCTGATTGGGTTCATATGTACAGTCATTTTATTACATTGTTGGAAAAGGCAAGTATGTGAATTCAAAACTGTCATTCAAATTTCCACCTTCATATCTATTGCCAGATAATGGGTTGTTTTTTTCTTTTTGCAACTACTTACCCTTCCTATTAATTTATAATTTATAAATACCAGTAATTATCAAAGCAATTGTTTGTGTTTTTAATCAAATTTAAACTGGAGAAGTTGGGAGATTTCTTCAATATCTTCATTAGTGAGTTTAATAGTGGTACATAAATTTGAATACAGTTGTATTAACCTGACTTATACTCATATAGATATTGCTCTATCACGACACTTCAAATTGATACTTCAAATTGATCTTGAAATATATTTTGGTGAAGAATGGAAGAACGTGGGGCTGATATTCTCGTATGTTTCAGTCCAGGCATAAGAAACAGTGTGACTTCAGTTCAAAGTGACCACTCCAGTCTTTCTCAGTGTCCTCAGGCTCACGATATAGAACTTTCTGTGGCTCGTTTTCTTTTTCACAACCCAATTTCCATAAATTTAGACTTTATTTTTTCTACTTTCCCATTACAAGTGGGATGTTTGCAACTGTTTCCCCTCATCTTGAGTTGGGACCTGTGATAGCGTGGCTAGGTCAGGATTCTCGTAGATTGTTGAGCCCTCCCACATGTGGTCTAGGGTTAGATGTGGTCTCACATATCCAATCAAACAGCCAAGCAGTTTTGGGAGGAACCATTGTGGGCAGAAGGCGGCTCTATACCCAAGCCACAGCCAGTGACGTTTCCTTCTGGTGTGGCCTACTTAATATGTAAGTTGACACTGTGGCAAAGCTAGCTTGCGCCTTATTAATTTGTATCCTCCATCTGTCTCACCAACCTCTGGTTCTTTGGACTTGAGCCCAAAGCTTGGGAATGACCTGCTGAACCTTAGAGCCACTAGAATCTGCCTTCAGTCCTGTGGAACTTGGATTCATCCACATCTGGATCCAACAGCCATGATTTTTGTGTGCTGTTTTCCTGCTGCTTGGTTCATCAGCCCCAGCAGAATAGAGTCCAGCTTAACATCTGGCCTGAGAAATTGAAAAAGATTCATTTTACTGGCTTCTATAAGTATGTGAGGCATTTTCTTGATATACATTTATGTGTGTGGTAACAATTTCTTTTAGAAGAATTCTTTGGAGATTAATGGTGTCCCCAATTTCCAAGATGGCCATCTTCCATGATGCTATTCGGCTCCATTCTCTCCTGTTCTTCCCTTGGGTGTATTCCCTTGTGTTCGTGGGTTTTGAAAATCACTATAACGCCCCACAAATGCACACCATTTTGTGGAACTGTCTCACACTGTGAAAGGTAGTGCTCAGTCCCAAAGTCAAAGGTCGGGCAGGTCTAATCCAAGTGCAGGATCCAGAGCAGAAGCCAAACATTTCCAAAAGTCACAGCAGGTCTTCTTGTATCTGCCATGACTGAGTCAGAAGGTAGAGGTCTTGTTTTCTAGGTAGGGTTATGTATGTTAGAACCAGCATTTTATGCTCTTCCAAAAATAGTGCCTTAAGTCACAACCCCTACCAAGGTAACAGTCAAAGATGATCCCAAAGAAACAAAGGGTGTGGCCTTTTTCACAACTTCTCCTAAAGGTCTTAAAGATACTCCCAAAGAAATGAAGATCCTAGGACACATCCGTTACTGAAATGGGGTCTTAAAGATAACCCCAAGGAAACAAAGGGTGTGGCCACACCCTAAGGTTAGATCTGAATACCACCCCCCTTCTGTCCATAAACGTGATAGAGAATTCTCACTGTAATAGGCCCATAGACGCAGATATATAATTTCTATTAATAACTTTAGCACTAGCTATTCTAGTCCAATGATTTGAACCCATTAAGCCTGAGTGTATAATGAAATAAATCTCTTCATTTAATTTGAAGAAGGAACTTAATTTTGGAATTGTTTTTTATATGGGTTCACAAATCCTTTTTGTTTTATATTCTGTGAACTTTTATCTTTGTACTCCACTTAGTTGTTTTCATTTCATTTACCAAGATGCTAAATTATGTTGCTTTTAAAATTTGGTTTTATCATAGCAAGTGCATTTGAATAATTAAAAATAAAGGCAATTTATTAAAAACTAGCATTTGTCAAATGCAATTTACATTTGAATTTAGGCATTAGCACAAACATTTTATTTGGAAATTGGTAGCTAAAAAAATTAAGGCCTGAGGTAGTCAAAAGAAATAGTACTTTTAAGTCACTTGGAAAGATTTCACTATTTTGTTTTGTAATGTTTGGTGGTGAGCCCTTCCCAGATATCCATGATCCTTGTTTCTTAAAATCATACTTTAAAATGTCCATATTCACTTTCTGTCCTGTGATCCTGCATCTTCTTAGTTCATTGAACCACTGCTGTTGGTTCCCAGCTGGAGCGAGGGCTGTTCTAAATACCATAGTACAATTTCAAGGGTATGCTCAACATGACGCTAAGTGTAAGTTAACTTTGTACAGGATCGGATAATGTCATGAGCCACCTGATTATAGTGCAGATGACTACCATTCTCATGTGGTCAATAAGAGCTGATTGTGAAGTTATAACTGATGGGTCCAAAATGAACCAGAAAATATAACTGTTATTGCATTCAACATTTTTTTAAATGTTAGTTTCATTTAGTCGCTCCCAGTTCCCTTCCACTCTGATGTTCTCTTTTCCCTATATCTTATCTGCTTGGCTTGCACATGTTATATGCTTTGGACATCTGCTACCAGTTTTGTTGATTCCATGAGCCTGTGCTTACACCTTTACTTATCATGTTATTTATTTCTGATCAAATCCAGTAGAGAAGTAAAGATTTCCATTAAGGAATGACTGCTGTCAGAGAAACCATGGAAGAGGGTCAACTAATAACCTGTGTATGGGAAACACATTTATGCTGATCCTAATTCTTAACGCTTACAAGTTCAGACTTCAAGGACTTCATTCCAACTCGACACACACCGAGGGTTGAATTCCTGTGGGCCATCACTGTGACTATCCCCACCGCATGATGGTGGACAAAGACTGAAAACACAAACTTAGAGATTTTTTCAGGGATCACAGAAGCCAAATGCCAATTTTCAAAACTCAACTTGGAGATTTCATGCATAGAAATTTATTTAGAACATGTAGAAGAGTAATAAAGATGCCAATAGCCCTGTTACTTTTTTTCATGGAAACTTATGTAGCCAAGATTCAATCCATGAGGGAATTTTGAACAGCTCATAGTAATGTAAAAAAATTAGGATGTTAATATGATATATAATTTTTTATATATAGTATAACAAAATCTCTATAAAAATGCAACACTCAAATGTTATACAAGGAGAAATATTCCTAGTTATTTTTAACTGGTTTGGTTTGAGTAATATCTTTCCCTCCTTTAGTTTCATGTTTTCCACACATTTCTCTATAAAGCAGTTTTTAAAAGGAAATTAAAGTCTCCTATGACTTATGGATCTTTAGGTTAATGATTTGAATCTGGATGGCATTAAACTCAACCTCCGCAAAATCCTGCTGGAATTTTTTGTCCATTTTTTATCCAGGTAGCTTTGTAGAACATCAGTAAATTCACCAATAAGCAGAATTCCATCACCTTTTGCCTGGGAATAGTACACTGCATGGATAATTTCCCCAGTTTCTTTTAAATATTTTCCCATATTTAAACCATCGGATAGCTCTGCTGATTAACTAAAGGTAGAATATATAATTTTCTAAGGGTATGCTTTTAAAATATCTTCACTATTAAACAACTTCTAAGTAACCTTCTCAATATCTTGTTAGATTACACAGTTGAACAACAATAAATAATGTGTAGATAAGCTTTTGGAAAATGTTTAATGTCTGCACCTTTAAAAAAAGATTTCAAAAAGATATATCATGCAATGTCTATCTTAAAATATCGTGTTCTGTGTTTTCATGACATCCACTTCATTCACTAGTTATCTATTTCTCTCATGAGCATAGTCCATATAGTGAGAGAGGAGATCAAGTTGGAATCATATTTCATTTTGCTCTCATCTTGAAAAACTGTGTGACAGACTTGAGTGTGTTTTCTGCAGCAGCCAGAGTCACCCTTCCCAGTAATAAATCTGACCATGCCCTTCTCCAACAAGACTTGCAGTGGCCTTGTGTCCCACGTAGAAAGCAAACTCGAGCCTTATTACTTAAGGTTCTTTGTTCTGTAGCCATCACCCTCTGTCCTACCTCATTCCCATTCCACCCAGGAAGGTCTTCTTGCTACTTTTCCAACTCCCGCATGTGTTCCTGCTCAGGACTTCTGAGGTTGCTGCTCTTCTCAGCCATATTCTGAGATGTGTTCTGCTATGGTTGTTCAACCTGTTCCTTAACTTAATACAGTTTTGTTTAGTGAGGATTCAAGCTATTCTCTCATAATTCTCCTTCCCTAAACTTACTTGCTTTAATTTCACAGCATCTGGAATTATGCTCTATGTTTAGTTGCGTGTGGAATAGAGTGTCGTAAGTTCTAAGACAGTGACATGTGGACAGGTGTTAGGGAATGGTACGAGTGATACTAGAGGAGGCCAGTGTGTGGGAGCTTTCTTGGCAATATTATAAGGGCTTTCTCGCCTATCCTGGCTTTCATTCTTTGACTTTTTAACAAGGCGAGTTTGGCAATTTGTTTAATTGTAATAAACCTATGTCTATTTCTAAAATTGACGTACTAGTATTAACCTTGAAGTTTCTTAAAGATAGTAGTCTGAAATGAATTAACACATCTCTGGGTAACACAATAACTATAAAATGTCGCTGTGAGGACTAAGGTGTGCTCGACCCAAGCCGTGGTGTTTTCTTTTTTGTTGTTGTTGTTTTGTTTGTTTGTTTTTGTTTTGTTTTAAACGTTTTATTAGGGGCTCATACAACTCTTATCACAGTCCATACATATACATACATCAATTGTATAAAGCACATCTGTACATTCTTTGCCCTAATCATTTTCTTTTCTTTCTTTCTTTTCCCTTTTCTTTTTTTACATTTTATTAGGGAATCATACAACTCTTATCACAATCCATACATATACATACATCAATTGTATAAAGCACATCCATACATTCCCCGCACCAATCATTCTCAAAGCATTTGCTCTCCACTTAAGCCCTTTGCATCAGGTCCTCTTTTTTTTCCCCCTCCCTCCCCACTCCCCCCTCCCTCATGTGCCCTTGGTAATTTATTCATCGTTATTTTGTCATATCTTGCTCTATCCGGAGTCTCCCTTCACCCCCTTCTCTGCCGTCCCTCTCCCAGGGAGGAGGTCACATGTAGATCCTTGTAATTAGTTCCCCCTTTCCAACCCACTCACCCTCCACTCTCCCAGCCTCGCCCCTCACACCCCTGGTCCTGAAGGTATCATCCACCCTGGGTTCCCTGTGCCTCCAGCCCTCATATGTACCAGTGTACAACCTCTGCCCTATCCAGCCCTGCAAGGTAGAATTCGGATCATGGTAGTTGGGGGGAGGAAGCATCCAGGATCTGGGGGAAAGCTGTGCTCTTCGTCGGTACTACCTTGCACCCTGACTGACCCATCTCCTCTCCTAAGCCCCTCTATGAGGGGATCTCCAGTTAAGCCATGGTGTTTTCAATTGCCTCCTATGCGTGTAAAGTTGGACAATGAGTAAGGGGGGGAATCCATGTATTCTGACTGTGGTGTTGGTGAAGAATATTGGACGTGACATACCCTTCTCAAAAAGCAACCAGACTGATCTGTCCTGGAAGAAGTGCCGCTAGAGAGCACCTTAGAGGCAAGGCTGGCAAGACTTCATCTCATGTACCTTGGGCATGTTGTCAGGAGAGACCAGACCCTGGAGAAGGGCAGAATGCTTGGTAAAGTAGGGGGGCGGTGAAAAAGAGGAAGGCCCTTGATGAGATGTATTGACACAGTGAAGTGACTGCGGCAAAGGGCTCAAACAGAAGACCAAGTGTGAGGATGGAGCAGGATGGGAGGTGCTTTACTCTGTTATGCATAGGGATGGTGGAACCAGTGTGAGGGTACCTAACAACATAGCGGCCATACAGGGAGTAGTCAGTGGGTAGGTGCTGTTGCATCGCTTCCAGCTCCTCGTGTCATCAGGTAGAACTGAATGAAATGCTGCCCAGCAGGGCGCTCCTTTACAATCACTGCAGTGGCTCAGCCAAGTTTTGCAGCGACTGGTTCACTCCATCACCCTGAGGGTGTGTTTCCTCTACGCTGACTGTTTTATCAAGTCTGAAGTCCTTCTTTAAGGACTAGGCCCTGCTGCTAACAATTCTTTATACAATTGTAATTCTTTTAACTTCAGCCTTTTACTTTGCCATTGTTTACGGAGCAAATCAGTTTTTCATTAAAGAGTTCGTACACATTTTATGTCATTCATTGCGTTTCCCACGATCTAAGATTACTTCCTCCCTCTGTTGCCTGTTCCCATTGCTACCTCATTCCTAATCCCACTGGCTGTTGTCCTTGGGAAGATGCTGCTCTTTTAGAGTCTCAAGGTGGACGTATATCTCTAGGATTATTGTACTCCTTAAAAAAAACAGTCTCTTGCCTGGCTGAAACTTGAGCGCCATGGGAGTGAGTTCATTTCCGGATCTAACAGGTGACCGAGGGCCATGATCAGAATCACCTGTGTCTGATTAGGAAGCCTGGTGGTTTCTGTTATTTTGAGTGTTCCTCATACGTCTGCTCTATTGGGAATATTCTGATGCGACCCCTTTCAGAGCAGCCGATAGTGGTAGTAGAGCCGGCCTAATTCTTCTGGTCTCAGCGTGACAGAGACAGGTGTTTGCGTGACCCCTAGTTCATTGATCCAATTATTCCCATATGGCTTCAAATTTCTTCCTCACTCTTCCAGAGGGGGAAAGCCAGTAGTTCACTTGGATGACCCCTCAAAAGCGTTTAAGAACAAGACACTACTCCTTTAGGTGGGATGTACAGCATTGCCTTCGTGGACTCTGGTGTGACAGTTGACCATGACCCTGAGCCCGCAGCTCTAGCAACGTCTTCCCTCAAGGTTTTTGGTTATATCTAAGAAGGTTTCAGAACTTGGCCCCTATATGCTTGACTACATTCGTGGATGTATTTTTGGCAATAGTAAACATGCCTGTACAAGTAATCAGTTTTCAAACAAGTATACTTAACGGGTATACTCCCAGTCTCCCTTCCACACCTTACAGCCGTCATGCTTATCCTGAATCTACTTGGAAATCATCCTAATTGCAAGGTTGGGTATTAACAGTATTTACACCTGCTCACTTTGGCTGTGGGACTCCGGCTAGCGTTCGTCATTTTTGCTCTCCCTGCTCTTATGCATTGCCTTCCTCTCTACTGTAGTTAATATGCCTGCCTCTGGTCCGTAATCTACCTTCCCTTGCCCTCAACCTCTGATCATTATCAAAGAATATTTCTTTCAATGTGGATTTTTTTTACTTTTTAGAGTAGTGGTTTCATACTTTACCTGCCCTGTTACAACTGATTAATTTTACTCAGCAAAATATCCTCTAGGTTTATTCATGCTCCAGGTGTTTTACAAGTTCACGGTTTAGTTTGTGTAGTATTCAACTGTGCGCATGTACCTTAGAGAAGCCTTTCTCCCGTTGCTGACCATTAGATTGTCTCCATCGCTTTTGCTATTTTGAAGAGGGCTACAGGAACACGAGTGTGCATGTATCTGTGTGTGTCACAGCTCTTATTGTGTGACAGCTTTTATTTTCCAAGGAGATGGCTTGCTGGGTCGCATGGTATTTCTATTTCCACATTTAAGGAAGTGCTACGCCATTTTTCACAGTGACAGCATCACTTTACCGTGCCACCAGATTTATATGGAGTCTTGCTAGCCTTTTTTGTATGCTGTTTTACATTTTTTTTTCTATAAACTTTGCTATTAATGCTGAAGTATAGTCATCCCTTTGTTGTGTTGATTTAATTTCTTAAATATCTTATAATCATAAGAATTACTTCATATGGTTGTTGGCCTCCTGGTTGACATTATGAAATTCCGTTTATGGTTTCTTAATTTTTATTGGATTATTTATCTTTTTCTTGTGTTCAAGTTCTCTATAAATTCTATAGATCAGTTCCCTTGCTGCGTTGGTACTGGCAAACACATTTCCCCGGGCTGTGGCTTCCCTTTCCATGTTTGGGTGGCACCTTGGGTGCACAGCAGTGCCTGCTCTTAGGAAGACCCCAGTGATCCAGCGTGTCTCCTGCTCTTGAAGTGTTCTCACTTACATTTGATCGTGTATTTAGCTCTGTGTTACGGCTCTCATGTGTGTCCCTGTGGTATCAGTGATAACCTCTCTAGCTCTAGGTTTCACATCTGTAATTCATCTTGAATTTCTTTTATGTATGATATGAGATATATACCCAGTTTAATTTTTCTATAAATGAGTATCCAGCATGGTCAGTACCACTTTAATATTATTTTTTCCTAGATAATGCATTTTGACCCTTTACAAGGACCAGCTATCCATAGTCGGATGGATTTACCTCTGGATTTTTTTATTCCATTCCATTGATTATGAGTCTATTGAAACACTAAAAGGCTTTTTCTTTTCTTCTTCCCCTTCTGTTTTTTTTCCACTCCAGTGGCTGTTCAGTAGGTTTTGAGATTGAGAAGTATAATGTATCCTACCTTGTTTTTCCTTAGTATTGTTCTTACTCTAGAGTGTCTCTTTTCTTTCCATATAAAGCTGGTAATTGGTTTTTACCTCTCTTTAAAGAGTTATATTGGAAACTAGGTCAGGTTTGCATTATATCTATTGATCTTTTGGGGTGTTATTGATATTTCCACAATGCTGTGTCTTTCTGTATAATGAACATGGTGCACTCTATCATTTATTTATTTTTCTTTGGGTTGATTTTATTTGTGTTCTTAGTTTTCTTTGTATAGGCCTTTTGTTTCTCTGGTTAGATTTACTCTTAAGTATTTCCTTTGAGTAGTTCTTGTAAATGGTTGTAGCCTCTCACTGTACTGGTGCAGTCCGTATGCTAAGGAAAGAATCAGAGAGGCTGGCTTTTATGAAGGAGAATGTAGCATCAGGTTTGGAGGTAGGCTTATTAACAACCTAGTGTATGAAGATGACACAACCTTGCTTGGTGAAGATGAGGAGGTCTCGATGCACTTGAAGAACAAGGATTGCGGTCTTCATTCTGGATTATGAGTCAATTCAAGACAACGAAAATCTTCACAACTGGACCATCGTGGTAAAGGGAGAAAAGATTGAATTTGTCAAAAATCTGTCTTGCTTTGATCCACAATTAATGCTCATGGAAGCTGCTGTCAAGAGATCAGAAGGCATAATACTTTGGGTAAATTTGTTGCACGAGGCTTCTGGAGTTTTGAAAGGCTTTGATGTTACAAGCCATAGTATTTTCAGTTGCCTTACAAACATATGACTGTTGGACACTGAATAAGGATGAACGAAGAAGAATTAATCCAAATGACTTGTGGTACTAAAGAAAAATATTGAAAGTACTGATGACTGGTACAATGAAAAACTGGTACAATGATGACTGCAGCTGATGACTGACTGGTACAATGAAAGAAGTTTAGCCAGAGCGCTTCTTCTAGACAAGGATGGCAAGACTTTGTCTCTCATACTTTGGACGTATTATCAGGAGAGACCAGTCGTTGAAGAAGGACATCATTCTTGGTAAAATGGAAGACCAGCAAACAAGAAGGCACATCAACGAGACATTGGCACGTGTCTACAAGAATGGGCTCAGGCATGGGGACACTTGTAAGGACGGCGCAGGACTCTCAGGGTTTCGTTCTGTTGTGTGTCGGCTCCCTATGTGTCAGAATGGTCTCAGAGCAACGAAGAACAGCATTGTAAATGATCAGTGTTTTCCTGAGTTTCTTTTCAGATTTCTGCTTATTGGTGGAAACGAATCTTGACTTATTGTTGCAAATTGATAATAACATCTGAAAATAGAGTTTATTTATACTTTTTCAATTTGGATGATTTAAATTTTCCCTTTTTTGCACCGGAGCTCTAACTAAGACTCCCAGCACAACAGTGAATAGAAGTGACCCTTCAGGGCATTCTTGTGCAGTACCTGTGCACAGTGTGATACTTACAGTGATTCTTCATTGTGACTAATGTTGGCCATTGATTTGTATATGTGTCCTAGATTTTGATGGGAATTACCCATCTATTACTATTTTATCAAGAGTGTGTGTTATATTTAGGAAAATTAATTTTCTGGAAATTAAAATTTTTTAATGTAGTTATTGAACTGATTTCCCCCCCCTAATATTGAACCATTCTTAAATAAACATTATGGATCCCACTTGGTCTGGATGTATTTTTAAATATGTTCTTGTGTACTGTTGAATAAACTTTGTTGAGAATGTTAATATCTATGCTTATCAAGGATATGTGTCTATGATTTTCCCTCTTTAGTGATGCTTTTGCCTGGTTTTAATATCATGGGTATGTTTGCTTCATTAAGTGTGTTTGCAAGTATTTCATCTTTTTCTGTACTCTGGAATAGCCCAAGTAGGATTAGAGTCAGCTCTTCTTTGAAGAGTTGGTAAGATTCTACAATGAAACTTTGTGTGCACAGACTTTTGTTCTGCTGCTGTTGTGAGTTTAATAATAGGATTCATTTCTGCTTAATGATGGCTCTGTTCAAAATATCTACTTCATTCTTTATTACTTTAGGTAAGTTGTGTGTTTCTATAAATATGTACATTTTATAGTTTAAAACATTTTTGGAGCACAGTTGTGCATATTTTGGGTATCCCTTTTATTTTACCTGACTCTTGTGGTGTTATCCATTTCACTAGTCTTTTTCCTTCTTTTTCTTTGTTACATTTCCAATGATTTGTGTATCTTTTCAAAGAAACAAGGTCTACATTGTTGAGTCTGTCTATTATTTTAATGTTTCATTAGTATCTGCTCTGATCTGTTGCTTCTGTTCTTCTGTTGATTGTAGGCCTTTTATAGAGCTCCTTTTCTAATTATTAGAGATGTTGGGTTAAAGTGGTGATTGGGTTCTTTGTTATTTGTGTGTGTGTGTTTATTGCTAGATTGTTTTTCTGAGCAGTACTTTTTCTGTGAGTATTGAGGTTTTATTCTTGTTTGCTTTAAGGAGTTTTAAAAAATATCTATTATTTGATAGTTTTTTATTTAAAGCTATTATTTAACTTTGGTGTAGTTGATTGTTTATTGATCTTTCTATTGCTGATTTCTAATTTTAGAGCACTTTGCTCTTAAAAGATGCATTATAGTATTTGATGTTTTTCTTAAATTATTGTGATTTAGCTTTGTGGCCTAGCATGTGATCTATTCTGTAGAATGATCCATATGTGTTGGAAAAGAATGTATAGTATGTTGTTGAGTGAAGTGATCTGTATGTGTGTATGAAATCATGTTGATTGATGCATTCAGTTTTGTTGCCTCTTTGTTGAGTTCCTATGTAGCTGTTCTAGTCTTCATTAAAAGTGGTGTATTAAAGTCTCTTGCTACTATTTGCAAGTTTTCTGTTTATCTCTTCAATTCTGTTAGAGTTTGATTTATGTCTCTTGAGGCTTTTTCATTGACTTTTTTATGACCTAGACAATTATTATGACAATATCTTCTTGTTCAATTGATTCTTTCATCATCATACAATCAATGGCTTGACTCTTATGCTGCTTTGTCCCTTGTATGTTTTATCAGAAATTAATATTGCCCATCCCCTGTTCTTTTTTATTCTTATTAGCTTGAAATTTTTTATCTCTTGATTTTAAATCTATTTTTGTCTTTGTATCCAACGTGTGTTCCTTGAAGACAGTATCTGATAGGCCCCGTTTTCTTATCTATTTAGTTACTCTTTATCCCTTACATATTGCATTTAATCTATTTCTGTAGAGTGTAATTAACAATGGGTATTAATTTATTGCTGTTATTGTGTGTATGTGATGCTACTAGTTTCTTGCATATAATTTTCTGGACTTTGTTAATTTTTAAATTGTTGATCTTTCTTCACTTCTATTGTTATGGTTTTCCTTTTGCCATTGTTTTGAGGAAGTTTATTAATTTTTATTAATTTTCTTTATGTTATCTTGTTATTAATTAATTTTTCCAAGTTTAGAGCAATATAATTTAAAATAGACATGCCATCTCCAGTTGGACTTTCTATAAGTACAAAATATATTCCTTCTCTTTTACTTTATAATTCTCTCATTTAAATTGATACCCAGGGCTCCCTAATTTTAGTCTTGGCTGTTTGCCTTACCCAGGACACTCCTGTATTGCCCTGCGGGTATGCTGACTTGTGTGCTGACATCCGGTCGTTGCCTGGCATGGTTAGCTCTTTCCAAAGAAGTCCCTTTAGTATTTCCTGTAAAATGGGTTTTGCACATTCTTTTCATTTCTGTTTTTCTGTAAGTGTCCCAGTTTTGCTGTTGTATTTGAAATTATTGGTTGGCAATTTGATTTTTTTTCTTTTAAAGTTTTATATACATTATAGCAATGCCTTCATGCTTGTGCAGTATCTACCAAGAAATCAGAGCTTAATTTCATGATTTTTCTTTTAGTTAAGTTTTCAGTTCCCCTGAGTTTCTTTCCAGATTCTTTCCTTATCTTTGCTTTAACCAAGTGTGATTATAATATATTTGGTAATTTTATTTAGCAGTAGGTTTGGCATTCAGACAGCATTATCTATGTTTATATCTGGGTTCTAATATTTGTTGCAGTGGCTACACAGGACTCACAAAACTTTTTCATGATTAAAGGGTATATAATGCAAGTTAACAGGTTGCAATACAAGAAATGTTCAGGAGAGAGTTGTTCATCAGGACACATTACACAGTTCTTTCAGGTCTTCTAATAAATACCCCAAAGGCACGCTACTCTCCTGTAAGCCTCAACTCACAGGCCTTCAGCTCAATTCCCTGGTTCAGCAAATCCACCTTCCCACATTAAGGACCCAGAGGGAACCCACTTCACAACCAGGCTCCAGCCTCAAAGCCTTCCGTGTTAGTTTCTCCGGGGCCTGGGAAATCTGCCATGCTGCTCTATGCTCTAGCTTCTGGTGGTACTGCTTCTCCTCGATGGGACAACCTCCTTCTGAAACAAGGAGCTTCACTATGCAGAGATCCCGGCGTCCAGAGGGCACTCCACTCCCGGCTCTTACAGCTAATGAGTTCCCCTTTCCTGCTTGACCTAAGGGGTCATATCTTATACCCAACAGGATGGTTAGCGAAAGTATCCTATCAGCAGTTTCTCAAAGATGCATCCACTCAGTGCATCCCCCTTTTCTGACCCAGTCCAAGGCAGGGAAAGGTTTTAGGGGAGGTACAATAGCTTTCATTAGAAAAGTCATGTTAAGAAATTCACTGGCCCTGCAGCAATCTATCTGATTGGAGTTCAGTCAGCTTCTTGAAGGCATACCTTTTTGTTCTCTCAGCTACTGGGGACATTTTCTTCCCATAACTCTTTAACACTTTTCTCTGTGCTTTTTGTTGTATCTGCTTGCTCTGAAATTCTGATCTTACAAAGTTATTCCTTTTGATGGTATCCTGCATAATTCTTTGGCTTTCTTTAGTTTTTTTCTTTCTACTTTCTTTTTCTTCTCTGACTATTTTTCTAACATATTAGTATGGAGAAATGTTTATTTATGCTTACAAATACAGCCTTCTATTGCTGCATCTTACTTATCCTTTCAGTCTACTTTTTCAGAAATCATAATGCAATTCTCAATTTCCATTTACTATTTTCGTATGTTTGCTCACTTTTTATATTTTTCAAGTTTGATTTTGTGTTTTCCTGCATTCTTCTAATATTTTATGTTTTATTTGATTTCTTCTTCAGCTTTATTGATTTTTTTCCCCTCAAGCCTTTGTAAATACCTAAATGTCATGTTATTTGAATTCCTTCTTAGTTAGCTTCATTGACAGTTCTTCTTAGAAATGTTCCTTAGTTCTATATTTTGGGCACATATTTAAGCTATTTTTGTTTTGTTTTGTTTGCTTAAGCTATTTAATATTGTGAATTGAAAGAATGTGTTTGTCTTGTTGTTGTTTGCTTTTGAGAAATTGTGATGCTGGTGTCCGCCTATTTAACTGGTGATTGTGTGCTAGTGTGCTCTTAAGCACTCAGCACCAGTATCTCTGTGGGAATAACAGATAATAGGAATGTGTCCAGGCCCCTCTGTTTTCTGCTTGTATATCACAGCTGATGGTGGATTTGGCTGGTGTGGGTCATTGTTAAACTAGGGAAGGTAGGAAAAAGAAAATAGAATAGTAAAGAAAAGTAAGGGGAAAAGAAAATAGAAGTAGAAAAGAAGAAAAAAATAAAATGAAAGCATAAAGAAGAAAAGCACAAAGAAGAAACACTACCATGAGGCAAAGGTCAAACAAGCATCCACTCTCCATCTTTACAATTCGTTTCTCTAGTACCCCACTCCTGGTACCATAATGTGTTAGTCTGGGTTGACTAGAGAAACAAATCCATGGACACTCATATAGAGGTAAGAAAGAGCTTTATATAATAGAGTAATTATATATTAAGAAAACATCCCATCCCAGTCCAGATCAAGTCCATACGTCCAATATTAACCTATATTTCCAATACCAGTCTATAAATTCCTCTTCTGACTCATGCGACACATGCACTGACACCAAATGAAGGAAGGTCACAGGTCAGTAGGTGGGAAGTCTTGTGGATCCAGTGGCAGTGGAAGCATCTCAATGCTGGTGTGGGCCTCCACATGGTTACTGCAGCTCCAGGGCTATGGCTGCATCAGTGTAGCTCCATCTGGCTTGCCACCAGGCATGTCTCGCCAGGAGTGTGGGTCCTCCTCCATGGAGCTATTTATCTCCATAGCGCCTTCAAATGAGGTCATCAAGATGTGACCTGTTTGACAGGCTAAACTCCACCCCTTCACGCTTAAGAGTCTAAAGTTGACACTAAATTATGTAACCACCAAATGAAGAAAGTAAAAAATTTGATGAAACGTGAGGGAAAAAAGGAGAAAATTAGATGGGCAAAAACTCCAAGGAGAAGACTGTTGGAGGTAGAGCAACTGACACTATTCTTGCCTTCTAGTATCAAAGGAAACCAAAGTATTACTTTTAGGTAGGTCTTTTACCAGTCAGAGAATAAAGAACAGAGATGTTTGCATAATGTCCCTACTATCTTACTCACTTTACAACTATTTCTTTTTGGCAGCCACCTGGCTATTCAAAACTATTGATTACGCAGCATTAACCTTTTCTTTTACACTCTGATGAATAAATGAAATTAGAAAAAATGTTATGAATATAGCTCTAATAATTTTTTTCAATCCTGCTGTTGTCTTTTAACCTTACAAAATGCTCAACATTTTAAAAAGTCATTATTTCTATGTTTAATATACCTAGCAAATGTACTTTGTTTTAAAATAACTTTGAGATTATATCCACAGTTTAATTTAGATTGAAACCCATGCATGAGGTGCCTATTTTGTGCTAGATTCTGCTTTAAACTTTGAGGATAAAGAGATAAAGTTTGCATCATTCTCTTCAAGACCCTGCATCCAATGAGGTGGAAAGTTAATATTATGATAGAATTATGATTGTTAAACATCATGAGTAAATGTGTTATAAAGTTATTATCTGAGTCCATAAAAGAAGCACCAAGTCTGTTTCTCCATAAAATGTTTCTGGAGGAGAAACAAACGAAAAGAAATGGGGAGGCCCAATAGTGGAGGAGAAAGAGGGGAAGCTGCGTGGCCTCTGCAGCGTGCACGCGGCCAGCTTCAGGGGACAGGAGCCTTTGACAGCTCAGCACTGCCGGTCAGATTCTTCTTTATCTAGAAAATTGCCGTGTGGATAGCTGGCAACAATACATCCTTGCTGTATTTTCTTTTTTGTTCTATGGTTTTCAGAGAACTATTTGGGTTTCCATCCTATAGCGTAGTATTTTTCCATAAAGAACCTATAAATAGCTTTTAATAATGAATAGTAACGATTTACAGATAAAAGTTGGTAAGCCTTTAATTAAACATTTAGCAAATGCTTAAAAAAAAAAGCTGTACCCTAAGGGACAATGATAATGTTTTCTGCATATATTGTACAATATTTAATAGGATGTTCATTAGTTTTTAAATGTACAATCAATTAATGAAAACTGGAAAGAGTCTGGTCAGAAAAGTATAAGGATTATTATTTTTCTCCCCAAGTTTCATGCACTCAGAAATCAATTGTTTAAAAAATAGTACAGAAAATATACTTATTTGTTTATAAGCCGTGGATCTCAGGAGATTCAAGTGTTCACATTTGCAGAATTTCATAATGGTTTTAAAACAGTGGTTTGGGATCTGAGATGAAAACAAAGCTCATAAGATTAATGTATTTCAATATCAGCATATATCATCTAATTTAAATCATCTTTTGAAATATATATATTTTAACCATTAAATATATATTTCTTTGCAAGTTCTGGTGAATTAGGGAAGAAAGAAGGTAAGTGATGGAACATTGGCTTGGGAAGAGATACAGTTGTATTTGACAGTTTTTCTCTGTTTCTTTAACAGTCTACATTTGCTTCCCTTCATTATTGTATTTTCTTTAATTCCTAAATAATTCTTCTGCTCATCCCACCTGAACAGTATAGAAAATAGGAGATATCATCTACAACCTTTTCATAATATATTAATAACACATTTAATAGTACATGAAATATTCTTTAAGTTTGTTGTTTGTTTGTTTTTCATTTTGTTAGCAACGTTTTCCTGTAATGATGAAAATTTAGGAAAACTGCATTTCCACATCCGGACCTTAAGTGTACTCCCTACCGTGCTAATGACTTGAGCTAATGGAGTGCTCCATTCAGTGGAACCCACAGTTTGCTTATATTGATTACATTATCAGTAGTAGTAATCACAGATACCATTACCAACCAATTACACATACACATATCTAAGCTAGGTGACTTATTCACTAACATAATCTCTTACGATTCTTAATTTTGTAATGAAGCTGATCATCTCCTTGTCCAATTAAGTGTAACTACATAGTTTCATCGAGTAGGCTTAAATGCAAGTATATTGAATTATGTAGTGGGTAATTACTTGCATATGTTTGTAACAAGGCCAAATGAGGGCAATTTGAGTGTAATCTGTTTCTGATTCTATTTGAGAACTGCACTCGGGAAGGTTAACTACTTTTAAAAATAGACCCAAACATGTATGTGGAGCAAACATCACAGAAGTATATGCCCCGCTCTCATAGCAGAATGGAGTGTACTAACTGGTACTCGGCCATGCAACCAGGACCCAAGGCAGTAGACTCCCTGGAACCTTCGAGATAAAATTTCCAAGGTCACCGTGGAAGGTTCATTCCAGGGAAAAACAACTTAGAGACACTCTTGAAGTTTTCTATGAGATAAACTAGGGGTAAGGCACAGTTATGTTCTACTTGCTAAATCTTCGACATGAGACCACACATGACTACCAGGGGCCATCACCTGTCAGTTGCCCTGCTTTGATGACTTGTACATTGTTACGAAGCTAGAAGCTATGTCACCACCATTTCAAACACCAAAAGGAATATATGAGCATGACAGGTTTGGACAGATCTTTCAGGCTAAGACAATAAAGAAAGACCTGGAAATCTTAATATTGGCCAATTAAAACCTCTGGGTAACAGTAGAATTTATCATTATGTTATACATTAGGGCTGTAGGGAGACTTATTAATAACCTGCAATACACAGATGTCACAATCTTGCTTGCTGAAAGTGAGGAGGACTTGAAGCACTTCCTGATGAAGAAGGATTGCAATCTCCATTGTGGATTACAATTCATTATAAAGGAAACCCAAATCCTAACAACCTGACCAAGAAATAACATCATGAGAAATGAAGGAAAGATTGAAGTTGTCAAAGATTTCCATCTTGTTTGGATCCAAAATCCATTCTCATCTTAGCAGCAGTTAAGGTATTGCTTTGGGTAACTCTGCTGCACAAGACATCTTTAAAGTGTTGAAAATCAAGGATGTTACTTTCAGGACTAAGGTCGGTCTCACCTAACCTATGGTATTTTCTGTTACGTCATATCCATGTGAAAGTTGCACACGGAATAAAAAACACCGAAGAAATCGATGCATTGGAATTATGGTGTTGGTGAAGAATACTGAGAGTTTCACGGATGGCCACAAAGAGAAGCCAGTCTGTCTTGGAGGAAGGAAAGCTAGAATGCGTATTAGAGCCAAGGCTGGCAAGGCTTTGCCTCACATACTTTAGACTATTTTAAGCAGAGGCTTGCCCCCGCAGGAGGAGCGCATGCTCGGTAAAGGAGAAGACCCTTAGTAGGATGGAATGACACAATGGATGCAGCATGAGGTTAAACAAAGCAACAACCATTAGACTAGCACAGGTCCGGGAGGTGTTTTGTTCTGATGGACAGAGGGTCGTGATCTGTCAAAACCAACTCAAGTGCAAGTACTAACAACAAACAACGAGCTTGTGTGTCCTCAGAATTTCTCAGCCTACTACATTATAGATATGATGTTGTTAGGTGCCGTCAGTCTAGCTCTGACGCATAGCAACCCTACGCACAACACAATGAAGCACTGCACGGTCCTGCACCCGCCGCCCAGTTGTTCCTGTGCCTGAGCCCATGGGAGCAGGCACTGTGTCAGTCCATCTACTTGAGGGCCTTCCTCCTTTTGCTGCCCTTTCACCTTACCAAGCATGATGTCCTTCTCCGGGGCTAGGTCTGTCCTGACAAAATGTTCGACGTATGTAAAGCGAAGTCTTGCCCTCCGTGCTCCCAAGGCCCACTCTGGCTGTCTTGCAGTACAGATCGGTTTGTGCTTCTAGCAGCACTTGGTACTTTCAATATTCTTCTCCAGCTCCACAACTCAAGTGCATCGTGTCTTCTTCTTTCTTCCTTACTCAACGTCCAACTTTGACATGCAAATGATGCCATGGAGAATGCCATATCTCGGCTTAGATGTACCTTTGACCTCAAAGTAACATCCACATTTGTGAGTACTCTAAGGAGGTCTGTGCCGCAGATTTACCGAATGCAATATGTCTTTTGATCTCTTGACTGCTGCTTCCAGGAGTATTCATTGTGGATCCAAGTAAGACAAAATCCTTGACCACTTCAATCTTTTCTGCCTTTATCATGATGCTCTCTGTGGGTCCAGCGATGAGGATTTGGGGCTTGCTTCCATAGAGGGTGAAGACTGCACTCCTCGCTCTTTCTCCACACGTGTTCCAAGTCCTTTCCACTGTCAGCAAGGTTGTGATGGCTACATACCTCCGGGTGTTAGTACCTTCCTCCACTCTTGATGCCACACTCTTCTTCAGATTGTCCAGTTTGGCTATCAGCGTGTCATATCGAGGTGGTGCTTGGGTTGCTGTGATGTTGGGTGCTGTGTCACTGGCATTTCAGATGCCAGCAATCACTCAATGGGAAAGGGTTTCAGAGGAACTTCCAGACCAAGAACAGACAACAAAGAACTGCTCATCTCCCCACAGATTCGAAGCACTGTCACATGAATATGTTACTTAGAGGAAAATGGGGAAGCCAAAAGGATATCTTGCAGTTCTATATTCTTATTTCAATCTTAACAAAAATTAGGATGCGATTTATTTGTTTTATTTTACAGAGTATAGGTGGGAGATGTGGTCTATACTCTTCAAGTGAATGTTTCTTTTTGTACAGGATTTATGCACTTTTGATTTGTGGTTATATTTCCCACAGAGCATAAGTTATTAAACACTGTGAATCTGTTTATAGAAATGATGCAAAACCAATGAAATATAATTGACATAACACCGGATAAATCAAAAAGTATTCCTACAAGGAATTAGCCCATATATGCCTGAGTTTATTCCAAACAGCACACATTTCTGTAATCGGTGGAGAGCTGCAGACAAGTTCTCTCAGTAATGCACTTGCGATAGTTTTATTAGTGTCTTCAAAAATAGGAGACAGATGCCATGGAAAGTCATGACTTTGAAATCGACTAATAGCAAATATTTAATAAAGTTTATATAGATATCTTCCCAAATCATTGAATCCGTGCAACACATTCGTGGGAATGAACCCCGACAAAAACAATTTTTTCACATGGATCAATCATTTTTAGGAATATCAAGAAGACCTCAAAATCCACCAATAGTTCATGAAGATCATTGAACAGTGTGATCCAGAGAGCAAGATCCGGTGAAAGCAGTGGCTTCCCAGGGGATCTGTTGAGCCCGTTAACTTCAAGTCAGTGTAGTCAGCTCCATAGGAAATCACTGCTACTTTGGCAGTCCTAAAGGATTGTCTTGATAAGCTTTCCCAAAACATGCAGGATAAGCATAAGTACTTATTATGAAGATAGTCCAAAATGATGAAAAACTTAATTGATAAGAAAACATCCAAGAAAAAGGTGCACGAAGTAATTTTTTCCGTGTCAGTAATATTATTATTGTTTGTTTTCAATGACATCAGGGTCTGCCCTATGTGAATTTCATCTGGGAGCCCTTACCCTATCCACTCTATAGGCCTGATCTTGATATTTTAGATTTCATTTTATTTCCAAAACTCAGAGAACTTTGAAAAGGAATACAAATTGAGTCCCTCAAAATTACCAAAACTGCCAGTTTGATATTGTGTAAAGCAGAGTGCAGAATTCTTTCAGGAAGTGTTATAGCGATAGGAACATTTCTTTCAGGAGTGTATAGACCTAGATGGAAGATATGTGGGATAAGATAAATGGGAGACAGGTTTTTTTTAATCCCTGTAGATCTAAAGCAATTTGCTGACTAAGAGTCTGATAGTTTAAGTTTCCTTGTATTAAAGCAACTGACCCGACTGCAGCTAATCCCATAATCCCAAGCCCTGTTACCAGTGGGACCAATACTGGGGCTCTTTGAACTCATCCGGAAATTCCAAAGTTATCCCTACACCTCCTTCACCAGAACACAGGTACACTTGAGGACTAACATGCACTAGCACACAAATACCCAGGTCCGCTACTAATACTGGGGAAAAGAGACAGGGTGTTCGTCCTGTGGAACAAGTAAAGAAAGTACTCATTGGAGCAGATAACAAATTAGGATCAACATTTGGTTCAATGGGAACAGCTTGAAGGCAAAAATCTCGATATCTTGATATATTAAAGGGATACTTAGATGAATAAAAACACAGTCCTTGCCCTTGCAAATCTTTTAAAGTGAGCTTAGACTTGAGTCCATACTAACATCACCTATAGACTGCTGCTTCGTGTAATCCTTTTCACTAACATTTCTAATTGGATTACACTCTGTACCAATAGTGCTATTTGTACCTGTGCCTACATAGTAAGGGGAAGCTGGGTTCAGACAAAGCCAACAATCAGCTGTGAGGTGAGGATTTGAGTTCATAAATTGGAATATAGCATCCCGAGAATCAAACACAGAACCTTGAGGTGGCTCCTGAATGAGAAGGGCCCTGTGAGTTGGGCTGGCAGTAAACGGGAAAGTTACTGGAGAGTCTGGAGGGTGCGGCAAAGGAATCTTAATGACACCAGCTGTGGCTCTTCAGGATTTATCCCGAGGTTTGGGCCTTTGTACGGATGGCAGGTTGCCATATTTTACTTTGCTGGATAGAAAAGGTTGTCCCGGGATCTCTGTCATTTACATAATGTTGAATTCCCCATGTTTTCCCAGTGAACCCAATAACGCTTGAATCCAATTCTTATTGGGCTACATTTGGAAACCATACACATAGTGGGATCAAACCCTTCCGACTTGAGTCTCATTCTTGTAAAAATAATAGGGTCATCTTTAACAAGTTTCCACCCTGAAAATGATAGTTTCACAACCCCAAGCTGCACAATGGTAATGTCCCTCCCCTTGGCAGTTAGGGAGTCCATGAGCCGGGCATATATAGACATGGTTTGTTTGGAGCCTTCTTTCTATAGAGGGTATTCCGCACCCATAGGACGGGATTCCAGTATAGGTCCCATTGTGCCCTTTACCTTTAAAGGATCCAGAATGCCAATTCTTTCCTAGCAAATCAAACAAATCAAAATGAAAACAGGGGGTCATACCCAGTATAAGAGGTTACATATTCACTGCTGGAGGTTAGAATAGCAGTCCACAGATGTGTTTGTACTTGGGGGAAACACTGGGTGCTATCATCAATACTCGGAGAAAAACAATTAAGTTCTGTAAAGCCTTAATTTTGAGGGATTTTCCGTCTTTCTGGGTGTCCATCTTTTCAGGATATGCTCAGGGAGGGCTTTTTTTTTTAACTTATGACTGATGAATCCACGGCCCCCTCCCCACTATTTTAACAGCAGTTGGTGTTGTAAGTATCACCTGGTATGGGTCAGTCCACCTAGGTTCTAAGGTGTCAGGTTGGTGCTTCTTTACCCATGTCCAGTTTCCTGGTTGCACGTTGTTGGCTGCCTGTTCCCTTTCGCTTGGTTAGGCCCAAAATGAAGGTGTCAGAGCAGATGATTTGTCTCTCACCTGTTGCACAGCCTGCAGGCCCTCGATGAGGGAACGATTAGTGACTTCCATTATTTCTACTTCCTTCAAACTTGGGAGGATTTGGGGAAGGTCTGCCAAACATAAATTCAAATGGGGACATGCTTTTCACATAGGGAGTGCTTCAGACTTGAAGTAGGGCAAAAGGTAAAGTAAGGATCAACCCAGTTCTCGCCAGGTCCTAAATGCAACTTAATGAACAATTCCTTTAGGGTTCTGTTTATTTTTTTCTACTTGCCCTGAAGAGCATTGCTAAGACTTTAGTAATTTGAGCAATAAATGTTGGGCCATTGTTGGACCCCAAGGTGGTGGGAAGGCCAAATCTAGGGACGATTTTAGTTACTAATAATTTACACACAGTGGCAGCAGTTTCCTTCTTGGTTGGGAAGGCTTCCACCCATCCAGAATAGGTGTCTACGAACACCAGCAAATATCGGTAGCCATACTTTCTAAGTTTGATATCCATAAAGTCCACCTCCCAGAATTCTCCAGGACTACTACCTCGAGCTCGTGGTTGGGGTTGCTCCTTTTCTTTCTGGGATTGTTTACCCGAGCACAGTGCAATCAACGGTGGGTGACATCTGCCACCCAGTGTCCAAGCCTGGGTATGTAAAAGGGCCTGAGAAGCAACTGAGACAGTTTAGAGAGGATCCCAAATGCATACCTTCATGTAGTCCTTGAATCAGATCTCTCCCAGAGCTTCTGGCATGAATCTTCTTCCATCAGGATGCAGCAGCCACCCTGGATGCTCCCAGTCTTTTTGGCAGGCCAGCTCTTGCCTTATCTTTAGATCATTTTTTGAGTATGTAGGTTGTGGCTGTAACACTGGGGATGGCATGGTCACAGCCACTACCTTGGGGATTTGTGGTATAGTCCTGGCATTCGAGGTCCACCGGTCCGGGGGACTGGTTAGGAGTGGTTCAAACATAGGTCCCCCTACCACAGCAATATCCTGTCCCAGTGTAAGCTTCCTAGCTTCTATGACTAGGATGGCCGTGGCAGCCTCAGCTCGCATGCAGCTCAGCCATCCTGCAGCTACAGAGTCCAGTTTCTTTGAAAGATAGGCCACATGTCTCTTCCATGGCCGCAAGTTCTCAGTTAGCACTTCTTTTGCTGTGCCTCTGGCCTCACATAGACAATTGGAAGGGCTTTACTATGTCTAGTAGGGCAAGAGAGGTTGCCCATATGAGCGAATTTTTAAAGGATTCAAACGCTTGTTGTTCTACTTCAGTCCATTTAAGTTCTTTTTCCTTTCCCCAGTACTTGCATATAGGGGTTTCGTTGTTTTTGCAAATCCCAAATTCCACAATGGACAGTACCCCACAGCTCCTAGAAACTCTTGCAACTGCCTCTTAGTCTCAGGGACTGGGATTTTGAGGATCGCCTCAGTGCGGCTGGGGGACAAGGTCCGTTTTCCCTCCTCCAGTTGGTAGCCTAGGTATACAGCTTTATGGACACACAGTTGAGCCTTTCTTGCAGATACCCTGTACCCCAATGGGCCAAGGACTATTATCAGGTCCTTGGTAGCCCTTTGGCATTCCTCCAGGGTTTCGGAGGCCAGGAGGAGGTCATCTGCATACTGGAGCAAGGTGGTTTGGGGGTGTTCCTCCTTGTGCCCCCGGAAGTCTTCACTGGGTTGATGTGCAGGGGACACGGGTATGGAGAACAAAGCATCCTTTAAGTCCAAAACAGTATAACAAATTAAGTTTGACGGAATAGTACTCAGGAGGGTCTCGGGGTTTGGCACGTGGGGTGGCCAGTTTCTATCCTCTCATTTGCCTCTCTGAGAACCTGCACCGGTTGAAAGTCCTCAGTTCCCGGCTTCTGCATGGGCAGCAGGGGAGCATTCCATGTGGACTTGCAGAGGACCCAAATGCCTGTCCTCTTTAGTCTGCAAATGGGAACAGAAATACCCACCTTTGCTATACAGGGAGTAGGGTTAGCTTGACACACCAGTGTAGCTGAGCTCAGAAGTTGTACGACCCCAGGCACCTGAAGTTCAGAAAGGTCTGGCAGGTTGTTCTCTGCCCATATAAAAGGAATATCTTTTAGCGATTTATCAAGAAGTTCCTTTGAGGAGGTCTCTTCTGCTCCTTGATAAAACACATATCACTCTGACATTGGAGCAGTGAGCAAAACTTTTGGCTTTTCAAGTTCAAGTGTTAAGGTGGTTGTAGCAGATGAGAAAGTAATTATGGCTGCCATTTTTCATAATAAGTAACGATCAATTAGGGGAAAGGGGCATTGAGGCATTACCAGGAAGGAGAGTGTGTGTAACTGTCTCTTGTGTTAAATCTGTTATTCTGGCCGTTGTCCATGGGTGTGCTTGGGTCTGCCCTGGGGCCCCTGTAATGAAAGCCTTTCCTTTTGACAAGGCACCTGTAGTCTTTTCTGAAACCAAGAAGGTGACCCCTTTGTCCACCTAGAAATTTACTGGCTGGCTCCCTACATGGAGAGTGAGCATGGGCTCTTTGGGGTCAAGTGAAACAGAGCCTGGACACCTTTATTCAGCTTCGAGCATTATTGTCTGTAGCTTCGATTTTTCTAGGCAAGGACTAGGCCCGTTCTCTCTAGTGGTGGCTCGTCTGCCTCTCCTGGGCTTCTCAAGGCACTGATTTTTCCAATGTCACTGTTTTGTATAGTAGGTACCTGGATACTTCCTCAGGACTAGGCGAGAGAGAAGCAGGATATTAGGGTTAGCCATTCTTAGTTGAACCAAAACTGCTCTGGTCGTTCTCGCAAGCCTTCTGAACACCCATTTCCTTCATGACATTCCCTTGGGCGACGTCTGCACAGCCTACCTCCCCAATATCAGCTAGTTCATTTACACCTCCTAGCTACTTTATTTTCTTTTCATGGTGGCTTCTGTCAGCCCCAAATGGCTTCACTCTTGTCAAAGCTGTTTCAGCTTTTCCCAGAGATCCTACACAGTCGCCATTGTAGCCGAGAGGTAACAGGATCTGTGACCATGGCCAAGATGGCACCCACCAGTCCAAACATGTGGAAGGGCGCTGCCTAGGGAGCTGGGTGAAGAGGCCTGGGAGTTAGCCCTGCCTGGTCCCGGGAGCCAAAAGTTTCCCTTTTCCCCTCCATTCCCTTTGCCTTTCTCCTGGTTTTTCAAACAAGCTGCTCTAGCCCTATAACGCCAAGCACAAAATTGTCATAATTCTTAATGAAAACGTATCTGGTACCCAAATTATAAATGTGACAATTTGGTCACATTTCAAAAACACTGAAAATTTTATGCTTTTAAAATATATTTTGAATGCCATATATATTGATAACTATGAAAGTAAAGAATAAAAACCAAAAAAAAAATTACTTCCTAAATTTAAAACTTGAGGCGTTATAGGGCTAGTGTTCTTCCAGATTTGGTTTGTTCCTTCTTACAGGCTGGTTTTCCGTGGCCCAGGCTTAGGCCAATGGCGTTCGGAAGCCTAGGTGGAGTTACTGTTACCTTTAGGCTTTCAGCGATGCTGCTTCAGGCACTTTTGGGGACAGCTCTTACTTAATACACAGCTCCTCTGCCATGATGTTCCAGCCAGAAATTCCAATTTCCCTTAAGGTTCCCTGAGCTGCCACGTGTCCCTTCCCTTCAGAGATTTGAGCATCAGCCCCGCCAGCAGGCGTCTTGGAGGGCCTTGGGGCCATCCCAAGCAGTGGTCCTCCTAGCCTGTTGTCCAGAAAAATGGTTGGACCTAAAGGTCGCCCTCGGCGACTAGTCCTTGACCCCTTCCCTCGGGCTGAGGCATGAGATTCAGGGCAACCCAGGGGTGCGCTCTCAAGTAGGGGTTATTAACCTGGAGGCAGCAAGCTGTCAATCGCCTCCTTGTTTTGTGCTTTCTAGATGGGACTTAGCAGCTTGATGCTCAGGAATTGCCCCCTTGCATGAATCGTGTGCAATTGGGATAGAGTTGATACAGAGAGGCTGGGCAAACAAAAGCTGATAGATTCACTTTGCAACTCTATTTGGCCACAGTATCATTTTGAGAAAGGAGAATGGTGGGCAGAGAATGGTACGCTTTCCCTTCCAACCGTGATTCACCGGGAACAGTTCGGCAGAGTGCCGGGAAAGTGGGCGGAGATGCCAGGACTTAGAGCATATCTCCTCTCGAGGAGCAGTAGGTGACCTTCATCCCCAGTGCACCCAGGAACCCCTAAGGCAGGCGTCCTCAAACTGTGGTCCATGGGGCACATGTGGCGCGATGCCATTTATCCCACCCTCGGGGTGTTTTTGCTGCCACTGCCTGTCCTGCTTAGCAGCCGACTCGTGCAGTGTGCATAGGAATTTGACCATAGGTTTTTTGAAAACCATAGTCTGGCCCTCCAACGGTCGGAGAGACAATGAACTGGCCCCCTGTGTAAACAATTTGAGGACCCCTGCCCTAAGGGATCCTGGACTTCAGGTCACTATTGTCCCAGCCCTGAACCCTCCCTGAACATTCTACCCCTAGTAGAGGCACCAGGGGCATTTGGTCCCCGGGTAACTTACAAGCCTTTTACTCAAATGGAACCCGAGAAAATTAAAAACGACACAGGCAGTTACTCTACTTTTGATCCCTGTTGAATCCGCCTGTAGCATACCATAAACTGGTACTGGCAGTTAGTAAATCGTCTGGATTTGTCAGAAATTTCTGCTACAAGTAAGACCACTGGACTTACACTGAATATGTAAGCAATGTGCTCAGTGCGAGGCCAGGTTGGAATTCAGTGGAATGCCTCTGAGGTAGTGGTTCTCAGCCTTCCTCATGCCGCGACCCTTTAATACAGGTCCTCATGTTGTGGTGATCTCCAACCACAACATTATTTTCGTTGCTACTTCATCACTTATTTTTCTTCTGTTATGAATCATAATGTAAATATCTGATATGCAGGATGTATTTTCATGGGTAAAAATTGAATATAATTAAAGCATAGTGATAATCACAAAACAATATGTAATTATAGATTGTGAAATATTTATTTCTAATAACAATTAAATGAAACTTTGTCGTGAAGCATGGTGTAGCATGGGTAACAGTCTATGCGGGCGGACCTGCCTGGAGACAGAGCTGTGTCTCAGTTCCTATAACCATGTGTTTTCTGATGGTCTTGAGCGACCTCTGTGAAAGGGTTGTTTGACCCCCAAAGGGGTCACGACCCACAGGTTGAGAACTGCTGCTCCAAGTCCTTCCCCTGGATTAAAAGCTCAAGATTTGAATCAACCAAACGATAGTGAAACTGTCTTTCCTCTGGTTTGTCTTCGCTGGCGACTTCTATTTAAGTTCCAGCTCTTTAGAAGCCTGGTAAAGCTTGACAAGCCATCACCCCTGTCTCTCCTGCTCATTATTCCTCATGGCTGTCTCCTCCTGTATGTTTTCCAGGAGCTTCTAAGCTTGGTCCCTCAACCCAGAAATGTTTTAAGCTTTATGGTTGTGCCTTCCCAGGGACAGCTACTCCGTGTCACCACTGCAGGGCACCCACCATTTATTCCATCCCCTCACCTTTCACCTGCTATTCGTACATATGAGCAGCCTTCCAAGAGTTGGTGGACAATTTCTTTGGTCTTTCAATTTCGTGTGTCTGTGAACGTCCTGAAGCACCCTCATCTACGGAATGACTGCAGCTCCCAGAGATGTGCACGTGTGAGGGACAGGGACGGTGACAGGGACGGGGACAGGGACAGAGAGTGGGTGCATGCGGGGAGAGCAGAACACCCAACCTCACTGCCATCAAGTCCATGCTAGCTCCGGGGAGCAGGAGAAGGAAGCACTGCCTTTCTGCCCTGGGGCCATTGGTGGTTTTGAACTATCGACCATACGGCTAGCAGCCCAGGGTGTAACCAGTATGCGGCCGGGGCTCCTGAACGAGTGCAGGTGGGGAGAACTACATTGCTCCCTGGAAAGTACTAGCAGTCTCCAAAAGTGAAATACCTTCGCTAGAGTATGGAGACAGTCAGAACCCTAGTGACAAGACCCCAGCTTATATTTTTTCATGTATTTCCATGACTAATTCAATCAAAAAGGATGGAAGGGAAGATGGGAAATAAATCCAACGCCCAGCAAAGACAGAGTAGATGACCCAGTTTTTGAGCAGCGGCTCTCAACCTGTGGGTTGTGATAAAGTAGCAATGAAAATAATTGTATGGTTGCGGGGTCACCACAACAGGAGGAACTAGGAAAGGGCCGCAGCATTAGGAAGGTCGAGAATCACTCTTTTAGATGGCGGAGGTTGGGTCAGTGGCCTTACTCCTTGTGCTAATAGCCCCTGAGAAATCCTTGCTGATGTGATATGATAGCTATCCTTATTGTCTCCATTGAGTTGAGCCGAGTTTTCTGTTCACTGTCTTCAGTGACAGTTTAGCAGAAGAAAGATAATTATAACAGTTGCAAAATTAAAATTGGAGCTGTGAAGGAGGGAGCCAGCACAACGCATAATCGAAAAAACCGAGACGTTCTTGAAACGTGTCAAGGAGAAGACAGCCATGAGGGATGTTGAGAGACAGTGCCCTGGGTGTGCCAAGGTGCACAGGAGCCCCTGAAGCTCGAGCTGAAATAGAAGCGGTCATCAAAGACATGCCGGAGGAAAGCCTTTCTGAGTTGCGCCTGGAATTAGGGGCACACATAGAACAGCTGCATTGTGCTTCCAAGCAGGTCTGTGAAAACAGCACCTCACCTCTGGGGAAAAGTTTTTAATGAGCAAGACAAAGAAAAATGTATTCATTCTGGTTTAAAATCTGCCCTCCACCTAAGCCCCTGGCATAAGCTCCTCATTTTTTCCCCTCCTTCATGAACCCTTGATAATTTAGAAATTATTATTTTGTCATATCTTGCCCTGTGCAACACCTCCCTTCACCTAATTTCCTGTTGTCCATCCCCCAGGGAGGAGGTTATATGTAGATGCTTGTAATCGGTTCCTCCTTTCCACCCCACCCTCCCTCCACTCTCCCAGTATCGCCACTCACACCACTGGTCCTGAAGGGATCATCTGCCCTGGATTCCCTGTGTTTCCAGTTCCTATCTGTGCCAGTGTACATCCTCTGGTCTAGCCAGATTTGTAAGGCAGAATTGGGATCATGATAGTGGGAGGAAGAGGGAGGAAGCATTTAGGAACTAGAGGAAAGTTGTATGTTCCATCATTGCTACACGACACCCTGACTGGCTCATCTCCTCCCCAAGATCCTTCTGTAAGGGGATGTCCAGTGGCCTACAAATGGGCTTTCTTCTTGAGGAGTTCTTGACCTCCTTGCTCTCCTGCTACCGCTTTCCACCCACATTCAAATTCAACTCTGAAAGTGCATGAGGACAGGGCCTGTCCAATGTTACCTAATATTTATCGAGCTTTCAATTATATGCGAGGTACTGTGCTGAGTGTTGTTTAGGTATTATTTTCATTCCCATGTAAACCTGAGGTAGGCGCTGTTGCCTCTACCCTCATTTGGTATGTGAGGAAACAGAAGCACAGAGAGGCTGAGAAACTAGAACCAGATAAAGGATGCATGGTTGAGACCAAGTAGGACTCTAGAAACCACCATGCCATGTTGCTCTTTCTTTCTGCATTCCAAGGAAGGCCGTTCATAGCTCAATAGCCTCTGGGGCTGGTCAGTGGGAGGGACTTAGCCATGTAGATTGAAAACACTTACTTCAGCCCAGGAGGGGACAGACTAAAGGTAATGGAAGGAAGGATGTGAATGGAAGGCCAATTCCTAGTTTCAGAGTTAGGCCACCTAGGGAAGTCCACTCAGAGATGCTGTCATATGACAAAGGAAAAGTCAAGGAAAAGGCCATATGTGAAAATCCACATGGACCACCAACAGAGAGGTCTGGAAAGACCTATGAGCAAAGCAAAAGCCCTTAGAAGAACTAGACTGACAGGCAGATTATTGACACTAAATTTCAGTTGTTATGGATGTGAAGCCCCAAACTAATTCCTTATTTCCCACCTGAGCTTGAATTTCCTTGTGAGACAGATAGAAATCAGGCAGATAGTTTAAAATATAGTTTAATAGAGATAGAAGAATAAGCCTTCGCTCTGCAGATGAAGCTTTCTAATAGTGAAACCTAGAATAAGGCAGGTGTACCCCGTAGTCATAGCAGTCCTGGGCCACCATCGGCCTCTTCCAGGGGGAGAGGGACAGTTTGGTGTAAGTAAGAAAGTGGAGCAGAAATCCTATTGTCTTCAGGCAGGGGGCTCCCAAGAACTGACAGAGAGCTGAGGTAGGTAGGTTCAGAGGTATATTATCCCCAAAGAAGTTACCCACGTCCCTAAAGTGGAGCTTGTCCACATACGAGGAGCAGCAGAAATGAGGCGGAAACTTTCCTTCTTCCTGCTCCTGATAACACAGGACACTGGGGCACAAGGCGGAGAGAAAATTGCTGAGACCAAGAAGCACAGTTAGGGGTAAGCAAGGAGACAAGCAGGAGGTCCAGTTACGGGAACTGGAACAAAAGACAGGAAGTTAATGACAGTGGTGCAAGGTAAGTTTCTCCTAGTAGGCTAAATTCCCAATCAGGAAAAACCACCGATTGCAACAGTCTCTTACTTGGTTGTTCCTTTTCCACTCTTGCCCCATGACAGTGCGTTTGCCACACGGCTGCTGGAAGACCTTTCAAAGTTCAGATAATATCCACTATCGATTTAGAAGGTTTCACTGGCCATTCTCTGCATGGGCCCCCCAGCACCACACAACAGACCCTTACTCAACTCTCTTCGTTCATCTCCTCTCTTCTCTGCTCATTTATCAAAGCACCAGCTTTTAATGATGACCCAATTTTGGTCTCTTGAACACTCTACACTCATTTCCTATCTCATTTTGCACCGATCCTTTTCTTGGACTGTTTTCTAGTATTCCATGGTTGCACATCATTCAATGCCTTAACATTGAATGGCTTCAAACAGCAACCCTTTTACCATCCGTCAGTGTTGTAGGTCAGTGTGATGGATTGCTTGTGTTCTCCCTAAAGATATGTTGAAGTCGAAGTCCCTGAGCCCGTGATTGTGATCCTGTTTTGAAAGTGGGGGTTTCTTTGGCTAAACAGCTAAGTCAAATGAGATCCTATCAAAGTTGGGTGGGATTTGCTTCATGATGAGCATCTTATAAAAAGAAGAGGACGAACAGAAAGTCACACTCCGCGTGAGGACAGCATGGCACATCCTTCTAAAGCCAAGGGATGCCGATGGTTGCTCAGAGTCACCAGGAACTAAGGGAGACACAGGAAACAACTCTTCTCTCAAACGTCTCAGGAGACAGCATGGCAGACACTCTGAATTGTACTTTTAGCTTCCAGAACTGTGAGGAATACATTTCTGTGCTATCTTGTTATCACAGCCCTGGAAGACTAAGTCAGGCAGAACTCAACTATACATCTTTTGTTCCAAATGGCATTGACTAGGGTCACATGCTGGTATGCACTTGACAGCTAGTCTGGAGGGTCTACGACGGTTTTGCTAAATGTTCCTCATTGCCAAAGATGATGAGAAGGTTGGGCTCAGCTGGGCGCCTCTCCTTGTCTGTATGTTCTCAAGGCTTCTCCACATGGGCTCTGCAGCAGGGCACACAGGCTTCTTACCTGGCAGCTAAAAGTTCTGAGTGAGGACTCTTCAGAGTCAGGAAGTGGAAGCAGCCAGTTTCTTACAGACTGGATACGGGCACTGTGTCAACTCTGCTGTATTCTATTGATCAAGGCCCTCAGGGAGGCCAGCTACTTCAAAGTGCTTAGACTCCTTCCAGCTCTCACTGGGAAGGAAGGCAACTAATTTCCGAGCCTCTTTTAGTTTGCTGCATCCTGAAATGTCCTTCCCCGAGATCTTGCCTCCAACATTCAGGCCTCAGCTAAGATGATTTTCACATGGTCCGCCATCAATCCTCTTAGGCTGTCTTCTTCAGAATTCTCATCAACATTTGAAATTAGTCTACTTGTCTTTTCCCACTGAAATCGAAGCTCTTTGTTCGGTCTACTGTTTCATCCAAGGACCTAGAACAGTGTCTGTCATGTTGTTGTTGTTAATTGCCCCTCGTCATCACCAACTTATGGTGCCTGAGATAGTTAACATTTATTGTGCCGACCTGGCTGATTAACACATGTGCGGTTAATTGAAGAGCAGAGGGATAAATAGTTCCGTGAGCCTGGCGTTTCTAGTTCTCGGGTCTCTTGCTTTCTGATGGTTGGAGCAGGGTGCAGCTGCCTTAACTAGCTCCCTGTTCACCTAGCCGGGCTCACTTCCTTCAAGACATTGCTGAGGAGAAGCCGTATGGACCTACCCCGATGCAGCCCTGGGTGCTGGAGCAGCCGCGTGGTGACCCCTGCCAGCGCTGAGATGCTTACACGCTCACTGATTCAACTTTCCTCCTGCAGTCGGCCACATAGGTGTGTTTTGTGAAATCGAGGAGGACTTTGTGGATTGTTGTTGGACATATGGGTTAATGTTGAACTTACAGGCTTGGGCAGCACTGAGTTGGGATTGTTTTCTTGATGTGCACTTACCCTTTATATAAAACTCTCTCTTATATCCTTTATATAAAACTCCCCCTCTCTCTGGATTTGTTTCTCTAATGTGCCCAGATTAACACATAATGGTACCTTGGGAGTGGGGTACTGGAGAAACAAATCCTAAGATAGAGAGTAGATGGTTGACCTCTCCCTCATGGTAGTTCTTCTTCCTTGTCTAGCCAGAGGCCAGACAAAGCCACCCTTTACTCGGTTGTTTTCTGGGGAAAATATGGGAAGTATGAAAATAGAAAGTTTGTAAGTCCACTTGATTTGAGCCATTAAAATTTGATCTTTAGGTAGATTTAGCCCATGCCTGTAAAGAAAACTTTGAAAATATATGCCCCACCCAGTGCTTTGGAGGATTCAGGAACCAATGGTTTTTGTTAGAAGCTGGATAAAATCTGGAGCGATGAAGAAAACTCCTCTCTGGGACAGAATGTTAAAGGGAGCCTGAGAGAAGGCCGAAAGGCTTGCTAGGGGACCAGCTGAATCTACTAGTTGAGTGGAAGTGGGAGAAAGGCAGCAATAAAGAGACGGGTTGAGTTTGACCACTGACACCTGTGGACTCGGTTTACAGGAAAAAGGGGAGAAGAGAACGGGTTGACTGGTCTAAAGTTCATGACCTAGCACGAGGGGGCTAGGCTTGCTGAGTATTGGTGAGAGCCTATGGTCTTAAAGACAGAATGACCATATGGGCCCCCTGTGGAGGCGGAGTGAGGCAGCCACACGGAGTTGACCTTGTGGTTAGCAGCCCAGTGCTTGCTTGACAGCACCAGCTCCGGGGACAGTTTTCTGTGCTTCCCATTGGTTCTCAAGCCTATCAAGAGACCACCTACACTAGAACAATTTAGTGTGCTTCATAAGAATGCAGATTGTTAACTCAATCCTGAGCAGTGAATCTGAATCATTTGGGTCAGAGGTCAGTTAACTAGGACTTGTGGTTGTCCTGTGAACTGAGAACTCCTGCCTCAGGTGCACTGTGAACATTAATATTCTATATTAAACTATGTCAGTGGATAGATTATATCACCATATTAAAGCTCCCTAAAGTAAGGGGTTATGTCTAGATGATTTTGATTCTCTGATTTATACTGAAAATCATTTCCTTCAGTCAATAACTCATAGGTTTTACTTATAATTTGCATACTTGTCTAAAAATAGGGATTATAAAACTCAGTTATGTAATTCCCTGACAAAGTATATGATTGTTATCTGAAAATATATTCGTATCCCAAAAACTTACCAGAATATTTTTATCCAAATGATTTTGTATTCTCAAGAAATTTTTGAGGGGAACTGATAGCAACGATGGATGTTTCCACCCCACCTCGGATGGGGGCAAATAATGGAAATGCGGGTGAAGGGGATACAGTGGATGGTGTAAGATATGGAAACAAAAAAGGGAGAAATTCACCTTTTCTGTTTGTAGTGGAGCTGTTATTCTTGTGGGATGGCAAACGGTGTCTACTACCTGTGTTAAATGTCATGCCACTCTGCTTCTGCACCTCCGCGGTCGGCAGCTTATTCCCCACCAGGTGCCACTCCTTTACCAAAGCACCAGGCTGTCTCTCCCCACTCCTCAGGCCCCACACCTCAAATCGGGAAACAGTACACAGGGGCCTATCAATTGCATTGGTTTATTGTTCTGAAATTGGTTCTTATTGTGTGTCCATGTATTAATGTGGAAATAATCTGAACCTCTCAGATTTCTTTGAAATTTGTTTAGTGAAATAATACTTTATTGGGTTTATGTGAAAGTTTACAAAGTAAATTAGGTTCCCAGTTAATATTTTTAATGCAAATTGTTCCATAACATTGGTTATATTTTTCACAAAATATCAACATTTTTGTTATTTCTATTCTGTTTGTTCTTTTTCAATTAATTGAACTTCCTTGCGTCTTCCTACCATCTGATTTTTGCTTTAGGGTAAATGTTTATCATTTGGTTGATTACGTACGGGAGCTCAGCACTCAGGGGTGAGATTGTTTGTTATTAGAGAATGTATTGATTGATGAAACGTGGCCTCCAGGAGTGACTTCTGCTTCAAGGTCAAATGGAGTTCCTTTAGACGATCAGTCCAATAAAGGAATTTGAATTTTGTTCTTCCTTTTTCTCCCGTTTTATATGACATCTACTTGGATGGAACGGTAGGTCAGTATAAGGCATCATTTAGTTCTGAGCTCAGGATAAATGAAGTGATGGTTCCTGTGGACAATTAGACTGTGGACTAGTTTCTTCTTTGAGTCTTTGGTTTCTTTAATTCTCTGGTGTCTGAGTTGGATTCTTGGAAGCTTTTAAAGGACAGGTGCTACTCACCAAACTAGGAGGGAGACAATTAACTTCAAGAACTATGTATGTCAATTGACTAAGTTGTCCCACAGAACTATGGTCCCATAGTTTTTTAAATCGCTTTATTAGGGGCTCATACAACTCTTATCATAATCCACACATACATCAGTTTTGTAAAACACATCTGTATATTCATTGCCCTCATCATTCTCAAAACATGTGATCTCTACTTAAGCTCCTGGCATCAGGTCCTCATTTTCCCCCTCCCTCCCTGGTTCCCCTCCCCCTCCCTCATGAACCCTTGATAATTTATAAATTATTATTTTGTTATATCTTGCCCTGTCCGACGTCTCCCAAGTTCACCCACTTTTCTGTTGTCCATCCCCCAGGGAGGAGGTCACATGTAGATCCTTGTAATCGGTCCCGTAGTTTTTAACTGAACAATTTAACCAAGGATTTGTTCAATTCTGAAAGGTGTGTGGAGATGCCTAGACAATGTCTGTAACAGTGCCTGCGCTTTTTCCTTCTAAATTGTGTTTATGGTTTTGTGGTTCTTGAGAAGACACACAGCAAACCATATACTGTTGGGTTTCTACATGTATGACAGTTTCTACATGTATGAGAGCCTCTACATGTAGAGAAACTGATGACATGCTTCCAGCTGTGGGAGCATTAGCACCCTTCTTTTCTGAGTTGTTCCTTCCTTAGTAATACACACCCACTCCCCTCGAACTTTTCTACTTAATCTTTGTAGTTACTGTTCGCAATGTGATTCCATATAGGTCGTTCTCAAAAGAGCATCATGCTCAAGTTCATGAAGCTCACTACAAGGAGATTTTAAGATGGTGCTCGGGGATACTTTGGTTTCAGTCTTTAAAATTATCTCAGGGCAATGGTTCCAGAGCTTTATCCCTCTTCTTGGCTCCAGAAAGACTAGACTCTAGGAGAGTTTGAAATTCTGCTTGGTTTTTGTTTTGTTTTATTGAGTTGTAGGACAGGATTCTTCTATAAAATCCATGACCAAATTGTGCAGTAATGAGAGGGGGGCACCAGCCCAGTTTCTGGCCTCAAAGGGAGGCAGTTGTTTAGAGAGGTAATTAGCCAGACCCTTCATATCAGCCTACGTCCAGTTCTTTCTCTCCCTCTGTTTCTCTGGGTCAATAGAGCTACATTATCGTGCCTTGGATGACTGCTTGCAAGCTTTAAAGAGTCCAGAGGGTATTCAGTGAAGCAGGAAGTAAATCAGTAGCTCTGCACACTTTACCAGGCAAAATGAACAACAACAACTACTGGGATGTTCCATGAAACCATGTCCCTAAACCTCCAAACTAAGGAACCAAATATCAGTTTTGATTGAATATAAGCAGGGTCAGCAGCTACTCTTATTTAACTTGTTATTGTAAACATACTTCTTGTACAACGTTTGCCAATTCTACTTTTACAGCTATATAAATCATTGACAGCAATTACAATAATTGGGTGTGCAACGTACCCGTAATCAATTCTATTGTTTTATTCAATCCTTCCCCCCTCCTTCCTGCCTCTGGTAGCCACTAGTAAACTTTGGTGTTTATATATTTGCCTTTTCTTTCTTGTAAGTGAAGTCATACAGTATTTATCCTGTAATTGGCTTATTTTGCTCAGCTTAGTTCCTCAAGTTCCACGCATACGTAGCATGTATTAAGACTTCTCCTAAAGGCTGAGTAGTATTCCTGTATGAGGGGGTACAAAAAGTACATCACAGGAAAAAGCTCCTCTGGGCAGACCTTTCGTAGTAGGCTTTTCCCCCTGCTAGGACAGCATCTACTTGTTCTGAGTTAGTGCACCCAGTAGCATCTCTTGGGAAGCTTCTCTCTGATCACAGTGAATTTTTTTCATAAAGCTGTTTTGCTCTAATCTCGTTTTCTTTCCTTTTTTTGTGTGATGGCTGGTTTAAGAGAACAGTGTGTGGCTGTGAAATTTGTTTCCTCCTTGGGGAAAAATGCGGCAGACACTGTTGTGATGTTGCACACAGCTTATACGGAGAGCACTATGGGAAAAACTCGTGTACAAGTGGTTTGCTCGTTTCAAAAAAGGTGAAATGTTGACTGATGACAAACCTTGTTCTGCATGTCCATCAACTTCTGAAAGAGACAAAAATGCCAAATTGTGGGGCATTTGGTGTTCGTTTCACCAGCTCACACTGTTGACTAAGCTTTCTATTTAGAGGTTCTGAAAAGATTGCATAACAGTGTGCAACAAAAAAGGCCTGATTTGTGGCAGATGGGGGATGGGTTTTGCCACCACGATAATGTACCTGCTCATGCAGCCATCTCAGTGCACCAGTTTTTAGCTAAAAGAGCATGCCTCTCTTGCCCCATGCACCTGGCTCACCTGACCTCACTCTGAGCGACTTCTTTTCATTTCCACGAATGAAAAGGGGCATGAAAGGCCAGCAATTTGATGATGTAGAAGAAATGAAGAAAAAACTAAGGAAGTGCTGTCAGCCACCCAAATAGGAGTTTGAAAAGGGTTTCCAAGGAAGGAATGGCAGATTTGTCAAATGTATTAAGTATAATGGAAAGTACTTTGAAAGTGATAGGTGTCTTGTCAAAAAATTAAGTACACAGCTTTGGAAAATTTTTGTTTCTTTATGGGGGTTCTATATATATATATATATGCATGCATTTATATGTGTATATATACATACACAGCACGTTCTTGATATAAATCTATGTGTGTGTGTGTGTGTGTGTGTGTGTGTGTGTGTGTGTGTGTGTACATACATAACAGAGCTCATACAGCTGTAGAAGTAGGTAAGGACAGTGTGGCTTTAAGTCAGCCAGTCAGATTTTAAACTGGAAGCTTCTCCTGACTTGAGTAGCTTCAGCTTCTATACCACAGGCTGTAGAAGTAGATGAATCTCGGGTCAGCAAATCAGGCTGTGACAGGAGAGAGAAACGAAGTCAAGGTTGGCAGGTCAGATAGCAGGTTGCTGATTGCTCTATGGATCGGCAGCCATTATGGCAGGCCGCTGGTTCAAGTACAAAGAATAAGAGACAGACAAGTCAGATACAGGACTCAGACGCAAAAAAGCCAGCAAGTGTCTCCTCAACCTCCGCTTAAATATGAATTAGGCCCCACTCTGAGTAAACTTCCTCTCAGGTGTATTGGTGCTGTTACCTGAGTAAGAGGATTGTACTCCACCTTAATCTGATTAGCTGATCACAGCAGATCCCATTATGGGATACATTGTGTTATACAACATCATAGGGATTACTAGGCCTCAGTTACCAACCCCCTGAGAATTCTGATCTGGTCAAGGTGATACAAAACCTAACTATGACAGTTAGTTCTCTATTTTTGGTTGTTTTCTTTGTCACTAGCTAGAGTTTTGTTATTCTTAATGATTGTTTCAAAGAAACAACTTCTGATTTTATTGGTTCTATTATCTTTCTGTTTTTAATTTTATTTCTGGGTGATCTTTGCTATTTCCCTTTTTCTGGTACATTAAGGCTTCTTTTTGGTCTCCTCTTTCTAGTTTCTAGAATTATCAAGTTAGGCTGTTAATTGGAGATCCCTTCACCCTCTCCTTCCTGTTTATTGCTGTAAGTTTCCCTCTGCACACTGTCTTCTCTGAATATTGTATGTTGTGCTTTCATTTTCATCAGATTTTTAAAATGTGTGATTTCTCTTTTGATATTTACCGTGACCCACTATTAGTTTCATAGTATGTTAATTAATTTCCATATTTTCAGGGTTTTTTCTGTTACTGATTTCTGGTTTCACTCACTTGTGATCAGAGAAAATACTTCATATGATTTCAATTTTTAAAAATTTATCAAGACTTGCTTGGATTTGACTCAATGGCAATGGGGTAGAACAAGATCTCTCAATTTTATCTTAGTCAGTAAAATTGCTGGCATTACCCTTAATGAAGACTCTCTTTAGGATACCTGGTCATTCATTCTCCAGGAGACCTTTTGTTTCTCATCAACCTTTCCTCTTCCACTTCCAGAATTATATTTTTCCTTTCTCCTGAGGCCTGTTTTTGAGCCCATCATTTGCATATTTACTCAGTTTATGAGTGGTGTCATTGACTACTTCATTTCCGTGCAGTTTGTTATTTCTAGCTTCCAGCTACTGGATCTAATAGTTTACACACCCAGATCTGTGCCTAAATTGTGAGTAATATCCACAACAGTATCCCCAACATTCCACTCATGAGGAGGAGTCCAGGGTCCCAGCACGAGCTCCCAGATACAGTCTACCTGGTTCCCAGGGTTGGACCAATCCTCACCACTGGGATCCTGTTTGGCCTCACTTTTCATCGTTTTTCCACCTGCTATTTGCCAAGGGTTCTGCCTCCCTCCCTCGTTCTTGCTGCGTCCTCTTCTGTGGTGGGAAAGCAATAAAAGGCTGGATCATCTTCACGTGCTGGTGATCTGGTGCTTCACAGCAGATCTCCCAGAATGACCACAGTGTTCTCCTTGCATCTCCATTATTGCCCAACACGTTCACTTCCATGTGTTGCTACATAATACCCAGGCTTTCTTAATCATGCCGTGTTTTTATTTTTAAACTTCCTTGCCCCTTTATCTGAGCGTTCTCTGTTGCTGTTGATGCTTGTTTAGTTCAGTTTACATAAAAGCTCCAGCGGGTCAGTTTTGCTTTGTGTTATGTATGTGTTTTGGTGGTTCCTAAGGCTTAATAAACCAATACTAGGGAGTATCTTACAACATATAAAGAAAGATTAGCATTGAGGGTCTCAGAAACAGACCAAAACTCAACTTCAGAAAAGCTCCCTGCTTGAGCAAATCTCCCAGAATTTGGTGAATTCTTCTGTACTTGCTGAGGATTATTTGAAAACCAGCACATTGTTAGGCTCTCTCTTTTCTGGTGCTTTTGCGTAGTCAATAAAACACAAATAAGCATCTCTCTGCCATTTTATAGTTTCATCCACCATCTATCTCATGTCAGCAAGAATTCTCTTTGTATCATATCTGCTTCTGAATCCAGCTTGAATTTCTGGCAGCTCACCGTTGATGTCCTGTTGTAACCATTTTTGAAATATTTTCATCAAAATTTTACCGGCATGTGTTATCAGTGAAAATTTTATCATTTCCATTCTGTTGCATCACTTCATTTTTCTTTGGAATGGCCAGAAGTATGGATTTCTTCCAGTGGGTTGACCGGGCAGCTGTCTTCCAGATTTCTTGGTGAGTGAGTGTTTCCTGTATTTTGTCAGTTCCCAGAGCCTGGTGTTTCTCTAGTGCCTTTAATGCAGCTTGGGCTTCTTCCTTCAGTACTATTGGTTCTTGGTCCGATGCCACCTCTGGAAATGGTTGAATGTCAACCTATTCTTTTGATACCATAACTCTGTGTATTCTTTCCATCTTTATTTAAATGATTTTATTGGGGGCTCATACAACTCTTATCACAATCCATACATAAATCTATTGTTTCAAGCACATTTTTATGTTTGTTTCCTTCATCAATCTCAAAACATGTTCTTTCTACTTGAGCCTATGGTATCTGCTCCACATGTTTTCCCTCCCTCCCGCCACACCCTCCCTCATGAACACTTGATAATTTAGCACTGTCCAACATCTATCTGCCTTCACTGACTTTTCTGTTGTCCATCCTGCAGGGAGGGGTGTTATATGTAGATTCTTGTTACTGGTTCCCCCTTTTTACCCCATCTTCCTTCTACCCTCCTGGTTTTGCCACTCTCATCACTGGTCCTGAAGGGATTCCCTGTGTTTCCAGTTCCTGTCTGTATCAGTGTATATCCTGTGGGTCTAGCTGGATTTGTAAGGTAGAATTGGAATCATGATAGTGGGGGTGGGGGTCGGGGAGAGGAAGCATTTAAGAACTAGAGGAAAGTTGTATGTTTCATCGTTGACTGGCTCTTCTCCTCCCTGTGACCCTTCTGTAAGGCGTTCCCAATCTGTACTCCGCCTCATTCACAATGATTTGATTTTTTGTTCTTTGATACCTTAAACCTGATCACACAGGCTGCTGTGCTTTTTCCATGTGGGCTTTGTTGTTTCTGAGCTACAGGGCCACTTGTATACCTTCAAGACTTTATGACTTCAGATGCTATATCTTTTGATAGTCGAGCACTATCAGCTTTCTTCACCACATTTGCTTATGCACACATTTTTCTTCAGTGATCATGTCAGGAAGGTGAGCATCATGGAATGCCAATTTAACAGAACAAAATGTTCTTGCATTGAGGGAGTACTTGAGTGGAAGCCCAATGTCCATTTGCTAACTTAATACTAAACCTATAATATGTGCACATAGATCTATTTTCCCATTGTCATATATAAATATATTTACATATGTCCATGCCTGTATTTAGACCTCTGTAAGTGCCCTTTGCCTCCTGGACACCCCCTTACTGAAGGGTTGTGGAAAGTAGATGAGCCAGTCTGGGTTCAGGGTAGCAACGATGAAACATATAACTTTCCTCTAGTTCTTAATGCTTCCTTCCCACAATATCATAATCCCAATCCCATCTTACAAAGCTGGCTAGACCAGAGGATGTACATTGGTACAGATAGAAACTGGAAACACAGGGAATCCAGGGTAGATGACCCCTTCAGGACCAATGGTGAGAGTGGTGATGCCTGGAGGGTAGAAGGAATGTGGGGTGGAAAGGGGGAACCGACTACAAGAATCTACGAATAGCCTCCTCCCTTGGGGATGGACAGCAGAGAAGTGGGCAGGGGGAGATGTCAGACAGTGTAACATATGACATAATAATTTATGAATTATGAAGGATTCATGAGGGAGGGGAAGGAGGCAGGAGGGGCACAAAAGGAGGAGCCAATATTAAGGACTGAAGTAGAAGGCAAATTTTTTGAGAATGATGATGGCAACAAATGTACATATGTGCTTGACACAATGGATGGATGTATAGATTGTGATAAGAATTGTATGAGCTCCCAGTAAAATGATTAAAAAAAAGATTAAGTGACTGGTCACTACACATACACTGGGAATAGGATAAAATTTTCAATAACATTCATTCACAAAGCCAGGACTATACCTTCCAGATTAACATATGTGACAAAAAGCAAAGAGAGAATACAAACAGTAACTATATGATAGTCCTGGGACACCATTCACAGGGTATTCCCAAAGCAAGAGATCCAGACTGAAATCCAACAAACTCAAATTCCAGAGTATTAAGATAGCAGTCATCTGCATCTTTGGACACTAGAGCACTTTGCCCTAAGTCCAAGGGAGTATGTTTTAAAGCACTTTCTTAAACCTGTTTCAGGCGAATCTAAGGTAAATCCCACTGATTTGGAAAGCCACTAAGGAGCTAATAAGGTCTAGTGGGCTTTATCTTATCAGCTCCTTAGTGACTTTCCAAATCGGATCCTTCTGATGTGGCCCATGGAGGATGTTGTGAGCCTGGAAAGAACAGAGTCTAAAATCCTAGATGACTACAGCATCCAGTCTGGATCACCAAGGACTGGATAGAAACCAGGTCAAAAGTGTCCAGTTAGGAATGTAATACCAGGCGTATTCTCTCCTTGGGTTCTATAAGTACCGTTAAGCATGTTTTCCCCCAGATGGCATCTTGCTCTACCCAGTTTACCCATCAACGAAAGTGTAATTGCCTTTTCCAAGACAGACCCGTCTCCCCCTCATGTCTTGACTTGAGTTTCCAGGATGGTTTGCTAATCACTCTCGTAGGAGTATCTGTTGAATTTGGGTGACCGTAGGACAATGTTGTATGGCAGCAACTGATTGGTCGTCTCCTCCTTCCTCCCTTCCCATCTTGAGAAATTGATCCCAGTGGAGGGGACGTGTCTTCCGTTGAAGTGGTTTGTAAGATGCAATTGTAAAGAGGGCAATATATAGTGCATGGGTACTATACTGGCTCACTACCTTGTTTGGGAGGCCAGATTTCATGACAAAAAGATGATTACATGACCCAAGAGCAGAATTCTGCCTTTATCTTGGTGTTTATCCTTATAGTAGTGTGCCAGTCCTTTTGTGATTGACTAACTTTACGAAGCATAATCATTTCCAGGCCCATCTATGTAATGGGGTGTTTCATGGTTTCATCACTGTTTTTCAGGGGCACATAATTTCCATGTGTACCAGAGTTTCTTCCTCCATTCTTTTACTGATGGGCATTTGGGCTCTTTCCAGCCTCTTGCTATTGTGAACAGTGCTACGGTGAATGTAGGAGAACACATGTCTGGGGTCTGTCTCTTACTTCTTTGGGGTATATGACAAGCAGAGGTGTTGCTGGGTCTAATGCTACTTGCTTCAGGTAGTCTCATAGCGTTCCCCACTGGTTGTAAATGTTTACAAGACTACCAGCCATGTATAAGAGTTTCAAATGCTCCACGCCCTCTCTAGCATTTGTCATTCTCTGTTGTGTGTTTCAATTGCTATTGTGAGGAGTGTACGGCAATAACTCATTGTTGTTTTGATTTGCATTTCCTGGGTGGCTAGGAAATGGTGAGCATATCTTCATGTATGTGTTAGTCATTCACAAGCCAGCTTTGGTGAATGTCTATTTTATGTCCTTTGCCCACCTTTCAATTGGACTAATTTTTTTCTTAGAAAAATTCCATAGATTTTGGTAACAAGTCTCTCGTTAGTTGTGTCATTGTTACCCCACCACCCCAATCTGTGAGTTCTCATTTTACTATTTTGATGAAATTTTTTGAGGTGCATAAGTGTTTTATTTTAATAGGTCCCAGGCATCTGTGTTGTCTTTTGCTCTGTGTGCTTCCTTTATTAGATTTGCTAGTCCATGTATGCCCTGCAATAGACCCCTTAAGTTTCTAATTGATGATCCTGATAGCTCTGGGGTTTACATTTAGGTCTGTAATCCAGTTTAAGTTTGTTTTTGTACATGGAGTGAGGTATGGGTCCTGTTTCATTCTTCTGCAGATGGAGATCCAAGTTTTCACCCACTTTCCTGTTGCCCATCCTCCAGGGAGGAGGTTATATGTAGATCACTGAGGGGTCTACGGGGCCATCCCCAATCAAAGCCAAACTGACAACCCCGCCTCAATTTCCCCTAGAAGTATGCGCTACAGAGGACAACACTTAGCCTACAGGTTGGGGAGAGGGGCTGGCCCGCCATGCCCATATGGAAGTGTAAACCCAAAGGAAAAAGGGAGTGAGGGTTTAGACTGGATACTGGCACACCAAGTCCTGAGGAGGACGGCCCTGCATGCTGCTGCTAAGGCACAGAGAGGACTGTAGGGCTGACAACAGCTTGAGACATGGTGTCCCCTCACTGGAACATATTGTGAATGAGGACAATACTCGGGACACCCAGCAGGGAGTGAGTCGGGCCTGACCATCCCCACAATGGGATGAACCAGGAAGGAAACAGAACAGATCAGCAATGGGAGCATTGCCAAGCCACGAAGCCCTTGAAGTGTCCCCACAATAGATTTCAGGCCAGGAGGGGCAGTTCTCAGAACCCCTCTAGACTGGTGGGGAGAAAATGATAAAGGTCAGCAGACAGATTTGGAATTTTGTATGTGTTTTCAGGGGGGTTTTCTAGGTTTCCCCCCTTTTTTTGTTTTCCCTTTTTATTCAGTCTTTTGTTTTCTTTTTGCTTTGTCTCTTTTATTGCTTTGCCTACCAATATAAGATAGGTTTGGGAAGAAAGCCCAAGGAGAAAGTAAAGGGACCGGCATTTCTGGAGGCACTTGGGAGAGGAGACAGTGGGAGGAAAGGAGTGGTGAGCAAACGATGCCATAGACAGGAAACAACTAGGGAATTAAAAGGAACAACAAGGAGGACATAGAGATCCTGGTGGTGGTGGTGGAGCAACGGCAATCTAGCTGAGAGAAGAAGGGCACGCATGATGTTGGGAAAGGAGGAAGGTAAAAAGAAAACAGGAACGATCTAGGAAGCAAATCTAAGGATACAGGAATAAACATAGGTGTGCACTTAAGAAAATATATTAATAAAAATCGAGGTATTGGCCTATGTACATATATTTACATAGCGATAAATTAAGGAAGTGGATGGACTTTGGGCCTCTGCTTAAGCCCTCCCTCAACACAAGAACACTTTGTTCTAACAACCCAGCATTCAGTGATGCTCACCCTCCCAGCATAATAGCTGAAGGCAAAATGAATGCATAAGCAAATGCGGTAAAGAAAGCTGATGATGCCCAGCTATAAAAAGATAAAACATCTGGGTTCTTAAAAAACTGATGGTAAACTTGCAGCCATCTAGCAAAGAAGCAACAAATCCCATATGAAAGGGCCCTAGCCTGTAAGATCATGAGGTGTTGACAGAATCAGGTAGGCACCAGAAGACTGCAAACAAACAAAAACCCCCATATTGTTTAGGATAAAGGGGTTGGAGCAGAGCCCCAAAACCCATCTGTAGACGGGAGGACATACCCTCACAGAAGGGTCACAACAAAAGGATGAGGCAACCAGAGCACAGTATAACACTAATGAAATGTACAACATACCTCTGTATCTTTAAGGCTTCCTCACCCCCCTCTATCATGATCCCAGTTCTGCCAATCAGTTGTGCGTAGGCACGAGCATGTATACAGGTACAGATAAAGGATCATGACACACAGAATCAAGGTCAGACCAACCCCTCAGGAACAGAAACCGAAGGGTACCAGGAGGGTAGATGGAAGGTAGGGGTAGAAAGGGGAAACCGATCACAATGATTGCTGTATAATACTGCTCCCCAGGGGGGTAAACAACATAAATGTGGTGAAGGGACACAGCACTCAGTATAAGATAGGAAATCAAGGGGTCACGAGAGTGGGAGTGTAGGAAAAGAGAAGAATTGAACCAAGAGTTCAAAAAGAAAGTAACTGTTTAGAAAATGATGGCAACAAATGATAGTGGTATAAATGAGCTTGATACAATTGATGTCATGGACTGTTAGAAGAGCTGTGAGGTAGTTAGTTTGCTGTGACAAGCTGGCCGTTAAACACATGTGGGGCGAATTGAAAGGGAGAGGGATAAGTGGTTCAGGGATCCACGCCTTTCTAATGCTGGGGTGCCTTGCTTTATGATGGTCAGATCCGGATGCAGCTCCCTTAGCCAGTTCCCTGCTTTAGCTCCCAAGAATAATTTCCTGAAAGACATCCCTGAGGAGAAGCCACATGGACCTAGTAGACACGATGCCGGTGCAGAGATGCTTACACATTCACTGAATCGGCTTTCCTCCTCCAGTCAACATCATGGTGTCTGGTTTGTGAGATGGAGGAGGACTTTGTGGTTTGATACTGGATAAAGGGGTTGAGGGATTAATTTTGGACTTGTGGGTTTTGGCAGGACAGGTTTGGGATTTTTGCTTGATGCACACTATATATAAACTATATAAAGCACTTTATATAAACTATATAAAACTCTTCCTTAGACATGAGTTTCACTGTAGTTCTTTCCCTAAAGTACCCTGACTAACACATTGTGGTACCTTAGCAGTGGTGTACTGGAGAAACTAGCCATAAGATGGAGAGTAGATGTTTGTCTGACCTCTCCCTCATGGTAGTTTTCCTTCTCTGTCTAGCCAGTGGTCAGACAAAGCCACCCTATATTCAATAGATTACTGGGGAAACTATGGGAAGTATGAGAGCAGAAAGTTTGTAAGCCCACTTGCTTTGAGCCAACAAAATTTGATCTTTACATGGGCTTAGGAAACACCTTAGAAGACAGCTATGCAGAGAATTGATTTATATGCGAAACAGTGCTTTCCTGTACTCAGGAACCACAAGTCTTTGCCAACACTAAAAAAATCTGGGAGTACAAAGAAAATACCTCCTAGGGAATGGGTGTAAAAGGGAGCTTATGAGCAGGCTGACGGTTTGCAAGGTGACCACGTGAATCTACTTGCTCAGTAGAAGTTGGAGAAATGTAGTAATAAAAACACTAATTGAGTTTGGCCTCTGACACTTGTGTATTTGGTTTACAGGAGAAATGGAGAATATGAGAGTGAATCAACAAAAATTCATGATCTAGCATGAGTAACCCAAGCTTCTTGAATATTGGAGAGAGCTCATGGTCTACAAGCAAGGTGATCGGTGGACACCGTAGAGCTGAGGAAGGCATGGGTTGACCAGAACCCTAACAGATGGCGGATTTTCGAGGCTGTGAACTGGTGTGGATCATGGCTGACTTTATGAATGGCTTCTTCGGTTTTGACTTTGTTGATGGACGCAAAATTCAATAGGTTCCTATTGGAATGAAGATTTATTCAGGTCGAAAATGATTTTTTCCTCTGAGAAAAGGTTTGATCTAAGAGGGCCGTAGATTAAGCAAACAGCGAAAATATGAGGTACAAGTGCACGGAGTAGATGGCTTAAAAACATTCCAGAGGGAGGAACATAATCAGAGGCTTGTAGAATTAAGTTATTGGTGTCACGTAATTTCAATTCTGAATGGGTGCCAGGATGGCAAATTTGGATATAGTTCGTGGATTGTGCCAACCTGGGGGGTACACACGTGCGGTTAAATGAAGGGCGGAGGGATCAATGGCTCCTTGAGCATTGCCATTCTAGTTGGGTCTCTTCATTTCTGAATGTGGGAGCAGGGTGCAGCTGCCTCAGCTTCTTACCTGCTTTAGCTGTCAAGGCTCCTTTCCGGCAAAACGTCCCTGAGCCGAAGACACATGGACCTACCCAGAGGAAGCCCGGGTTGTTGGAGTAGCCGTGCAGATATGCTGACATATCCAATGCCCACGCTGCTCTGCTTACACATTCAATGCCTCAGCTCTCCTCCCTCAGCCAGCAACATGTCGTCTGTTTTGAAAGATGGAGGAGGACATTGCAATTGGTGTTGGACATGTGGGTTAATGGGTTATTGTCGGACTTGTGGGTTTGGACCACACTGCTTTCAGATGTCTGCTTGATGAACACTTAACCTTTATATATGAGTCTCACTTAGACATGAGTTTCTGTGCCCCTGTTTCTCTACGAGAGCCAGAGTCACAAATAGGATACCTAGCAGTGGGGCAATGGAAAAACTCATCTTAAGATGGAGAGTAGCTATTTGTTTGACTTTGCCCTCATGGTAATTCTTCTTCCTTGTCTATCCAGAGGTCAGACAAAGCCACCCTTTACTCGGTTGTTTTCTGGGGAAAATATGGGAAGTGGGAAAAATGAAAGTTTGTAAGCCCACATGCTTAGAGCCACGAAAATTGGGTGACCTTTAGCTGGGTTAAGCTACCTCTGGGAAGACTGCTGTGCAGTGAATTAGATGCCCACCAGTGCTTTCGTGTACTCAGGAACCAAAAGCCTTTGCCAGATGTTAACATAAAATCTGAGAGTAGGGAGAAAACATCTCCCTGGACTGTGTGTTAAAGAGAGCCTGTGGCAGGCTGAATTGCTTGCTTGGTGACCACATTGATCTTCATATGGAGTGGAGGTCGGAGAACTGCAGCAATACAAGGACTGCTTGTGTATGGGCCCAGATACCTGTGGATTTGGTTTACCTGAAAAGGAGAAAAAGAGGGTGATTTGACTAAAGTTCACCACGTCGCATCAGGAGCCCATGCTTGTTGAACATTGGCGAGAGCCCATGGTCTACAAGCAAGGAGACCGGTCGACACCCCGTGGAGGCTGAGTGAGGTAGTTGGCACGGGTCAACCAGAAGCCCAACATAGGGCGATATTGGAGACTGTGAACTGGTGCCTAAGAGTGCTGACTTTATGCACGGCCTGTCCGGCTTTGATTTTGCCGATGGACACAGACTTTGAAAGGTTCCTATTGGAATGAAGATTTCTTCATAGCGAGCAATGATTGTTTCCTCTGAGCACTGGTTTTATATTAGTGGGCCATAGATAAAGTGGATAGCTAAAATTTGGCGTGTAAAGACACAGAGTAGTTGGCTTACAAACTTTCCGAGTGGGGGAACATTCCATAAGTTTTAGAATTAAGGTCTGATGTAACTTAATTCCATGTTGGGTTTAAAGAATTTGGAACGGGTGCCTGGTTCGCAAATGTGAATTTAGTTCGTGGATTGTGCCAACCTGGGCGATACACACGTGCGGTTAAATGAAGGGCGGAGGGATCAATGGCTCCTTGATCATTGCCATTCTAGTTGGGTCTCTTCATTTCTGAATGTGGGAGCAGGGTGCAGCTGACTCAGCTTGTTCCCTGCTTTAGCTGTCAAGGCTCCTTTCTGGCAAGACGTCCCAGAGCCGAAGACACATGGACCTACTAAGAGGAAACCCGGGCTGCTGGAGTAGCCATGCAGAGATATGCTGACATATCCACTGCCCAGGCTGCTCTGCTTAAACATTCACTGCCTGGGCTCTCCTCCTTCAGCCAGCAACATGTCGAATGTTTTGAAAGATGGAGGAGGACATTGCAATTGGTGTTGGACATGTGGGTTAATGGGTTATTGTCGGACTTGTGGGTTTGGACCACACTGCTTTCGGATGTCTGCTTGATGAACACTTAACCTTGATATATGAGTCTCACTTAGACATGAGTTTCTGTGTCCCTGTTTCTCTATGAGAGCCAGAGTCACAAATAGGATACCTAGCAGTGGGGCAATGGAAAAACTCATCTTAAGATGGAGAGTAGCTATTTGTTTGACCTTGCCTCATGGTAATTCTACTTCCTTGTCTCTCTAGAAGTCAGACAAAGCCACCCTGTACTCGGTTGTTTTCTGGGGAAACTATGGGTAGTGGGAAAAATGAATGATTGTGAGCCCACTTGCTTTGAGTCACCAAAATGGGGTTATCTTTCGCTGGGTTTAGAACACCTCTTGGAAGACAGCTGTGCTGTGAAATAGATGCGCATCAGTGCTTTCGTGCACTCAGGAACCATAAGTCTTTGCCAGAAGTTAAAAAAAAATCTGGGAGTAGGGAGAAAACATCTCCCAGGGACTGTGTGTTAAAGAGAGAATGTGAGCAGGCTGAATTGCTTCCTGCGTGACCTCGGGGATCTACATATGGAGTGGAGGTCGGAGAAATGCAGCAATAAAAGGACTGCTTGCGTATGGGCACGGATACCTGTGGATTTGGTTTACCTGAAAAGGAGAACACGAGGGTGACTCGAGTAAAGTTCACCATGTGCATCAGGACCCCAGGCTTGTTCAATAGTGGCGAAAGCCCATGGTCTACAAGCAAGGTGACCGGTGGATACCCCATGAAGGCTGAGCGAGGTCCCCGGTACGGGTTGACAAGAAGCACACCAGAGGACGATATTGGAGACTGTGAACTGGTGCCTAAGCGTGCTGACTTTATGCACGGCCTGTCCGGCTTTGATTTTGCCGATGGACACAGACTGTGAAAGGTTCCTATTAGAATGAAGATTTCTTCATGGCGAGCAATGATTGTTTCCTCTGAGCACTGGTTTTATATTAGTGGGCCATACATAAAGTGAATAGCTAAAATTAGGGGTATAAAGGCACAGAGCAGTTGGCTTACAAACTTTCTGAGTGGGGGAACATTCCATAAGGCTTTGAATTAAGGTCCTGATGTTACTTAATTCCATGTTGGGGTTAAAGAATTTTGAACGGGTGCCAGGTTCACAAATGTGGATTTAGTTCGTGGATTGTGCCAACCTGGGTGATACACACGTGCAGTTAAATGAAGGGCGGAGGGATCAATGGCTCCTTGAGCATTGCCATTCTAGTTGGGTCTCTTCTTTTCTGAAGGTGGGAGCAGGGTGCAGCTGCCTCAGCTTGTTCCCTGCTTTAGCTGTCAAGGCTCCTTTCCGGCAAGACGTCCCTGAGCCGAAGACACATGTACTTACCCAAAGGAAGCCCGGGTTGTTGGAGTAGCCGCGCAGAGATATGCTTATATATCCACAGACCACGCGGCTCTGCTTACACATTCACTGTCTCGGTCCCCCTCCTTCAGCCTGCAACATGTCGTCTGTTTTGAAAGATGGAGGAGGACATTGCAATTGGTTTCGACATGTGGGTTAATGGGTTAATGTCGGACTTGTGGGTTTGGACCACACTGCTTTCAGATGTCTGCTTGATGAACACTTAACCTTTATATATGAGTCTCACTTAGACATGAGTTTCTGTGCCCCTGTTTCTCTACAAGAGCCAGAGTCACAAATAGGATACCTAGCAGTGGGGCAATGGAAAAACTCATCTTAAGATGGAGAGTAGCTATTTGTTTGACTATGCCCTCATGGTAATTCTTCTTCCTTGTCTATCCAGAAGTCAGACAAAGCCACCCTTTACTCGGTTGTTTTCTGGGGAAAATATGGGAAGTGGGAAAAATGAAAGTTTGTAAGCCCACATGCGTAGAGCCACCAAAATTGGGTGATCTTTAGCTGGGTTAAGCTACCTCTGGGAAGACTGCTGTGCAGTGAATTAGATGCCCACCAGTGCTTTCGTGTACTCAGGAACCAAAAGCCTTTGCCAGAAGTTAAAATAAAATCTGAGAGTAGGGAGAAAACATCTCCCTGGACTGTGTGTTAAAGAGAGCCTGTGGCAGGCTGAATTGCTTGCTGGGTGACCACATGGATCTTCATATGGAGTGGAGGTCGGAGAACTGCAGCAATAAAAGGACTGCTTGTGTATGGGTCCAGATACCTGTGGATTTGGTTTACCTGAAAAGGAGAAAAAGAGGGTGATTTGACTAAAGTTCACCACGTCGCATCGCTTTGATTTTGCCGATTGACACAGACTTTGAAAGGTTCCTATTGGAATGAAGATTTCTTATAGCGAGCAATGATTGTTTCCTCTCAGCACTGGTTTTATATTAGTGGGCCATAGATAAAGTGGATAGCTAAAATTTGGCGTATAAAGGCACAGAGTAGTTGGCTTACAAACTTTCCGAGTGGGGGAACATTCCATAAGTTTTAGAATTAAGGTCTGATGTAACTTAATTCCATGTTGGGTTTAAAGAATTTTGAACGGGTGCCTGGTTCGCAAATGTGAATTTAGTTCGTGGATTGTGTCATCCTGGGCGATACACACGTGTGGTTAAATGAAGGGTGGAGTGATCAATGGCTCCTTGATCATTGCCATTCTAGTTGGGTCTCTTCATTTCTGAATGTGGGAGCAGGATGCAGCTGACACAGCTTGTTTCCTGCTTTAGCTGTCAAGGCTCCTTTCTGGCAAGACGTCCCAGAGCCGAAGACACATGGACCTACAAAGAGGAAACCCGGGCTGCTGGAGTAGCCATGCAGAGATATGCTGACATATCCACTGCCCAGGCTGCTCTGCTTACACATTCACTGCCTGGGCTCTCCTCCTTCAGCCAGCAACATGTCGTCTGTTTTGAAAGATGGAGGAGGACATTGCAATTGGTGTTGGACATGTGGGTTAATGGGTTATTGTCGGACTTGTGGGTTTGGACCACACTGCTTTCGGATGTCTGCTTGATGAACACTTAACGTTGATATATGAGTCTCACTTAGACATGAGTTTCTGTGTCCCTGTTTCTCTACGAGAGCCAGAGTCACAAATAGGATACCTAGCAGTGGGGCAATGGAAAAACTCATCTTAAGATGGAGAGTAGCTATTTGTTTGACCTTGCCTCATGGTAATTCTACTTCCTTGTCTCTCTAGAAGTCAGACAAAGCCACCCTGTACTCGGTTGTTTTCTGGGGAAACTATGGGTAGTGGGAAAAATGAATGATTGTGAGCCCACTTGCTTTGAGTCACCAAAATGGGGTTATCTTTCGCTGGGTTTAGAACACCTCTTGGAAGACAGCTGTGCTGTGAAATAGATGCGCATCAGTGCTTTCGTGCACTCAGGAACCATAAGTCTTTGCCAGAAGTTAAAAAAAAATCTGGGAGTAGGGAGAAAACATCTCCCAGGGACTGTGTGTTAAAGAGAGAATGTGAGCAGGCTGAATTGCTTCCTGCGTGACCTCGGGGATCTACATATGGAGTGGAGGTCGGAGAAATGCAGCAATAAAAGGACTGCTTGCGTATGGGCACGGATACCTGTGGATTTGGTTTACCTGAAAAGGAGAACACGAGGGTGACTCGAGTAAAGTTCACCATGTGCATCAGGACCCCAGGCTTGTTCAATAGTGGCGAAAGCCCATGGTCTACAAGCAAGGTGACCGGTGGATACCCCATGAAGGCTGAGCGAGGTCCCCGGTACGGGTTGACAAGAAGCACACCAGAGGACGATATTGGAGACTGTGAACTGGTGCCTAAGCGTGCTGACTTTATGCACGGCCTGTCCGGCTTTGATTTTGCCGATGGACACAGACTGTGAAAGGTTCCTATTAGAATGAAGATTTCTTCATGGCGAGCAATGATTGTTTCCTCTGAGCACTGGTTTTATATTAGTGGGCCATACATAAAGTGAATAGCTAAAATTAGGGGTATAAAGGCACAGAGCAGTTGGCTTACAAACTTTCTGAGTGGGGGAACATTCCATAAGGCTTTGAATTAAGGTCCTGATGTTACTTAATTCCATGTTGGGGTTAAAGAATTTTGAACGGGTGCCAGGTTCACAAATGTGGATTTAGTTCGTGGATTGTGCCAACCTGGGTGATACACACGTGCAGTTAAATGAAGGGCGGAGGGATCAATGGCTCCTTGAGCATTGCCATTCTAGTTGGGTCTCTTCTTTTCTGAAGGTGGGAGCAGGGTGCAGCTGCCTCAGCTTGTTCCCTGCTTTAGCTGTCAAGGCTCCTTTCCGGCAAGACGTCCCTGAGCCGAAGACACATGTACTTACCCAAAGGAAGCCCGGGTTGTTGGAGTAGCCGCGCAGAGATATGCTTATATATCCACAGACCACGCGGCTCTGCTTACACATTCACTGTCTCGGTCCCCCTCCTTCAGCCTGCAACATGTCGTCTGTTTTGAAAGATGGAGGAGGACATTGCAATTGGTTTCGACATGTGGGTTAATGGGTTAATGTCGGACTTGTGGGTTTGGACCACACTGCTTTCAGATGTCTGCTTGATGAACACTTAACCTTTATATATGAGTCTCACTTAGACATGAGTTTCTGTGCCCCTGTTTCTCTACAAGAGCCAGAGTCACAAATAGGATACCTAGCAGTGGGGCAATGGAAAAACTCATCTTAAGATGGAGAGTAGCTATTTGTTTGACTATGCCCTCATGGTAATTCTTCTTCCTTGTCTATCCAGAAGTCAGACAAAGCCACCCTTTACTCGGTTGTTTTCTGGGGAAAATATGGGAAGTGGGAAAAATGAAAGTTTGTAAGCCCACATGCGTAGAGCCACCAAAATTGGGTGATCTTTAGCTGGGTTAAGCTACCTCTGGGAAGACTGCTGTGCAGTGAATTAGATGCCCACCAGTGCTTTCGTGTACTCAGGAACCAAAAGCCTTTGCCAGAAGTTAAAATAAAATCTGAGAGTAGGGAGAAAACATCTCCCTGGACTGTGTGTTAAAGAGAGCCTGTGGCAGGCTGAATTGCTTGCTGGGTGACCACATGGATCTTCATATGGAGTGGAGGTCGGAGAACTGCAGCAATAAAAGGACTGCTTGTGTATGGGTCCAGATACCTGTGGATTTGGTTTACCTGAAAAGGAGAAAAAGAGGGTGATTTGACTAAAGTTCACCACGTCGCATCGCTTTGATTTTGCCGATTGACACAGACTTTGAAAGGTTCCTATTGGAATGAAGATTTCTTATAGCGAGCAATGATTGTTTCCTCTCAGCACTGGTTTTATATTAGTGGGCCATAGATAAAGTGGATAGCTAAAATTTGGCGTATAAAGGCACAGAGTAGTTGGCTTACAAACTTTCCGAGTGGGGGAACATTCCATAAGTTTTAGAATTAAGGTCTGATGTAACTTAATTCCATGTTGGGTTTAAAGAATTTTGAACGGGTGCCTGGTTCGCAAATGTGAATTTAGTTCGTGGATTGTGTCATCCTGGGCGATACACACGTGTGGTTAAATGAAGGGTGGAGTGATCAATGGCTCCTTGATCATTGCCATTCTAGTTGGGTCTCTTCATTTCTGAATGTGGGAGCAGGATGCAGCTGACACAGCTTGTTTCCTGCTTTAGCTGTCAAGGCTCCTTTCTGGCAAGACGTCCCAGAGCCGAAGACACATGGACCTACAAAGAGGAAACCCGGGCTGCTGGAGTAGCCATGCAGAGATATGCTGACATATCCACTGCCCAGGCTGCTCTGCTTACACATTCACTGCCTGGGCTCTCCTCCTTCAGCCAGCAACATGTCGTCTGTTTTGAAAGATGGAGGAGGACATTGCAATTGGTGTTGGACATGTGGGTTAATGGGTTATTGTCGGACTTGTGGGTTTGGACCACACTGCTTTCGGATGTCTGCTTGATGAACACTTAACGTTGATATATGAGTCTCACTTAGACATGAGTTTCTGTGTCCCTGTTTCTCTACGAGAGCCAGAGTCACAAATAGGATACCTAGCAGTGGGGCAATGGAAAAACTCATCTTAAGATGGAGAGTAGCTATTTGTTTGACCTTGCCTCATGGTAATTCTACTTCCTTGTCTCTCTAGAAGTCAGACAAAGCCACCCTGTACTCGGTTGTTTTCTGGGGAAACTATGGGTAGTGGGAAAAATGAATGATTGTGAGCCCACTTGCTTTGAGTCACCAAAATGGGGTTATCTTTCGCTGGGTTTAGAACACCTCTTGGAAGACAGCTGTGCTGTGAAATAGATGCGCATCAGTGCTTTCGTGCACTCAGGAACCATAAGTCTTTGCCAGAAGTTAAAAAAAAATCTGGGAGTAGGGAGAAAACATCTCCCAGGGACTGTGTGTTAAAGAGAGAATGTGAGCAGGCTGAATTGCTTCCTGCGTGACCTCGGGGATCTACATATGGAGTGGAGGTCGGAGAAATGCAGCAATAAAAGGACTGCTTGCGTATGGGCACGGATACCTGTGGATTTGGTTTACCTGAAAAGGAGAACACGAGGGTGACTCGAGTAAAGTTCACCATGTGCATCAGGACCCCAGGCTTGTTCAATAGTGGCGAAAGCCCATGGTCTACAAGCAAGGTGACCGGTGGATACCCCATGAAGGCTGAGCGAGGTCCCCGGTACGGGTTGACAAGAAGCACACCAGAGGACGATATTGGAGACTGTGAACTGGTGCCTAAGCGTGCTGACTTTATGCACGGCCTGTCCGGCTTTGATTTTGCCGATGGACACAGACTGTGAAAGGTTCCTATTAGAATGAAGATTTCTTCATGGCGAGCAATGATTGTTTCCTCTGAGCACTGGTTTTATATTAGTGGGCCATACATAAAGTGAATAGCTAAAATTAGGGGTATAAAGGCACAGAGCAGTTGGCTTACAAACTTTCTGAGTGGGGGAACATTCCATAAGGCTTTGAATTAAGGTCCTGATGTTACTTAATTCCATGTTGGGGTTAAAGAATTTTGAACGGGTGCCAGGTTCACAAATGTGGATTTAGTTCGTGGATTGTGCCAACCTGGGTGATACACACGTGCAGTTAAATGAAGGGCGGAGGGATCAATGGCTCCTTGAGCATTGCCATTCTAGTTGGGTCTCTTCTTTTCTGAAGGTGGGAGCAGGGTGCAGCTGCCTCAGCTTGTTCCCTGCTTTAGCTGTCAAGGCTCCTTTCCGGCAAGACGTCCCTGAGCCGAAGACACATGTACTTACCCAAAGGAAGCCCGGGTTGTTGGAGTAGCCGCGCAGAGATATGCTTATATATCCACAGACCACGCGGCTCTGCTTACACATTCACTGTCTCGGTCCCCCTCCTTCAGCCTGCAACATGTCGTCTGTTTTGAAAGATGGAGGAGGACATTGCAATTGGTTTCGACATGTGGGTTAATGGGTTAATGTCGGACTTGTGGGTTTGGACCACACTGCTTTCAGATGTCTGCTTGATGAACACTTAACCTTTATATATGAGTCTCACTTAGACATGAGTTTCTGTGCCCCTGTTTCTCTACAAGAGCCAGAGTCACAAATAGGATACCTAGCAGTGGGGCAATGGAAAAACTCATCTTAAGATGGAGAGTAGCTATTTGTTTGACTATGCCCTCATGGTAATTCTTCTTCCTTGTCTATCCAGAAGTCAGACAAAGCCACCCTTTACTCGGTTGTTTTCTGGGGAAAATATGGGAAGTGGGAAAAATGAAAGTTTGTAAGCCCACATGCGTAGAGCCACCAAAATTGGGTGATCTTTAGCTGGGTTAAGCTACCTCTGGGAAGACTGCTGTGCAGTGAATTAGATGCCCACCAGTGCTTTCGTGTACTCAGGAACCAAAAGCCTTTGCCAGAAGTTAAAATAAAATCTGAGAGTAGGGAGAAAACATCTCCCTGGACTGTGTGTTAAAGAGAGCCTGTGGCAGGCTGAATTGCTTGCTGGGTGACCACATGGATCTTCATATGGAGTGGAGGTCGGAGAACTGCAGCAATAAAAGGACTGCTTGTGTATGGGTCCAGATACCTGTGGATTTGGTTTACCTGAAAAGGAGAAAAAGAGGGTGATTTGACTAAAGTTCACCACGTCGCATCGCTTTGATTTTGCCGATTGACACAGACTTTGAAAGGTTCCTATTGGAATGAAGATTTCTTATAGCGAGCAATGATTGTTTCCTCTCAGCACTGGTTTTATATTAGTGGGCCATAGATAAAGTGGATAGCTAAAATTTGGCGTATAAAGGCACAGAGTAGTTGGCTTACAAACTTTCCGAGTGGGGGAACATTCCATAAGTTTTAGAATTAAGGTCTGATGTAACTTAATTCCATGTTGGGTTTAAAGAATTTTGAACGGGTGCCTGGTTCGCAAATGTGAATTTAGTTCGTGGATTGTGTCATCCTGGGCGATACACACGTGTGGTTAAATGAAGGGTGGAGTGATCAATGGCTCCTTGATCATTGCCATTCTAGTTGGGTCTCTTCATTTCTGAATGTGGTAGCAGGATGCAGCTGACACAGCTTGTTTCCTGCTTTAGCTGTCAAGGCTCCTTTCTGGCAAGACGTCCCAGAGCCGAAGACACATGGACCTACAAAGAGGAAACCCGGGCTGCTGGAGTAGCCATGCAGAGATATGCTGACATATCCACTGCCCAGGCTGCTCTGCTTACACATTCACTGCCTGGGCTCTCCTCCTTCAGCCAGCAACATGTCGTCTGTTTTGAAAGATGGAGGAGGACATTGCAATTGGTGTTGGACATGTGGGTTAATGGGTTATTGTCGGACTTGTGGGTTTGGACCACACTGCTTTCGGATGTCTGCTTGATGAACACTTAACGTTGATATATGAGTCTCACTTAGACATGAGTTTCTGTGTCCCTGTTTCTCTACGAGAGCCAGAGTCACAAATAGGATACCTAGCAGTGGGGCAATGGAAAAACTCATCTTAAGATGGAGAGCAGCTATTGGTTTGACCTTGCCTTATGGTAATTCTACTTCCTTGTCTATCCAGAAGTCAGACAAAGGTACCCTGTACTCGGTTGTTTTCTGGGGAAACTATGGAAAGGTGGAAAAACGAAAGTTTGTAAGCCCACTTGCTTTGAACCACTAAAATGGGGTTATCTTTAGCTGGGTTAAGCTACCTCTGGGAAGACTGCTGTGCAGTGAATTAGATGCCCACCAGTGCTTTCGTGTACTCAGGAACCAAAGCCTTTGCCAGAAGTTAAAATAAAATCTGAGAGTAGGGAGAAAACATCTCCCTGGACTGTGTGTTAAAGAGAGCCTGTGGCAGGCTGAATTGCTTGCTGGGTGACCACATGGATCTTCATATGAAGTGGAGGTCGGAGAAATGCAGCAATAAAAGAACTGCTTGCGTATGGGCACGGATACCTGTGGATTTGGTTTACCTGAAAAGGAGAACACGAGGGTGACTCGAGTAAAGTTCACCATGTGCATCAGGCCCCCAGGCTTGTTGAATAGTGGCGAGAGCCCATGGTCTACAAGCAAGGTGACCGGTGGATACCCCATGAAGGCTGAGCGAGGTCCCCGGTACGGGTCGACAAGAAGCACACCAGAGGATGATATTGGAGACTGTGAACTGGTGCCTAAGAGTGCTGACTTTATGCACGGCCTGTCCGGGTTTGATTTTGCCGATGGACACAGACTTTGAATGGTTCCTATTGGAATGAAGATTTCTTCATGGCGAGCAATGATATTTCCTCTGAGCACTTGTTTTATATTTTGGGCCATAGATAAAGTGTATAGCTAAAATTTGGCGTATGATGACACAGAGTAGTTGGCTTACAATCTTTCTGCGTGGGGAAACATTCCATAAGTTTTAGAATTAAGGTCCTGGTGTTACTTAATTCCATGTTGTGGTTAAAGAATTTTGAACGGGTGCTAGGTTCGCAAATCTGGATTTAGTTCGTGGATTGTGCCAACCTGGGCGATACACACGTGCGGTTAAATCAAGGGCGGAGGGATCAATGGCTCCTTGAGCATTGCCATTCTTGTTGGGTCTCTTGATTTCTGAACATGGGAGCAGGGTGCAGCTGCCTCACCTTGTTCCCTGCTTTAGCTGACAAGGCTCCTTTCCGGCAAGACGTCCCTGAGCCGAAGACACATGCACCTACCCAGAGGAAGCCCGGGCTGTTGGAGTAGCCGTGTAGAGATATGCTGACATATCCACTGCCCACGCTCTTCTGCTTATACATTCACTGCCTCGTCTCTCCTCCTTCAGCCAGCAACATGTCATCTGTTTTGAAAGATGGAGGAGGACACTGCAATTGTTGTTACACATGTGGGTTAATGGGTTAATGTCGGACTTGGGGGTTTGCACCACACTGCTTTCGGATGTCTGCTTGATGAACACTTAACCTTTATATATGAGTCTCACTTAGACATGAGTTTCTGTGCCCCTGTTTCTCTACGAGAGCCAGAGTCACAAATAGGATACCTAGCAGTGGGGCAATGGAAAAACTCATCTTAAGATGGAGAGTAACTATATGTTTGACTTTGCCCTCATGGTAATTCTTCTTCCTTGTCGATCCAGAGGTCAGACAAAGCCACCCTTTACTCGGTTGTTTTCTGGTGAAACTATGGAAAGGTGGAAAAATGAAAGTTTGTAAGCCCACTTGCTTTGAACCACTAAAATGGGGTTATCTTTAGCTGGGTTAAGCTACCTCTGGGAAGACTGCTGTGCAGTGAATTAGATGCCCACCAGTGCTTTCGTGTATTCAGGAACCAAAAGCCTTTGCAAGAAGTTAAAATAAAATCTGAGAGTAGGGAGAAAACATATCCCTGGACTGTGTGTTAAAGAGAGCCTGTGGCAGGCTGAATTGCTTTTTGGGTGACCTCGGGGATCTACATATGGAGTGGAGGTCGGAGAAATGCAGCAATAAAAGGACTGCTTGCGTATGGGCACTGATACCTGTGGATTTGGTTTACCTGAAAAGGAGAACACTGGGGTGACTCGAGTAAAGTTCACCATGTGCATCAGGACCCCAGGCTTGTTGAATAGTGGCGAGAGCCCATGGTCTACAAGCAAGGTGACCGGTGGATACCCCATGAAGGCTGAGCGAGGTCCCCGGTACGGGTCGTCAAGAAGCAAACCAGAGGACGATATTGGAGACTGTGAACTGGTGCATAAGAGTGCTGACTTTATGCACGGCGTGTCCGGCTTTGATTTTGCTGATGGACACAGACTTTGAATGGTTCCTATTGGAATGAAGATTTCTTCATGGCGAGCAATGATATTTCCTCTGAGCACTTGTTTTATATTTTGGGCCATAGATAAAGTGAATAGCTAAAATTTGGCGTATGATGGCACAGAGTAGTTGGCTTACAATCTTTCTGAGTGGGGAAACATTCCATAAGTTTTAGAATTAAGGTCCTGGTATTACTTAATTCCATGTTGTAGTTAAAGAATTTTGAACGGGTGCCAGGTTCGCAAATGTGGATTTAGTTCGTGGATTGTGCCAACCTGGGCGATACACACGTGCGGTTTAATCAAGGGCGGAGGGATCAATGGCTCCTTGAGCATTGCCATTCTTGTTGGGTCTCTTCATTTCTGAACATGGGAGCAGGGTGCAGCTGCCTCACCTTGTTCCCTGCTTTAGCTGACAAGGCTCCTTTCCGGCAAGACGTCCCTGAGCCGAAGACACATGGACCTACCCAGAGGAAGCCCGGCTGTTGGAGTAGCCGTGTAGAGATATGCTGACATATCCACTGCCCACGCTCTTCTGCTTACCCATTCACTGCCTCGTCTCTCCTCCTTCAGCCAGCAACATGTCATCTGTTTTGAAAGATGGAGGAGGACACTGCAATTGTTGTTAGACATGTGGGTTAATGTCGGACTTGGGGGTTTGGACCACACTGCTTTCGGATGTCTGCTTGATGAACACTTAACCTTTATATATGAGTCTCACTTAGACATGAGTTTCTGTGCCCCTGTTTCTCTACGACAGCCAGAGTCACAAATAGGATACCTAGCAGTGGGGCAATGGAAAAACTCATCTTAAGATGGAGAGTAACTATATGTTTGACCTTGCCCTCATGGTAATTCTTCTTCCTTGTCGATCCAGAGGTCAGACAAAGCCACCCTTTACTCGGTTGTTTTCTGGGGAAACTAGGGTAAGCGGGAAAAATGAAAGTTTGTAAGCCCATTTGCTTGAGCCACCAAAATGGGGTGATCTTTAGCTGGGTTTTGACCACCTCTGGGAAGACAGGTATGCAGTGAAATAGATGCCCACCAGTTCTTTGGTGTACTCAGGAATCATAAGACTTGGCCAGAAGTAAAAAAAAAAATCTGGGAGTAGGGAGAAAACATCTCCCTGGGAGTGTGTGTTAAAGAGAGCCTGTGAGCAGGCTGAATTGCTTGCTGGGTGTCCCCGTGGATCTACATATGGTGTGGAGGTCGGAGAAATGCAGCAATAACAGGATTGCTTGCGTATGGGCACGGATACCGGTGGATTTGTTTACCTGTAAAGGGGAACACCAGTGTGACTCGAGGAATGTTCACCACGTCGCAACAGGAGCCCAACTTGTTGAATAGTGGCGAGAGCCCATGGTCTACAAGCAAGGTGACCGGTGGACACCCCGTGGAGGCTGAGTGAGGTAGCCGGCACGGGTCGACCAGAAGCCCACCAGAGGGCGATATTGGAGATTGTGAACTGGTGCCTAAGAGTGCTGACTTTATGCACGGCATGTCCGGCTTTGATTTTGCCGATGGACACAGACTGTGAAAGGTTCCTATTAGAATGAAGATTTCTTCATGGCGAGCAATGATTGTTTCCTCTGAGCACTGGTTTTATAATAGTGGGCCATACATAAAGTGAATAGCTAAAATTAGGGGTATAAAGGCACAGAGCAGTTGGCTTACAAACTTTCTGAGTGGGGGAACATTGCATAAGGCTTTGAATTAAGGTCCTGATGTTACTTAATTCCATGTTGGGGTTAAAGAATTTTGAACGCGTGCCAGGTTCACAAATGTGGATTTAGTTCGTGGATTGTGCCCACCTGGGTGATACACACGTGAAGTTAAATGAAGGGCGGAGGGATCAATGGCTCCTTGAGCATTGCCATTCTAGTTGGGTCTCTTCATTTCTGAACGTGGGAGCAGGGTGCAGCTGCCTCAGTTTGTTCCCTGCTTTAGCTGTCAAGGCTCCTTTCCGGCAAGACGTCCCTGAGCCGAAGACACATGTACTTACCCAAAGGAAGCCCGCGTTGTTGGAGTAGCCGTGCAGAGATATGCTTATATATCCACAGACCACGCGGCTCTGCTTACACATTCACTGTCTCGGCCCCCCTCCTTCAGCCTGCAACATGTCGTCTGTTTTGAAAGATGGAGGAAGACATTGCAATTGGTTTCGACTTGTGGTTTAATGGGTTAATGTCGGACTTGTGGGTTTGGACCACACTGCTTTCAGATGTCTGCCTGATGAACACTTAACCTTTATATATGAGTCTCACTTAGACATGAGTTTCTGTGCCCCTGTTTCTCTACGAGAGCCAGAGTCACAAATAGGATACCTAGCAGTGGGGCAATGGAAAAACTCATCTTAAGATGGAGAGTAGCTATTTGATTGACTTTGCCCTCCTGGTAATTCTTCTTCCTTGTCTATCCAGAGGTCAGACAAAGCCACCCTTTACTCGGTTGTTTTCTGGGGAAAATATGGGAAGTGGGAAAAATGAAAGTTTGTAAGCCCACATGCTTAGAGCCACCAAAATTGGGTGGTCTTTAGCTGGGTTAAGCTACCTCTGGGAAGACTGCTGTGCAGTGAATTAGATGCCCACCAGTGCTTTCGTGTACTCAGGAACCATAAGCCTTTGCCAGAAGTTAAAATAAAATCTGAGAGTAGGGAGAAAACATCTCCCTGGACTGTGTGTTAAAGAGAGCCTGTGAGCAGGCTGAATTTCTTGCTGGGTGACCACGTGGATCTTCATATGGAGTGGAGGTCGGAGAACTGCAGCAATAAAAGAACTGCTTGTGTATGGGCCCAGATACCTGTGGATTTGGTTTACCTGAAAAGGAGAAAAAGAGGGTGATTCGACTAAAGTTCACCACGTCGCATCAGGAGCCCAGGCTTGTTGAACATTAGCGAGAGCCCATGGTCTACAAGCAAGGAGACCGGTGGACACCCCGTGTAGGCTGAGTGAGGTAGCTGGCATGGGTCGACCAGAAGCCCACCATAGGGCGATATTGGAGACTGTGAACTGGTGCCTAAGAGTGCTGACTTTATGCACGGCCTGTCCGGCTTTGATTTTGCCGATGGACACAGACTTTGAAAGGTTCCTATTGGAATGAAGATTTCTTCATAGCAAGCAATGATTGTTTCCTCTGAGCACTGGTTTTATATTAGTGGGCCATAGATAAAGTGGATAGCTAAAATTTGGCGTATAAAGGCACAGAGTAGTTGGCTTACAAACTTTCCGAGTGGGGGAACATTCCATAAGTTTTAGAATTAAGGTCTGATGTAACTTAATTCCATGTTGGTTTTAAAGAATTTGGAACGGGTGCCTGGTTCGCAAATGTGAATTTAGTTCGTGGATTGTGCCAACCTGGGCGATACACACTTGTGGTTAAATGAAGGGCGGAGGGATCAATGGCTCCTTGATCATTGCCATTCTAGTTGGGTCTCTTCATTTCTGAATGTGGGAGCAGGGTGCAGCTGACTCAGCTTCTTCCCTGCTTTAGCTGTCAAGGCTCCTTTCTGGCAAGACGTCCAAGAGCCGAAAACACATGGACCTACAAAGAGGAAACCCGGGCTGCTGGAGTAGCCATGCAGAGATATGCTGACATATCCACTGCCCAGGCTGCTCTGCTTACACATTAACTGCCTGGGCTCTCCTCCTTCAGCCAGCAACATGTCGAATGTTTTGAAAGATGGAGGAGGACATTGCAATTGGTGTTGGACATGTGGGTTAATGGGTTATTGTCGGACTTGTGGGTTTGGACCACACTGTTTTCGGATGTCTGCTTGATGAACACTTAACCTTGATATATGAGTTTCACTTAGAAACTCATGTCTGTGTCCCTGTTTCTCTACGAGAGCCAGAGTCACAAATAGGATACCTAGCAGTGGGGCAATGGAAGAACTCATCTTAAGATGGAGATTAGCTATTTGTTTGACCTTGCCTCATGGTAATTCTACTTCCTTGTCTATCCAGAAGTCAGACAAAGTTACCCTGTACTCGGTTGATTTCTGGTGAAACTATGGAAAGGTGGAAAAATGAAAGTTTGTAAGCCCACTTGCTTTGAACCACTAAAATGGGGTTATCTTTAGCTGGGTTAAGCTACCTCTGGGAAGACTGCTGTGCAGTGAATTAGATGCCCACCAGTGCTTTCGTGTACTCAGGAACCAAAAGCCTTTGCAAGAAATTAAAATAAAATCTGAGAGTAGGGAGAAAACATATCCCTGGACTGTGTGTTAAAGAGAGCCTGTGGCAGGCTGAATTGCTTTTTGGGTGACCTCGGGGATCTACATATGGAGTGGAGGTCGGAGAAATGCAGCAATAAAAGGACTGCTTGCGTATGGGCACGGATACCTGTGGATTTGGTTTACCTGAAAAGGAGAACACTGGGGTGACTCGAGTAAAGTTCACCATGTGCATCAGGACCCCAGGCTTGTTGAATAGTGGCGAGAGCCCATGGTCTACAAGCAAGGTGACCGGTGGATACCCCATGAAGGCTGAGCGAGGTCCCCGGTACCGGTCGTCAAGAAGCACACCAGAGGACGATATTGGAGACTGTGAACTGGTGCCTAATCGTGCTGACTTTATGCACGGCCTGTCCGGCTTTGATTTTGCCGATGGACACAGACTTTGAATGGTTCCTATTGGAATGAAGATTTCTTCATGGCGAGCAATGATATTTCCTCTGAGCACTTGTTTTATATTTTGGGCCATAGATAAAGTGAATAGCTAAAATTTGGCGTATGATGGCACAGAGTAGTTGGCTTACAATCTTTCTGAGTGGGGAAACATTCCATAAGTTTTAGAATTAAGGTCCTGGTGTTACTTAATTCCATGTTGTAGTTAAAGAATTTTGAACGGGTGCCAGGTTCGCAAATGTGGATTTAGTTCGTGGATTGTGCCAACCTGGGCGATACACACGTGCGGTTAAATCAAGGGCGGAGGGATCAATGGCTCCTTGAGCATTGCCATTCTTGTTGGGTCTCTTCATTTCTGAACATGGGAGCAGGGTGCAGCTGCCTCACCTTGTTCCCTGCTTTAGCTGACAAGGCTCCTTTCCGGCAAGACGTCCCTGAGCCGAAGACACATGGACCTACCCAGAGGAAGCCCGGGCTGTTGGAGTAGCCGTGTAGAGATATGCTGACATATCCACTGCCCACGCTCTTCTGCTTACACATTCACTGCCTCGTCTCTCCTCCTTCAGCCAGCAACATGTCATCTGTTTTGAAAGATGGAGGAGGACACTGCAATTGTTGTTAGACATGTGGGTTAATGTCGGACTTGGGGGTTTGGACCACACTGCTTTCGGATATCTGCTTGATGAACACTTAACCTTTATATATGAGTCTCACTTAGACATGAGTTTCTGTGCCCCTGTTTCTCTACGAGAGCCAGAGTCACAAATAGGATACCTAGCAGTGGGGCAATGGAAAAACTCATCTTAAGATGGAGAGTAACTATATGTTTGACCTTGCCCTCATGGTAATTCTTCTTCCTTGTCGATCCAGAGGTCAGACAAAGCCACCCTTTATTCGGTTGTTTTCTGGGGAAACTAGGGTAAGGGGGAAAAATGAAAGTTTGTAAGCCCATTTGCTTGAGCCACCAAAATGGCGTGATCTTCAGCTGGGTTTTGACCACCTCTGGGAAGACAGGTATGCAGTGAAATAGATGCCAACCAGTTCTTTGGTGTACTCAGGAATCATAAGACTTGGCCAGAAGTAAAAAAAAAAAAAATCTGGGAGTAGGGAGAAAACATCTCCCTGGGAGTGTGTGTTAAAGAGAGCCTGTGAGCAGGCTGAATTGCTTGCTGGGTGTCCCCGTGGATCTACATATGGTGTGGAGGTCGGAGAAATGCAGCAATAACAGGATTGCTTGCGTATGGGCACGGTTACTTGTGGATTTGTTTACCTGTAAAGGGGAACACAAGGGTGACTCGAGGAATGTTCACCACGTTGCATCAGGAGCCCAACTTGTTGAATAGTGGCGAGAGCCCATGGTCTACAAGCAAGGTTACCGATGGACACCCCGTGGAGGCTGAGTGAGGTAGCCGGCACGGGTCGACCAGAAGCCCACCAGAGGGCGATATTGGAGACTGTGAACTAGTGCCTAAGAGTGCTGACTTTATGCACGGCCTGTCCGGCTTTGATTTTGCCGATGGACACAAACTGTGAAAGGTTCCTATTAGAATGAAGATTTCTTCATGGCGAGCAATGATTGTTTCCTCTGAGCACTGGTTTTATATTAGTGGGCCATACATAAAGTGAATAGCTAAAATTAGGGGTATAAAGGCACAGAGCAGTGGGCTTACAAACTTTCAGAATGGGGGAACATTCCATAAGGCTTTGAATTAAGGTCCTGATGTTACTTAATTCCATGTTGGGGTTAAAGAATTTTGAACGGGTGCCAGGTTCACAAATGTGGATTTAGTTCGTGGATTGTGCCAACCTGGGTTATACACACGTGCAGTTAAATGAAGGGCGGAGGGATCAATGGCTCCTTGAGCATTGCCATTCTAGTTGGGTCTCTTCATTTCTGAACGTGGGAGCAGGGTGCAGCTGCCTCAGCTTGTTCCCTGCTTTAGCTGTCAAGGCTCCTTTCCGGCAAGACGTCCCTGAGCCGAAGACACATGTACTTACCCAAAGGAAGCCCGGGTTGTTGGAGTAGCAGTGCAGAGATATGCTGATATATCCACAGACCACGCGGCTCTGCTTACACATTCACTGTCTCGGCCCCCCTCCTTCAGCCTGCAACATGTCGTCTGTTTTGAAAGATGGAGGAGGACATTGCAATTGGTTTCGATATGTGGGTTAATGGGTTAATGTCGGACTTGTGGGTTTGGACCACACTGCTTTCAGATGTCTGCTTGATGAACACTTAACCTTTATATATGAGTCTCACTTAGACATGAGTTTCTGTGCCCCTGTTTCTCTACGAGAGCCAGAGTCACAAATAGGATACCTAGCAGTGGGGCAATGGAAAAACTCATCTTAAGATGGAGAGTAGCTATTTGTTTGACTTTGCCCTCATGGTAATTCTTCTTCCTTGTCTATCCAGAGGTCAGAAAAAGCCACCCTTTACTCGGTTGTTTTCTGGGGAAAATATGGGAAGTGGGAAAAATGAAAGTTTGTAAGCCCACATGCTTAGAGCCACCAAAATTGGGTGATCTTTAGCTGGGTTAAGCTTCCTCTGGGAAGACTGCTGTGCAGTGAATTAGATGCCCACCAGTGCTTTCGTGTACTCAGGAACCATAAGCCTTTGCCAGAAGTTAAAATAAAATCTGAGAGTAGGGAGTAAACATCTCCCTGGACTGTGTGTTAAAGAGAGTCTGTGGCAGGCTGAATTGCTTGCTGGTTGACCACGTGGATCTTCATATGGAGTGGAGGTGGGAGAACTGCAGCAATAAAAGTACTGCTTGTGTATGGGCCCAGATACCTGTGGATTTGGTTTACCTGAAAAGGAGAACACTGGGGTGACTCGAGTAAAGTTCACCACGTCGCATCAGGAGCCCAGGCTTGTTGAACATTGGCGAGAACCCATGGTCTACAAGCAAGGAGACTGGTGGACACCCCGTGGAGGCTGAGTGAGGTAGCTGGCACGGATCGACCAGAAGCCCACCATAGGGCGATATTGGAGACTGTGAACTGGTGCCTAAGAGTGCTGACTTTATGCACGGCCTGTCCGGCTTTGATTTTGCCGATTGACACAGACTTTGAATGGTTGCTATTGGAATGAAGATTTCTTCATAGCGAGCAATGATTGTTTCCTCTGAGCATTGGTTTTATATTAGTGGGCCATAGATAAAGTGGATATTTAAAATTTGGCGTTTAAAGGCACAGAGTAGTTGGCTTACAAACTTTCAGACTGGGGGAACATTCCATAAATTTTAGAATTAAGGTCTGATATAACTTAATTCCATGTTGGGGTTAAAGAATTTTGGACGGGTGCCTGGTTCACAAATGTGTATTTAGTTCGTGGACTGTGCCAACCTGGGTGATACACACGTGCAGTTAAATGAAGGGCGAAGGGATCAATGGCTCCTTGAGCATTGCCATTCTAGTTGGGTATCATCATTTCTGAACGTGGGAGCAGGGTGCAGCTGCCTCAGCTTGTTCCCTGCTTTACCTGTCAAGGCTCCTTTCTGGCAAGACATCCCTGACCCGAAGACACGTGGACCTACCCAGAGGAATCCCGGGTTGTTGGAGTAGCCGGCAAGAGATATGCTGACATATGCACTGCCCACGTTACTCTGCTTACTCATCCTCTGTCTTGGATCTCCTCCTTCACCAGCAACATGTCGTCTGTTTTGAAAGATGGAGGAGGATAATGCAATTGGTTTTGGACATGTGGGTTAATGGGTTATTGTCGGACTTGTGGGTTTGGACCACACTGCTTTCGGATGTCTGCTTGATGAACACTTAACCTTTATATATGAGTCTCACTTAGACATGAGTTTCTGTGCCCCTGTTTCTCTATGAGAGCCAGAGTCACAAATAGGATACCTAACAGTGGGGCAATGGAAAAACTCATTTTAAGATGGAGAGTAGCTATTTGTTTGACTTTGCCCTTGTGGTAATTCTTCTTCCTTGTCTCTCTAGAAGTCAGACAAAGCCACCCTTTACTCGTTTGTTTTCTGGGGAAACTATGGGTAGTGGGAAAAATGAATGATTGTGAGCCCACTTGCTTTGAGTCACCAAAATGGGGTTATCTTTCGCTGGGTTTAGAACACCTCTTGGAAGACAGCTGTGCTGTGAAATAGGTGCGCATCAGTGCTTTCGTGAACTCAGGAACCATAAGTCTTTGCCAGAAGTTAAAAAAAAAATCTGGGAGTAGGGAGAAAACATCTCCCAGGGACTGTGTGTTAAAGAGAGAATGTGAGCAGGCTGAATTGCTTCCTGGGTGACCTCGGGGATCTACATATGGAGTGGAGGTCGGAGAAATGCAGCAATAAAAGGACTGCTTGCGTATGGGCACGGATACCTGTGGATTTGGTTTACCTGAAAAGGAGAATACGAGGGTGACTCGAGTAAAGTTCACCATGTGCATCAGGACCCCAGGCTTGTTGAATAGGGGCGAGAGCCCATGGTCTACAAGCAAGGTGACCGGTGGATACCCCATGAAGGCTGAGCGAGGTCCCCGGTACCGGTCGACAAGCACACCAGAGGACGATATTGGAGACTGTGAACTGGTGCCTAATCGTGCTGACTTTATGCACGGCCTGTCCGGCTTTGATTTTGCCGATGGACACAGACTGTGAAAGGTTCCTATTAGAATGAAGATTTGTTCATGGCGAGCAATCATTGTTTCCGCTGAGCACTGGTTTTATATTAGTGGGCCATACATAAAGTGAATAGCTAAAATTAGGGGTATAAAGGCACAGAGCAGTTGGCTTACAAACTTTCTGAGTGGGGGAACATTCCATAAGGCTTTGAATTAAGGTCCTGATGTTACTTAATTCCATGTTGGGGTTAGAGAATTTTGAACGGGTGCCAGGTTCGCAAATGTGGATTTAGTTCATAGATTGTGCGAACCTGGGCAATACACACGTGCGGTTAAATGAAGGGCGGAGGGATCAATGGCTTCTTGAGCATTGCCATTCTAGTTGGGTCTCTTCATTTCTGAACGTGGGAGCAGGGTGAAGCTGCCTCACCTTGTTCCCTGCGTTAGCTGTCAAGGCTCTTTCCTGCAATACGTCCCTAAGCCGAAGACACATGGACCTACCCAGAGAAAGCCCGGGCTGTTGGAGTAGCCGTGCAGAGATATACTGACATATTCACTGCCCACGCTGCTCTGCTTACACATTCACTGCCTCGGCTCTCCTCCTTCAGCCGGCAACATGTCGTCTGATTTGAAAGATGGAGGAGGACATTGCAATTGGTGTTAGACATGTGGGTTAATGGGTTAATGTCGGACTTGTGGGTTTGGACCACACTGCTTTCAGATGTCTGCTTGATGAACACTTAACCTTTATATGTGAGTCTCACTTAGACATGAGTTTCTGTGCCCCTGTTTGTCTACGAGAGCCAGAGTCACAAACAGGATACCTAGCAGTGGAGCAATGGAAAAACTCATCTTAAGATGGAGAGTAGCTATTTGTTTGACATTGCCCTCATGGTAATTCTTCTTTCTTGTCTATCCAGATGTCAAACCAAGCCACCCTTTACTCGGTTGTTTTCTGGGGAAACTATGGGAAGTGGGAATAATGAAAGTTTGTAAGCCCACTTGCTTTGAGCCACCAAAATGGGGTTATCTTTAGCTGGGTTTACACCACCTCTGGGAAGACAGGTATGCAGTGAAATAGATGCCCACCAGTGCTTTCGTGTACTCAGCAACCATAAGACTTGGCCAGAAGTTAAAAAAAAAAATCAGGGATTAGGGAGAAAACATCTCCCTGGGACTGTGTGTTAAAGAGAGCCGGTGAGCAGGCTGAATTGCTTGCTGGGTGTCCACGTGGATCTACATATGGTGTGGAGGTCGGAGAAATGCAGCAATAACAGGACTGCTTGCGTATGGGCAAGGATACCTGTGGATTTTGTTTACCTGAGAAGGAGAACACGAGGGTGACTCGAGTAAAGTTCACCACGTCGCATCAGCAGCCCAACTTGTTGAATAGTGGCGAGAGCCCATGGTCTAAAAGCAAGGTGACCAGTGGACACCCCATGAAGGCTGAGTGAGGTACCGGCACGGGTCGACCAGAAGCCCACCAGAGGGCGATATTGGGGACTGTGAACTGGTGCCTAAGAGTGCTGACTTTATGCACAGGCAGTCCGGCTTTGATTTTGCCGATTAACACAGACTTTGAAAGGTTCCTATAGGAATGAAGATTTCTTCATAGCGAGCAATGATTGTTTCCTCTGAGCACAGGTTTTATATTAGTGGGCCATACATAAAGTGAATAGCTAAAATTTGGCGTATAAAGGCACAGAGTAATTGGCTTACAAACTTTCTGAGTGGAGGAACATTCCATAAGTTTTAGAATTAAGGTCGTGATGTTACTTAATTTCATGTTAGGGTTCAAGAATTTTGAACGGGTGCCAGGTTCGCAAATGTGGATTTAGTTCCTGGATTTGCCAACCTGGGCGATACACACTTGCGGTTAAATGAGGGGCGGAGGGATCAATGGCTCCTTGAGCATTGCCATTGTAGTTGGGTCTCTTCTTTTCTGGACTTGGTAGCAGGGTGCAGCTGCCTCACCTTGTTCCCTGCTTTAGCTGTCAAGGTTCCTTTTTGGCAAGACGTCCCTGAGGCGAAGACACATGTACTTACCCAAAGGAAGCCCGGGTTGTTGGAGTAGCCGTGCAGAGATATGCTGACATATCCACTGCCGATGCTGCTCTGCTTACACATTCACTGCCTCGGCTCTCCTCCTTCAGTCGGCAACATGTCGTTTGTTTTGAAAGAAGGAGGAGGACATTGCAATTGGTGTTGGACATGTGGGTTAATGTCGGACTTGTGGGTTTGGACCACACTGCTTTCAGATGTCTGCTTGATGAACACTTAACCTTTATATATGAGTCTCACTTAGACATGAGTTTCTGTGCCCCTGTTTGTCTATGAGAGCCAGAGTCACAAATAGGATACCTAGCAGTGGGGCAATGGAAAAACTCATCTTAAGATGGAGAGTAGCTATTTGTTTGACCTTGCCATTGTGGTAATTCTTCTTCCTTGTCTATCCAGAGGTCAGACAAAGCCACCCTTTACGCGGTTGTTTTCTAGGGAAACTATGGGAAGTGGGAATAATGAAAGTTTGTAAGCCCACTTGCTTTGAGCCACCAAAATTGGGTGATCTTTAGCTGAGTTTAAACCACCTCTGGGATGACAGCTATGCAGTGAAATAGATGCCCACCAGAGCTTTCGTGTACTCAGGAACCATAAGTCTTTGCCAGAAGTTAAAAAAAAAAAAATCTGGGAATAGGCAGAAAAGATCTCCCTGGGACTGTGTGTTAAAGAGAGCCGGTGAGCAGGCTGAATTGCCTGCTGGGTGTCCACGTGGATCTACATATGGTGTGGAGGTCGGAGAAATGCAGCAATAACAGGACTGCTTGCGTATGGGCACGGATACCTGTGGATTTGGTTTACCTGAAAAGGAGAACACAAGGGTGACTCGAGTAAAGTTCACCACGTCGCATCAGGAGCCCAACTTGTTGAATAGTGGCGAGAGCCCATGGTCTACAAGCAAGGTGACCAGTGGACACCCCGAGAAGGCTGAGTAAGGTAGCCGGCACGGGTCGACCAGAAGCCCACCAGAGGGCGATATTGGGGGCTGTGAACGGGTGCCTAAGATTGCTGACTTTATGCACGGCCTGTCCGGCTTTGATTTTGCCGATGGACACAGACTTTGAAAGGTTCCTATTGGAATGAAAATTTCTTCATAGCGAGCAATGATTGTTTCCTCTGAGCACAGGTTTTATATTAGTGGGCCATACATAAAGTGAATAGCTAAAATTTGGCATATAAAGGCACAGAGTAATTGGCTTACAAACTTTCCGAGTGGGGGAACATTCCATAAGTTTTAGAATTAAGGTCCTGATGTTAGTTAATTTCATGTTAGGGTTAAAGAATTTTGAACGGGTGCCAGGTTCGCAAATTTGGATTTAGTTCCTGGATTTGCCAACCTGGACGATACACATGTGCGGTTAAATGAAGCGCAGAGGGATCAATGGCTCCTTGAGCATTGCCATTATAGTTGGGTCTCTTCTTTTCTGGACTTGGTAGCAGGGTGCAGCTGCCTCACCTTGTTCCCTGCTTTAGCTGTCAAGGTTCCTTTTTGGCAAGACGTCCCTGAGGCGAAGACACATGTACTTACCCAAAGGAAGCCCGGGTTGTTGGAGTAGCCGTGCAGAGATATGCTGACATATCCACTGCCGATGCTGCTCTGCTTACACATTCACTGTCTCGGCTCTCCTCCTTCAGTCGGCAACATGTCGTTTGTTTTGAAAGAAGGAGGAGGACATTGCAATTGGTGTTGGACATGTGGGTTAATGTCGGACTTGTGGGTTTGGACCACACTGCTTTCAGATGTCTGCTTGATGAACACTTAACCTTTATATATGAGTCTCACTTAGACATGAGTTTCTGTGCCCCTGTTTGTCTACGAGAGCCAGAGTCACAAATAGGATACCTAGCAGTGGGAAAATGGAAAAACTCATCTGAAGATGGAGAGTAGCTATTTGTTTGACCTTGCCATTGTGGTAATTCTTCTTCCTTGTCTATCCAGAGGTCAGACAAAGCCAACCTTTACGCGATTGTTTTCTAGGGAAACTATGGGAAGTGGGAATAATGAAAGTTTATAAGCCCACTTGCTTTGAGCCATCAAAATGGGGTGATCTTTAGCTGAGTTTAGACCACCTCTGGGATGACAGGTATGCAGTGAAATAGATGCCAACCAGAGCTTTCGTGTACTCAGGAACCATAAGTCTTTGCCAGAAGTTAAAAAAAAAATCTGGGAATAGGGAGAAAACATCTCCCTGGGACTATGTGTTAAAGAGAGCCTGTGAGCAGGCTGAATTGCTTGCTGGGTGTCCACGTGGATCTACATATGATGTGGAGGTCGGAGAAATGCAGCAATAAAAGGACTGCTTGTGTATGGGCATGGATACCTGTGGATTTGGTTTACCTGAAAAGGAGAAACGAGGGTGATTCGAGTAAAGTTCACCACGTCGCATCAGGAGCCCAGGCTTGTTGAATAGTGGCGAGAGCCCATGGTCTACAGCCTTGTGACCGGTGGTTACCCCGTGAAGGATGAGCGATGTCCTCGGCATGGGTCTACAGGAAGCACACAAGAGGACGATATTGGAGACTGTGAACTGGTGCCTAAGAGTGCTGAGTTTATGCACGGCCTGTCCGGCTTTGATTTTGCCGATGGACACAGACTTTGAATGGTTCCTATTGGAATGAAGATTTCTTCATGGCGAGCAATGATTGTTTCCTCTGAACACTTGTTTTATATTTTGATCCATAGATAAAGTGAATAGCTAAAATTTGGCGTATAATGGCACAGAGTAGTTGGCTTACAAACATTCTTAGTCGGGGAACATTCCATAAGTTTTAGAATTAAGGTCCTGATGTTACTTAATTCCATGTTGGGGTTAAAGAATTTTGATCGGGTGCCAGGCTTGCAAATTTGGATTTAGTTCATGGATTGTGCCAACCTGGGCGATACACACGTGCGGTTAAATCAAGGGCGGAGGGATCAATGGCTCCTTGAGCATTGCCATTCTAGTTGGGTCTTTTCATTTCTGAACGTGGGAGCAGGGTGCAGCTGCCTCAGCTTCTTACCTGCTTTAGTTGTCAAGGCTCCTTTCCGGCAAGACGTCCTGAACTGAAGACACATGGACCTACCCAGAGGAAGCCCGGGCTATTGGAGTAGCCGTGCAGAGATATGCTGACATATTCACTGCCCACGCGGCTCTGCTTACACATTCACTGCCTCGGCTCTCCTCCTTCAGCCGGCAACATGTCATCTGTTTTGAAAGATGGAGGAGGCCATTGCAATTGGTGTTAAACATGCGGGTTAATGGGTAAATGTCGGACTTGTGGGTTTGGACCACACTGCTTTCAGATGTCTGCTTGATGAACACTTAACCTTTATATATGAGTGTCACTTAGACATGAGTTTCTGTGCCCCTGTTTCTCTACGAGAGCCAGAGTCACAAATAGAATACCTAGCAGTGGGGCAATGGAAAAACTCATCTTAAGATGGAGAGTAGCTATTTGTTTGACCTTGCCCTCATGGTAATTCTTCTTCCTTGTCTATCCAGAGGTCAGACAAAGCCACCCTTTACTCGGTTGTTTTCTGGGGAAACTATGGGAAGTGGTGAAAATGAAAGTTTGTAAGCCCACTTGCTTTGAGCCACCAAAATGGGGTGATCTTTAGCTGGGTTTAGACCACCTCTGGGAAGACAGCTATGCAGTGAAATTGATGCCCACCAGTGCTTTCCTGTACTCTGGAACCATATGTCTTTGCCAAAAGTTAAAAAAAATCTGGGAGTAGGGAGAAAACATCTCCTTGGGACTGTGTGTTAAAGAGAGCCTGTGAGCAGGCTGAATTGCTTCCTGAGTGTCCATGTGGATCTACATGTGGTGTAGAGGTCGGAGAAATGCAACAATAAAAGGACTGCTTGCATATGGCCATGGATACCTGTGGATTTGGTTTACCTGAAAAGGAGAACACGAGGGTGACTCGAGTAAAGTTCACCACGTCGCATCAGGAGCCCAACTTGTTGAATAGTGGCGAGAGCCCATGGTCTACAAGCAAGGTGACCGGTGGACACCCCGTGAAGGCTGAGCGGGGTAGCTGGCACGGGTCGACCAGAAGCCCACCAGAGGGCGATATTGGAGACTTTGAACTGGTGCCTAAGAGTTCTGACTTTATACACGGCCTGTCCGGCTTTGATTTTGCCGATGGACACAGAGTTTGAAAAGTTCCTATTAGAATGAAGATTTCTTCATAGCGAGCAATGATTGTTTCCTCTGAGCATTGGTTTTGTATTAGTGGGCTATAAATAAAGTGAATAGCTAAAATTTGGTGTATAAAGGCACAGAGTAGTTGGCTTACAAACATTCTGAGTCGGGAACATTCCATAAGTTTTAGAATTAAGGTCCGGATGTTACTTAATTCTATGTTGGGGTTAAAGAATTTTGAACGGGTGCCAGGTTTGCAAATGTGGATTTAGTTCGTGGATTGCCAACCTGGGCGATACACACGTGCGGTTATTTGAAGGGGAAGGATCAATGGCTCCTTGAGCATTGCCTTTCTAGTTGGGTCTCTTCATATCTGAACGTGGGAGCAGGGTGCAGCTGCCTCAGCTTCTTACCTGCTTAAGCTGTCAAGGCTCCTTTCCGGCAAGACGTCCCTGAGCCGAAGACACATGGACCTACCCAGAGGAAGCCCAGGCTGTTGGAGTAGCCGTGCAGAGATTTGCTGATATATCCACAGCCCACGCGGCTCTGCTTACACATTCACTGTCTCGGACCTCCTCCTTCAGCCTGCAACATGTCCTCTGTTTTGAAAGATGGAGGAGGACATTGCAATTGGTGTTAGACATGCGGGTTAATGGGTTAATGTCGGACTTGTGGGTTTGGACCACACTGCTTTCAGATGTCTGCTTGATGAACACTTAACCTTTATATATGAGTCTCACTTACCATGAGTTTCTGTGCCCCTGTTTCTCTACGAGAGCCAGAGTCACAAATTGGATACCTAGCAGTGGGGCAAAGGTAAAACTCATCTTAAGATGGAGAGTAGCTATTTGTTTGACCTTGCCCTCATGGTAATTCTTCTTCCTTGTCTATCCAGAGGTCAGACCAAGCCACCCTTTACTCGGTTGTTTTCTGGGGAAACTATGGGAAGTGGGAATAATGAAAGTTTGTAAGCCCACTTGCTTTGAGCCACCAAAATGGGGTGATCTTTAGCTGTGTTTAGACCACCTCTGGGAAGACAACTATACAGTGAAATAGATGCCCACCAGAGCTTTCGTGTACTCAGGAACCATAAGCCTTTGCCAGAAGTTAAAAAAAAAATCGGAGTAGAGAGAAAACATCTCCCTAGGACTGTGTGTTAAAGAGAGCCTGTGAGCAGGCTGAATTGCTTGCTGGGTGTCCACGTGGATCTACATGTGGTGTGGAGGTCGGAGAAATGCAGCAATAAAAGGACTGCTTGCATATGGGCACGGATACCTGTGGATATGGTTTACGTGAAAAGGAACACAAGGATGACTCGAGTAAAGTTCACCACGTCGCATCAGGAGCCCATCTTGTTGAATAGTGGCGAGAGCCCATGGTCTACAAGCAAGGTGACCATTGGACACCCCGTGAAGGCTGAGTAAGGTAGCTGGCACGGGTCGACCAGAAGCCCACCAGAGGGCCATATTGGAGACTGTGAACTGGTGCCTAAGAGTGCTGACTTTATACACGGCCTGTCCGGCTTTGATTTTGCCGATGGACACAGACTTTGAAAAGTTCCTATTAGAATGAAGATTTCCTCATGGCGAGCAATGATATTTCCTCTGAGCACTTGTTTTATATTTTGGGCCATAGATAAAGTGAATAGCTTAAATTTGGCGTATAAAGACACAGAGCAGTTGGCTTACAAACTTTTCGAGTGGGGGAACATTCCATAAGTTTTAGAATTAAGGTCTGGTGTAACTTAATCCCATGTTGTCTTCAAAGAATTCTAAACGGGTGCCCCGTTCGCAAATGTGGATTTAGTTCGTGGATTGTGCCAACCTGGGTGATACACACGTGCGGTAAAATGAAGGGCTGAGGGATCAATGGCTTCTTGAGAATTGCCATTCTAGTTGGGTCTCTTCATTTCTGAACGTGGGAGCAGGGTTCAGATGCCTCAGCTTGTTCCCTGCGTTAGCTGTCAAGGCCCTTTCCTGCAATACGTCCCTAAGCCGAAGACACATGGACCTACCCAGAGAAAGCCCGGGCTGTTGGAGTAGCCGTGCAGAGATATGCTGACATATTCACTGCCCACGCTGCTCTGCTTACACATTCAATGCCTCAGCTCTCCTCCTTCAGCCGGCAACATATCATCTGTTTTGAAAGATGGAAGAGGACATTGCAATTGGTGTTAGACATGCGGGTTAATGGGTTAATGTCGGACTTGTGTGTTTGGACCACACTGCTTTCAGATGTCTGCTTGATGAACACTTAACCTTTATATATGAGTCTCACTTACACATGAGTTTCTGTGCCCCTGTTTCTCTACGAGAGCCAGTGTCACAAATAGGATACCTAGCAGTGGGGCAATGGAAAAACTTATCTTAAGATGGAGAGTAGCTATTTGTTAGACCTTGCCCTCATGGTAATTCTTCTTTCTTGTCTATCCAGAGGTCAGACCAAGCCACCCTTTACTCGGTTGTTTTCTGGGGAAACTATGGGAAGTGGGAATAATGAAAGTTTGTAAGCCACTTTCTTTGAGCCACCAAAATGGGGTGATCTTTAGCTGGTTTTAGACCACCTCTGCGAAACAGCTATGCAGTGAAATTGATGCCCACCAGTGAGTTCCTGTACTTGGAACCATATGTCTTTGCCAGAAGTTAAAAAAAATCTGGGAGTAGGGAGAAAACATCTCCCTGGGACTGTGTGTTAAAGAGAGCCTGTGAGCAGGCTGAATTGCTTCCTGGGTGTCCACGTGGATCTACATGTGGTGTGGAGGTCGGAGAAATGCAACAATAAAAGGACTGCTTGTGTATGGGCATGGATACCTGTGGATTGGGTTTACCTGAAAAGGAGAACACGAGGGTGACTCGAGTAAAGTTCACCAGGTCGCATCAGGAGCCCAACTTGTTGAATAGTGGCGAGAGCCCATGGTCTACAAGCAAGGTGACCGGTGGATACCCCGTGAAGGCTCAGCGAGGTAGCTGGCACGGGTCGACCCGAAGCCCACCAGAGGACGATATTGGAGACTGTGAACTGGTGCCTAAGAGTGCTGAGTTTATGCACGGCCTGTCCGGCTTTGATTTTGCCGATGGACACAGACTTTGAATGGTTCCTATTGGAATGAAGATTTCTTCATGGCGAGCAATGATTGTTTCCTCTGAACACTTGTTTTATATTTTGATCCATAGATAAAGTGAATAGCTAAAATTTGGCGTATAATGGCACAGAGTAGTTGGCTTACAAACATTCTTAGTCGGGGAACATTCCATAAGTTTTAGAATTAAGGTCCTGATGTTACTTAATTCCATGTTGGGGTTAAAGAATTTTGATCGGGTGCCAGGCTTGCAAATTTGGATTTAGTTCATGGATTGTGCCAACCTGGGCGATACACACGTGCGTTTAAATCAAGGGCGGAGGGATCAATGGCTCCTTGAGCATTGCCATTCTAGTTGGGTCTTTTCATTTCTGAACGTGGGAGCAGGGTGCAGCTGCCTCAGCTTCTTACCTGCTTTAGTTGTCAAGGCTCCTTTCCGGCAAGACGTCCTGAACTGAAGACACATGGACCTACCCAGAGGAAGCCCGGGCTATTGGAGTAGCCGTGCAGAGATATGCTGACATATTCACTGCCCACGCGGCTCTGCTTACACATTCACTGCCTCGGCTCTCCTCCTTCAGCCGGCAACATGTCATCTGTTTTGAAAGATGGAGGAGGCCATTGCAATTGGTGTTAAACATGCGGGTTAATGGGTAAATGTCGGACTTGTGGGTTTGGACCACACTGCTTTCAGATGTCTGCTTGATGAACACTTAACCTTTATATATGAGTGTCACTTAGACATGAGTTTCTGTGCCCCTGTTTCTCTACGAGAGCCAGAGTCACAAATAGAATACCTAGCAGTGGGGCAATGGAAAAACTCATCTTAAGATGGAGAGTAGCTATTTGTTTGACCTTGCCCTCATGGTAATTCTTCTTCCTTGTCTATCCAGAGGTCAGACAAAGCCACCCTTTACTCGGTTGTTTTCTGGGGAAACTATGGGAAGTGGTGAAAATGAAAGTTTGTAAGCCCACTTGCTTTGAGCCACCAAAATGGGGTGATCTTTAGCTGGGTTTAGACCACCTCTGGGAAGACAGCTATGCAGTGAAATTGATGCCCACCAGTGCTTTCCTGTACTCTGGAACCATATGTCTTTGCCAAAAGTTAAAAAAAATCTGGGAGTAGGGAGAAAACATCTCCTTGGGACTGTGTGTTAAAGAGAGCCTGTGAGCAGGCTGAATTGCTTCCTGAGTGTCCACGTGGATCTACATGTGGTGTGGAGGTCGGAGAAATGCAACAATAAAAGGACTGCTTGCATATGGCCATGGATACCTGTGGATTTGGTTTACCTGAAAAGGAGAACACGAGGGTGACTCGAGTAAAGTTCACCACGTCGCATCAGGAGCCCAACTTGTTGAATAGTGGCGAGAGCCCATGGTCTACAAGCAAGGTGACCGGTGGACACCCCGTGAAGGCTGAGCGGGGTAGCTGGCACGGGTCGACCAGAAGCCCACCAGAGGGCGATATTGGAGACTTTGAACTGGTGCCTAAGAGTTCTGACTTTATACACGGCCTGTCCGGCTTTGATTTTGCCGATGGACACAGAGTTTGAAAAGTTCCTATTAGAATGAAGATTTCTTCATAGCGAGCAATGATTGTTTCCTCTGAGCATTGGTTTTGTATTAGTGGGCTATAAATAAAGTGAATAGCTAAAATTTGGTGTATAAAGGCACAGAGTAGTTGGCTTACAAACATTCTGAGTCGGGAACATTCCATAAGTTTTAGAATTAAGGTCCGGATGTTACTTAATTCTATGTTGGGGTTAAAGAATTTTGAACGGGTGCCAGGTTTGCAAATGTGGATTTAGTTCGTGGATTGCCAACCTGGGCGATACACACGTGCGGTTAAATGAAGGGGAAGGATCAATGGCTCCTTGAGCATTGCCTTTCTAGTTGGGTCTCTTCATATCTGAACGTGGGAGCAGGGTGCAGCTGCCTCAGCTTCTTACCTGCTTAAGCTGTCAAGGCTCCTTTCCGGCAAGACGTCCCTGAGCCGAAGACACATGGACCTACCCAGAGGAAGCCCAGGCTGTTGGAGTAGCCGTGCAGAGATTTGCTGATATATCCACAGCCCACGCGGCTCTGCTTACACATTCACTGTCTCGGACCTCCTCCTTCAGCCTGCAACATGTCCTCTGTTTTGAAAGATGGAGGAGGACATTGCAATTGGTGTTAGACATGCGGGTTAATGGGTTAATGTCGGACTTGTGGGTTTGGACCACACTGCTTTCAGATGTCTGCTTGATGAACACTTAACCTTTATATATGAGTCTCACTTACCATGAGTTTCTGTGCCCCTGTTTCTCTACGAGAGCCAGAGTCACAAATTGGATACCTAGCAGTGGGGCAAAGGTAAAACTCATCTTAAGATGGAGAGTAGCTATTTGTTTGACCTTGCCCTCATGGTAATTCTTCTTCCTTGTCTATCCAGAGGTCAGACCAAGCCACCCTTTACTCGGTTGTTTTCTGGGGAAACTATGGGAAGTGGGAATAATGAAAGTTTGTAAGCCCACTTGCTTTGAGCCACCAAAATGGGGTGATCTTTAGCTGTGTTTAGACCACCTCTGGGAAGACAACTATACAGTGAAATAGATGCCCACCAGAGCTTTCGTGTACTCAGGAACCATATGTCTTTGCCTGAAGTTAAAAAAAAAATCGGAGTAGAGAGAAAACATCTCCCTAGGACTGTGTGTTAAAGAGAGCCTGTGAGCAGGCTGAATTGCTTGCTGGGTGTCCACGTGGATCTACATGTGGTGTGGAGGTCGGAGAAATGCAGCAATAAAAGGACTGCTTGCATATGGGCACGGATACCTGTGGATATGGTTTACGTGAAAAGGAACACAAGGATGACTCGAGTAAAGTTCACCACGTCGCATCAGGAGCCCATCTTGTTGAATAGTGGCGAGAGCCCATGGTCTACAAGCAAGGTGACCATTGGACACCCCGTGAAGGCTGAGTAAGGTAGCTGGCACGGGTCGACCAGAAGCCCACCAGAGGGCCATATTGGAGACTGTGAACTGGTGCCTAAGAGTGCTGACTTTATACACGGCCTGTCCGGCTTTGATTTTGCCGATGGACACAGACTTTGAAAAGTTCCTATTAGAATGAAGATTTCCTCATGGCGAGCAATGATATTTCCTCTGAGCACTTGTTTTATATTTTGGGCCATAGATAAAGTGAATAGCTTAAATTTGGCGTATAAAGACACAGAGCAGTTGGCTTACAAACTTTTCGAGTGGGGGAACATTCCATAAGTTTTAGAATTAAGGTCTGGTGTAACTTAATCCCATGTTGTCTTCAAAGAATTCTAAACGGGTGCCCCGTTCGCAAATGTGGATTTAGTTCGTGGATTGTGCCAACCTGGGTGATACACACGTGCGGTAAAATGAAGGGCTGAGGGATCAATGGCTTCTTGAGAATTGCCATTCTAGTTGGGTCTCTTCATTTCTGAACGTGGGAGCAGGGTTCAGATGCCTCAGCTTGTTCCCTGCGTTAGCTGTCAAGGCCCTTTCCTGCAATACGTCCCTAAGCCGAAGACACATGGACCTACCCAGAGAAAGCCCGGGCTGTTGGAGTAGCCGTGCAGAGATATGCTGACATATTCACTGCCCACGCTGCTCTGCTTACACATTCAATGCCTCAGCTCTCCTCCTTCAGCCGGCAACATATCATCTGTTTTGAAAGATGGAAGAGGACATTGCAATTGGTGTTAGACATGCGGGTTAATGGGTTAATGTCGGACTTGTGTGTTTGGACCACACTGCTTTCAGATGTCTGCTTGATGAACACTTAACCTTTATATATGAGTCTCACTTACACATGAGTTTCTGTGCCCCTGTTTCTCTACGAGAGCCAGTGTCACAAATAGGATACCTAGCAGTGGGGCAATGGAAAAACTTATCTTAAGATGGAGAGTAGCTATTTGTTAGACCTTGCCCTCATGGTAATTCTTCTTTCTTGTCTATCCAGAGGTCAGACCAAGCCACCCTTTACTCGGTTGTTTTCTGGGGAAACTATGGGAAGTGGGAATAATGAAAGTTTGTAAGCCACTTTCTTTGAGCCACCAAAATGGGGTGATCTTTAGCTGGTTTTAGACCACCTCTGCGAAACAGCTATGCAGTGAAATTGATGCCCACCAGTGAGTTCCTGTACTTGGAACCATATGTCTTTGCCAGAAGTTAAAAAAAATCTGGGAGTAGGGAGAAAACATCTCCCTGGGACTGTGTGTTAAAGAGAGCCTGTGAGCAGGCTGAATTGCTTCCTGGGTGTCCACGTGGATCTACATGTGGTGTGGAGGTCGGAGAAATGCAACAATAAAAGGACTGCTTGTGTATGGGCATGGATACCTGTGGATTGGGTTTACCTGAAAAGGAGAACACGAGGGTGACTCGAGTAAAGTTCACCAGGTCGCATCAGGAGCCCAACTTGTTGAATAGTGGCGAGAGCCCATGGTCTACAAGCAAGGTGACCGGTGGATACCCCGTGAAGGCTCAGCGAGGTAGCTGGCACGGGTCGACCCGAAGCCCACCAGAGGACGATATTGGAGACTGTGAACTGGTGCCTAAGAGTGCTGAGTTTATGCACGGCCTGTCCGGCTTTGATTTTGCCGATGGACACAGACTTTGAATGGTTCCTATTGGAATGAAGATTTCTTCATGGCGAGCAATGATTGTTTCCTCTGAACACTTGTTTTATATTTTGATCCATAGATAAAGTGAATAGCTAAAATTTGGCGTATAATGGCACAGAGTAGTTGGCTTACAAACATTCTTAGTCGGGGAACATTCCATAAGTTTTAGAATTAAGGTCCTGATGTTACTTAATTCCATGTTGGGGTTAAAGAATTTTGATCGGGTGCCAGGCTTGCAAATTTGGATTTAGTTCATGGATTGTGCCAACCTGGGCGATACACACGTGCGTTTAAATCAAGGGCGGAGGGATCAATGGCTCCTTGAGCATTGCCATTCTAGTTGGGTCTTTTCATTTCTGAACGTGGGAGCAGGGTGCAGCTGCCTCAGCTTCTTACCTGCTTTAGTTGTCAAGGCTCCTTTCCGGCAAGACGTCCTGAACTGAAGACACATGGACCTACCCAGAGGAAGCCCGGGCTATTGGAGTAGCCGTGCAGAGATATGCTGACATATTCACTGCCCACGCGGCTCTGCTTACACATTCACTGCCTCGGCTCTCCTCCTTCAGCCGGCAACATGTCATCTGTTTTGAAAGATGGAGGAGGCCATTGCAATTGGTGTTAAACATGCGGGTTAATGGGTAAATGTCGGACTTGTGGGTTTGGACCACACTGCTTTCAGATGTCTGCTTGATGAACACTTAACCTTTATATATGAGTGTCACTTAGACATGAGTTTCTGTGCCCCTGTTTCTCTACGAGAGCCAGAGTCACAAATAGAATACCTAGCAGTGGGGCAATGGAAAAACTCATCTTAAGATGGAGAGTAGCTATTTGTTTGACCTTGCCCTCATGGTAATTCTTCTTCCTTGTCTATCCAGAGGTCAGACAAAGCCACCCTTTACTCGGTTGTTTTCTGGGGAAACTATGGGAAGTGGTGAAAATGAAAGTTTGTAAGCCCACTTGCTTTGAGCCACCAAAATGGGGTGATCTTTAGCTGGGTTTAGACCACCTCTGGGAAGACAGCTATGCAGTGAAATTGATGCCCACCAGTGCTTTCCTGTACTCTGGAACCATATGTCTTTGCCAAAAGTTAAAAAAAATCTGGGAGTAGGGAGAAAACATCTCCTTGGGACTGTGTGTTAAAGAGAGCCTGTGAGCAGGCTGAATTGCTTCCTGAGTGTCCACGTGGATCTACATGTGGTGTGGAGGTCGGAGAAATGCAACAATAAAAGGACTGCTTGCATATGGCCATGGATACCTGTGGATTTGGTTTACCTGAAAAGGAGAACACGAGGGTGACTCGAGTAAAGTTCACCACGTCGCATCAGGAGCCCAACTTGTTGAATAGTGGCGAGAGCCCATGGTCTACAAGCAAGGTGACCGGTGGACACCCCGTGAAGGCTGAGCGGGGTAGCTGGCACGGGTCGACCAGAAGCCCACCAGAGGGCGATATTGGAGACTTTGAACTGGTGCCTAAGAGTTCTGACTTTATACACGGCCTGTCCGGCTTTGATTTTGCCGATGGACACAGAGTTTGAAAAGTTCCTATTAGAATGAAGATTTCTTCATAGCGAGCAATGATTGTTTCCTCTGAGCATTGGTTTTGTATTAGTGGGCTATAAATAAAGTGAATAGCTAAAATTTGGTGTATAAAGGCACAGAGTAGTTGGCTTACAAACATTCTGAGTCGGGAACATTCCATAAGTTTTAGAATTAAGGTCCGGATGTTACTTAATTCTATGTTGGGGTTAAAGAATTTTGAACGGGTGCCAGGTTTGCAAATGTGGATTTAGTTCGTGGATTGCCAACCTGGGCGATACACACGTGCGGTTAAATGAAGGGGAAGGATCAATGGCTCCTTGAGCATTGCCTTTCTAGTTGGGTCTCTTCATATCTGAACGTGGGAGCAGGGTGCAGCTGCCTCAGCTTCTTACCTGCTTAAGCTGTCAAGGCTCCTTTCCGGCAAGACGTCCCTGAGCCGAAGACACATGGACCTACCCAGAGGAAGCCCAGGCTGTTGGAGTAGCCGTGCAGAGATTTGCTGATATATCCACAGCCCACGCGGCTCTGCTTACACATTCACTGTCTCGGACCTCCTCCTTCAGCCTGCAACATGTCCTCTGTTTTGAAAGATGGAGGAGGACATTGCAATTGGTGTTAGACATGCGGGTTAATGGGTTAATGTCGGACTTGTGGGTTTGGACCACACTGCTTTCAGATGTCTGCTTGATGAACACTTAACCTTTATATATGAGTCTCACTTACCATGAGTTTCTGTGCCCCTGTTTCTCTACGAGAGCCAGAGTCACAAATTGGATACCTAGCAGTGGGGCAAAGGTAAAACTCATCTTAAGATGGAGAGTAGCTATTTGTTTGACCTTGCCCTCATGGTAATTCTTCTTCCTTGTCTATCCAGAGGTCAGACCAAGCCACCCTTTACTCGGTTGTTTTCTGGGGAAACTATGGGAAGTGGGAATAATGAAAGTTTGTAAGCCCACTTGCTTTGAGCCACCAAAATGGGGTGATCTTTAGCTGTGTTTAGACCACCTCTGGGAAGACAACTATACAGTGAAATAGATGCCCACCAGAGCTTTCGTGTACTCAGGAACCATATGTCTTTGCCTGAAGTTAAAAAAAAAATCGGAGTAGAGAGAAAACATCTCCCTAGGACTGTGTGTTAAAGAGAGCCTGTGAGCAGGCTGAATTGCTTGCTGGGTGTCCACGTGGATCTACATGTGGTGTGGAGGTCGGAGAAATGCAGCAATAAAAGGACTGCTTGCATATGGGCACGGATACCTGTGGATATGGTTTACGTGAAAAGGAACACAAGGATGACTCGAGTAAAGTTCACCACGTCGCATCAGGAGCCCATCTTGTTGAATAGTGGCGAGAGCCCATGGTCTACAAGCAAGGTGACCATTGGACACCCCGTGAAGGCTGAGTAAGGTAGCTGGCACGGGTCGACCAGAAGCCCACCAGAGGGCCATATTGGAGACTGTGAACTGGTGCCTAAGAGTGCTGACTTTATACACGGCCTGTCCGGCTTTGATTTTGCCGATGGACACAGACTTTGAAAAGTTCCTATTAGAATGAAGATTTCCTCATGGCGAGCAATGATATTTCCTCTGAGCACTTGTTTTATATTTTGGGCCATAGATAAAGTGAATAGCTTAAATTTGGCGTATAAAGACACAGAGCAGTTGGCTTACAAACTTTTCGAGTGGGGGAACATTCCATAAGTTTTAGAATTAAGGTCTGGTGTAACTTAATCCCATGTTGTCTTCAAAGAATTCTAAACGGGTGCCCCGTTCGCAAATGTGGATTTAGTTCGTGGATTGTGCCAACCTGGGTGATACACACGTGCGGTAAAATGAAGGGCTGAGGGATCAATGGCTTCTTGAGAATTGCCATTCTAGTTGGGTCTCTTCATTTCTGAACGTGGGAGCAGGGTTCAGATGCCTCAGCTTGTTCCCTGCGTTAGCTGTCAAGGCCCTTTCCTGCAATACGTCCCTAAGCCGAAGACACATGGACCTACCCAGAGAAAGCCCGGGCTGTTGGAGTAGCCGTGCAGAGATATGCTGACATATTCACTGCCCACGCTGCTCTGCTTACACATTCAATGCCTCAGCTCTCCTCCTTCAGCCGGCAACATATCATCTGTTTTGAAAGATGGAAGAGGACATTGCAATTGGTGTTAGACATGCGGGTTAATGGGTTAATGTCGGACTTGTGTGTTTGGACCACACTGCTTTCAGATGTCTGCTTGATGAACACTTAACCTTTATATATGAGTCTCACTTACACATGAGTTTCTGTGCCCCTGTTTCTCTACGAGAGCCAGTGTCACAAATAGGATACCTAGCAGTGGGGCAATGGAAAAACTTATCTTAAGATGGAGAGTAGCTATTTGTTAGACCTTGCCCTCATGGTAATTCTTCTTTCTTGTCTATCCAGAGGTCAGACCAAGCCACCCTTTACTCGGTTGTTTTCTGGGGAAACTATGGGAAGTGGGAATAATGAAAGTTTGTAAGCCACTTTCTTTGAGCCACCAAAATGGGGTGATCTTTAGCTGGTTTTAGACCACCTCTGCGAAACAGCTATGCAGTGAAATTGATGCCCACCAGTGAGTTCCTGTACTTGGAACCATATGTCTTTGCCAGAAGTTAAAAAAAATCTGGGAGTAGGGAGAAAACATCTCCCTGGGACTGTGTGTTAAAGAGAGCCTGTGAGCAGGCTGAATTGCTTCCTGGGTGTCCACGTGGATCTACATGTGGTGTGGAGGTCGGAGAAATGCAGCAATAAAAGGACTGCTTGTGTATGGGCATGGATACCTGTGGATTGGGTTTACCTGAAAAGGAGAACACGAGGGTGACTCGAGTAAAGTTCACCAGGTCGCATCTGGAGCCCAACTTGTTGAATAGTGGCGAGAGCCCATGGTCTACAAGCAAGGTGACCGGTGGATACCCCGTGAAGGCTCAGCGAGGTAGCTGGCACGGGTCGACCCGAAGCCCACCAGAGGACGATATTGGAGACTGTGAACTGGTGCCTAAGAGTGCTGAGTTTATGCACGGCCTGTCCGGCTTTGATTTTGCCGATGGACACAGACTTTGAATGGTTCCTATTGGAATGAAGATTTCTTCATGGCGAGCAATGATTGTTTCCTCTGAACACTTGTTTTATATTTTGATCCATAGATAAAGTGAATAGCTAAAATTTGGCGTATAATGGCACAGAGTAGTTGGCTTACAAACATTCTTAGTCGGGGAACATTCCATAAGTTTTAGAATTAAGGTCCTGATGTTACTTAATTCCATGTTGGGGTTAAAGAATTTTGATCGGGTGCCAGGCTTGCAAATTTGGATTTAGTTCATGGATTGTGCCAACCTGGGCGATACACACGTGCGTTTAAATCAAGGGCGGAGGGATCAATGGCTCCTTGAGCATTGCCATTCTAATTGGGTCTTTTCATTTCTGAACGTGGGAGCAGGGTGCAGCTGCCTCAGCTTCTTACCTGCTTTAGTTGTCAAGGCTCCTTTCCGGCAAGACGTCCTGAACTGAAGACACATGGACCTACCCAGAGGAAGCCCGGGCTATTGGAGTAGCCGTGCAGAGATATGCTGACATATTCACTGCCCACGCGGCTCTGCTTACACATTCACTGCCTCGGCTCTCCTCCTTCAGCCGGCAACATGTCATCTGTTTTGAAAGATGGAGGAGGCCATTGCAATTGGTGTTAAACATGCGGGTTAATGGGTAAATGTCGGACTTGTGGGTTTGGACCACACTGCTTTCAGATGTCTGCTTGATGAACACTTAACCTTTATATATGAGTGTCACTTAGACATGAGTTTCTGTGCCCCTGTTTCTCTACGAGAGCCAGAGTCACAAATAGAATACCTAGCAGTGGGGCAATGGAAAAACTCATCTTAAGATGGAGAGTAGCTATTTGTTTGACCTTGCCCTCATGGTAATTCTTCTTTCTTGTCTATCGAGAGGTCAGACAAAGCCACCCTTTACTCGGTTGTTTTCTGGGGAAACTATGGGAAGTGGTGAAAATGAAAGTTTGTAAGCCCACTTGCTTTGAGCCACCAAAATGGGGTGATCTTTAGCTGGGTTTAGACCACCTCTGGGAAGACAGCTATGCAGTGAAATTGATGCCCACCAGTGCTTTCCTGTACTCTGGAACCATATGTCTTTGCCAAAAGTTAAAAAAAATCTGGGAGTAGGGAGAAAACATCTCCTTGGGACTGTGTGTTAAAGAGAGCCTGTGAGCAGGCTGAATTGCTTCCTGAGTGTCCACGTGGATCTACATGTGGTGTGGAGGTCGGAGAAATGCAACAATAAAAGGACTGCTTGCATATGGCCATGGATACCTGTGGATTTGGTTTACCTGAAAAGGAGAACACGAGGGTGACTCGAGTAAAGTTCACCACGTCGCATCAGGAGCCCAACTTGTTGAATAGTGGCGAGAGCCCATGGTCTACAAGCAAGGTGACCGGTGGACACCCCGTGAAGGCTGAGCGGGGTAGCTGGCACGGGTCGACCAGAAGCCCACCAGAGGGCGATATTGGAGACTTTGAACTGGTGCCTAAGAGTTCTGACTTTATACACGGCCTGTCCGGCTTTGATTTTGCCGATGGACACAGAGTTTGAAAAGTTCCTATTAGAATGAAGATTTCTTCATAGCGAGCAATGATTGTTTCCTCTGAGCATTGGTTTTGTATTAGTGGGCTATAAATAAAGTGAATAGCTAAAATTTGGTGTATAAAGGCACAGAGTAGTTGGCTTACAAACATTCTGAGTCGGGAACATTCCATAAGTTTTAGAATTAAGGTCCGGATGTTACTTAATTCTATGTTGGGGTTAAAGAATTTTGAACGGGTGCCAGGTTTGCAAATGTGGATTTAGTTCGTGGATTGCCAACCTGGGCGATACACACGTGCGGTTAAATGAAGGGGAAGGATCAATGGCTCCTTGAGCATTGCCTTTCTAGTTGGGTCTCTTCATATCTGAACGTGGGAGCAGGGTGCAGCTGCCTCAGTTTCTTACCTGCTTAAGCTGTCAAGGCTCCTTTCCGGCAAGACGTCCCTGAGCCGAAGACACATGGACCTACCCAGAGGAAGCCCAGGCTGTTGGAGTAGCCGTGCAGAGATTTGCTGATATATCCACAGCCCACGCGGCTCTGCTTACACATTCACTGTCTCGGACATCCTCCTTCAGCCTGCAACATGTCCTCTGTTTTGAAAGATGGAGGAGGACATTGCAATTGGTGTTAGACATGCGGGTTAATGGGTTAATGTCGGACTTGTGGGTTTGGACCACACTGCTTTCAGATGTCTGCTTGATGAACACTTAACCTTTATATATGAGTCTCACTTACCATGAGTTTCTGTGCCCCTGTTTCTCTACGAGAGCCAGAGTCACAAATTGGATACCTAGCAGTGGGGCAAAGGTAAAACTCATCTTAAGATGGAGAGTAGCTATTTGTTTGACCTTGCCCTCATGGTAATTCTTCTTCCTTGTCTATCCAGAGGTCAGACCAAGCCACCCTTTACTCGGTTGTTTTCTGGGGAAACTATGGGAAGTGGGAATAATGAAAGTTTGTAAGCCCACTTGCTTTGAGCCACCAAAATGGGGTGATCTTTTGCTGTGTTTAGACCACCTCTGGGAAGACAACTATACAGTGAAATAGATGCCCACCAGAGCTTTCGTGTACTCAGGAACCATAAGCCTTTGCCAGAAGTTAAAAAAAAAAATCGGAGTAGAGAGAAAACATCTCCCTAGGACTGTGTGTTAAAGAGAGCCTGTGAGCAGGCTGAATTGCTTGCTGGGTGTCCACGTGGATCTACATGTGGTGTGGAGGTCGGAGAAATGCAGCAATAAAAGGACTGCTTGCATATGGGCACGGATACCTGTGGATATGGTTTACGTGAAAAGGAACACAAGGATGACTCGAGTAAAGTTCACCACGTCGCATCAGGAGCCCATCTTGTTGAATAGTGGCGAGAGCCCATGGTCTACAAGCAAGGTGACCATTGGACACCCCGTGAAGGCTGAGTAAGGTAGCTGGCACGGGTCGACCAGAAGCCCACCAGAGGGCCATATTGGAGACTGTGAACTGGTGCCTAAGAGTGCTGACTTTATACACGGCCTGTCCGGCTTTGATTTTGCCGATGGACACAGACTTTGAAAAGTTCCTATTAGAATGAAGATTTCCTCATGGCGAGCAATGATATTTCCTCTGAGCACTTGTTTTATATTTTGGGCCATAGATAAAGTGAATAGCTTAAATTTGGCGTATAAAGACACAGAGCAGTTGGCTTACAAACTTTTCGAGTGGGGGAACATTCCATAAGTTTTAGAATTAAGGTCTGGTGTAACTTAATCCCATGTTGTCTTCAAAGAATTCTAAACGGGTGCCCCGTTCGCAAATGTGGATTTAGTTCGTGGATTGTGCCAACCTGGGTGATACACACGTGCGGTAAAATGAAGGGCTGAGGGATCAATGGCTTCTTGAGAATTGCCATTCTAGTTGGGTCTCTTCATTTCTGAACGTGGGAGCAGGGTTCAGATGCCTCAGCTTGTTCCCTGCGTTAGCTGTCAAGGCCCTTTCCTGCAATACGTCCCTAAGCCGAAGACACATGGACCTACCCAGAGAAAGCCCGGGCTGTTGGAGTAGCCGTGCAGAGATATGCTGACATATTCACTGCCCACGCTGCTCTGCTTACACATTCAATGCCTCAGCTCTCCTCCTTCAGCCGGCAACATATCATCTGTTTTGAAAGATGGAAGAGGACATTGCAATTGGTGTTAGACATGCGGGTTAATGGGTTAATGTCGGACTTGTGTGTTTGGACCACACTGCTTTCAGATGTCTGCTTGATGAACACTTAACCTTTATATATGAGTCTCACTTACACATGAGTTTCTGTGCCCCTGTTTCTCTACGAGAGCCAGTGTCACAAATAGGATACCTAGCAGTGGGGCAATGGAAAAACTTATCTTAAGATGGAGAGTAGCTATTTGTTAGACCTTGCCCTCATGGTAATTCTTCTTTCTTGTCTATCCAGAGGTCAGACCAAGCCACCCTTTACTCGGTTGTTTTCTGGGGAAACTATGGGAAGTGGGAATAATGAAAGTTTGTAAGCCACTTTCTTTGAGCCACCAAAATGGGGTGATCTTTAGCTGGTTTTAGACCACCTCTGCGAAACAGCTATGCAGTGAAATTGATGCCCACCAGTGAGTTCCTGTACTTGGAACCATATGTCTTTGCCAGAAGTTAAAAAAAATCTGGGAGTAGGGAGAAAACATCTCCCTGGGACTGTGTGTTAAAGAGAGCCTGTGAGCAGGCTGAATTGCTTCCTGGGTGTCCACGTGGATCTACATGTGGTGTGGAGGTCGGAGAAATGCAGCAATAAAAGGACTGCTTGTGTATGGGCATGGATACCTGTGGATTGGGTTTACCTGAAAAGGAGAACACGAGGGTGACTCGAGTAAAGTTCACCAGGTCGCATCAGGAGCCCAACTTGTTGAATAGTGGCGAGAGCCCATGGTCTACAAGCAAGGTGACCGGTGGATACCCCGTGAAGGCTCAGCGAGGTAGCTGGCACGGGTCGACCCGAAGCCCACCAGAGGACGATATTGGAGACTGTGAACTGGTGCCTAAGAGTGCTGAGTTTATGCACGGCCTGTCCGGCTTTGATTTTGCCGATGGACACAGACTTTGAATGGTTCCTATTGGAATGAAGATTTCTTCATGGCGAGCAATGATTGTTTCCTCTGAACACTTGTTTTATATTTTGATCCATAGATAAAGTGAATAGCTAAAATTTGGCGTATAATGGCACAGAGTTTTTGGCTTACAAACTTTCTGAGTGGGGGAACATTCCATAAGTTTTAGAATTAAGGTCCTGATGTTACTTAATTCCATGTTGGGGTTAGAGAATTTTGAACGGGTACCAGGTTCGCAAATGTGGATTTAGTTCATAGATTGTGCGAACCTGGGCAATACACACGTGCGGTTAAATGAAGTGCGGAGGGATCAATGGCTTCTTGAGCATTGCCATTCTAGTTGGGTCTCTTCATTTCTGAACGTGGGAGCAGGGTGAAGCTGCCTCACCTTGTTCCCTGCGTTAGCTGTCAAGGCTCTTTCCTGCAATACGTCCCTAAGCCGAAGACACATGGACCTACCCAGAGAAAGCCCGGGCTGTTGGAGTAGCCGTGCAGAGATATACTGACATATTCACTGCCCACGCTGCTCTGCTTACACATTCACTGCCTCGGCTCTCCTCCTTCAGCCGGCAACATGTCGTCTGATTTGAAAGATGGAGGAGGACATTGCAATTGGTGTTAGACATGTGGGTTAATGGGTTAATGTCGGACTTGTGGGTTTGGACCACACTGCTTTCAGATGTCTGCTTGATGAACACTTAACCTTTATATGTGAGTCTCACTTAGACATGAGTTTCTGTGCCCCTGTTTGTCTACGAGAGCCAGAGTCACAAATAGGATACCTAGCAGTGGAGCAATGGAAAAACTCATCTTAAGATGGAGAGTAGCTATTTGTTTGACATTGCCCTCATGGTAATTCTTCTTTCTTGTCTATCCAGATGTCAAACCAAGCCACCCTTTACTCGGTTGTTTTCTGGGGAAACTATGGGAAGTGGGAATAATGAAAGTTTGTAAGCCCACTTGCTTTGAGCCACCAAAATGGGGTTATCTTTAGCTGGGTTTACACCACCTCTGGGAAGACAGGTATGCAGTGAAATAGATGCCCACCAGTGCTTTCGTGTACTCAGCAACCATAAGACTTGGCCAGAAGTTAAAAAAAAAATCTGGGAGTATGGAGAAAACATCTCCCTGGGACTGTGTGTTAAAGAGAGCCTGTGAGCAGGCTGAATTGCTTCCTGAGTGTCCACGTGGATCTACATGTGGTGTGGAGGTCGGAGAAATGCAGCAATAAAAGGACTGCTTGCATATGGGCACGGATACCTGTGGATTTGGTTTACCTGAAAAGGAGAACACGAGGGTGACTCGAGTAAAGTTCACCACGTCGCATCAGGAGCCCAACTTGTTGAATAGTGGCGAGAGCCCATGGTCTACAAGCAAGGTGACCGGTGGATACTCCGTGAAGGCTGAGCGAGGTAACTGGCACGGGTCGACCCGAAGCCCACCAGAGGACGATATTGGAGACTGTGAACTGGTGCCTAAGAGTGCTTACTTTATCCACGGCCTGTCCGTCTTTGATTTTACCGATGGACACAGACTTTGAAAGGTTCCAATTGGAAGGAAGATTTCTTCATAGCGAGCAATGATTGTTTCCTCTGAGCACTGGTTTTATATTAGTGGGCCATACATAAAGTGAATAGCTAAAATTTTGCGTATATAGGCACAGATTAGTTGGCTTACAAACTTTCCGATTGGGGGAACATTCCATAAGTTTTAGAATTAAGGTCTTGCTGTTACTTAATTCCATGTTGGGGTTAAAGAATTTTGAACGGGTGCCAGGTTCGCAAATGTGGATTTAGTTCGTGGATTGTGCCAACCTGGGCGATACACACGTGCGGTTAAATGAAGGGCGGAGTGACAATGGCTCCATGAGCATTGCCATTCTAGTTGGGTCTCTTCATTTCTGAACGTGGGAGCAGGGTGCAGATGCCTCAGCTTGTTCCCTGCGTTAGCTGTGAAGGTCCTTTCCTGCAATACGCCCCTAAGCCGAAGACACATGGACCTACCCAGAGAAAGCCCGGGGTGTTGGAGTCGCCGTGTTGAGAAATGCTGACATATTCACTGCCCACGCTGCTCTGCTTACACATTCACTGCCTCGGCTCTCCTCCTTCAGCCGGCAACATGTCGTCTGATTTGAAAGATGGAGGAGGACATTGCAATTGGTGTTAGACATGCGGGTCAATGGGTTAATGTCGGACTTGTGGGTTTGGACCACACTGCTTTCAGATGTCTGCTTGATGAACACTTAACCTTTATATGTGAGTCTCACTTAGACATGAGTTTCTGTGCCCCTGTTTGTCTACGAGAGCCAGAGTCACAAATAGGATACCTAGCAGTGGAGCAATGGAAAAACTCATCTTAAGATGGAGAGTAGCTATTTGTTTGACATTGCCCTCATGGTAATTCTTCTTTCTTGTCTATCCAGATGTCAAACCAAGCCACCCTTTACTCGGTTGTTTTCTGGGGAAACTATGGGAAGTGGGAATAATGAAAGTTTGTAAGCCCACTTGCTTTGAGCCACCAAAATGGGGTTATCTTTAGCTGGGTTTACACCACCTCTGGGAAGACAGGTATGCAGTGAAATAGATGCCCACCAGTGCTTTCGTGTACTCAGCAACCATAAGACTTGGCCAGAAGTTAAAAAAAAAATCTGGGAGTATGGAGAAAACATCTCCCTGGGACTGTGTGTTAAAGAGAGCCTGTGAGCAGGCTGAATTGCTTCCTGAGTGTCCACGTGGATCTACATGTGGTGTGGAGGTCGGAGAAATGCAGCAATAAAAGGACTGCTTGCATATGGGCACGGATACCTGTGGATTTGGTTTACCTGAAAAGGAGAACACGAGGGTGACTCGAGTAAAGTTCACCACGTCGCATCAGGAGCCCAACTTGTTGAATAGTGGCGAGAGCCCATGGTCTACAAGCAAGGTGACCGGTGGATACTCCGTGAAGGCTGAGCGAGGTAACTGGCACGGGTCGACCCGAAGCCCACCAGAGGACGATATTGGAGACTGTGAACTGGTGCCTAAGAGTGCTTACTTTATCCACGGCCTGTCCGTCTTTGATTTTACCGATGGACACAGACTTTGAAAGGTTCCAATTGGAAGGAAGATTTCTTCATAGCGAGCAATGATTGTTTCCTCTGAGCACTGGTTTTATATTAGTGGGCCATACATAAAGTGAATAGCTAAAATTTTGCGTATATAGGCACAGATTAGTTGGCTTACAAACTTTCCGATTGGAGGAACATTCCATAAGTTTTAGAATTAAGGTCTTGCTGTTACTTAATTCCATGTTGGGGTTAAAGAATTTTGAACGGGTGCCAGGTTCGCAAATGTGGATTTAGTTCGTGGATTGTGCCAACCTGGGCGATACACACGTGCGGTTAAATGAAGGGCGGAGTGACAATGGCTCCATGAGCATTGCCATTCTAGTTGGGTCTCTTCATTTCTGAACGTGGGAGCAGGGTGCAGATGCCTCAGCTTGTTCCCTGCGTTAGCTGTGAAGGTCCTTTCCTGCAATACGCCCCTAAGCCGAAGACACATGGACCTACCCAGAGAAAGCCCGGGGTGTTGGAGTCGCCGTGTTGAGAAATGCTGACATATTCACTGCCCACGCTGCTCTGCTTACACATTCACTGCCTCGGCTCTCCTCCTTCAGCCGGCAACATGTCGTCTGATTTGAAAGATGGAGGAGGACATTGCAATTGGTGTTAGACATGCGGGTCAATGGGTTAATGTCGGACTTGTGGGTTTGGACCACACTGCTTTCAGATGTCTGCTTGATGAACACTTAACCTTTATATGTGAGTCTCACTTAGACATGAGTTTCTGTGCCCCTGTTTGTCTACGAGAGCCAGAGTCACAAATAGGATACCTAGCAGTGGGGCAATGGAAAAACTCATCTTAATATGGAGAGTAGCTATTTGTTTGACCTTGCCCTCATGGTAATTCTTCTTTCTTGTCTATCCAGATGTCAGACCAAGCCACCCTTTACTCGGTTGTTTTCTGGGGAAACTATGGGAAGTGGGAATAATGAAAGTTTGTAAGCCCACTTGCTTTGAGCCACCAAAATGGGGTGATCTTTAGCTGGGTTTACACCACCTCTGGGAATACAGGTATGCAGTGAAATAGATGCCCACCAGTGCTTTCGTGTACTCAGGAACCATAAGACTTGGCCAGAAGTTAAAAAAAAAAATCTGGGATTAGGGAGAAAACATCTCCCTGGGACTGTGTGTTAAAGAGAGCCGGTGAGCAGGCTGAATTGCTTGCTGGGTGTCCACGTGGATCTACATATGGTGTGGAGTTCGGAGAAATGCAGCAATAACAGGACTGCTTGCGTATGGGCACGGATACCTGTGGATTTTGTTTACCTGAAAAGGAGAACACAAGGGTGACTCGAGTAAAGTTCACCACGTCGCATCAGGAGCCCAACTTGTTGAATAGTGGCGAGAGCCCATGTTCTACAAGCAAGGTGACCATTGGACACCCCGTGAAGGCTGAGTAAGGTAGCCGGTACGGGTCGACCAGAAGCCCACCAGAGGGCGATATTGGGGGCTGTGAACTGGTGCCTAAGAGTGCTGACTTTATGCAGGGCCTGTCCGGCTTTGATTTTGCCGATGGACACAGACTTTGAAAGGTTCCTATTGGAATGAAGATTTCTTCATAGCGAGCAATGATTATTTCCTCTGAGCACTGGTTTTATATTAGTGGGCCATACATAAAGTGAATAGCTAAAATTTGGCGTATAAAGGCACAGAGTAATTGGCTTACAAACTTTCCGAGTGGGGGAACATTCCATAAGTTTTAGAATTAAGGTCCTGATGTTACTTAATTTCATGTTGGCGTTAAAGAATTTTGAACGAGTGCCAGGTTCGCAAATGTGGATTTAGTTCGTGGATTTGCCAACCTGGGCGATACACACGTGCGGTTAAATGAAGGGCGGAGGGATCAATCGCTCCTTGAGCATTGCCATTCCAGTTGGGTCTCTTCTTTTCTGGACTTGGTAGCAGGGTGCAGCTGCCTCACCTTGTTCCCTGCTTTAGCTGTCAAGGTTCCTTTTTGGCAAGACGTCCCTGAGGCGAAGACACATGTACTTACCCAAAGGAAGCCCGGGTTGTTGGAGTAGCCGTGCAGAGATATGCTGACATATCCACTGCCGATGCTGCTCTGCTTACACATTCACTGCCTCGGCTCTCCTCCTTCAGTCGGCAACAAGTCGTCTGTTTTGAAAGAAGGAGGAGGACATTGCAATTGGTGTTGGACATGTGGGTTAATGTCGGACTTGTGGGTTTGGACCACACTGCTTTCAGATGTCTGCTTGATGAACACTTAACCTTTATATATGAGTCTCACTTAGACATGAGTTTCTGTGCCCCTGTTTCTCTACGAGAGCCAGAGTCACAAATAGGATACCTAGCAGTGGGGCAATGGAAAAACTCATCTTAAGATGGAGAGTAGCTATTTGTTTGACTTTGCCCTCCTGGTAATTCTTCTTCCTTGTCTATCCAGAGGTCAGACCACGCCACCCTTTACTCGGTTGTTTTCTGGGGAAACTATGGGAAGTGGGAATAATGAAAGTTTATAAGCCCACTTGCTTTGAGCCACCAAAATGGGGTGATCTTTAGCTGAGTTTAGACCACCTCTGGGATGACAGCTATGCAGTGAAATAGATGCCCACCAGAGCTTTCGTGTACTCAGGAACCATAAGTCTTTGCCAGAAGTTAAAAAAAAAATCTGGGAATAGGGAGAAAACATCTCCCTGGGACTATGTGTTAAAGAGAGCCTGTGAGCAGGCTGAATTGCTTGCTGGGTGTCCACGTGGATCTACATATGGTGTGGAGGTCGGAGAAATGCAGCAATAAAAGGACTGCTTGCGTATGGGCATGGATACCTGTGGATTTGGTTTACCTGAAAAGGAGAAACGAGGGTGATTCGACTAAAGTTCACCACGTAGCATCAGGAGCCCAGGCTTGTTGAATAGTGGCGAGAGTCTATGGTCTACAGCCTTGTGGCCGGTGGATACCCCGTGAAGGATGAGCGATGTCCTCGGCACGGGTCTACAAGAAGCACACAAGAGGACGATATTGGAGACTATGAACTGGTGCCTAGGAGTGCAGACTTTATGCACGGCCTGTCCGGCTTTGATTTTGCCGATTGACACAGACTTTGAAAGGTTCCTATTGGAATGAAGATTTCTTCATGGCGAGCAATGATATTTCCTCTGAGCACTTGTTTTATATTTTGGGCCATAGATAAAGTGAATAGCTAAAATTTGGCGTGTAAAGACACTGAGCAGTTGGCTTACAAACTTTCCGAGTGGGGGAACATTCCATTAGTTTTAGAATTAAGGTCTGATGTAACTTAATTCCATGGTGGGATTAAAGAATTCTAAACGGGTGCCAGGTTCACAAATGTGGATTTTGTTCGTGGATTGTGCCAACCTGGGTGATACACACGTGCGGTAAAATGAAGGGCGGAGGGATTTACGGCTTCTTGAGCATTGCCATTCTAGTTGGGTCTCTTCATTTCTGAACTTGGGAGCAGGTTGCAGCTGCCTCAGCTTGATCCCTACGTTAGCTGTTTAGGCTCCTTTCCTGCAATACGTCCCTAAGCCGAGACACATGGACCTATCCAGAGGAATTCGGGGCTGTTGAGTAGCCGTGCAGAGTTATGCTGACATATCCACTGCCCACGCTGCTCTGCTTAAACATTCACTGCCGCGGCTCTTCTCCTTCAGCCAGCAACATGTCGTCTGTTTTGAAAGATGGAGGAGGACATTGCAATTTGTGTTAGACATGTGGTTTAATGTGTTAATGTCGGACTTGTGGGTTTGGACCACACTGCTTTTGGATGTCTGCTTAATGAACACTTAACCGTTATATATGAGTCTCACTTAGACATGAGTTTCTGTGCCCCTGTTTGTCTATGAGAGCCAGAGTCACAAATAGGATACCTAGCAGTGGGGCAATGGTAAAACTCATCTTAAGATGGAGAGTAGCTATTTGTTTGACCTTGCCTTTGTGGTAATTCTTCTTCCTTGTCTATCCAGAGGTCAGACCAAGCCACCCTTTACTCGGTTTTTTTCTGGGGAAACTATGGGAAGTGGGAATAATGAAAATTTGTAAGCCGACTTGCTTTGAGCCACCAAAATGGGGTGATCTTTAGCTGTTTTTAGACTACCTCTGGGAAGACAGTTATGCAGAGAAATTGATGCCCACCAGTGCTTTCCTGTACTCTGGAACCATAAGTCTTTGCCAGAAGTTAAAAAAAATCTGGGAGTAGGGAGAAAACATCTCCCTGGGACTGTGTGTTAAAGAGAGCCTGTGAGCAGGCTGAATTGCTTGCTGGGTGTCCACGTGGATCTACATATGGTGTGGAGGTCGGAGAAATGCAGCAATAAAAGGACTGCTTGCGTATGGGCATGGATACCTGTGGATTTGGTTTACCTGAAAAGGAGAAACGAGGGTGATTCGACTAAAGTTCACCACGTAGCATCAGGAGCCCAGGCTTGTTGAATAGTGGCGAGAGTCTATGGTCTACAGCCTTGTGGCCGGTGGATACCCCGTGAAGGATGAGCGATGTCCTCGGCACGGGTCTACAAGAAGCACACAAGAGGACGATATTGGAGACTATGAACTGGTGCCTAGGAGTGCAGACTTTATGCACGGCCTGTCCGGCTTTGATTTTGCCGATTGACACAGACTTTGAAAGGTTCCTATTGGAATGAAGATTTCTTCATGGCGAGCAATGATATTTCCTCTGAGCACTTGTTTTATATTTTGGGCCATAGATAAAGTGAATAGCTAAAATTTGGCGTGTAAAGACACTGAGCAGTTGGCTTACAAACTTTCCGAGTGGGGGAACATTCCATTAGTTTTAGAATTAAGGTCTGATGTAACTTAATTCCATGGTGGGATTAAAGAATTCTAAACGGGTGCCAGGTTCACAAATGTGGATTTTGTTCGTGGATTGTGCCAACCTGGGTGATACACACGTGCGGTAAAATGAAGGGCGGAGGGATTTACGGCTTCTTGAGCATTGCCATTCTAGTTGGGTCTCTTCATTTCTGAACTTGGGAGCAGGTTGCAGCTGCCTCAGCTTGATCCCTACGTTAGCTGTTTAGGCTCCTTTCCTGCAATACGTCCCTAAGCCGAGACACATGGACCTATCCAGAGGAATTCGGGGCTGTTGAGTAGCCGTGCAGAGTTATGCTGACATATCCACTGCCCACGCTGCTCTGCTTAAACATTCACTGCCGCGGCTCTTCTCCTTCAGCCAGCAACATGTCGTCTGTTTTGAAAGATGGAGGAGGACATTGCATTTTGTGTTAGACATGTGGTTTAATGCGTTAATGTCGGACTTGTGGGTTTGGACCACACTGCTTTTGGATGTCTGCTTAATGAACACTTAACCGTTATATATGAGTCTCACTTAGACATGAGTTTCTGTGCCCCTGTTTGTCTATGAGAGCCAGAGTCACAAATAGGATACCTAGCAGTGGGGCAATGGTAAAACTCATCTTAAGATGGAGAGTAGCTATTTGTTTGACCTTGCCTTTGTGGTAATTCTTCTTCCTTGTCTATCCAGAGGTCAGACCAAGCCACCCTTTACTCGGTTTTTTTCTGGGGAAACTATGGGAAGTGGGAATAATGAAAATTTGTAAGCCGACTTGCTTTGAGCCACCAAAATGGGGTGATCTTTAGCTGTTTTTAGACTACCTCTGGGAAGACAGTTATGCAGAGAAATTGATGCCCACCAGTGCTTTCCTGTACTCTGGAACCATAAGTCTTTGCCAGAAGTTAAAAAAAATCTGGGAGTAGGGAGAAAACATCTCCCTGGGACTGTGTGTTAAAGAGAGCCTGTGAGCAGGCTGAATTGCTTGCTGGGTGTCCACGTGGATCTACATATGGTGTGGAGGTCGGAGAAATGCAGCAATAACAGGACTGCTTGCGTATGGGCAAGGATACCTGTGGATTTTGTTTACCTGAGAAGGAGAACACGAGGGTGACTCGAGTAAAGTTCACCACGTCGCATCAGCAGCCCAACTTGTTGAATAGTGGCGAGAGCCCATGGTCTAAAAGCAAGGTGACCAGTGGACACCCCATGAAGGCTGAGTGAGGTACCGGCACGGGTCGACCAGAAGCCCACCAGAGGGCGATATTGGGGACTGTGAACTGGTGCCTAAGAGTGCTGACTTTATGCACAGCCAGTCCGGCTTTGATTTTGCCGATTAACACAGACTTTGAAAGGTTCCTATTAGAATGAAGATTTCTTCATGGCGAGCAATGATTGTTTCCTCTGCGCACTGGTTTTATATTAGAGGGCCAAAAATAAAGTGAATAGCTAAAATTTGGCGTATAAAGGCACAGAGTAGTTGGCTTACAAACATTCTTAGTCGGGGAACATTCCATAAGTTTTAGAATTAAGGTCCTGATGTTACTTAATTCCATGTTGGGGTTAAAGAATTTTGATCGGGTGCCAGGCTTGCAAATTTGGATTTAGTTCATGGATTGTACCAACCTGGGCGATACACACGTGCGGTTAAATCAAGGGCGGAGGGATCAATGGCTCCTTGAGCATTGCCATTCTAGTTGGGTCTTTTCATTTCTGAACGTGGGAGCAGGGTGCAGCTGCCTCAGCTTCTTACCTGCTTTAGTTGTCAAGGCTCCTTTCCGGCAAGACGTCCTGAACTGAAGACACATGGACCTACCCAGAGGAAGCCCGGGCTATTGGAGTAGCCGTGCAGAGATATGCTGACATATTCACTGCCCACGCGGCTCTGCTTACACATTCACTGCCTCGGCTCTCCTCCTTCAGCCGGCAACATGTCATCTGTTTTGAAAGATGGAGGAGGCCATTGCAATTGGTGTTAGACATGCGGGTTAATGGGTAAATGTCGGACTTGTGGGTTTGGACCACACTGCTTTCAGATGTCTGCTTGATGAACACTTAACCTTTATATATGAGTGTCACTTAGACATGAGTTTCTGTGCCCCTGTTTCTCTACGAGAGCCAGAGTCACAAATAGAATACCTAGCAGGGGGCAATGGAAAAACTCATCTTAAGATGGAGAGTAGCTATTTGTTTGACCTTGCCCTCATGGTAATTCTTCTTTCTTGTGTATCGAGAGGTCAGACAAAGCCACCCTTTACTCGGTTGTTTTCTGGGGAAACTATGGGAAGTGGTGAAAATGAAAGTTTGTAAGCCCACTTGCTTTGAGCCACCAAAATGGGGTGATCTTTAGCTGGGTTTAGACCACCTCTGGGAAGACAGCTATGCAGTGAAATTGATGCCCACCAGTGCTTTCCTGTACTCTGGAACCATATGTCTTTGCCAAAAGTTAAAAAAAATCTGGGAGTAGGGAGAAAACATCTCCTTGGGACTGTGTGTTAAAGAGAGCCTGTGAGCAGGCTGAATTGCTTCCTGAGTGTCCACGTGGATCTACATGTGGTGTGGAGGTCGGAGAAATGCAACAATAAAAGGACTGCTTGCATATGGCCATGGATACCTGTGGATTTGGTTTACCTGAAAAGGAGAACACGAGGGTGACTCGAGTAAAGTTCACCACGTCGCATCAGGAGCCCAACTTGTTGAATAGTGGCGAGAGCCCATGGTCTACAAGCAAGGTGACCGGTGGACACCCCGTGAAGGCTGAGCGGGGTAGCTGGCACGGGTCGACCAGAAGCCCACCAGAGGGCGATATTGGAGACTTTGAACTGGTGCCTAAGAGTTCTGACTTTATACACGGCCTGTCCGGCTTTGATTTTGCCGATGGACACAGAGTTTGAAAAGTTCCTATTAGAATGAAGATTTCTTCATAGCGAGCAATGATTGTTTCCTCTGAGCATTGGTTTTGTATTAGTGGGCTATAAATAAAGTGAATAGCTAAAATTTGGTGTATAAAGGCACAGAGTAGTTGGCTTACAAACATTCTGAGTCGGGAACATTCCATAAGTTTTAGAATTAAGGTCCGGATATTACTTAATTCTATGTTGGGGTTAAAGAATTTTGATCGGGTGCCAGGTTTGCAAATGTGGATTTAGTTCGTGGATTGCCAACCTGGGCGATACACTCGTGCGGTTAAATGAAGGGGAAGGATCAATGGCTCCTTGAGCATTGCCTTTCTAGTTGGGTCTCTTCATATCTGAACGTGGGAGCATGGTGCAGCTGCCTCAGCTTCTTACCTGCTTAAGCTGTCAAGGCTCCTTTCCGGCAAGACGTCCCTGAGCCGAAGACACATGGACCTACCCAGAGGAAGCCCAGGCTGTTGGAGTAGCCGTGCAGAGATATGCTGACATATTCACTGCCCACGCGGCTCTGCTTACACATTCACTGCCTCGGCTCTCCTCCTTCAGCCGGCAACATGTCATCTGTTTTGAAAGATGGAGGAGGCCATTGCAATTGGTGTTAAACATGCGGGTTAATGGGTTAATGTCGGACTTGTGGGTTTGGACCACACTGCTTTCAGATGTCTGCTTGATGAACACTTAACCTTTATATATGAGTCTCACTTAGACATGAGTTTCTGTGCCCCTGTTTCTCTACGAGAGCCAGAGTCACAAATTGGATACCTAGCAGTGGGGCAAAGGTAAAACTCATCTTAAGATGGAGAGTAGCTATTTGTTTGACCTTGCCCTCATGGTAATTCTTCTTCCTTGTCTATCCAGAGGTCAGACCAAGCCACCCTTTACTCGGTTGTTTTCTGGGGAAACTATGGGAAGTGGGAATAATGAAAGTTTGTAAGCCCACTTGCTTTGAGCCACCAAAATGGGGTGATCTTTAGCTGGGTTTAGACCACCTCTGGGAAGACAGCTATGCAGTGAAATTGATGCCCACCAGTGCTTTCCTGTACTCTGGAACCATATGTCTTTGCCTGAAGTTAAAAAAAATCTGGGAGTATGGAGAAAACATCTCCCTGGGACTGTGTGTTAAAGAGAGCCTGTGAGCAGGCTGAATTGCTTCCTGAGTGTCCACGTGGATCTACATGTGGTGTGGAGGTCGGAGAAATGCAGCAATAAAAGGACTGCTTGCATATGGGCACGGATACCTGTGGATTTGGTTTACCTGAAAAGGAGAACACGAGGGTGACTCGAGTAAAGTTCACCACGTCGCATCAGGAGCCCAACTTGTTGAATAGTGGCGAGAGCCCATGGTCTACAAGCAAGGTGACCGGTGGATACTCCGTGAAGGCTGAGCGAGGTAACTGGCACGGGTCGACCCGAAGCCCACCAGAGGACGATATTGGAGACTGTGAACTGGTGCCTAAGAGTGCTTACTTTATCCACGGCCTGTCCGTCTTTGATTTTACCGATGGACACAGACTTTGAAAGGTTCCAATTGGAAGGAAGATTTCTTCATAGCGAGCAATGATTGTTTCCTCTGAGCACTGGTTTTATATTAGTGGGCCATACATAAAGTGAATAGCTAAAATTTTGCGTATATAGGCACAGATTAGTTGGCTTACAAACTTTCCGATTGGAGGAACATTCCATAAGTTTTAGAATTAAGGTCTTGCTGTTACTTAATTCCATGTTGGGGTTAAAGAATTTTGAACGGGTGCCAGGTTCGCAAATGTGGATTTAGTTCGTGGATTGTGCCAACCTGGGCGATACACACGTGCGGTTAAATGAAGGGCGGAGTGACAATGGCTCCATGAGCATTGCCATTCTAGTTGGGTCTCTTCATTTCTGAACGTGGGAGCAGGGTGCAGATGCCTCAGCTTGTTCCCTGCGTTAGCTGTGAAGGTCCTTTCCTGCAATACGTCCCTAAGCCGAAGACACATGGACCTACCCAGAGAAAGCCCGGGGTGTTGGAGTCGCCGTGTTGAGAAATGCTGACATATTCACTGCCCACGCTGCTCTGCTTACACATTCACTGCCTCGGCTCTCCTCCTTCAGCCGGCAACATGTCGTCTGATTTGAAAGATGGAGGAGGACATTGCAATTGGTGTTAGACATGCGGGTTAATGGGTTAATGTCGGACTTGTGGGTTTGGACCACACTGCTTTCAGATGTCTGCTTGATGAACACTTAACCTTTATATGTGAGTCTCACTTAGACATGAGTTTCTGTGCCCCTGTTTGTCTACGAGAGCCAGAGTCACAAATAGGATACCTAGCAGTGGGGCAATGGAAAAACTCATCTTAATATGGAGAGTAGCTATTTGTTTGACCTTGCCCTCATGGTAATTCTTCTTTCTTGTCTATCCAGATGTCAGACCAAGCCACCCTTTACTCGGTTGTTTTCTGGGGAAACTATGGGAAGTGGGAATAATGAAAGTTTGTAAGCCCACTTGCTTTGAGCCACCAAAATGGGGTGATCTTTAGCTGGGTTTACACCACCTCTGGGAATACAGGTATGCAGTGAAATAGATGCCCACCAGTGCTTTCGTGTACTCAGGAACCATAAGACTTGGCCAGAAGTTAAAAAAAAAAATCTGGGATTAGGGAGAAAACATCTCCCTGGGACTGTGTGTTAAAGAGAGCCGGTGAGCAGGCTGAATTGCTTGCTGGGTGTCCACGTGGATCTACATATGGTGTGGAGTTCGGAGAAATGCAGCAATAACAGGACTGCTTGCGTATGGGCACGGATACCTGTGGATTTTGTTTACCTGAAAAGGAGAACACAAGGGTGACTCGAGTAAAGTTCACCACGTCACATCAGGAGCCCAACTTGTTGAATAGTGGCGAGAGCCCATGTTCTACAAGCAAGGTGACCATTGGACACCCCGTGAAGGCTGAGTAAGGTAGCCGGTACGGGTCGACCAGAAGCCCACCAGAGGGCGATATTGGGGGCTGTGAACTGGTGCCTAAGAGTGCTGACTTTATGCACGGCCTGTCCGGCTTTGATTTTGCCGATGGACACAGACTTTGAAAGGTTCCTATTGGAATGAAGATTTCTTCATAGCGAGCAATGATTATTTCCTCTGAGCACTGGTTTTATATTAGTGGGCCATACATAAAGTGAATAGCTAAAATTTGGCGTATAAAGGCACAGAGTAATTGGCTTACAAACTTTCCGAGTGGGGGAACATTCCATAAGTTTTAGAATTAAGGTCCTGATGTTACTTAATTTCATGTTGGCGTTAAAGAATTTTGAACGAGTGCCAGGTTCGCAAATGTGGATTTAGTTCGTGGATTTGCCAACCTGGGCGATACACACGTGCGGTTAAATGAAGGGCGGAGGGATCAATCGCTCCTTGAGCATTGCCATTCCAGTTGGGTCTCTTCTTTTCTGGACTTGGTAGCAGGGTGCAGCTGCCTCACCTTGTTCCCTGCTTTAGCTGTCAAGGTTCCTTTTTGGCAAGACGTCCCTGAGGCGAAGACACATGTACTTACCCAAAGGAAGCCCGGGTTGTTGGAGTAGCCGTGCAGAGATATGCTGACATATCCACTGCCGATGCTGCTCTGCTTACACATTCACTGCCTCGGCTCTCCTCCTTCAGTCGGCAACAAGTCGTCTGTTTTGAAAGAAGGAGGAGGACATTGCAATTGGTGTTGGACATGTGGGTTAATGTCGGACTTGTGGGTTTGGACCACACTGCTTTCAGATGTCTGCTTGATGAACACTTAACCTTTATATATGAGTCTCACTTAGACATGAGTTTCTGTGCCCCTGTTTCTCTACGAGAGCCAGAGTCACAAATAGGATACCTAGCAGTGGGGCAATGGAAAAACTCATCTTAAGATGGAGAGTAGCTATTTGTTTGACTTTGCCCTCCTGGTAATTCTTCTTCCTTGTCTATCCAGAGGTCAGACCAAGCCACCCTTTACTCGGTTGTTTTCTGGGGAAAATATGGGAAGTGGGAATAATGAAAGTTTATAAGCCCACTTGCTTTGAGCCACCAAAATGGGGTGATCTTTAGCTGAGTTTAGACCACCTCTGGGATGACAGCTATGCAGTGAAATAGATGCCCACCAGAGCTTTCGTGTACTCAGGAACCATAAGTATTTGCCAGAAGTTAAAAAAAAAATCTGGGAATAGGGAGAAAACATCTCCCTGGGACTATGTGTTAAAGAGAGCCTGTGAGCAGGCTGAATTGCTTGCTGGGTGTCCACGTGGATCTACATATGGTGTGGAGGTCGGAGAAATGCAGCAATAAAAGGACTGCTTGCGTATGGGCATGGATACCTGTGGATTTGGTTTACCTGAAAAGGAGAAACGAGGGTGATTCGACTAAAGTTCACCACGTAGCATCAGGAGCCCAGGCTTGTTGAATAGTGGCGAGAGTCCATGGTGTACAGCCTTGTGGCCGGTGGATACCCCGTGAAGGATGAGCGATGTCCTCGGCACGGGTCTACAAGAAGCACACAAGAGGACGATATTGGAGACTATGAACTGGTGCCTAGGAGTGCAGACTTTATGCACGGCCTGTCCGGCTTTGATTTTGCCGATTGACACAGACTTTGAAAGGTTCCTATTGGAATGAAGATTTCTTCATGGCGAGCAATGATATTTCCTCTGAGCACTTGTTTTATATTTTGGGCCATAGATAAAGTGAATAGCTAAAATTTGGCGTGTAAAGACACTGAGCAGTTGGCTTACAAACTTTCCGAGTGGGGGAACATTCCATTAGTTTTAGAATTAAGGTCTGATGTAACTTAATTCCATGGTGGGATTAAAGAATTCTAAACGGGTGCCAGGTTCACAAATGTGGATTTTGTTCGTGGATTGTGCCAACCTGGGTGATACACACGTGCGGTAAAATGAAGGGCGGAGGGATTTACGGCTTCTTGAGCATTGCCATTCTAGTTGGGTCTCTTCATTTCTGAACTTGGGAGCAGGTTGCAGCTGCCTCAGCTTGATCCCTACGTTAGCTGTTTAGGCTCCTTTCCTGCAATACGTCCCTAAGCCGAGACACATGGACCTATCCAGAGGAATTCGGGGCTGTTGAGTAGCCGTGCAGAGTTATGCTGACATATCCACTGCCCACGCTGCTCTGCTTAAACATTCACTGCCCCGGCTCTTCTCCTTCAGCCAGCAACATGTCGTCTGTTTTGAAAGATGGAGGAGGACATTGCAATTTGTGTTAGACATGTGGTTTAATGCGTTAATGTCGGACTTGTGGGTTTGGACCACACTGCTTTTGGATGTCTGCTTAATGAACACTTAACCGTTATATATGAGTCTCACTTAGACATGAGTTTCTGTGCCCCTGTTTGTCTATGAGAGCCAGAGTCACAAATAGGATACCTAGCAGTGGGGCAATGGTAAAACTCATCTTAAGATGGAGAGTAGCTATTTGTTTGACCTTGCCTTTGTGGTAATTCTTCTTCCTTGTCTATCCAGAGGTCAGACCAAGCCACCCTTTACTCGGTTTTTTTCTGGGGAAACTATGGGAAGTGGGAATAATGAAAATTTGTAAGCCGACTTGCTTTGAGCCACCAAAATGGGGTGATCTTTAGCTGTTTTTAGACTACCTCTGGGAAGACAGTTATGCAGAGAAATTGATGCCCACCAGTGCTTTCCTGTACTCTGGAACCATAAGTCTTTGCCAGAAGTTAAAAAAAATCTGGGAGTAGGGAGAAAACATCTCCCTGGGACTGTGTGTTAAAGAGAGCCTGTGAGCAGGCTGAATTGCTTGCTGGGTGTCCACGTGGATCTACATATGGTGTGGAGGTCGGAGAAATGCAGCAATAACAGGACTGCTTGCGTATGGGCAAGGATACCTGTGGATTTTGTTTACCTGAGAAGGAGAACACGAGGGTGACTCGAGTAAAGTTCACCACGTCGCATCAGCAGCCCAACTTGTTGAATAGTGGCGAGAGCCCATGGTCTAAAAGCAAGGTGACCAGTGGACACCCCATGAAGGCTGAGTGAGGTACCGGCACGGGTCGACCAGAAGCCCACCAGAGGGCGATATTGGGGACTGTGAACTGGTGCCTAAGAGTGCTGACTTTATGCACAGCCAGTCCGGCTTTGATTTTGCCGATTAACACAGACTTTGAAAGGTTCCTATTAGAATGAAGATTTCTTCATGGCGAGCAATGATTGTTTCCTCTGCGCACTGGTTTTATATTAGAGGGCCAAAAATAAAGTGAATAGCTAAAATTTGGCGTATAAAGGCACAGAGTAGTTGGCTTACAAACATTCTTAGTCGGGGAACATTCCATAAGTTTTAGAATTAAGGTCCTGATGTTACTTAATTCCATGTTGGGGTTAAAGAATTTTGATCGGGTGCCAGGCTTGCAAATTTGGATTTAGTTCATGGATTGTACCAACCTGGGCGATACACACGTGCGGTTAAATCAAGGGCGGAGGGATCAATGGCTCCTTGAGCATTGCCATTCTAGTTGGGTCTTTTCATTTCTGAACGTGGGAGCAGGGTGCAGCTGCCTCAGCTTCTTACCTGCTTTAGTTGTCAAGGCTCCTTTCCGGCAAGACGTCCTGAACTGAAGACACATGGACCTACCCAGAGGAAGCCCGGGCTATTGGAGTAGCCGTGCAGAGATATGCTGACATATTCACTGCCCACGCGGCTCTGCTTACACATTCACTGCCTCGGCTCTCCTCCTTCAGCCGGCAACATGTCATCTGTTTTGAAAGATGGAGGAGGCCATTGCAATTGGTGTTAGACATGCGGGTTAATGGGTAAATGTCGGACTTGTGGGTTTGGACCACACTGCTTTCAGATGTCTGCTTGATGAACACTTAACCTTTATATATGAGTGTCACTTAGACATGAGTTTCTGTGCCCCTGTTTCTCTACGAGAGCCAGAGTCACAAATAGAATACCTAGCAGGGGGCAATGGAAAAACTCATCTTAAGATGGAGAGTAGCTATTTGTTTGACCTTGCCCTCATGGTAATTCTTCTTTCTTGTCTATCGAGAGGTCAGACAAAGCCACCCTTTACTCGGTTGTTTTCTGGGGAAACTATGGGAAGTGGTGAAAATGAAAGTTTGTAAGCCCACTTGCTTTGAGCCACCAAAATGGGGTGATCTTTAGCTGGGTTTAGACCACCTCTGGGAAGACAGCTATGCAGTGAAATTGATGCCCACCAGTGCTTTCCTGTACTCTGGAACCATATGTCTTTGCCAAAAGTTAAAAAAAATCTGGGAGTAGGGAGAAAACATCTCCTTGGGACTGTGTGTTAAAGAGAGCCTGTGAGCAGGCTGAATTGCTTCCTGAGTGTCCACGTGGATCTACATGTGGTGTGGAGGTCGGAGAAATGCAACAATAAAAGGACTGCTTGCATATGGCCATGGATACCTGTGGATTTGGTTTACCTGAAAAGGAGAACACGAGGGTGACTCGAGTAAAGTTCACCACGTCGCATCAGGAGCCCAACTTGTTGAATAGTGGCGAGAGCCCATGGTCTACAAGCAAGGTGACCGGTGGACACCCCGTGAAGGCTGAGCGGGGTAGCTGGCACGGGTCGACCAGAAGCCCACCAGAGGGCGATATTGGAGACTTTGAACTGGTGCCTAAGAGTTCTGACTTTATACACGGCCTGTCCGGCTTTGATTTTGCCGATGGACACAGAGTTTGAAAAGTTCCTATTAGAATGAAGATTTCTTCATAGCGAGCAATGATTGTTTCCTCTGAGCATTGGTTTTGTATTAGTGGGCTATAAATAAAGTGAATAGCTAAAATTTGGTGTATAAAGGCACAGAGTAGTTGGCTTACAAACATTCTGAGTCGGGAACATTCCATAAGTTTTAGAATTAAGGTCCGGATGTTACTTAATTCTATGTTGGGGTTAAAGAATTTTGATCGGGTGCCAGGTTTGCAAATGTGGATTTAGTTCGTGGATTGCCAACCTGGGCGATACACACGTGCGGTTAAATGAAGGGGAAGGATCAATGGCTCCTTGACATTGCCTTTCTAGTTGGGTCTCTTCATATCTGAACGTGGGAGCAGGGTGCAGCTGCCTCAGCTTCTTACCTGCTTAAGCTGTCAAGGCTCCTTTCCGGCAAGACGTCCCTGAGCCGAAGACACATGGACCTACCCAGAGGAAGCCCAGGCTGTTGGAGTAGCCGTGCAGAGATTTGCTGATATATCCACAGCCCACGCGGCTCTACTTACACATTCACTGTCTCGGACCTCCTCCTTCAGCCTGCAACATGTCCTCTGTTTTGAAAGATGGAGGAGGACATTGCAATTGGTGTTAGACATGCGGGTTAATGGGTTAATGTCGGACTTGTGGGTTTGGACCACACTGCTTTCAGATGTCTGCTTGATGAATACTTAACCTTTATATATGAGTCTCACTTAGACATGAGTTTCTGTGCCCCTGTTTCTCTACGAGAGCCAGAGTCACAAATTGGATACCTAGCAGTGGGGCAAAGGTAAAACTCATCTTAAGATGGAGAGTAGCTATTTGTTTGACCTTGCCCTCATGGTAATTCTTCTTCCTTGTCTATCCAGAGGTCAGACCAAGCCACCCTTTACTCGGTTGTTTTCTGGGGAAACTATGGGAAGTGGGAATAATGAAAGTTTGTAAGCCCACTTGCTTTGAGCCACCAAAATGGGGTGATCTTTAGCTGGGTTTAGACCACCTCTGGGAAGACAGCTATGCAGTGAAATTGATGCCCACCAGTGCTTTCCTGTACTCTGGAACCATATGTCTTTGCCTGAAGTTAAAAAAAATCTGGGAGTATGGAGAAAACATCTCCCTGGGACTGTGTGTTAAAGAGAGCCTGTGAGCAGGCTGAATTGCTTCCTGAGTGTCCACGTGGATCTACATGTGGTGTGGAGGTCGGAGAAATGCAGCAATAAAAGGACTGCTTGCATATGGGCACGGATACCTGTGGATTTGGTTTACCTGAAAAGGAGAACACGAGGGTGACTCAAGTAAAGTTCACCACATCGCATCAGGAGCCCAACTTGTTGAATAGTGGCGAGAGCCCATGGTCTACAAGCAAGGTGACCGGTGGATACTCCGTGAAGGCTCAGCGAGGTAACTGGCACGGTTCGACCCGAAGCCCACCAGAGGACGATATTGGAGACTGTGAACTGGTGCCTAAGAGTGCTTACTTTATCCACGGCCTGTCCGTCTTTGATTTTACCGATGGACACAGACTTTGAAAGGTTCCAATTGGAAGGAAGATTTCTTCATAGCGAGCAATGATTGTTTCCTCTGAGCACTGGTTTTATATTAGTGGGCCATACATAAAGTGAATAGCTAAAATTTTGCGTATATAGGCACAGATTAGTTGGCTTACAAACTTTCCGATTGGGGGAACATTCCATAAGTTTTAGAATTAAGGTCTTGCTGTTACTTAATTCCATGTTGGGGTTAAAGAATTTTGAACGGGTGCCAGGTTCGCAAATGTGGATTTAGTTCGTGGATTGTGCCAACCTGGGCGATACACACGTGCGGTTAAATGAAGGGCGGAGTGACAATGGCTCCATGAGCATTGCCATTCTAGTTGGGTCTCTTCATTTCTGAACGTGGGAGCAGGGTGCAGATGCCTCAGCTTGTTCCCTGCGTTAGCTGTGAAGGTCCTTTCCTGCAATACGTCCCTAAGCCGAAGACACATGGACCTACCCAGAGAAAGCCCGGGGTGTTGGAGTCGCCGTGTTGAGAAATGCTGACATATTCACTGCCCACGCTGCTCTGCTTACACATTCACTGCCTCGGGTCTCCTCCTTCAGCCGGCAACATGTCGTCTGATTTGAAAGATGGAGGAGGACATTGCAATTGGTGTTAGACATGCGGATTAATGGGTTAATGTCGGACTTATGGGTTTGGACCACACTGCTTTCAGATGTCTGCTTGATGAACACTTAACCTTTATATGTGAGTCTCACTTAGACATGAGTTTCTGTGCCCCTGTTTGTCTACGAGAGCCAGAGTCACAAATAGGATACCTAGCAGTGGGGCAATGGAAAAACTCATCTTAATATGGAGAGTAGCTATTTGTTTGACCTTGCCCTCATGGTAATTCTTCTTTCTTGTCTATCCAGATGTCAGACCAAGCCACCCTTTACTCGGTTGTTTTCTGGGGAAACTATGGGAAGTGGGAATAATGAAAGTTTGTAAGCCCACTTGCTTTGAGCCACCAAAATGGGGTGATCTTTAGCTGGGTTTACACCACCTCTGGGAATACAGGTATGCAGTGAAATAGATGCCCACCAGTGCTTTCGTGTACTCAGGAACCATAAGACTTGGCCAGAAGTTAAAAAAAAAAAATCTGGGATTAGGGAGAAAACATCTCCCTGGGACTGTGTGTTAAAGAGAGCCGGTGAGCAGGCTGAATTGCTTGCTGGGTGTCCACGTGGATCTACATATGGTGTGGAGTTCGGAGAAATGCAGCAATAACAGGACTGCTTGCGTATGGGCACGGATACCTGTGGATTTTGTTTACCTGAAAAGGAGAACACAAGGGTGACTCGAGTAAAGTTCACCACGTCGCATCAGGAGCCCAACTTGTTGAATAGTGGCGAGAGCCCATGTTCTACAAGCAAGGTGACCATTGGACACCCCGTGAAGGCTGAGTAAGGTAGCCGGTACGGGTCGACCAGAAGCCCACCAGAGGGCGATATTGGGGGCTGTGAACTGGTGCCTAAGAGTGCTGACTTTATGCACGGCCTGTCCGGCTTTGATTTTGCCGATGGACACAGACTTTGAAAGGTTCCTATTGGAATGAAGATTTCTTCATAGCGAGCAATGATTATTTCCTCCGAGCACTGGTTTTATATTAGTGGGCCATACATAAAGTGAATAGCTAAAATTTGGCGTATAAAGGCACAGAGTAATTGGCTTACAAACTTTCCGAGTGGGGGAACATTCCATAAGTTTTAGAATTAAGGTCCTGATGTTACTTAATTTCATGTTGGCGTTAAAGAATTTTGAACGAGTGCCAGGTTCGCAAATGTGGATTTAGTTCGTGGATTTGCCAACCTGGGCGATACACACGTGCGGTTAAATGAAGGGCGGAGGGATCAATCGCTCCTTGAGCATTGCCATTCCAGTTGGGTCTCTTCTTTTCTGGACTTGGTAGCAGGGTGCAGCTGCCTCACCTTGTTCCCTGCTTTAGCTGTCAAGGTTCCTTTTTGGCAAGACGTCCTGAGGCGAAGACACATGTACTTACCCAAAGGAAGCCCGGGTTGTTGGAGTAGCCGTGCAGAGATATGCTGACATATCCACTGCCGATGCTGCTCTGCTTACACATTCACTGCCTCGGCTCTCCTCCTTCAGTCGGCAACAAGTCGTCTGTTTTGAAAGAAGGAGGGGGACATTGCAATTGGTGTTGGACATGTGGGTTAATGTCGGACTTGTGGGTTTGGACCACACTGCTTTCAGATGTCTGCTTGATGAACACTTAACCTTTATATATGAGTCTCACTTAGACATGAGTTTCTGTGCCCCTGTTTCTCTACGAGAGCCAGAGTCACAAATAGAATACCTAGCAGTGGGGCAATGGAAAAACTCATCTTAAGATGGAGAGTAGCTATTTGTTTGACTTTGCCCTCCTGGTAATTCTTCTTCCTTGTCTATCCAGAGGTCAGACCAAGCCACCCTTTACTCGGTTGTTTTCTGGGGAAACTATGGGAAGTGGGAATAATGAAAGTTTATAAGCCCACTTGCTTTGAGCCACCAAAATGGGGTGATCTTTAGCTGAGTTTAGACCACCTCTGGGATGACAGCTATGCAGTGAAATAGATGCCCACCAGAGCTTTCGTGTACTCAGGAACCATAAGTCTTTGCCAGAAGTTAAAAAAAAAATCTGGGAATAGGGAGAAAACATCTCCCTGGGACTATGTGTTAAAGAGAGCCTGTGAGCAGGCTGAATTGCTTGCTGGGTGTCCACGTGGATCTACATATGGTGTGGAGGTCGGAGAAATGCAGCAATAAAAGGACTGCTTGCGTATGGGCATGGATACCTGTGGATTTGTTTTCCTGAAAAGGAGAAACGAGGGTGATTCGACTAAAGTTCACCACGTAGCATCAGGAGCCCAGGCTTGTTGTATAGTGGCGAGAGTCCATGGTCTACAGCCTTGTGTCCGGTGGATACCCCTTGAAGGATGAGCGATGTCCTCGGCACGGGTCTACAAGAAGCACACAAGAGGACGATATTGGAGACTATGAACTGGTGCCTAGGAGTGCAGACTTTATGCACGGCTTGTCCGGCTTTGATTTTGCCGATTGACACAGACTTTGAAAGGTTCCTATTGGAATGAAGATTTCTTCATGGCGAGCAATGATATTTCCTCTGAGCACTTGTTTTATATTTTGGGCCATAGATAAAGTGAATAGCTAAAATTTGGCGTGTAAAGACACTAAGCAGTTGGCTTACAAACTTTCCGAGTGGGGGAACATTCCATTAGTTTTAGAATTAAGGTCTGATGTAACTTAATTCCATGGTGGGATTAAAGAATTCTAAACGGGTGCCAGGTTCACAAATGTGGATTTTGTTCGTGGATTGTGCCAACCTGGGTGATACACACGTGCGGTAAAATGAAGGGCGGAGGGATTTACGGCTTCTTGAGCATTGCCATTCTAGTTGGGTCTCTTCATTTCTGAACTTGGGAGCAGGTTGCAGCTGCCTCAGCTTGATCCCTACGTTAGCTGTTTAGGCTCCTTTCCTGCAATACGTCCCTAAGCCGAGACACATGGACCTATCCAGAGGAATTCGGGGCTGTTGAGTAGCCGTGCAGAGTTATGCTGACATATCCACTGCCCACGCTGCTCTGCTTAAACATTCACTGCCGCGGCTCTTCTCCTTCAGCCAGCAACATGTCGTCTGTTTTGAAAGATGGAGGAGGACATTGCAATTTGTGTTAGACATGTGGTTTAATGCGTTAATGTCGGACTTGTGGGTTTGGACCACACTGCTTTTGGATGTCTGCTTAATGAACACTTAACCGTTATATATGAGTCTCACTTAGACATGAGTTTCTGTGCCCCTGTTTGTCTATGAGAGCCAGAGTCACAAATAGGATACCTAGCAGTGGGGCAATGGTAAAACTCATCTTAAGATGGAGAGTAGCTATTTGTTTGACCTTGCCTTTGTGGTAATTCTTCTTCCTTGTCTATCCAGAGGTCAGACCAAGCCACCCTTTACTCGGTTTTTTTCTGGGGAAACTATGGGAAGTGGGAATAATGAAAATTTGTAAGCCGACTTGCTTTGAGCCACCAAAATGGGGTGATCTTTAGCTGTTTTTAGACTACCTCTGGGAAGACAGTTATGCAGAGAAATTGATGCCCACCAGTGCTTTCCTGTACTCTGGAACCATAAGTCTTTGCCAGAAGTTAAAAAAAATCTGGGAGTAGGGAGAAAACATCTCCCTGGGACTGTGTGTTAAAGAGAGCCGGTGAGCAGGCTGAATTGCTTGCTGGGTGTCCACGTGGATCTACATATGGTGTGGAGGTCGGAGAAATGCAGCAATAACAGGACTGCTTGCGTATGGGCAAGGATACCTGTGGATTTTGTTTACCTGAGAAGGAGAACACGAGGGTGACTCGAGTAAAGTTCACCACGTCGCATCAGCAGCCCAACTTGTTGAATAGTGGCGAGAGCCCATGGTCTAAAAGCAAGGTGACCAGTGGACACCCCATGAAGGCTGAGTGAGGTACCGGCACGGGTCGACCAGAAGCCCACCAGAGGGCGATATTGGGGACTGTGAACTGGTGCCTAAGAGTGCTGACTTTATGCACAGCCAGTCCGGCTTTGATTTTGCCGATTAACACAGACTTTGAAAGGTTCCTATTAGAATGAAGATTTCTTCATGGCGAGCAATGATTGTTTCCTCTGCGCACTGGTTTTATATTAGAGGGCCAAAAATAAAGTGAATAGCTAAAATTTGGCGTATAAAGGCACAGAGTAGTTGGCTTACAAACATTCTTAGTCGGGGAACATTCCATAAGTTTTAGAATTAAGGTCCTGATGTTACTTAATTCCATGTTGGGGTTAAAGAATTTTGATCGGGTGCCAGGCTTGCAAATTTGGATTTAGTTCATGGATTGTGCCAACCTGGGCGATACACACGTGCGGTTAAATCAAGGGCGGAGGGATCAATGGCTCCTTGAGCATTGCCATTCTAGTTGGGTCTTTTCATTTCTGAACGTGGGAGCAGGGTGCAGCTGCCTCAGCTTCTTACCTGCTTTAGTTGTCAAGGCTCCTTTCCGGCAAGACGTCCTGAACTGAAGACACATGGACCTACCCAGAGGAAGCCCGGGCTATTGGAGTAGCCGTGCAGAGATATGCTGACATATTCACTGCCCACGCGGCTCTGCTTACACATTCACTGCCTCGGCTCTCCTCCTTCAGCCGGCAACATGTCATCTGTTTTGAAAGATGGAGGAGGCCATTGCAATTGGTGTTAAACATGCGGGTTAATGGGTAAATGTCGGACTTGTGGGTTTGGACCACACTGCTTTCAGATGTCTGCTTGATGAACACTTAACCTTTATATATGAGTGTCACTTAGACATGAGTTTCTGTGCCCCTGTTTCTCTACGAGAGCCAGAGTCACAAATAGAATACCTAGCAGTGGGGCAATGGAAAAACTCATCTTAAGATGGAGAGTAGCTATTTGTTTGACCTTGCCCTCATGGTAATTCTTCTTTCTTGTCTATCGAGAGGTCAGACAAAGCCACCCTTTACTCGGTTGTTTTCTGGGGAAACTATGGGAAGTGGTGAAAGTGAAAGTTTGTAAGCCCACTTGCTTTGAGCCACCAAAATGGGGTGATCTTTAGCTGGGTTTAGACCACCTCTGGGAAGACAGCTATGCAGTGAAATTGATGCCCACCAGTGCTTTCCTGTACTCTGGAACCATATGTCTTTGCCAAAAGTTAAAAAAAATCTGGGAGTAGGGAGAAAACATCTCCTTGGGACTGTGTGTTAAAGAGAGACTGTGAGCAGGCTGAATTGCTTCCTGAGTGTCCACGTGGATCTACATGTGGTGTGGAGGTCGGAGAAATGCAACAATAAAAGGACTGCTTGCATATGGCCATGGATACCTGTGGATTTGGTTTACCTGAAAAGGAGAACACGAGGGTGACTCGAGTAAAGTTCACCACGTCGCATCAGGAGCCCAACTTGTTGAATAGTGGCGAGAGCCCATGGTCTACAAGCAAGGTGACCGGTGGACACCCCATGAAGGCTGAGCGGGGTAGCTGGCACGGGCCGACCAGAAGCCCACCAGAGGGCGATATTGGAGACTTTGAACTGGTGCCTAAGAGTTCTGACTTTATACACGGCCTGTCCGGCTTTGATTTTGCCGATGGACACAGAGTTTGAAAAGTTCCTATTAGAATGAAGATTTCTTCATAGCGAGCAATGATTGTTTCCTCTGAGCATTGGTTTTGTATTAGTGGGCTATAAATAAAGTGAATAGCTAAAATTTGGTGTATAAAGGCACAGAGTAGTTGGCTTACAAACATTCTGAGTCGGGAACATTCCATAAGTTTTAGAATTAAGGTCCGGATGTTACTTAATTCTATGTTGGGGTTAAAGAATTTTGAACGGGTGCCAGGTTTGCAAATGTGGATTTAGTTCGTGGATTGCCAACCTGGGCGATACACACGTGCGGTTAAATGAAGGGGAAGGATCAATGGCTCCTTGAGCATTGCCTTTCTAGTTGGGTCTCTTCATATCTGAACGTGGGAGCAGGGTGCAGCTGCCTCAGCTTCTTAACTGCTTAAGCTGTCAAGGCTCCTTTCCGGCAAGACGTCCCTGAGCCGAAGACACATGGACCTACCCAGAGGAAGCCCAGGCTGTTGGAGTAGCCGTGCAGAGATTTGCTGATATATCCACAGCCCACGCGGCTCTGCTTACACATTCACTGTCTCGGACCTCCTCCTTCAGCCTGCAACATGTCCTCTGTTTTGAAAGATGGAGGAGGACATTGCAATTGGTGTTAGACATGCGGGTTAATGGGTTAATGTCGGACTTGTGGGTTTGGACCACACTGCTTTCAGATGTCTGCTTGATGAACACTTAACCTTTATATATGAGTCTCACTTACCATGAGTTTCTGTGCCCCTGTTTCTCTACGAGAGCCAGAGTCACAAATTGGATACCTAGCAGTGGGGCAAAGGTAAAACTCATCTTAAGATGGAGAGTAGCTATTTGTTTGACCTTGCCCTCATGGTAATTCTTCTTCCTTGTCTATCCAGAGGTCAGACCAAGCCACCCTTTACTCGGTTGTTTTCTGGGGAAACTATGGGAAGTGGGAATAATGAAAGTTTGTAAGCCCACTTGCTTTGAGCCACCAAAATGGGGTGATCTTTAGCTGTGTTTAGACCACCTCTGGGAAGACAACTATACAGTGAAATAGATGCCCACCAGAGCTTTCGTGTACTCAGGAACCATAAGCCTTTGCCAGAAGTTAAAAAAAAAAATCGGAGTAGAGAGAAAACATCTCCCTAGGACTGTGTGTTAAAGAGAGCCTGTGAGCAGGCTGAATTGCTTGCTGGGTGTCCACGTGGATCTACATGTGGTGTGGAGGTCGGAGAAATGCAGCAATAAAAGGACTGCTTGCATATGGGCACGGATACCTGTGGATATGGTTTACGTGAAAAGGAACACAAGGATGACTCGAGTAAAGTTCACCACGTCGCATCAGGAGCTCATCTTGTTGAATAGTGGCGAGAGCCCATGGTCTACAAGCAAGGTGACCATTGGACACCCCGTGAAGGCTGAGTAAGGTAGCTGGCACGGGTCGACCAGAAGCCCACCAGAGGGCCATATTGGAGACTGTGAACTGGTGCCTAAGAGTGCTGACTTTATACACGGCCTGTCCGGCTTTGATTTTGCCGATGGACACAGACTTTGAAAAGTTCCTATTAGAATGAAGATTTCCTCATGGCGAGCAATGATATTTCCTCTGAGCACTTGTTTTATATTTTGGGCCATAGATAAAGTGAATAGCTTAAATTTGGCGTATAAAGACACAGAGCAGTTGGCTTACAAACTTTTCGAGTGGGGGAACATTCCATAAGTTTTAGAATTAAGGTCTGGTGTAACTTAATCCCATGTTGTCTTCAAAGAATTCTAAACGGGTGCCCCGTTCGCAAATGTGGATTTAGTTCGTGGATTGTGCCAACCTGGGTGATACACACGTGCGGTAAAATGAAGGGCTGAGGGATCAATGGCTTCTTGAGAATTGCCATTCTAGTTGGGTCTCTTCATTTCTGAACGTGGGAGCAGGGTTCAGATGCCTCAGCTTGTTCCCTGCGTTAGCTGTCAAGGCCCTTTCCTGCAATACGTCCCTAAGCCGAAGACACATGGACCTACCCAGAGAAAGCCCGGGCTGTTGGAGTAGCCATGCAGAGATATGCTGACATATTCACTGCCCACGCTGCTCTGCTTAAACATTCAATGCCTCAGCTCTCCTCCTTCAGCCGGCAACATATCATCTGTTTTGAAAGATGGAAGAGGACATTGCAATTGGTGTTAGACATGCGGGTTAATGGGTTAATGTCGGACTTGTGTGTTTGGACCACACTGCTTTCAGATGTCTGCTTGATGAACACTTAACCTTTATATATGAGTCTCACTTACACATGATTTTCTGTGCCCCTGTTTCTCTACGAGAGCCAGTGTCACAAATAGGATACCTAGCAGTGGGGCAATGGAAAAACTTATCTTAAGATGGAGAGTAGCTATTTGTTAGACCTTGCCCTCATGGTAATTCTTCTTTCTTGTCTATCCAGAGGTCAGACCAAGCCACCCTTTACTCGGTTGTTTTCTGGGGAAACTATGGGAAGTGGGAATAATGAAAGTTTGTAAGCCACTTTCTTTGAGCCACCAAAATGGGGTGATCTTTAGCTGGTTTTAGACCACCTCTGCGAAACAGCTATGCAGTGAAATTGATGCCCACCAGTGAGTTCCTGTACTTGGAACCATATGTCTTTGCCAGAAGTTAAAAAAAATCTGGGAGTAGGGAGAAAACATCTCCCTGGGACTGTGTGTTAAAGAGAGCCTGTGAGCAGGCTGAATTGCTTCCTGGGTGTCCACGTGGATCTACATGTGGTGTGGAGGTCGGAGAAATGCAGCAATAAAAGGACTGCTTGTGTATGGGCATGGATACCTGTGGATTGGGTTTACCTGAAAAGGAGAACACGAGGGTGACTCGAGTAAAGTTCACCAGGTCGCATCAGGAGCCCAACTTGTTGAATAGTGGCGAGAGCCCATGGTCTACAAGCAAGGTGACCGGTGGATACCCCGTGAAGGCTCAGCGAGGTAGCTGGCACAGGTCGACCCGAAGCCCACCAGAGGACGATATTGGAGACTGTGAACTGGTGCCTAAGAGTGCTGAGTTTATGCACGGCCTGTCCGGCTTTGATTTTGCCGATGGACACAGACTTTGAATGGTTCCTATTGGAATGAAGATTTCTTCATGGCGAGCAATGATTGTTTCCTCTGAACACTTGTTTTATATTTTGATCCATAGATAAAGTGAATAGCTAAAATTTGGCGTATAATGGCACAGAGTTTTTGGCTTACAAACTTTCTGAGTGGGGGAACATTCCATAAGTTTTAGAATTAAGGTCCTGATGTTACTTAATTCCATGTTGGGGTTAGAGAATTTTGAACGGGTGCCAGGTTCGCAAATGTGGATTTAGTTCATAGATTGTGCGAACCTGGGCAATACACACGTGCGGTTAAATGAAGGGCGGAGGGATCAATGGCTTCTTGAGCATTGCCATTCTAGTTGGGTCTCTTCATTTCTGAACGTGGGAGCAGGGTGAAGCTGCCTCACCTTGTTCCCTGCGTTAGCTGTCAAGGCTCTTTCCTGCAATACGTCCCTAAGCCGTAGACACATGGACCTACCCAGAGAAAGCCCGGGCTGTTGGAGTAGCCGTGCAGAGATATACTGACATATTCACTGCCCACGCTGCTCTGCTTACACATTCACTGCCTCGGCTCTCCTCCTTCAGCCGGCAACATGTCGTCTGATTTGAAAGATGGAGGAGGACATTGCAATTGGTGTTAGACATGTGGGTTAATGGGTTAATGTCGGACTTGTGGGTTTGGACCACACTGCTTTCAGATGTCTGCTTGATGAACACTTAACCTTTATATGTGAGTCTCACTTAGACATGAGTTTCTGTGCCCCTGTTTGTCTACGAGAGCCAGAGTCACAAATAGGATACCTAGCAGTGGAGCAATGGAAAAACTCATCTTAAGATGGAGAGTAGCTATTTGTTTGACATTGCCCTCATGGTAATTCTTCTTTCTTGTCTATCCAGATGTCAAACCAAGCCACCCTTTACTCGGTTGTTTTCTGGGGAAACTATGGGAAGTGGGAATAATGAAAGTTTGTAAGCCCACTTGCTTTGAGCCACCAAAATGGGGTTATCTTTAGCTGGGTTTACACCACCTCTGGGAATACAGGTATGCAGTGAAATAGATGCCCACCAGTGCTTTCGTGTACTCAGGAACCATAAGACTTGGCCAGAAGTTAAAAAAAAAAATCAGGGATTAGGGAGAAAACATCTCCCTGGGACTGTGTGTTAAAGAGAGCCGGTGAGCAGGCTGAATTGCTTGCTGGGTGTCCACGTGGATCTACATATGGTGTGGAGGTCGGAGAAATGCAGCAATAACAGGACTGCTTGCGTATGGGCAAGGATACCTGTGGATTTTGTTTACCTGAGAAGGAGAACACGAGGGTGACTCGAGTAAAGTTCACCACGTCGCATCAGCAGCCCAACTTGTTGAATAGTGGCGAGAGCCCATGGTCTAAAAGCAAGGTGACCAGTGGACACCCCATGAAGGCTGAGTGAGGTACCGGCACGGGTCGACCAGAAGCCCACCAGAGGGCGATATTGGGGACTGTGAACTGGTGCCTAAGAGTGCTGACTTTATGCACAGGCAGTCCGGCTTTGATTTTGCCGATTAACACAGACTTTGAAAGGTTCCTATAGGAATGAAGATTTCTTCATAGCGAGCAATGATTGTTTCCTCTGAGCACAGGTTTTATATTAGTGGGCCATACATAAAGTGAATAGCTCAAATTTGGCGTATAAAGGCACAGAGTAATTGGCTTACAAACTTTCTGAGTGGAGGAACATTCCATAAGTTTTAGAATTAAGGTCGTGATGTTACTTAATTTCATGTTAGGGTTCAAGAATTTTGAACGGGTGCCAGGTTCGCAAATGTGGATTTAGTTCCTGGATTTGCCAACCTGGGCGATACACACTTGCGGTTAAATGAGGGGCGGAGGGATCAATGGCTCCTTGAGCATTGCCATTGTAGTTGGGTCTCTTCTTTTCTGGACTTGGTAGCAGGGTGCAGCTGCCTCACCTTGTTCCCTGCTTTAGCTGTCAAGGTTCCTTTTTGGCAAGACGTCCCTGAGGCGAAGACACATGTACTTACCCAAAGGAAGCCCGGGTTGTTGGAGTAGCCGTGCAGAGATATGCTGACATATCCACTGCCGATGCTGCTCTGCTTACACATTCACTGCCTCGGCTCTCCTCCTTCAGTCGGCAACATGTCGTTTGTTTTGAAAGAAGGAGGAGGACATTGCAATTGGTGTTGGACATGTGGGTTAATGTCGGACTTGTGGGTTTGGACCACACTGCTTTCAGATGTCTGCTTGATGAACACTTAACCTTTATATATGAGTCTCACTTAGACATGAGTTTCTGTGCCCCTGTTTGTCTATGAGAGCCAGAGTCACAAATAGGATACCTAGCAGTGGGGCAATGGAAAAACTCATCTTAAGATGGAGAGTAGCTATTTGTTTGACCTTGCCATTGTGGTAATTCTTCTTCCTTGTCTATCCAGAGGTCAGACAAAGCCACCCTTTACGCGGTTGTTTTCTAGGGAAACTATGGGAAGTGGGAATAATGAAAGTTTGTAAGCCCACTTGCTTTGAGCCACCAAAATTGGGTGATCTTTAGCTGAGTTTAAACCACCTCTGGGATGACAGCTATGCAGTGAAATAGATGCCCACCAGAGCTTTCGTGTACTCAGGAACCATAAGTCTTTGCCAGAAGTTAAAAAAAAAAAAATCTGGGAATAGGCAGAAAAGATCTCCCTGGGACTGTGTGTTAAAGAGAGCCGGTGAGCAGGCTGAATTGCCTGCTGGGTGTCCACGTGGATCTACATATGGTGTGGAGGTCGGAGAAATGCAGCAATAACAGGACTGCTTGCGTATGGGCACGGATACCTGTGGATTTGGTTTACCTGAAAAGGAGAACACAAGGGTGACTCGAGTAAAGTTCACCACGTCGCATCAGGAGCCCAACTTGTTGAATAGTGGCGAGAGCCCATGGTCTACAAGCAAGGTGACCAGTGGACACCCCGAGAAGGCTGAGTAAGGTAGCCGGCACGGGTCGACCAGAAGCCCACCAGAGGGCGATATTGGGGGCTGTGAACTGGTGCCTAAGATTGCTGACTTTATGCACGGCCTGTCCGGCTTTGATTTTGCCGATGGACACAGACTTTGAAAGGTTCCTATTGGAATGAAAATTTCTTCATAGCGAGCAATGATTGTTTCCTCTGAGCACAGGTTTTATATTAGTGGGCCATACATAAAGTGAATAGCTAAAATTTGGCGTATAAAGGCACAGAGTAATTGGCTTACAAACTTTCCGAGTGGGGGAACATTCCATAAGTTTTAGAATTAAGGTCCTGATGTTAGTTAATTTCATGTTAGGGTTAAAGAATTTTGAACGGGTGCCAGGTTCGCAAATTTGGATTTAGTTCCTGGATTTGCCAACCTGGACGATACACATGTGCGGTTAAATGAAGCGCAGAGGGATCAATGGCTCCTTGAGCATTGCCATTATAGTTGGGTCTCTTCTTTTCTGGACTTGGTAGCAGGGTGCAGCTGCCTCACCTTGTTCCCTGCTTTAGCTGTCAAGGTTCCTTTTTGGCAAGACGTCCCTGAGGCGAAGACACATGTACTTACCCAAAGGAAGCCCGGGTTGTTGGAGTAGCCGTGCAGAGATATGCTGACATATCCACTGCCGATGCTGCTCTGCTTACACATTCACTGTCTCGGCTCTCCTCCTTCAGTCGGCAACATGTCGTTTGTTTTGAAAGAAGGAGGAGGACATTGCAATTGGTGTTGGACATGTGGGTTAATGTCGGACTTGTGGGTTTGGACCACACTGCTTTCAGATGTCTGCTTGATGAACACTTAACCTTTATATATGAGTCTCACTTAGACATGAGTTTCTGTGCCCCTGTTTGTCTACGAGAGCCAGAGTCACAAATAGGATACCTAGCAGTGGGAAAATGGAAAAACTCATCTGAAGATGGAGAGTAGCTATTTGTTTGACCTTGCCATTGTGGTAATTCTTCTTCCTTGTCTATCCAGAGGTCAGACAAAGCCAACCTTTACGCGATTGTTTTCTAGGGAAACTATGGGATGTGGGAATAATGAAAGTTTATAAGCCCACTTGCTTTGAGCCATCAAAATGGGGTGATCTTTAGCTGAGTTTAGACCACCTCTGGGATGACAGGTATGCAGTGAAATAGATGCCAACCAGAGCTTTCGTGTACTCAGGAACCATAAGTCTTTGCCAGAAGTTAAAAAAAAAATCTGGGAATAGGGAGAAAACATCTCCCTGGGACTATGTGTTAAAGAGAGCCTGTGAGCAGGCTGAATTGCTTGCTGGGTGTCCACGTGGATCTACATATGATGTGGAGGTCGGAGAAATGCAGCAATAAAAGGACTGCTTGTGTATGGGCATGGATACCTGTGGATTTGGTTTACCTGAAAAGGAGAAACGAGGGTGATTCGAGTAAAGTTCACCACGTCGCATCAGGAGCCCAGGCTTGTTGAATAGTGGCGAGAGCCCATGGTCTACAGCCTTGTGACCGGTGGTTACCCCGTGAAGGATGAGCGATGTCCTCGGCATGGGTCTACAGGAAGCACACAAGAGGACGATATTGGAGACTGTGAACTGGTGCCTAAGAGTGCAGACTTTATGCACGGCCTGTCCGGCTTTGATTTTGCCGATTGACACAGACTTTGAAAGGTTCCTAAATGAATGAATATTTCTTCATGGCGAGCAATGATATTACCTCTGAGCACTTGTTTTATATTTTGGGCCATAGATAAAGTGAATAGCTAAAATTTGGCGTAGAAAGACACTGACCAGTTGGCTTACAAACTTTCCGAGTGGGGGAACATTCCATAAGTTTTAGAATTAAGGTCTGGTGTAACTTAATCCCATGTTGTCTTCAAAGAATTCTAAACGGGTGCCCCGTTCGCAAATGTGGATTTAGTTCGTGGATTGTGCCAACCTGGGTGATACACACGTGCGGTAAAATGAAGGGCTGAGGGATCAATGGCTTCTTGAGAATTGCCATTCTAGTTGGGTCTCTTCATTTCTGAACGTGGGAGCAGGGTCCAGATGCCTCAGCTTGTTCCCTGCGTTAGCTGTCAAGGCCCTTTCCTGCAATACGTCCCTAAGCCGAAGACACATGGACCTACCCAGAGAAAGCCCGGGCTGTTGGAGTAGCCGTGCAGAGATATGCTGACATATTCACTGCCCACGCTGCTCTGCTTACACATTCAATGCCTCAGCTCTCCTCCTTCAGCCGGCAACATATCATCTGTTTTGAAAGATGGAAGAGGACATTGCAATTGGTGTTAGACATGCGGGTTAATGGGTTAATGTCGGACTTGTGTGTTTGGACCACACTGCTTTCAGATGTCTGCTTGATGAACACTTAACCTTTATATATGAGTCTCACTTACACATGAGTTTCTGTGCCCCTGTTTCTCTACGAGAGCCAGTGTCACAAATAGGATACCTAGCAGTGGGGCAATGGAAAAACTTATCTTAAGATGGAGAGTAGCTATTTGTTAGACCTTGCCCTCATGGTAATTCTTCTTTCTTGTCTATCCAGAGGTCAGACCAAGCCACCCTTTACTCGGTTGTTTTCTGGGGAAACTATGGGAAGTGGGAATAATGAAAGTTTGTAAGCCACTTTCTTTGAGCCACCAAAATGGGGTGATCTTTAGCTGGCTTTAGACCACCTCTGTGAAACAGCTATGCAGTGAAATTGATGCCCACCAGTGAGTTCCTGTACTTGGAACCATATGTCTTTGCCAGAAGTTAAAAAAAAATCTGGGAGTAGGGAGAAAACATCTCCCTGGGACTGTGTGTTAAAGAGAGCCTGTGAGCAGGCTGAATTGCTTCCTGGGTGTCCACGTGGATCTACATGTGGTGTGGAGGTCGGAGAAATGCAGCAATAAAAGGACTGCTTGTGTATGGGCATGGATACCTGTGGATTGGGTTTACCTGAAAAGGAGAACACGAGGGTGACTCGAGTAAAGTTCACCAGGTCGCATCAGGAGCCCAACTTGTTGAATAGTGGCGAGAGCCCATGGTCTACAAGCAAGGTGACCGGTGGATACCCCGTGAAGGCTCAGCGAGGTAGCTGGCACGGGTCGACCCGAAGCCCACCAGAGGACGATATTGGAGACTGTGAACTGGTGCCTAAGAGTGCTGAGTTTATGCACGGCCTGTCCGGCTTTGATTTTGCCGATGGACACAGACTTTGAATGGTTCCTATTGGAATGAAGATTTCTTCATGGCGAGCAATGATTGTTTCCTCTGAACACTTGTTTTATATTTTGATCCATAGATAAAGTGAATAGCTAAAATTTGGCGTATAATGGCACAGAGTAGTTGGCTTACAAACATTCTTAGTCGGGGAACATTCCATAAGTTTTAGAATTAAGTCCTGATGTTACTTAATTCCATGTTGGGGTTAAAGAATTTTGATCGGGTGCCAGGCTTGCAAATTTGGATTTAGTTCATGGATTGTGCCAACCTGGGCGATACACACGTGCGGTTAAATCAAGGGCGGAGGGATCAATGGCTCCTTGAGCATTGCCATTCTAGTTGGGTCTTTTCATTTCTGAACGTGGGAGCAGGGTGCAGCTGCCTCAGCTTCTTACCTGCTTTAGTTGTCAAGGCTCCTTTCCGGCAAGACGTCCTGAACTGAAGACACATGGACCTACCCAGAGGAAGCCCGGGCTATTGGAGTAGCCGTGCAGAGATATGCTGACATATTCACTGCCCACGCGGCTCTGCTTACACATTCACTGCCTCGGCTCTCCTCCTTCAGCCGGCAACATGTCATCTGTTTTGAAAGATGGAGGAGGCCATTGCAATTGGTGTTAAACATGCGGGTTAATGGGTAAATGTCGGACTTGTGGGTTTGGACCACACTGCTTTCAGATGTCTGCTTGATGAACACTTAACCTTTATATATGAGTGTCACTTAGACATGAGTTTCTGTGCCCCTGTTTCTCTACGAGAGCCAGAGTCACAAATAGAATACCTAGCAGTGGGGCAATGGAAAAACTCATCTTAAGATGGAGAGTAGCTATTTGTTTGACCTTGCCCTCATGGTAATTCTTCTTCCTTGTCTATCCAGAGGTCAGACAAAGCCACCCTTTACTCGGTTGTTTTCTGGGGAAACTATGGGAAGTGGTGAAAATGAAAGTTTGTAAGCCCACTTGCTTTGAGCCACCAAAATGGGGTGATCTTTAGCTGGGTTTAGACCACCTCTGGGAAGACAGCTATGCAGTGAAATTGATGCCCACCAGTGCTTTCCTGTACTCTGGAACCATATGTCTTTGCCAAAAGTTAAAAAAAATCTGGGAGTAGGGAGAAAACATCTCCTTGGGACTGTGTGTTAAAGAGAGCCTGTGAGCAGGCTGAATTGCTTCCTGAGTGTCCACGTGGATCTACATGTGGTGTGGAGGTCGGAGAAATGCAACAATAAAAGGACTGCTTGCATATGGCCATGGATACCTGTGGATTTGGTTTACCTGAAAAGGAGAACACGAGGGTGACTCGAGTAAAGTTCACCACGTCGCATCAGGAGCCCAACTTGTTGAATAGTGGCGAGAGCCCATGGTCTACAAGCAAGGTGACCGGTGGACACCCCGTGAAGGCTGAGCGGGGTAGCTGGCACGGGTCGACCAGAAGCCCACCAGAGGGCGATATTGGAGACTTTGAACTGGTGCCTAAGAGTTCTGACTTTATACACGGCCTGTCCGGCTTTGATTTTGCCGATGGACACAGAGTTTGAAAAGTTCCTATTAGAATGAAGATTTCTTCATAGCGAGCAATGATTGTTTCCTCTGAGCATTGGTTTTGTATTAGTGGGCTATAAATAAAGTGAATAGCTAAAATTTGGTGTATAAAGGCACAGAGTAGTTGGCTTACAAACATTCTGAGTCGGGAACATTCCATAAGTTTTAGAATTAAGGTCCGGATGTTACTTAATTCTATGTTGGGGTTAAAGAATTTTGAACGGGTGCCAGGTTTGCAAATGTGGATTTAGTTCGTGGATTGCCAACCTGGGCGATACACACGTGCGGTTAAATGAAGGGGAAGGATCAATGGCTCCTTGAGCATTGCCTTTCTAGTTGGGTCTCTTCATATCTGAACGTGGGAGCAGGGTGCAGCTGCCTCAGCTTCTTACCTGCTTAAGCTGTCAAGGCTCCTTTCCGGCAAGACGTCCCTGAGCCGAAGACACATGGACCTACCCAGAGGAAGCCCAGGCTGTTGGAGTAGCCGTGCAGAGATTTGCTGATATATCCACAGCCCACGCGGCTCTGCTTACACATTCACTGTCTCGGACCTCCTCCTTCAGCCTGCAACATGTCCTCTGTTTTGAAAGATGGAGGAGGACATTGCAATTGGTGTTAGACATGCGGGTTAATGGGTTAATGTCGGACTTGTGGGTTTGGACCACACTGCTTTCAGATGTCTGCTTGATGAACACTTAACCTTTATATATGAGTCTCACTTACCATGAGTTTCTGTGCCCCTGTTTCTCTACGAGAGCCAGAGTCACAAATTGGATACCTAGCAGTGGGGCAAAGGTAAAACTCATCTTAAGATGGAGAGTAGCTCTTTGTTTGACCTTGCCCTCATGGTAATTCTTCTTCCTTGTCTATCCAGAGGTCAGACCAAGCCACCCTTTACTCGGTTGTTTTCTGGGGAAACTATGGGAAGTGGGAATAATGAAAGTTTGTAAGCCCACTTGCTTTGAGCCACCAAAATGGGGTGATCTTTAGCTGTGTTTAGACCACCTCTGGGAAGACAACTATACAGTGAAATAGATGCCCACCAGAGCTTTCGTGTACTCAGGAACCATAAGCCTTTGCCAGAAGTTAAAAAAAAAATCGGAGTAGAGAGAAAACATCTCCCTAGGACTGTGTGTTAAAGAGAGCCTGTGAGCAGGCTGAATTGCTTGCTGGGTGTCCACGTGGATCTACATGTGGTGTGGAGGTCGGAGAAATGCAGCAATAAAAGGACTGCTTGCATATGGGCACGGATACCTGTGGATATGGTTTACGTGAAAAGGAACACAAGGATGACTCGAGTAAAGTTCACCACGTCGCATCAGGAGCCCATCTTGTTGAATAGTGGCGAGAGCCCATGGTCTACAAGCAAGGTGACCATTGGACACCCCGTGAAGGCTGAGTAAGGTAGCTGGCACGGGTCGACCAGAAGCCCACCAGAGGGCCATATTGGAGACTGTGAACTGGTGCCTAAGAGTGCTGACTTTATACACGGCCTGTCCGGCTTTGATTTTGCCGATGGACACAGACTTTGAAAAGTTCCTATTAGAATGAAGATTTCCTCATGGCGAGCAATGATATTTCCTCTGAGCACTTGTTTTATATTTTGGGCCATAGATAAAGTGAATAGCTTAAATTTGGCGTATAAAGACACAGAGCAGTTGGCTTACAAACTTTTCGAGTGGGGGAACATTCCATAAGTTTTAGAATTAAGGTCTGGTGTAACTTAATCCCATGTTGTCTTCAAAGAATTCTAAACGGGTGCCCCGTTCGCAAATGTGGATTTAGTTCGTGGATTGTGCCAACCTGGGTGATACACACGTGCGGTAAAATGAAGGGCTGAGGGATCAATGGCTTCTTGAGAATTGCCATTCTAGTTGGGTCTCTTCATTTCTGAACGTGGGAGCAGGGTTCAGATGCCTCAGCTTGTTCCCTGCCTTAGCTGTCAAGGCCCTTTCCTGCAATACGTCCCTAAGCCGAAGACACATGGACCTACCCAGAGAAAGCCCGGGCTGTTGGAGTAGCCGTGCAGAGATATGCTGACATATTCACTGCCCACGCTGCTCTGCTTACACATTCAATGCCTCAGCTCTCCTCCTTCAGCCGGCAACATATCATCTGTTTTGAAAGATGGAAGAGGACATTGCAATTGGTGTTAGACATGCGGGTTAATGGGTTAATGTCGGACTTGTGTGTTTGGACCACACTGCTTTCAGATGTCTGCTTGATGAACACTTAACCTTTATATATGAGTCTCACTTACACATGAGTTTCTGTGCCCCTGTTTCTCTACGAGAGCCAGTGTCACAAATAGGATACCTAGCAGTGGGGCAATGGAAAAACTTATCTTAAGATGGAGAGTAGCTATTTGTTAGACCTTGCCCTCATGGTAATTCTTCTTTCTTGTCTATCCAGAGGTCAGACCAAGCCACCCTTTACTCGGTTGTTTTCTGGGGAAACTATGGGAAGTGGGAATAATGAAAGTTTGTAAGCCACTTTCTTTGAGCCACCAAAATGGGGTGATCTTTAGCTGGTTTTAGACCACCTCTGCGAAACAGCTATGCAGTGAAATTGATGCCCACCAGTGAGTTCCTGTACTTGGAACCATATGTCTTTGCCAGAAGTTAAAAAAAATCTGGGAGTAGGGAGAAAACATCTCCCTGGGACTGTGTGTTAAAGAGAGCCTGTGAGCAGGCTGAATTGCTTCCTGGGTGTCCACGTGGATCTACATGTGGTGTGGAGGTCGGAGAAATGCAGCAATAAAAGGACTGCTTGTGTATGGGCATGGATACCTGTGGATTGGGTTTACCTGAAAAGGAGAACACGAGGGTGACTCGAGTAAAGTTCACCAGGTCGCATCAGGAGCCCAACTTGTTGAATAGTGGCGAGAGCCCATGGTCTACAAGCAAGGTGACCGGTGGATACCCCGTGAAGGCTCAGCGAGGTAGCTGGCACGGGTCGACCCGAAGCCCACCAGAGGACGATATTGGAGACTGTGAACTGGTGCCTAAGAGTGCTGAGTTTATGCACGGCCTGTCCGGCTTTGATTTTGCCGATGGACACAGACTTTGAATGGTTCCTATTGGAATGAAGATTTCTTCATGGCGAGCAATGATTGTTTCCTCTGAACACTTGTTTTATATTTTGATCCATAGATAAAGTGAATAGCTAAAATTTGGCGTATAATGGCACAGAGTAGTTGGCTTACAAACATTCTTAGTCGGGGAACATTCCATAAGTTTTAGAATTAAGGTCCTGATGTTACTTAATTCCATGTTGGGGTTAAAGAATTTTGATCGGGTGCCAGGCTTGCAAATTTGGATTTAGTTCATGGATTGTGCCAACCTGGGCGATACACACGTGCGTTTAAATCAAGGGCGGAGGGATCAATGGCTCCTTGAGCATTGCCATTCTAGTTGGGTCTTTTCATTTCTGAACGTGGGAGCAGGGTGCAGCTGCCTCAGCTTCTTACCTGCTTTAGTTGTCAAGGCTCCTTTCCGGCAAGACGTCCTGAACTGAAGACACATGGACCTACCCAGAGGAAGCCCGGGCTATTGGAGTAGCCGTGCAGAGATATGCTGACATATTCACTGCCCACGCGGCTCTGCTTACACATTCACTGCCTCGGCTCTCCTCCTTCAGCCGGCAACATGTCATCTGTTTTGAAAGATGGAGGAGGCCATTGCAATTGGTGTTAAACATGCGGGTTAATGGGTAAATGTCGGACTTGTGGGTTTGGACCACACTGCTTTCAGATGTCTGCTTGATGAACACTTAACCTTTATATATGAGTGTCACTTAGACATGAGTTTCTGTGCCCCTGTTTCTCTACGAGAGCCAGAGTCACAAATAGAATACCTAGCAGTGGGGCAATGGAAAAACTCATCTTAAGATGGAGAGTAGCTATTTGTTTGACCTTGCCCTCATGGTAATTCTTCTTTCTTGTCTATCGAGAGGTCAGACAAAGCCACCCTTTACTCGGTTGTTTTCTGGGGAAACTATGGGAAGTGGTGAAAATGAAAGTTTGTAAGCCCACTTGCTTTGAGCCACCAAAATGGGGTGATCTTTAGCTGGGTTTAGACCACCTCTGGGAAGACAGCTATGCAGTGAAATTGATGCCCACCAGTGCTTTCCTGTACTCTGGAACCATATGTCTTTGCCAAAAGTTAAAAAAAATCTGGGAGTAGGGAGAAAACATCTCCTTGGGACTGTGTGTTAAAGAGAGCCTGTGAGCAGGCTGAATTGCTTCCTGAGTGTCCACGTGGATCTACATGTGGTGTGGAGGTCGGAGAAATGCAACAATAAAAGGACTGCTTGCATATGGCCATGGATACCTGTGGATTTGGTTTACCTGAAAAGGAGAACACGAGGGTGACTCGAGTAAAGTTCACCACGTCGCATCAGGAGCCCAACTTGTTGAATAGTGGCGAGAGCCCATGGTCTACAAGCAAGGTGACCGGTGGACACCCCGTGAAGGCTGAGCGGGGTAGCTGGCACGGGTCGACCAGAAGCCCACCAGAGGGCGATATTGGAGACTTTGAACTGGTGCCTAAGAGTTCTGAATTTATACACGGCCTGTCCGGCTTTGATTTTGCCGATGGACACAGAGTTTGAAAAGTTCCTATTAGAATGAAGATTTCTTCATAGCGAGCAATGATTGTTTCCTCTGAGCATTGGTTTTGTATTAGTGGGCTATAAATAAAGTGAATAGCTAAAATTTGGTGTATAAAGGCACAGAGTAGTTGGCTTACAAACATTCTGAGTCGGGAACATTCCATAAGTTTTAGAATTAAGGTCCGGATGTTACTTAATTCTATGTTGGGGTTAAAGAATTTTGAACGGGTGCCAGGTTTGCAAATGTGGATTTAGTTCGTGGATTGCCAACCTGGGCGATACACACGTGCGGTTAAATGAAGAGGAAGGATCAATGGCTCCTTGAGCATTGCCTTTCTAGTTGGGTCTCTTCATATCTGAACGTGGGAGCAGGGTGCAGCTGCCTCAGCTTCTTAACTGCTTAAGCTGTCAAGGCTCCTTTCCGGCAAGACGTCCCTGAGCCGAAGACACATGGACCTACCCAGAGGAAGCCCAGGCTGTTGGAGTAGCCGTGCAGAGATTTGCTGATATATCCACAGCCCACGCGGCTCTGCTTACACATTCACTGTCTCGGACCTCCTCCTTCAGCCTGCAACATGTCCTCTGTTTTGAAAGATGGAGGAGGACATTGCAATTGGTGTTAGACATGCGGGTTAATGGGTTAATGTCGGACTTGTGGGTTTGGACCACACTGCTTTCAGATGTCTGCTTGATGAACACTTAACCTTTATATATGAGTCTCACTTACCATGAGTTTCTGTGCCCCTGTTTCTCTACGAGAGCCAGAGTCACAAATTGGATACCTAGCAGTGGGGCAAAGGTAAAACTCATCTTAAGATGGAGAGTAGCTCTTTGTTTGACCTTGCCCTCATGGTAATTCTTCTTCCTTGTCTATCCAGAGGTCAGACCAAGCCACCCTTTACTCGGTTGTTTTCTGGGGAAACTATGGGAAGTGGGAATAATGAAAGTTTGTAAGCCCACTTGCTTTGAGCCACCAAAATGGGGTGATCTTTAGCTGTGTTTAGACCACCTCTGGGAAGACAACTATACAGTGAAATAGATGCCCACCAGAGCTTTCGTGTACTCAGGAACCATAAGCCTTTGCCAGAAGTTAAAAAAAAAATCGGAGTAGAGAGAAAACATCTCCCTAGGACTGTGTGTTAAAGAGAGCCTGTGAGCAGGCTGAATTGCTTGCTGGGTGTCCACGTGGATCTACATGTGGTGTGGAGGTCGGAGAAATGCAGCAATAAAAGGACTGCTTGCATATGGGCACGGATACCTGTGGATATGGTTTACGTGAAAAGGAACACAAGGATGACTCGAGTAAAGTTCACCACGTCGCATCAGGAGCCCATCTTGTTGAATAGTGGCGAGAGCCCATGGTCTACAAGCAAGGTGACCATTGGACACCCCGTGAAGGCTGAGTAAGGTAGCTGGCACGGGTCGACCAGAAGCCCACCAGAGGGCCATATTGGAGACTGTGAACTGGTGCCTAAGAGTGCTGACTTTATACACGGCCTGTCCGGCTTTGATTTTGCCGATGGACACAGACTTTGAAAAGTTCCTATTAGAATGAAGATTTCCTCATGGCGAGCAATGATATTTCCTCTGAGCACTTGTTTTATATTTTGGGCCATAGATAAAGTGAATAGCTTAAATTTGGCGTATAAAGACACAGAGCAGTTGGCTTACAAACTTTTCGAGTGGGGGAACATTCCATAAGTTTTAGAATTAAGGTCTGGTGTAACTTAATCCCATGTTGTCTTCAAAGAATTCTAAACGGGTGCCCCGTTCGCAAATGTGGATTTAGTTCGTGGATTGTGCCAACCTGGGTGATACACACGTGCGGTAAAATGAAGGGCTGAGGGATCAATGGCTTCTTGAGAATTGCCATTCTAGTTGGTTCTCTTCATTTCTGAACGTGGGAGCAGGGTTCAGATGCCTCAGCTTGTTCCCTGCGTTAGCTGTCAAGGCCCTTTCCTGCAATACGTCCCTAAGCCGAAGACACATGGACCTACCCAGAGAAAGCCCGGGCTGTTGGAGTAGCCGTGCAGAGATATGCTGACATATTCACTGCCCACGCTGCTCTGCTTACACATTCAATGCCTCAGCTCTCCTCCTTCAGCCGGCAACATATCATCTGTTTTGAAAGATGGAAGAGGACATTGCAATTGGTGTTAGACATGCGGGTTAATGGGTTAATGTCGGACTTGTGTGTTTGGACCACACTGCTTTCAGATGTCTGCTTGATGAACACTTAACCTTTATATATGAGTCTCACTTACACATGAGTTTCTGTGCCCCTGTTTCTCTACGAGAGCCAGTGTCACAAATAGGATACCTAGCAGTGGGGCAATGGAAAAACTTATCTTAAGATGGAGAGTAGCTATTTGTTAGACCTTGCCCTCATGGTAATTCTTCTTTCTTGTCTATCCAGAGGTCAGACCAAGCCACCCTTTACTCGGTTGTTTTCTGGGGAAACTATGGGAAGTGGGAATAATGAAAGTTTGTAAGCCACTTTCTTTGAGCCACCAAAATGGGGTGATCTTTAGCTGGTTTTAGACCACCTCTGCGAAACAGCTATGCAGTGAAATTGATGCCCACCAGTGAGTTCCTGTACTTGGAACCATATGTCTTTGCCAGAAGTTAAAAAAAATCTGGGAGTAGGGAGAAAAATCTCCCTGGGACTGTGTGTTAAAGAGAGCCTGTGAGCAGGCTGAATTGCTTCCTGGGTGTCCACGTGGATCTACATGTGGTGTGGAGGTCGGAGAAATGCAGCAATAAAAGGACTGCTTGTGTATGGGCATGGATACCTGTGGATTGGGTTTACCTGAAAAGGAGAACACGAGGGTGACTCGAGTAAAGTTCACCAGGTCGCATCAGGAGCCCAACTTGTTGAATAGTGGCGAGAGCCCATGGTCTACAAGCAAGGTGACCGGTGGATACCCCGTGAAGGCTCAGCGAGGTAGCTGGCACGGGTCGACCCGAAGCCCACCAGAGGACGATATTGGAGACTGTGAACTGGTGCCTAAGAGTGCTGAGTTTATGCACGGCCTGTCCGGCTTTGATTTTGCCGATGGACACAGACTTTGAATGGTTCCTATTGGAATGAAGATTTCTTCATGGCGAGCAATGATTGTTTCCTCTGAACACTTGTTTTATATTTTGATCCATAGATAAAGTGAATAGCTAAAATTTGGCGTATAATGGCACAGAGTTTTTGGCTTACAAACTTTCTGAGTGGGGGAACATTCCATAAGTTTTAGAATTAAGGTCCTGATGTTACTTAATTCCATGTTGGGGTTAGAGAATATTGAACGGGTGCCAGGTTCGCAAATGTGGATTTAGTTCATAGATTGTGCGAACCTGGGCAATACACACGTGCGGTTAAATGAAGTGCGGAGGGATCAATGGCTTCTTGAGCATTGCCATTCTAGTTGGGTCTCTTCATTTCTGAACGTGGGAGCAGGGTGAAGCTGCCTCACCTTGTTCCCTGCGTTAGCTGTCAAGGCTCTTTCCTGCAATACGTCCCTAAGCCGAAGACACATGGACCTACCCAGAGAAAGCCCGGGCTGTTGGAGTAGCCGTGCAGAGATATACTGACATATTCACTGCCCACGCTGCTCTGCTTACACATTCACTGCCTCGGCTCTCCTCCTTCAGCCGGCAACATGTCGTCTGATTTGAAAGATGGAGGAGGACATTGCAATTGGTGTTAGACATGTGGGTTAATGGGTTAATGTCGGACTTGTGGGTTTGGACCACACTGCTTTCAGATGTCTGCTTGATGAACACTTAACCTTTATATGTGAGTCTCACTTAGACATGAGTTTCTGTGCCCCTGTTTGTCTACGAGAGCCAGAGTCACAAATAGGATACCTAGCAGTGGAGCAATGGAAAAACTCATCTTAAGATGGAGAGTAGCTATTTGTTTGACATTGCCCTCATGGTAATTCTTCTTTCTTGTCTATCCAGATGTCAAACCAAGCCACCCTTTACTCGGTTGTTTTCTGGGGAAACTATGGGAAGTGGGAATAATGAAAGTTTGTAAGCCCACTTGCTTTGAGCCACCAAAATGGGGTTATCTTTAGCTGGGTTTACACCACCTCTGGGAAGACAGGTATGCAGTGAAATAGATGCCCACCAGTGCTTTCGTGTACTCAGCAACCATAAGACTTGGCCAGAAGTTAAAAAAAAAATCTGGAATTAGGGAGAAAACATCTCCCTGGGACTGTGTGTTAAAGAGAGCCGGTGAGCAGGCTGAATTGCTTGCTGGGTGTCCACGTGGATCTACATATGGTGTGGAGGTCGGAGAAATGCAGCAATAACAGGACTGCTTGCGTATGGGCACGGATACCTGTGGATTTGGTTTACCTGAAAAGGAGAACACAAGGGTGACTCGAGTAAAGTTCACCACGTCGCATCAGGAGCCCAACTTGTTGAATAGTGGCGAGAGCCCATGGTCTACAAGCAAGGTGACCAGTGGACAACCCGTGAAGGCTGAGTAAGGTAGCCGGCACAGGTCGACCAGAAGCCCACCAGAGGGCGATATTGGGGGCTGTGAACTGGTGCCTAAGAGTGCTGACTTTATGCACGGCCTGTCCAGCTTTGATTTTGCCGATGGACACAGACTCTGAAAGGTTCCTATAGGAATGAAGATTTCTTCATAGCGAGCAATGATTGTTTCCTCTGAGCACAGGTTTTATATTAGTGGGCCATACATAAAGTGAATAGCTAAAATTTGGCGTATAAAGGCACAGAGTAATTGGCTTACAAACTTTCCGAGTGGAGGAACATTCCATAAGTTTTAGAATTAAGGTCGTGATGTTACTTAATTTCATGTTAGGGTTCAAGAATTTTGAACGGGTGCCAGGTTCGCAAATGTGGATTTAGTTCCTGGATTTGCCAACCTGGGCGATACACACTTGCGGTTAAATGAGGGGCGGAGGGATCAATGGCTCCTTGAGCATTGCCATTGTAGTTGGGTCTCTTCTTTTCTGGACTTGGTAGCAGGGTGCAGCTGCCTCACCTTGTTCCCTGCTTTAGCTGTCAAGGTTCCTTTTTGGCAAGACGTCCCTGAGGCGAAGACACATGTACTTACCCAAAGGAAGCCCGGGTTGTTGGAGTAGCCGTGCAGAGATATGCTGACATATCCACTGCCGATGCTGCTCTGCTTACACATTCACTGCCTCGGCTCTCCTCCTTCAGTCGGCAACATGTCGTTTATTTTGAAAGAAGGAGGAGGACATTGCAATTGGTGTTGGACATGTGGGTTAATGTCGGACTTGTGGGTTTGGACCACACTGCTTTCAGATGTCTGCTTGATGAACACTTAACCTTTATATATGAGTCTCACTTAGACATGAGTTTCTGTGCCCCTGTTTGTCTACGAGAGCCAGAGTCACAAATAGGATACCTAGCAGTGGGGCAATGGAAAAACTCATCTTAAGATGGAGAGTAGCTATTTGTTTGACCTTGCCATTGTGGTAATTCTTCTTCCTTGTCTATCCAGAGGTCAGACAAAGCCACCCTTTACGCGGTTGTTTTCTAGGGAAACTATGGGAAGTGGGAATAATGAAAGTTTGTAAGCCCACTTGCTTTGAGCCACCAAAATTGGGTGATCTTTAGCTGAGTTTAGACCACCTCTGGGATGACAGCTATGCAGTGAAATAGATGCCCACCAGAGCTTTCGTGTACTCAGGAACCATAAGTCTTTGCCAGAAGTTAAAAAAAAAAAATCTGGGAATAGGCAGAAAAGATCTCCCTGGGACTGTGTGTTAAAGAGAGCCGGTGAGCAGGCTGAATTGCCTGCTGGGTGTCCACGTGGATCTACATATGGTGTGGAGGTCGGAGAAATGCAGCAATAACAGGACTGCTTGCGTATGGGCACGGATACCTGTGGATTTGGTTTACCTGAAAAGGAGAACACAAGGGTGACTCGAGTAAAGTTCACCACGTCGCATCAGGAGCCCAACTTGTTGAATAGTGGCGAGAGCCCATGGTCTACAAGCAAGGTGACCAGTGGACACCCCGAGAAGGCTGAGTAAGGTAGCCGGCACGGGTCGACCAGAAGCCCACCAGAGGGCGATATTGGGGGCTGTGAACTGGTGCCTAAGATTGCTGACTTTATGCACGGCCTGTCCGGCTTTGATTTTGCCGATGGACACAGACTTTGAAAGGTTCCTATTGGAATGAAAATTTCTTCATAGCGAGCAATGATTGTTTCCTCTGAGCACAGGTTTTATATTAGTGGGCCATACATAAAGTGAATAGCTAAAATTTGGCGTATAAAGGCACAGAGTAATTGGCTTACAAACTTTCCGAGTGGGGGAACATTCCATAAGTTTTAGAATTAAGGTCCTGATGTTAGTTAATTTCATGTTAGGGTTAAAGAATTTTGAACGGGTGCCAGGTTCGCAAATTTGGATTTAGTTCCTGGATTTGCCAACCTGGACGATACACATGTGCGGTTAAATGAAGCGCAGAGGGATCAATGGCTCCTTGAGCATTGCCATTATAGTTGGGTCTCTTCTTTTCTGGACTTGGTAGCAGGGTGCAGCTGCCTCACCTTGTTCCCTGCTTTAGCTGTCAAGGTTCCTTTTTGGCAAGACGTCCCTGAGGCGAAGACACATGTACTTACCCAAAGGAAGCCCGGGTTGTTGGAGTAGCCGTGCAGAGATATGCTGACATATCCACTGCCGATGCTGCTCTGCTTACACATTCACTGTCTCGGCTCTCCTCCTTCAGTCGGCAACATGTCGTTTGTTTTGAAAGAAGGAGGAGGACATTGCAATTGGTGTTGGACATGTGGGTTAATGTCGGACTTGTGGGTTTGGACCACACTGCTTTCAGATGTCTGCTTGATGAACACTTAACCTTTATATATGAGTCTCACTTAGACATGAGTTTCTGTGCCCCTGTTTGTCTACGAGAGCCAGAGTCACAAATAGGATACCTAGCAGTGGGAAAATGGAAAAACTCATCTGAAGATGGAGAGTAGCTATTTGTTTGACCTTGCCATTGTGGTAATTCTTCTTCCTTGTCTATCCAGAGGTCAGACAAAGCCAACCTTTACGCGATTGTTTTCTAGGGAAACTATGGGAAGTGGGAATAATGAAAGTTTATAAGCCCACTTGCTTTGAGCCATCAAAATGGGGTGATCTTTAGCTGAGTTTAGACCACCTCTGGTATGACAGGTATGCAGTGAAATAGATGCCAACCAGAGCTTTCGTGTACTCAGGAACCATAAGTCTTTGCCAGAAGTTAAAAAAAAATCTGGGAATAGGGAGAAAACATCTCCCTGGGACTATGTGTTAAAGAGAGCCTGTGAGCAGGCTGAATTGCTTGCTGGGTGTCCACGTGGATCTACATATGATGTGGAGGTCGGAGAAATGCAGCAATAAAAGGACTGCTTGCGTATGGGCATGGATACCTGTGGATTTGGTTTACCTGAAAAGGAGAAACGAGGGTGATTCGAGTAAAGTTCACCACGTCGCATCAGGAGCCCAGGCTTGTTGAATAGTGGCGAGAGCCCATGGTCTACAGCCTTGTGACCGGTGGTTACCCCGTGAAGGATGAGCGATGTCCTCGGCACGGGTCTACAGGAAGCACACAAGAGGACGATATTGGAGACTGTGAACTGGTGCCTAAGAGTGCAGACTTTATGCACGGCCTGTCCGGCTTTGATTTTGCCGATTGACACAGACTTTGAAAGGTTCTTAATGAATGAATATTTCTTCATGGCGAGCAATGATATTACCTCTGAGCACTTGTTTTATATTTTGGGCCATAGATAAAGTGAATAGCTAAAATTTGGCGTAGAAAGACACTGACCAGTTGGCTTACAAAATTTCCGAGTGGGGGAAGATTCCATAAGTTTTAGAATTAAGGTCTGGTGTAACTTAATCCCATGTTGTCTTCAAAGAATTCTAAACGGGTGCCCCGTTCGCAAATGTGGATTTAGTTCGTGGATTGTGCCAACCTGGGTGATACACACGTGCGGTAAAATGAAGGGCTGAGGGATCAATGGCTTCTTGAGAATTGCCATTCTAGTTGGGTCTCTTCATTTCTGAACGTGGGAGCAGGGTCCAGATGCCTCAGCTTGTTCCCTGCGTTAGCTGTCAAGGCCCTTTCCTGCAATACGTCCCTAAGCCGAAGACACATGGACCTACCCAGAGAAAGCCCGGGCTGTTGGAGTAGCCGTGCAGAGATATGCTGACATATTCACTGCCCACGCTGCTCTGCTTACACATTCAATGCCTCAGCTCTCCTCCTTCAGCCGGCAACATATCATCTGTTTTGAAAGATGGAAGAGGACATTGCAATTGGTGTTAGACATGCGGGTTAATGGGTTAATGTCGGACTTGTGTGTTTGGACCACACTGCTTTCAGATGTCTGCTTGATGAACACTTAACCTTTATATATGAGTCTCACTTACACATGAGTTTCTGTGCCCCTGTTTCTCTACGAGAGCCAGTGTCACAAATAGGATACCTAGCAGTGGGGCAATGGAAAAACTTATCTTAAGATGGAGAGTAGCTATTTGTTAGACCTTGCCCTCATGGTAATTCTTCTTTCTTGTCTATCCAGAGGTCAGACCAAGCCACCCTTTACTCGGTTGTTTTCTGGGGAAACTATGGGAAGTGGGAATAATGAAAGTTTGTAAGCCACTTTCTTTGAGCCACCAAAATGGGGTGATCTTTAGCTGGCTTTAGACCACCTCTGCGAAACAGCTATGCAGTGAAATTGATGCCCACCAGTGAGTTCCTGTACTTGGAACCATATGTCTTTGCCAGAAGTTAAAAAAAAATCTGGGAGTAGGGAGAAAACATCTCCCTGGGACTGTGTGTTAAAGAGAGCCTGTGAGCAGGCTGAATTGCTTCCTGGGTGTCCACGTGGATCTACATGTGGTGTGGAGGTCGGAGAAATGCAGCAATAAAAGGACTGCTTGTGTATGGGCATGGATACCTGTGGATTGGGTTTACCTGAAAAGGAGAACACGAGGGTGACTCGAGTAAAGTTCACCAGGTCGCATCAGGAGCCCAACTTGTTGAATAGTGGCGAGAGCCCATGGTCTACAAGCAAGGTGACCGGTGGATACCCCGTGAAGGCTCAGCGAGGTAGCTGGCACGGGTCGACCCGAAGCCCACCAGAGGACGATATTGGAGACTGTGAACTGGTGCCTAAGAGTGCTGAGTTTATGCACGGCCTGTCCGGCTTTGATTTTGCCGATGGACACAGACTTTGAATGGTTCCTATTGGAATGAAGATTTCTTCATGGCGAGCAATGATTGTTTCCTCTGAACACTTGTTTTATATTTTGATCCATAGATAAAGTGAATAGCTAAAATTTGGCGTATAATGGCACAGAGTTTTTGGCTTACAAACTTTCTGAGTGGGGGAACATTCCATAAGTTTTAGAATTAAGGTCCTGATGTTACTTAATTCCATGTTGGGGTTAGAGAATTTTGAACGGGTGCCAGGTTCGCAAATGTGGATTTAGTTCATAGATTGTGCGAACCTGGGCGATACACACGTGCGGTTAAATGAAGGGCGGAGGGATCAATGGCTTCTTGAGCATTGCCATTCTAGTTGGGTCTCTTCATTTCTGAACGTGGGAGCAGGGTGAAGCTGCCTCACCTTGTTCCCTGCGTTAGCTGTCAAGGCTCTTTCCTGCAATACGTCCCTAAGCCGAAGACACATGGACCTACCCAGAGAAAGCCCGGGCTGTTGGAGTAGCCGTGCAGAGATATACTGACATATTCACTGCCCACGCTGCTCTGCTTACACATTCACTGCCTCGGCTCTCCTCCTTCAGCCGGCAACATGTCGTCTGATTTGAAAGATGGAGGAGGACATTGCAATTGGTGTTAGACATGTGGGTTAATGGGTTAATGTCGGACTTGTGGGTTTGGACCACACTGCTTTCAGATGTCTGCTTGATGGACACTTAACCTTTATATGTGAGTCTCACTTAGACATGAGTTTCTGTGCCCCTGATTGTCTACGAGAGCCAGAGTCACAAATAGGATACCTAGCAGTGGAGCAATGGAAAAACTCATCTTAAGATGGAGAGTAGCTATTTGTTTGACATTGCCCTCATGGTAATTCTTCTTTCTTGTCTATCCAGATGTCAAACCAAGCCACCCTTTACTCGGTTGTTTTCTGGGGAAACTATGGGAAGTGGGAATAATGAAAGTTTGTAAGCCCACTTGCTTTGAGCCACCAAAATGGGGTTATCTTTAGCTGGGTTTACACCACCTCTGGGAAGACAGGTATGCAGTGAAATAGATGCCCACCAGTGCTTTCGTGTACTCACGAACCATAAGACTTGGCCAGAAGTTAAAAAAAAAAATCTGGGATTAGGGAGAAAACATCTCCTGGGACTGTGTGTTAAAGAGAGCCGGTGAGCAGGCTGAATTGCTTGCTGGGTGTCCACGTGGATCTACATATGGTGTGGAGGTCGGAGAAATGCAGCAATAACAGGACTGCTTGCGTATGGGCACGGATACCTCTGGATTTGGTTTACCTGAAAAGGAGAACACAAGGGTGACTCGAGTAAAGTTCACCACGTCGCATCAGGAGCCCAACTTGTTGAATAGTGGCGAGAGCCCATGGTCTACAAGCAAGGTGACCAGTGGACACCCCGAGAAGGCTGAGTAAGGTAGCCGGCACGGGTCGACCAGAAGCCCACCAGAGGGCGATATTGGGGGCTGTGAACTGGTGCCTAAGATTGCTGACTTTATGCACGGCCTGTCCGGCTTTGATTTTGCCGATGGACACAGACTTTGAAAGGTTCCTATTGGAATGAAAATTTCTTCATAGCGAGCAATGATTGTTTCCTCTGAGCACAGGTTTTATATTAGTGGGCCATACATAAAGTGAATAGCTAAAATTTGGCGTATAAAGGCACAGAGTAATTGGCTTACAAACTTTCCGAGTGGGGGAACATTCCATAAGTTTTAGAATTAAGGTCCTGATGTTAGTTAATTTCATGTTAGGGTTAAAGAATTTTGAACGGGTGCCAGGTTCGCAAATTTGGATTTAGTTCCTGGATTTGCCAACCTGGACGATACACATGTGCGGTTAAATGAAGCGCAGAGGGATCAATGGCTCCTTGAGCATTGCCATTATAGTTGGGTCTCTTCTTTTCTGGACTTGGTAGCAGGGTGCAGCTGCCTCACCTTGTTCCCTGCTTTAGCTGTCAAGGTTCCTTTTTCGCAAGACGTCCCTGAGGCGAAGACACATGTACTTACCCAAAGGAAGCCCGGGTTGTTGGAGTAGCCGTGCAGAGATATGCTGACATATCCACTGCCGATGCTGCTCTGCTTACACATTCACTGTCTCGGCTCTCCTCCTTCAGTCGGCAACATGTCGTTTGTTTTGAAAGAAGGAGGAGGACATTGCAATTGGTGTTGGACATGTGGGTTAATGTCGGACTTGTGGGTTTGGACCACACTGCTTTCAGATGTCTGCTTGATGAACACTTAACCTTTATATATGAGTCTCACTTAGACATGAGTTTCTGTGCCCCTGTTTGTCTACGAGAGCCAGAGTCACAAATAGGATACCTAGCAGTGGGAAAATGGAAAAACTCATCTGAAGATGGAGAGTAGCTATTTGTTTGACCTTGCCATTGTGGTAATTCTTCTTCCTTGTCTATCCAGAGGTCAGACAAAGCCAACCTTTACGCGATTGTTTTCTAGGGAAACTATGGGAAGTGGGAATAATGAAAGTTTATAAGCCCACTTGCTTTGAGCCATCAAAATGGGGTGATCTTTAGCTGAGTTTAGACCACCTCTGGGATGACAGGTATGCAGTGAAATAGATGCCAACCAGAGCTTTCGTGTACTCAGGAACCATAAGTCTTTGCCAGAAGTTAAAAAAAAATCTGGGAATAGGGAGAAAACATCTCCCTGGGACTATGTGTTAAAGAGAGCCTGTGAGCAGGCTGAATTGCTTGCTGGGTGTCCACGTGGATCTACATATGATGTGGAGGTCGGAGAAATGCAGCAATAAAAGGACTGCTTGCGTATGGGCATGGATACCTGTGGATTTGGTTTACCTGAAAAGGAGAAACGAGGGTGATTCGAGTAAAGTTCACCACGTCGCATCAGGAGCCCAGGCTTGTTGAATAGTGGCGAGAGCCCATGGTCTACAGCCTTGTGACCGGTGGTTACCCCGTGAAGGATGAGCGATGTCCTCGGCACGGGTCTACAGGAAGCACACAAGAGGACGATATTGGAGACTGTGAACTGGTGCCTAAGAGTGCAGACTTTATGCACGGCCTGTCCGGCTTTGATTTTGCCGATTGACACAGACTTTGAAAGGTTCCTAAATGAATGAATATTTCTTCATGGCGAGCAATGATATTACCTCTGAGCACTTGTTTTATATTTTGGGCCATAGATAAAGTGAATAGCTAAAATTTGGCGTAGAAAGACAATGACCAGTTGGCTTACAAAATTTCCGAGTGGGGGAAGATTCCATAAGTTTTAGAATTAAGGTCTGGTGTAACTTAATCCCATGTTGTCTTCAAAGAATTCTAAACGGGTGCCCCGTTCGCAAATGTGGATTTAGTTCGTGGATTGTGCCAACCTGGGTGATACACACGTGCGGTAAAATGAAGGGCTGAGGGATCAATGGCTTCTTGAGAATTGCCATTCTAGTTGGGTCTCTTCATTTCTGAACGTGGGAGCAGGGTCCAGATGCCTCAGCTTGTTCCCTGCGTTAGCTGTCAAGGCCCTTTCCTGCAATACGTCCCTAAGCCGAAGACACATGGACCTACCCAGAGAAAGCCCGGGCTGTTGGAGTAGCCGTGCAGAGATATGCTGACATATTCACTGCCCACGCTGCTCTGCTTACACATTCAATGCCTCAGCTCTCCTCCTTCAGCCGGCAACATATCATCTGTTTTGAAAGATGGAAGAGGACATTGCAATTGGTGTTAGACATGCGGGTTAATGGGTTAATGTCGGACTTGTGTGTTTGGACCACACTGCTTTCAGATGTCTGCTTGATGAACACTTAACCTTTATATATGAGTCTCACTTACACATGAGTTTCTGTGCCCCTGTTTCTCTACGAGAGCCAGTGTCACAAATAGGATACCTAGCAGTGGGGCAATGGAAAAACTTATCTTAAGATGGAGAGTAGCTATTTGTTAGACCTTGCCCTCATGGTAATTCTTCTTTCTTGTCTATCCAGAGGTCAGACCAAGCCACCCTTTACTCGGTTGTTTTCTGGGGAAACTATGGGAAGTGGGAATAATGAAAGTTTGTAAGCCACTTTCTTTGAGCCACCAAAATGGGGTGATCTTTAGCTGGCTTTAGACCACCTCTGCGAAACAGCTATGCAGTGAAATTGATGCCCACCAGTGAGTTCCTGTACTTGGAACCATATGTCTTTGCCAGAAGTTAAAAAAAAATCTGGGAGTAGGGAGAAAACATCTCCCTGGGACTGTGTGTTAAAGAGAGCCTGTGAGCAGGCTGAATTGCTTCCTGGGTGTCCACGTGGATCTACATGTGGTGTGGAGGTCGGAGAAATGCAGCAATAAAAGGACTGCTTGTGTATGGGCATGGATACCTGTGGATTGGGTTTACCTGAAAAGGAGAACACGAGGGTGACTCGAGTAAAGTTCACCAGGTCGCATCAGGAGCCCAACTTGTTGAATAGTGGCGAGAGCCCATGGTCTACAAGCAAGGTGACCGGTGGATACCCCGTGAAGGCTCAGCGAGGTAGCTGGCACGGGTCGACCCGAAGCCCACCAGAGGACGATATTGGAGACTGTGAACTGGTGCCTAAGAGTGCTGAGTTTATGCACGGCCTGTCCGGCTTTGATTTTGCCGATGGACACAGACTTTGAATGGTTCCTATTGGAATGAAGATTTCTTCATGGCGAGCAATGATTGTTTCCTCTGAACACTTGTTTTATATTTTGATCCATAGATAAAGTGAATAGCTAAAATTTGGCGTATAATGGCACAGAGTTTTTGGCTTACAAACTTTCTGAGTGGGGGAACATTCCATAAGTTTTAGAATTAAGGTCCTGATGTTACTTAATTCCATGTTGGGGTTAGAGAATTTTGAACGGGTGCCAGGTTCGCAAATGTGGATTTAGTTCATAGATTGTGCGAACCTGGGCGATACACACGTGCGGTTAAATGAAGGGCGGAGGGATCAATGGCTTCTTGAGCATTGCCATTCTAGTTGGGTCTCTTCATTTCTGAACGTGGGAGCAGGGTGAAGCTGCCTCACCTTGTTCCCTGCGTTAGCTGTCAAGGCTCTTTCCTGCAATACGTCCCTAAGCCGAAGACACATGGACCTACCCAGAGAAAGCCCGGGCTGTTGGAGTAGCCGTGCAGAGATATACTGACATATTCACTGCCCACGCTGCTCTGCTTACACATTCACTGCCTCGGCTCTCCTCCTTCAGCCGGCAACATGTCGTCTGATTTGAAAGATGGAGGAGGACATTGCAATTGGTGTTAGACATGTGGGTTAATGGGTTAATGTCGGACTTGTGGGTTTGGACCACACTGCTTTCAGATGTCTGCTTGATGGACACTTAACCTTTATATGTGAGTCTCACTTAGACATGAGTTTCTGTGCCCCTGATTGTCTACGAGAGCCAGAGTCACAAATAGGATACCTAGCAGTGGAGCAATGGAAAAACTCATCTTAAGATGGAGAGTAGCTATTTGTTTGACATTGCCCTCATGGTAATTCTTCTTTCTTGTCTATCCAGATGTCAAACCAAGCCACCCTTTACTCGGTTGTTTTCTGGGGAAACTATGGGAAGTGGGAATAATGAAAGTTTGTAAGCCCACTTGCTTTGAGCCACCAAAATGGGGTTATCTTTAGCTGGGTTTACACCACCTCTGGGAAGACAGGTATGCAGTGAAATAGATGCCCACCAGTGCTTTCGTGTACTCACGAACCATAAGACTTGGCCAGAAGTTAAAAAAAAAAATCTGGGATTAGGGAGAAAACATCTCCTGGGACTGTGTGTTAAAGAGAGCCGGTGAGCAGGCTGAATTGCTTGCTGGGTGTCCACGTGGATCTACATATGGTGTGGAGGTCGGAGAAATGCAGCAATAACAGGACTGCTTGCGTATGGGCACGGATACCTGTGGATTTGGTTTACCTGAAAAGGAGAACACAAGGGTGACTCGAGTAAAGTTCACCACGTCGCATCAGGAGCCCAACTTGTTGAATAGTGGCGAGAGCCCATGGTCTACAAGCAAGGTGACCAGTGGACAACCCGTGAAGGCTGAGTAAGGTAGCCGGCACGGGTCGACCAGAAGCCCACCAGAGGGCGATATTGGGGGCTGTGAACTGGTGCCTAAGAGTGCTGACTTTATGCACGGCCTGTCCGGCTTTGATTTTGCCGATGGACACAGACTTTGAAAGGTTCCTATAGGAATGAAGATTTCTTCATAGCGAGCAATGATTGTTTCCTCTGAGCACAGGTTTTATATTAGTGGGCCATACATAAAGTGAATAGCTAAAATTTGGCGTATAAAGGCACAGAGTAATTGGCTTACAAACTTTCCGAGTGGAGGAACATTCCATAAGTTTTAGAATTATGGTCGTGATGTTACTTAATTTCATGTTAGGGTTAAAAAATTTTGAACGGGTGCCAGGTTCGCATATGTGGATTTAGTTCCTGGATTTGCCAACCTGGGCGATACACACGTGCGGTTAAATGAGGGGCGGAGGGATCATTGGCTCCTTGAGCATTGCCATTGTAGTTGGGTCTCTTCTTTTCTGGACTTGGTAGCAGGGTGCAGCTGCCTCACCTTGTTCCCTGCTTTAGCTGTCAAGGTTCCTTTTTGGCAAGACGTCCCTGAGGCGAAGACACATGTACTTACCCAAAGGAAGGCCGGGTTGTTGGAGTAGCCGTGCAGAGATATGCTGACATATCCACTGCCGATGCTGCTCTGCTTACACATTCACTGCCTCGGCTCTCCTCCTTCAGTCGGCAACATGTCGTTTGTTTTGAAAGAAGGAGGAGGACATTGCAATTGGTGTTGGACATGTGGGTTAATGTCGGACTTGTGGGTTTGGACCACACTGCTTTCAGATGTCTGCTTGATGAACACTTAACCTTTATATATGAGTCTCACTTAGACATGAGTTTCTGTGCCCCTGTTTCTCTACGAGAGCCAGTGTCACAAATAGGATACCTAGCAGTGGGGCAATGGAAAAACTCATCTTAAGATGGAGAGTAGCTATTTGTTTGACTTTGCCCTCATGGTAATTCTTCTTCCTTGTCTATCCAGAGGTCAGACAAAGCCACCCTTTACTCGGTTGTTTTCTGGGGAAAATATGGGAAGTGGGAAAAATGAAAGTTTGTAAGCCCACTTGCTTTGAGCCACCAAAATGGGGTGATCTTTAGCTGGGTTTAGACTACCTCTGGGAAGACAGGTATGCAGAGAAATTGATGCCCACCAGTGCTTTCCTGTACTCTGGAACCATAAGTCTTTGCCAGAAGTTAAAAAATATCTGGGAGTAGGGAGAAAACATTTCCCTGGGACTGTGTGTTAAAGAGAGCCTGTGAGCAGGCTGAATTGCTTGCTGGGTGTCCACGTGGATCTACATATGGTGTGGAGGTCGGAGAAATGCAGCAATAAAAGGACTGCTTGCGTATGGCAAGGAAACCTGTGGATTTTGTTTACCTGAGAAGGAGAACACGAGGGTGACTCGAGTAAAGTTCACCACGTCGCATCAGGAGCCCAACTTGTTGAATAGTGGCGAGAGCCCATGGTCTAAAAGCAAGGTGACCAGTGGACACCCCATGAAGGCTGAGTGAGGTACCGGCACGGGCCGACCAGAAGCCCACCAGAGGGCGATATTGGGGACTGTGAACTGGTGCCTAAGAGTGCTGACTTTATGCACAGCCAGTCCGGCTTTGATTTTGCCGATTAACACAGACGTTGAATGGTTCCTATTGGAATGAAGATTTCTTCATGGCGAGCAATGATTGTTTCCTCTGAGCACTTGATTTATATTTTGGGCCATAGATAAAGTGAATAGCTAAAATTTGGCGTATAATGGCACTGAGTAGTTGGCTTACAAACTTTCTGAGTGGGGGAACAATCCATAAGTTTGAGAATTAAGGTCCTGATGTTACTTAATTCCATGTTGGGGTTAAAGAATTTGAACGGGTGCCAGGTTCGCAAATGTGGATTTAGTTCGTGGATTGGGCCAACCTGAGCATACACACGTGCAGTTAAATGAAGGGCGGAGTGATCAATGGCTCCGTGAGCATTGCCACTCTAGTTGGGTCTCTTCATTTCTGAACTTGGGAGCAGGGTGCAACTGCCTCAGCTTGATCCCTGCTTTAGCTGTCAAGGGTCCTTTCCGGCAAGACGTCCCAGAGCCGAAGACAAATGGAACTACCCAGAGGAAGCCCGGGCTGTTGGAGTAGTCGTGTAGAGATATGATGACATATCCACTGCCCACGCTGCTCTGCTTACACATTCACTGCCTCGGCTTTCCTCCTTCAGCCAGCAACATGTCATCTGTTTTGAAAGATGGAGGAGGACACTGCAATTGGTGTTAGACATGTGGGTTAATTGGTCAATGTCGGACTTGTGGGTATGGATCACACTGCTTTCGGATGTCTGCTTGATGAACACTTAACCTTTATATATGATTCTCACTTAGACATGAGTTTCTGTGCCCCTGTTTGTCTACGAGAGCCAGAGTCACAAATAGGATACCTAGCAGTGGGGCAATGGGAAATCTCATCTTAAGATGGAGAGTAGCTATTTGTTTGACCTTGCCCTCATGGTAATTCTTCTTCCTTGTCTATCCAGAGGTCAGACCAAGCCATCCTTTACTCGGTTGTTTTCTGGTGAAACTATGGGAAGGGGGAAAAATGAAAGTTTGTATGCCCACTTGCTTTGAGCCAACAAAATGGGGTGATCTTTAGCTGGGTTTATTCCACCTCTGGGAAAAAAGTTATGCAGTGAAATAGATGCCCAATACTGCTTTCGTGTACTCAGGAACCATAAGTCTTTCCCAGTAGTTAAAAAAAAATCTGGGAATAGGGACAAAACATCTCCCAGGGACTGTGTGTTAAAGAGAGCCTGTGAACAGTTTGAATTGCTTGCTGGGTGTCCACGTGGATCTACATTTTGTGGAGGTCGGAGAAATGCAGCAATAAAAGGACTGCTTGCGTATGGGCATGGATACCTGTGGATTTGGTTTACCTGAAAAGGAGAAACGGGGGTGATTCGACTAAAGTTCATCATGTCGCATCAGTACCCCAGGCTTATTGAACAGTGACGAGAGCCCATGGTCTACAGTAAGGTGACCGGTGGATACCCCGTGAAGGCTGAGCGAGTTCCCCGGCACGGGTCGACCCGAAGAACCCCAGGGTACGATATAGGAGACTATGAACTGGTGCCTAAGGGTGCTGACTTTATGCACGGCATGTCAGGCTTTGATTTTGCCGATTGACACAGACATTGAAAGGTTCCTCTTAGAATGAAGATTTCTTCATGGCGAGCAATAATTGTTTCCTCTGAGCACTTGTTTTATATTTTGGGCCATAGATAAATTGAATAGCTAAAATTTGGCGTATAAAGACACAGAGTAGTTGGCTTACAAACTTTCTGAGTAGGGGAACATTCCATAAGTTTTAGAATTAAGGTCTGATGTAACTTAATTCCATGTTGGGTTTAAAGAATTCTAAACGGGTGCCCCGTTCGCAAATGTGGATTTAGTTCGTGGATTGTGCCAACCTGGGTGATACACACGTGCAGTAAAATGAAGGGCGGAGGGATCAATGGCTTCTTGAGCATTGCCATTCTAGTTGGGTCTCTTCATTTCTGAACTTGGGAGCAGGGTGCAGCTGCCTCAGCTTGTTCCCTGCGTTAGCTGTAAAGGCTCCTTTCCTGCAATACGTCCCTAAGCCGAAGACACACGAACCTACCCAGAGGAAGCCCGGGCTTTGGAGTAGCCGTGCAGAGATATGCTGACATATCCACTGCCCACGCTGCTCTGCTTACACATTCACTGCCTCGGCTCTCCTCCTTCAGCCAGCAACATGTGGTCTATTTTGAAAGATGGAGGAGGATATTGGAATTGGTGTTAGACATGTGGGTTAATGTCGGACTTGTGGGTTTGGACCACACTGCTCTCGGATGTCTGCTTGATGAACACTTAACCTATATTTATGAGTCTCACTTAGACATGAGTTTCTGTGCCCCTGTTTGTCTATGAGAGAAAGAGTCACAAATAGGATACCTAGCAGTGGGGTAATGGAAAAACTCATCTTAAGATGGAGAGTAGCTGTTTGTTTGACTTGCCCTCATGGTAATTCTTCTTCCTTGTCTGTCAAGAGGTCAGACAAAGCCACCCTTTACTCGGTTGTTTTCTGGGGAAACTATGGGAAGTGGGAAAAATGAAAGTTTGTAAGCCCACTTGCTTTGAGCCACCAAAATGGGGTGATCTTATTTGGGATTAGACCACCTCTGCGAAGACAGTTGGGCTGTGAAATAGATGCGCATCAGTGCTTTCGTGTGTTCAGGAACCATAAGTCTTTGCCAGAGGTTAAAAAAAAATGGGATCTTGATAGTGAGGGGAGAGGAAGCATTGAGGAGCTAGAGGAAAGTTGTGTTTCACCGTTGCTCTCTAGTACCCTGTGCAGGCTTGTCTCTTCCCCAAGACCTTACTTAAGGGAATGTCCAGTGTACTGCAAATGGGCTTTGGCTCTCTACCCAGCATTCCCTGTTCATTCACAATGAGAGTTTTTTTGTGCTGGTGTTGCCTGATCCCTTTGATACCTCGTGATCGCACAGGCTGGTATGCTTATTCCATGTTGGCTCTGTTGTTTCTGAGCTACATGGCCGCGCGCTTACCCTTCAGGCCTTTAAGACCTCAGACGCCATATCTTTTGATAGCAGGGCACCATCAGCTTTCTTGACCACATTTGCTTATGCAACCGCTTAGACTTCAGGGAACGTGTCGGGAAGGTGAGCATCATAGAATGCCAATGTAATAGAACAAGGTATTCTTGCAATGAGAGAGTCCTTGAGTGGAGGCCCAAAGGCCATCTGCTACCTTAATAGGACACCTATAAAGATATGGACATAGGTGTATTTCCCCATGCTCACAGATAAATATATTTACATCTGTGCGTGCCTTTCTTTAGACCTCTATAACTGGCCCGTGCTTCCTAGGTCGCTCTGCTATTCCCTTTCATTTCCCTCTTGTGCCCACTGCCATGCTCAGTCTTCATTTGGGTTTCAGTAAATCCTCTTGGTTCCTTCACCCTTGATCACGCCCTACCAGGATTCCTACATCGACCTCACCACGGATTTGCATCCACTTGTTGTTCCCTTGTCTCTGGGTTTCTTGACATCACTCCCCTTCCCCCCAACTCCCTCTTTCCCGTGGCCCTCCCGCGAAGCGTTGGTCCCCTTTTTCTCTCCAGCAGATTGTGCATCCAGCATCTCTTTTTAGACATACAGTAGAGGTAATAACATGCACAAACACAAGACAGAGCGAAAGCAAGCACCAAAAGAAAGAAAACAGCCAAAATCCAATGACCATCAAAGAAAACACAACTCCTCAAGAAAGGAAAGCTCGTAGTTAGTTCACGGACTGTTTCTTGGCCCTTAGCAATGTTTTCCAGTCCAGTCTGTGCGGGCACCAAGTCTGCCCCCAAACTCCTCCTTTGGCAATCCCTGGGGACCTTATTGCTCCACTTCCTTGCTCTTCTGCTGCACCCCCTTAGTGCTATGCCTCGGTGTGGCGGGATCCGTTCCCGCACTGTGTCTCCAGTGTTGTCCCTTCTAGGGCTATGGGTCTTTGAGGGACGTCGTGTCTCATCTTGGGCTGGCCATGTGGTCTTCTGTGTGGACTGTCTTCTCTGAGTGGAAACATCATCCTCAAGGCAGGACCCTGGAGCAAACTGAGTGACTTTCTCTCCAGCAGCTTCTAGGTAGGCTGTGCCACATGAGGGGCCCTGAGGGGCCTGTGTAAACCTGAGTCTGCTGGAGGTTAGAATAGCAGTCCACAGATGTGTTTGTGCTTGGGGGAAACAGTGGGTGCTGTCAGCAATACTCGGAGAAAAAAAATTAAGTTCTGTAAAGCCTTAATTTTGAGGGATTTTCCGTCTTTCTAGGTGTTCATCTTTTCAGGATATGCGCAGGGAGGGCTTTTTTTTTTTTTTTTTTTACTTATGACTGATGAATCCACGGCCCTCTCCCCACTATTTTAACAGCAGTTGGTGTTGTAAGTATCACTTGGTATGGGCCAGTCCACCTAGGTTCTAAGGTGTCAGGTTGGTGCTTCTTTACCTATGTCCAGTTTCCTGGTTGCACGTTGTTGGCTGCCTGTTCCCTTTCCCTTGGTTAGGCCCAAAATGAAGGTGTCAGAGCAGATGATTTGTCTCTCACCTGTTGCACAGGCTGCAGGCACTCGATGAGGGAACGATTAGTGACTTCCATTATTTCTATTTCCTTCAATCTTGGGAGGATTTGGGGAAGGTCTGCCAAACATAAATTCAAATGGGGTCATACTTTTCACAAAGGGAGCGCATCAGACTTGAAGTAGGGCAAAAGGTAAAGTAAGGATCAACCCAGTTCTCGCAAGGTCCTAAGTGCAACTTAACGAACAATTCCTTTAGGGTTCTGTTTATTTTTTCTACTTGCCCTGAAGAGTTTCCAGTTAATATTTAGAAGCATTGCTAAGACGTTAGTAATTTGAGCAATAAATGTTGGGCCATTGTTGGACCCCAAGTTGGTGGGAAGGCCAAATCTAGGGACAATTTTAGTTACTAATAATTTACACACAGTGGCAGCAGTTTCCTTCTTTGCTGGGAAGGCTTCCACCCATCCAGAACAGGTGTCTACGAACACCAGCAAATATCGGTAGCCATACTTTCTAAGTTTGATATCCATAAAGTCCACCTCCCAGAATTCTCCAGGACTACTACCTCGAGCTCATGGTTGGGATTGCTCCTTTTCTTTCTGGGGTTGTTTACGCGAGCACAGTGCAAACAACGGTGGGTGACATCTGCCACCCAGTGTCCAAGCCTGGGTATGTAAAAGTGCCTGAGAAGCAACTGAGACAGTTTAGAGAGGATCCCAAATGCATACCTTCATGTAGTCCTTGAATCAGATCTCTCCCAGAGCTTCTGGCATGAATCTTCTTCCATCAGGATGGAGCAGCCACCCTGGATGCTCCCAGTCTTTTTGGCAGGCCAGCTCTTGCCTTATCTTTAGATAATTTTCTGAGTATGTAGGTTGTGGCTGTAGCACTGGGGATGGCATGGTCACAGCCACTACCTTGGGGATTTGTGGTATAGTCCTGGCATTCGAGATCCACCGGTCTGGGAGACTGGTTAGGAGTGGTTCAAACATAGGTCCCCCTACCACAGCAATATCCTGTCCCAGTGTAAGCTTCCTAGCTTCTATGACTAGGATGGCCGTGGCAGCCTCAGCTCGCATGCAGCTCAGCCATCCTGCAGCTACAGAGTCCAGTTTCTTTGAAAGATAGGCCACAGGTCTCTTCCATGGCCGCAAGTTCTCAGTTAGCACTTCTTTTGCTGTGCCTCTGGCCTCACATAGACAATTGGAAGGGCTTTACTATGTCTAGTAGGGCAAGAGAGGTTGCCCATATGAGCGACTTTTTAAAGGATTCAAACGCTTGTTGTTCTGCTTCAGACCATTTAAGTTCTTTTTCCTTTCCCCAGTACTTGAATATAGGGGTTTCATTGTTTTTGCGAATCCCAAATTCCACAATGGACAGTACCCCACAGCTCCTAGAAACTCTTGCAACTGCCTCTTAGTCTCAGGGACTGGGATTTTGAGGATCGCCTCAGTGCGGCTGGGGGACAAGGTCCGTTTTCCCTCCTCCAGTTGGTAGCCTAGGTATAAATCTTTATGGACACACAGTTGAGCCTTTCTTGCAGATACCCTGTACCCCAATGGGCCAAGGACTATTATCAGGTCCTTGGTAGCCCGTTGGCATTCCTCCAGGGTTTCGGAGGCCAGGAGGAGGTCATCTGCATACTGGAGCAAGGTGGTTTGGGGGTGTTCCTCTTTGTGTCCCTGTAAGTCTTCACTGGGTTGATGTGCAGGGGACACGGGTATGGAGAACAAAGCATCCTTTAAGTCCAAAACAGTATAACAAATCCAGTTTGACGGGATAGTACTCAGGAGGGTCTCGGTTTTGGCACGTGGGGTGGCCAGTTTCTATCCTCTCATTTGCCTCTCTGAGATCCTGCACTGGTTGAAAGTCCTCAGTTCCCGGCTTCTGCATGGGCAGCAGGGGAGCATTCCATGTGGACTTGCAGAGGACCCAAATGCCTGTCCTCTTTAGTCTGCAAGTGGGAACAGAAATACCCACCTTTGCTGTACAGGGAGTAGGGTTAGCTTGACACACCGGTGTAGCTGAGCTCAGAAGTTGTACAACCCCAGGCACCTGAAGTTCAGAAAGGTCTGGCAGGTTGTTCTCTGCCCAAACAAAAGGAATATCTTTTAGCGATTTATCAAGAAGTTCCTTTGAGTCGGTCTCTTCTGCTCCTTGATAAAACACATATCACTCTGACATTGGAGCGGTGAGCAAAACTTTTGGCTTTTCAAGTTCAAGGGTTAAGGTGGTTGTAGCAGATGAGAATGTAATTATGGCTGCCATTTTTCATAATAAGTCACGATCAATTAGGGGAAAGGGGCATTGAGGCATTACCAGGAAGGAGCGTGTAACTGTCTCTTGTGCTAAATCTGTTATTCTGGCCGTTGTCCATGTGTGTGCTTGGGTCTGCCCTGGGTCCCCTGTAATGAAAGCCTTTCCTTTTGACAAGGCACCTGTAGTCTTTTCTGAAACCAAGAAGGTGACCCCTTTGTCCACCTAGAAATTTACTGGCTGGCTCCCTACATGGAGAGTGAACATGGGCTCATTGGGGTCAAGTGAAACAGAGCCTGGACACCTTTATTCAGCTTCGAGCATTATTGTCTGTAGCTTCGATTTTTCTAGGCGAGGACTAGGCCTGTTCTCTCTAGTGGTGGCTCGTCCGCCTCTCCTGGGCTTTTCAAGGCACTGATTTTTCCAATGTCACTGTTTTGTATAGTAGGTACCTGGAGACTTCCTCAGGACTAGGCGAGTGAGAACCGGGGTATTAGGGTTAGCCATTCTTAGTTGAACCAAAACTGCTCTGGTCGTTCTCGCAAGCCTTCTGAACACCCATTTCCTTCATGACATTCCCTTGGGCGACGTCTGCACAGCCTACCTCCCCAATATCAGCTAGTTCATTTACACTTCCTAGCTACTTTATTTTCTTTTCATGGTGGCTTCTGTCAGCCCCAAATGGCTTCACTCTTGTCAAAGCTGTTTCAGCTTTTCCCAGAGATCCTACACAGTCGCCATTGTAGCCGAGAGGTAACAGGATCTCTGACCATGACCAAGATGACACCCACCAGTCCAAACATGTGGAAGGGCGCTGCCTAAGGAGCTGGGTGAAGAGGCCTGGGAGTTAGCCCTGCCTGGTCCCGGGAGCCAAAAGTTTCCCTTTTCCCCTCCATTCCCTTTGCCTTTCTCCTGGTTTTTCAAACAAGCTGCTCTAGCCCTATAACGCCAAGCACAAAATTGTCATAATTCTTAATGAAAACGTATCTGGTACCCAAATTATAAATGTGACAATTTGGTCACATTTCAAAAACACTGAAAATTTTATGCTTTTAAAATATATTTTGAATGTCATATATATTGATAACTATGAAAGTAAAGAATAAAAACCAAAAAAAAAATATTTCCTAAATTTAAAACTTGAGGCGTTATAGGGCTAGTGTTCTTCCAGATTTGGTTTGTTCCTTCTTACAGGCTGGTTTTCCGTGGCCCAGGCTTAGGCCAATGGCGTTCGGAAGCCTAGGCGGGGTCACTGTTACCTTTAGGCTTTCAGCGATGCTGCTTCAGGCACTTTTGGGGACAGCTCTTACTTAATACACAGCTCCTCTGCCATGATGTTCCAGCCAGAAATTCCAATTTCCCTTAAGGTTCCCTTTAGAGATTTGAGCATCAGCCCCGCCAGCAGGCGTCTTGGAGGGCCTTGGGGCCATCCCAAGCAGTGCTCTTCCTAGCCTGTTGTCCAGAAAAATGGTTGGACCAAAAGTTTGCCCTCGGCGCCTAGTCCTTGACCCCTTCCCACGGACTGAGGCATGAGATTCAGGGCAACCCAGGGGTGCGCTCTCAAGTGGGGGTTATTGACCTGGAGGCAGCAAGCTGTCAATCGCCTCCTTGTTTTGTGCTTTCTAGATGGGACTTAGCAGCTTGATGCTCAGGAATTGCCCCCTTGCATGAATCGTGTCCAATTGGGATAGAGTTGATACAGAGAGGCTGGGCAAACAAAAGCTGATTGATTCACCTTGCAACTCTATTTGGCCACAGTATCGTTTTGAGAAAGGAGAATGATGGGTAGAGAATGGTACGCTTTCCCATCCAACCGTGATTCACCGGGAACAGTTCGGTAGAGTGCCAGGAAAGTGGGCGGAGATGCCAGAACTTAGAGCACTTCTCTCGAGGAGCAGTAGGAGATCTTCATCCCCAGTGCACCCAGGAACCCCTAAGGCAGGCGTCCTCAAACTGTGGTCCATGGGGCACATGTGGTGCGATTCCATTTATCCCACCCTCGGGGTGTTTTTCCTGCCACTGCCTGTCCTGCTTAGCAGCCAACTCATGCAGTGTGCATAGGAATTTGTCCGTAGGTTTTTTGAAAACCATAGTCTGGCCCTCCAACGGTCGGAGAGACAATGAACTGGCCCCCTGTGTAAACAATTTGAGCACCCCTGCCCTAAGGGATCCTGGACTTCAGGTCACTATTGTCCCAGCCCTGAACCCTCCCTGAACATTCTACCCCTAGTAGAGGCACCAGGGGCATTTGGTCCGCGGGTAACTTACAAGCCTTTTACTCAAATGGAACCCGAGAAAATTAAAAATGACACAGGCAGTTACTCTACTTTTGATCCCTGTTGACTCCGCCTGTAGCATCCCAATATTACAATTTAACCCTAAAACGCCGATCATAACCTTTCCCTAACATTTAATGAAATGAATATAAATGTATATATATTGATAACTATGAATGTAATGAATCAAAACGAAATTTTTTTTGCCCCAAAATTTAAAAGTGAAGCGTTATAGGGTTAAAAAGAAGGATGGTTCTTATCAGAGGGGCCAATGCCTTAGGATCATAAGTGAAGCGGTGATCCCACTGCACCCAGTAGTGCCCAAACCCTGGACCCCCCTAGGGGAAATTGTGAATGCTTTTACCCCCGTGCCGGTACTTAGAATGAACAAACACACATGCCTGATAATCCTAAGATTTTTACTTACTTCCTGTGATACTCACCTACTTTCAAGGGCACTCCCACCTCACAATCCTAGCCTTGTCTCAGTTAAACTGTTCACCCTTTTGTGCGTTTGTTGGTTTTTCCAGAAGTTCTCAAGTTACCAAAGCCCCTAATCCAAGTGTGCCAGCTCCAGGACCACCATCTCCTGGACCACTTCAACCTTATCCATCCTAGCGCTGAATGGACAACCCCTCCCAGCAGAGCAGGAAGGGTGTGGACCGAAAGCCCCACTTCGCCCCTTTTGTCAGCAGGAAGTAGCTAGAGATGTCGTCGCCCAGTACCCCAAAGATTTGAGTCCACATCTCTTCAGGGTGGAAATGTTAGGTAGCTGGCATAGGGACTGGGGTGTCCATTACACATGCTCAGAGGGCCCAGTTAGCGGCCCAGGAGGAGTGGCACACTGTGCGTGCTCAGAGGTCCAGGTTTCCGGCCAGGAAGGGCAGGTCCACCTGGGTGGGCGCTGCACCTGCATCGACCCACCTAGGCCAAGTATATTCAATTCAGCCACTAGGATCGACCAGGGTTGCCCACCACACCTCCCTAACTCTCCTAAACCTCACTTGGATCACAAACCAGGCTTTGGCGTGATTCTTTTTCACGCAGAACCAAGGACCGAGGGATATCTGTCCCCAGGGAGATCTGACCAACCCAGGAAAGCTCTTTGGAGGCAGCAGGAGTGGACGTGAGTGGCTGGTGGATACTGTTCAGATGCATGGCTTTCTGCTTGGAAGGGGTTTTAGTCTCGGCTGACAGGATCAGAGGAGGTAGTATGTCTGGATCACATAGTATCCATTTCCACAAATGAGCTGCCCATTCTAAAGTCCTGACAGTGCCTTTGGAAAACACTGTGCTTTGGAATGTCACTCCTTGCAGAGGGCAGTGGGAGGGGCTGGGACCCAGGTATGCTGCCCCTTACTCCCAGTTGCCGGTTTCTGGATCCTGATTATATCTCTCACAGGATCAGTTAGTGGGCTTGTTGTCGGCCTCAGGCTTTGTTCACCAAGGTCGTCCAGCTAGGTGGTGGTGTGTGTGCATGAGCAGAGGCTTCCTGCCAATCCCCCATGAGTTGAAGAGCTCCCCTGGTGTGGGCTCCGTGAAAGAGGTGCCCCAGACAGCAGGACTACCCAGGAGGGTGGGCCCTGCAGGAACCGGAGGGCCATTCCCCCTGTGGAATGACCTCAGAGCCCCGCCTCTCTCACTGTCCAGCTGCCGGGGCTGTGGACCCTAAGCTTCATAGACACAGGGTGAGGCGACTGCAGCACCTGCTTTTGCTGGTCTAATCCAGCCTGAGATCATCCTAGCATCAGCCCTCTGCCAGGGTCTTTTTTTCCCTCTCCTTTTATAGGGGCTCATACAACAAAAACCACAATATGTGCAAACACCTCTGATATAAGGCACATTTGTACATTCATTGCCCTCATTATTCTCAAAATATCTTCTCTTCACCCAAGCCCCTTGCCTCAGCTCCTCATTCCCCCCGCCCCCATTCTCACTACCCCTCATCATAAATCCTTCATCATTTACTAATTATTATTTTGTCATAACTTGCACTGTCTGATGTCCCCCTTCACCCCCTTTTCTTTTGAGGTTTTATGTAGATCCTTGTCATCGGTTCCCTGGTGCCAGCCTACCCTCCCTCCACCCTCCCATTATCCCCATTCATAACACTGGTCCTAAAGGGCTCATCCACCTTGAATTCCCTGTGTTTCTAGTTCCTACCTGTCCCAGTGTACATTCTCTGGTCTAGTCAGATTTGTAAGTTATAATTGGGATCTTGATAGTGAGGGGAGAGGAAGCATTGAGGAGCTAGAGGAAAGTTGTGTTTCACCGTTGCTGTCTAGTACCCTGTGTAGGCTTGTCTTTTCCCCAAGACCTTACTTAAGGGAATGTCCAGTGTACTGCAAATGGGCTTTGGCTCTCTACCCAGCATTCCCTGTTCATTCACAATGAGAGTTTTTTTGTGCTGGTGTTGCCTGATCCCTTTGATACCTCGTGATCGCACAGGCTGGTATGCTTATTCCATGTTGGCTCTGTTGTTTCTGAGCTACATGGCCGCGCGCTTACCCTTCAGGCCTTTAAGACCTCAGACGCCATATCTTTTGATAGCAGGGCACCATCAGCTTTCTTGACCACATTTGCTTATGCAACCGCTTAGACTTCAGGGAACGTGTCGGGAAGGTGAGCATCATAGAATGCCAATGTAATAGAACAAGGTATTCTTGCAATGAGAGAGTCCTTGAGTGGAGGCCCAAAGGCCATCTGCTACCTTAATAGGACACCTATAAAGATATGGACATAGGTGTATTTCCCCATGCTCACAGATAAATATATTTACATCTGTGCGTGCCTTTCTTTAGACCTCTATAACTGGCCCGTGCTTCCTAGGTCGCTCTGCTATTCCCTTTCATTTCCCTCTTGTGCCCACTGCCATGCTCAGTCTTCATTTGGGTTTCAGTAAATCCTCTTGGTTCCTTCACCCTTGATCACGCCCTACCAGGATTCCTACATCGACCTCACCACGGATTTGCATCCACTTGTTGTTCCCTTGTCTCTGGGTTTCTTGACATCACTCCCTTTCCCCCCAACTCCCTCTTTCCCGTGGCCCTCCCCCGAAGCCCTCCCCCGGTCCCCTTTTTCTCTCCTGCAGATTGTGCATCCAGCATCTCTTTTTAGACATACAGTAGAGGTAATAACATGCACAAACACAAGACAGAGCGAAAGCAAGCACCAAAAGAAAGAAAACAGCCAAAATCCAATGACCATCAAAGAAAACACAACTCCTCAAGAAAGGAAAGCTCGTTGTTAGTTCACGGACTGTTTGTTGGCCCTTAGCAGTGTGTTCCAGTCCAGTCTGTGCGGGCACCAAGTCCTGCCCCCAAAGTCCTCCTTTGGTATTCCCTGGGCACCTTGTTGCTCCACCTCCTTGCTCTTCTGCTGCACCCCCTTAGTGCTATGCCTCGGTGTGCCGGGATCCGTTCCTGCATTGTCTCTCCAGTGTTGTCCCTTCTAGGGCTATGGGTCTTTGAGGGACGTCGTGTCTCATCTTGGGCTGGCCATGTGGTCTTCTGTGTGGACTGTCTTCTCTGAGTGGGAACATCATCCTCAAGCCTGGTGGGCCAGGATGTGCTCCACTCTCCCCTCCTCCCCCTTTGTCTGCTCCGTATTCTCCATCAGATATGTCCCTCTCCCAGAGCTGCAGATTCAGTGCCATCCTATGAAAAAACATATTTGGTCGAGTGAGGGGGGCCTGGTGGGGGAGGATCTGCTCAGATCTTTTGAGGGTCCAGGAGAGGGTGACTGCTCAGCTGGGCACAGGCATATGGGGCTCTGAGCTCTGGCTCCAGACACTGGTTGGGAATGTGGCTTTGTTGTTAACCAGTTGTGTTCCTGTTGGTCAGTACCTGTGTCTTTTTGAGTGAGTTTTCTCATCTGGAAAGTAAAGGTATTCCAGGGTCTAGTGTCCCATGTCACTAAGTGATCGAGAGGGGTTAACCCGAACCTGATTCAAACTATGTGGACATGTCAGGCGCATTCTAGATCTGGGGTGGCGATTCAGAGTCCAGGACAATGATAATGTCCAAGAGGTGATATAGGTGGCTTTGTATTGAAACGGGAAGCCCACTGTGGAGGTTTTGTCCTTCCGCTGATGGCCACTTCAACTCCTGCTAAAAGAGTTTCACTGGCTCAACAGCCGAGCCGGGAGCCAGTGCCATGAAAACCATGTGGCTAACTGGGACATAGGGCAGAGAGACATTTTTTACCTTGATGGCTTGGGAAGCCCCCCAATCTCCATGCAAACTTTCTGGTGTGAGTACTTTGGAAGCAATCATAGGCTGACAGTAATTCCAATCTTTCCTTTGACCATGTGTCCGTTCTCTTTTTTGAACCTGAGAAGATGGCCCCTGTGTCCTCCAAGATATTTCCTGGCTGGCCCCCAACTTGGACAGTTAGCACGGGAACCTGGGGGCCAGTGAAACAGAGCCCTGAGACATTCCTTCAGCTTCCTCAAGCGTTATTGTCTCTCACTTGGGTTTTTCTAGGCGAGGACGAGGCCCGTCCTCTCTAGTGGAGGTTTGTCCGTCTCTCCTGGAGTTTTCAATGCAATGTTTTTTCCAATGTCTGTCTCTTCTGTAGTAGGCACCTGGATCCTTCCTTCCTCAGGGCTTGGCGGTGCCACAGGCCAGTCTCTCCGTGAGTGGGCCATGATCTCTTTTTCTGAGTCTCTGTTGTGTCTCATGGCAATTCCTAGTATTTTAGCTATTTCTTTGTCTCTGTCGTGGTAGGGTCATCTGTGTTGTGATACACCCCATAAGACACTTCTACCAAATCACGAAGATTGTTCCCTTCAAATGCTTCCCATTTCTTTTTCATGTCTGAGGCGGGCTGAGTAATAAAGGCAATACTTATTTCCCTCTTGTTTTCGGGGGCCTCTGGGTCATTGGGGGTACAAAGAACGCAGGCTTCCATCAGCCACTCTAAAAAGGCAGGCAGGCAGGCCGACAGACATTCGCTTGTAGGCTCCTGAAAATTCTCACTGACCTTAGATAAATGCATAGGTTTCCTAGTTGTCCCGCGGAGGCCCTGCAAGAGAGACTGGTGATACCTGGCTAAGCCCTCGGGGCCTTACTGGGAGTTTGGGTCCCACATTATTCGTGGAGTGGTAAAAAGAGTTTCTCTCCACTGGGGAGTGCCCGCTGGCTGACCATCAGTTCTATTGACTGCTTTCTGGGCCTCTTTCTGGAAGGGCTCCCCTTCCTCTGCTGTGAACAGCACCTGCAGAAGTGGCTGGCACTTGTCTGAGGTGGGCTGCTGCATGTGGAAAAGCTAGTGTAGCAAAGAAATCAGACCTTGTGGTTTCTCAGACAGGGGGTTTTGTTTATTCCAATTATGCAATCCTGGGGGAAAAAATGGGACATAGACCCAAAGAGGGACTCTTGGGGTTTCCCCAGGTGTTTGGGCTGCTTGCCTTAAGCAGAGAATGCTGCTGACCAGTGATCCTTCTTGGGGGGTGGAGAGGACATGCCAGCCCTAGTGCACGTGTTGGGGGGTGACTTTAAAAGAAGTGGTATTTCTCTTCCTTTTGCCCCCATGAACTGATAGGCAGGCAGCGGTCACAATGGGTCTTAAGCCAGCTCTCCCGCTCCTGAGTCATCCTGCAAAGTGGGATAAAGAGGACGGGGATGGGGAGGGGAGGAGAGGGACGGCCTCCACTTTGGTGGCTTTAGGAATTTGGACCGGTTGTCTTTCCTGGTCATGCCATGTTTCGTGAAATCTTGGAGAAAAGAACCCATTAAGTTGGGGGAGGGAGTAAGTCATTTATATATGCTGGCTTACTAGTGGCCCTATCAAGTCACACATCAATTTTATCTAACCCTAACCCTAACCCTAACCCTTACCCTAACCCTTACCCTAACCCTTACCCTTACCCTTACCCTTCAGAAGACCCCACCAGAAAGCCAGCCTTTGGTGGTGGTGGTGGTGGTGAGCCCTTTTCAGTATATAATGTCTGGCTCTACATTTTGCCAGACCTGTTAGATTGACTAAGTGCCCTTTTGGCATAGTGGTTACAAGTTGAGCTGACATCACAAAGGCCAGTAATTTGATACCACCATCAGCCCTGTGGCAGAAACCTGGTGCTTTCTGCTTCCATGGAGTTAGTCTTGGAGAGTCACAGGGACAGAGCTACCCTGTACCATAGGATCCTGTTCAACAGGGTCCCTCAGTATGAGCTAGTATTGACTTGATGGCCATGAGTTTAGATGGCAATTTTGGCTTCCTTTTAAAAGGAACCTCATTCAGTGAACTGACTCTTTCTGGTCAATCCTTTCCTCTGACTCTGGTCTGAATGTAGCACCTCACCTGGGGAGTGAAGAGGTCTGAAGCTTGGAGCTGCCTCCCAATGAAAGAAAGTAAACCATGATAGTTCATAAAGGCACTTGTGTAAATTGTAAACCACCAACCTTGGCTTAATTCATTTTTTAATTGGATAGAAATACTCTAATTATGTTGATGACAAATAAACCAAACATATATATGTGGATACACACATACACACACACAAATACACACACACAAGACGGATGTTTAGGGGCATCTACCCAGCTCTGTCAGAGAGATTTGTCCCAGGTCTGGGCATAGGAGTCAGTCTTCTTGCATTTCAGTGTCTGGCTCTGTACCTGACCTTAAGCCTCATGACCTTGATCAGATTGCTTAACATCTCTGAGCCCTTTTGGCAACACCGTGTATCAGGGCTGAGAAGGGGCACTGAGTAAGCCCTGACACATGGTGGTGGAGGGACTCAGCCAAAATAAAGCATACAAGGGTAATGACAATGGCATTCTCTCCAGTGTGGGCCTCAGAGCAGCTCTGGTTCTAGAAAATCCCACAGAAATAATTTTACCAACCTGGGCCTTCAGCCCTCATGCCAAACTTAACACGTTTCTAATCCACACAATGTTTACAGCTTTGGGTTCTCATCCCTCTCCTTCTTCCAAGAGACCAAGGAGAATGGAGTGTTTGAGCAATATCCAGGCCACATGACCATCTTTCTCAGTTCTTAACTCACCTTTTCCTCTCTCAAGCACAACTTTAATGTTTCCATGAGTGTCCGTGGCTATGATAAAGAATACGTGTTATGGGAGGTAATCAGGGCCTGCGTCTTCCATAAACCATTGCCAAAGACTCTTTACAGATAGGTAATGGTAGGCCCATATGTTTTACTTACCTATTGCTGCATAGTGACTTTCAATCCCACTCAGTGTATTATTTGCTCATAATTTTGTAATTTGAGGAAGGTTTGGCTGGGGCAGCACATCTCCACTCCACGTGGCATTGGCCAAACCAGCTCAAGCAGTGAGACCCGGCAAGATGGGTTTGCTTTGGTTCATAGGTCTAGGGCCTGGGTTCTTGCTGTTGCATTGGCTCCCCAATTTCCCTCCATGTGATCGTATCATGTGCTTGCCTTTAGCTTCCTCACAGCAGGGTGATTTTCAAGATAGATTTTTTTTGTCAGGATAGTTGGGCTGTAGGCCCAGTGACAAAATCCCTTAAAGGGATTAAATTGAATGCATAATTTAATACGTGACTGCCAAATATCCCCCAGAGCACACAAGTTGAAACCACAAGACTTCTCCCTAAGAGAGGTTCCTTGTAGCTTTTGATTGTCTTCTAAGTCCCTTTTCCTTTTCCACAATAATGTCTGGGTTGCTTTATCAATCATCTTCTTTCTTTTTATGTAGCACTATCTCTGGCTGTTTAGTCCAAGCCAATGCAGTTCCTTCCCAAAGTTACTGGGTTTCCCTTGCACTGGATTACATGATGCATTCAATTTTATGAAAGCCATGTCCCCACATCTCTTTGAAATGGGTCCCTCTCTGTTTTAGGTTGCAATTCAGCCTATTTAGGCTGTAGCACAGCCTTCTGGAGACTCTTAGAAAAACTTTTGTGTACACGAGACTGTCTACAAGGCACTGGATTACATTCTTTTGTGATCTTAGTACAGGGCATGAAAGCTATCTTCTTGATCTGATCCAACGCAGAAGCCCTGCTCATGCCATTCCTATTATGGGACATTATTTTTTGGCAAGAAAGACTTGGGGTTGAAAAATAGGTTTTGTTAGGCAGATAGGCAGGAATGAGATGTCCATTGACGCATGCCCAGGAGAACCAAGCATAGAACAAAAGCCTAGGTTTTCCCGCTGGTGGGTACGGATGGGCGTTAAACCTGGATCAGCCCACCTGGGCCAGGTGATTGCAATTCAGCCAATGGGATCGACCTGGGGTCATTCACCATGCCTCCCCCCGGGAATCCTTGAAAAGGCAGGAGCGAGGGGGAGAAAGGAAAAACTGGGGACAGGAACTGGAGAGAGAACTTGAGAAAGAACATGAGACAGGTCTTTTTTTGGAGGAAAACTTAGGAGAGAGATCTTTGCGTGACCTCGAGCAGTCTCTGCCAGGCTGCATGGTGGGGAGCAATCCTAGGGGTGGCGCGTAAAACCTGAAACTTCTTTTAACTTTCATTAAACTCACTTGGATCACGAGCCAGGCTTTGGCGTGAATTCTTTCTCATGCAGAGCCAAGAACTGAGATGTAACTCTAGCCCGGAGAGAGATCTTACAGTTCATATTTAAGTCCAGCAAGTCCCTGCTCCTTCACAGTTCATATTTTCTGCTAAAAAAAGCACACAACTTAACCCCAAACAGAAATAACTTCTTTAGCTTTTCTTTACCCTTCTGTAGTTTATAATTATTTGTCTGTTGCCTCCATTGTTAATGACGCTGAGAGTTCAGATTCTAGATAAAGCAGAAGAATGTCACTGCCACCTAAAATAGTTGCTCTTAGTGTTAGTTGGTGCCCAATCAATCCCTGCCCATCCACTCACTTGCTGCCATTGAGTCAATTCTGACTCATGGCAGCAGAGTATACTTGCCCTGGTAGGTTTCTGAGACTATACATCTGTACAGTAGAAAGCTTCAGCTTTCTCTCTCAGAGCAGCTGGTAGTATTGAACTGCTGACCTTATGGCTAGCAGGACAATATGTTACCAGGGATCCTTTTCAAGACTGTTCCCTTTCAGAAACAGATCACCAGGCCTGCTTTCCTAGGAACCTGTGGGTGGGTTTGAAGCATCAACCTTTTGGTTAATATGCAAGTGCTTAACAAATGGGCTTTATCGTGGTTTGGAAAACCTAAGTCACTGGTCTTTTGCCTAAAGAGTCACTTTCAATGGCCCTGGCTTGTTTCATGGGAAGGGCCAGTTCAGGGGCTCCCGGACAGATGGTGGGGTAGGATCCTTATTTAGTAGGGCCATATTGGGTGGGGCGGCAGGGAAGTGTGTGTGTGCTGTATGCGTGTGTAATCTGCATCTTTAACAAATGCCCCCCCCCCACTCAAATGAGAAACACTGGCGCCAATTGTCCCCTGCCTCTCTTGCTGCTGCCTTTTTTGGGATTTTTCTGGCTTTTAGCAGCCCTGGAGGCCCCTCCTATCTAGGCAGGAAAAGGAGCCAATAAATAAGTTCACACTAAGGTGCTAGAGAGTGATAACAGCTAATCCCTTCCAAGGGCAATTGCTCTCAGAAAGAAAGAAAAAAAAGAGAGAGAGAGAGAGAGCTCAGGGGGTTGGGGGGAGCAATTTAACTCCAATGAAGAGTGTCCCCTGGAAGAGTCCTACACTTTGTCGCTGCAATGGGAGTCATATATGAACATGTGTGTGTGTGAAACCCCTCGCATCAGTCTCTTCTTCTGCTTTTGTGTAAATTGGACTTTAAACACATTCTCTAGGAAGTGTTTGAATGCCTCTGTTTATGGAAGCTTCTTGACAGAAGGGGGATTTTTGTCTCTTTTGTTCAGTGAGAGAGCCCCAAGGTCTGGCATTTAATAAGTAAGTAGCAAGCTGGTTGAATGAATGAGTGAATGAGTGAATGAGTGAGTGAGGTAAAGAAGCCTTCAGCAGCCTTCCATGTCGAGACTGGCCCCCTCAGAAACCTGGCTCTTGTCTAAAGTGAGGTACACCTCTCCCCCTTCCCATTTCATGCTTCCCCGTGGTCTGCCTGGGATTGAGCTGAAAAATGATTTTTCATGCATGTCATCCTAATTATATCATTATCCCTCACAGCAAAGCTCTCTGACCACCCTGAAGACCTGCATTTAATGTGAGGAAAGGTGATTTAATGGAGTGGAGAGCGCAGCATAAAACAGACAACCCTTTCAGAATAGCAGAGCAGGCTGTCCCTCCAAGGGGAAAGGGACAAAAAGGGAAAAGAAAAATGGCGAGGGAGGGGGGGCAACTCTCACTCTCCTAATAGGCTGAAATAAGAAGTCATTTTGGTCAACTTCATCAGAAGACAAACCTGAAAGGGGCCCCTTGCCCTCCCCGCCAGCGCATAACTGACTTACCATGCATTTTACCGTGGAGCTGATTATGCGCTGAGTTGTGGCAGACGGGGAGAGTTTATTGACATATGGTCTCCCTTCACACCTTTTGTTACAGCCAGACATCAGGGACTGAGCTGCAGGATATTAAAGGATTTGGAAGCGTTATCAAGGAATGGTACATATTTATCAAAACCAGGGTGATATTACAAAGCTGGGTTGCTGCTACACCTGGGTGTGTTATGTGATTAAAAATAATGACAATGCATCCTCTTGATGGATTTTGCACCTGGGCGAATACTGAGCAGGTCTGCTGGACCACCCTTGGTCGACAATTCACAGCTAACAACCCCTTTGGTCTCAGAAGAAAATTGTGGCTGCTAGCTCACACTTGGAATCCAGGTAGGGCAATGTTTAAGCACTTCACTGTTAACCGAAAGAGCAACACTTGGAATTCACCAGCTATCCCGAGTGAGAAAGATGTGACCATGTGCTGCCACAAAGATTACAGCCTTGGAAACTTTCTGGGAGGTTCTTTCCTGGCCTACAGGGTTGCTCGAGTCAGAATTGACTTGACTTCCATGGCATTGAGCTGTTTTGAGTTTTGAATGGCTGAATTGGAGACTTCAGGATTGCAGGAAGATTTGAGAACAGCCTGAAATATGCAGGCGACCAGCCTTGCTTGCTGCAAGGGAAGAGGAGTTGAAGCACTTACTGATGAAGTTCAAAGATGATAGTCTTCAGTATGGATTACAACTCGAGGTTAAAAGAACAAGAATCCTCACCACTGAACCAATAAGCAACATGATAAACAGAGAAAAGATTTAAATGATGAAGCATTTCATCTTACTTGGACCCATCCACAACCAACGCTCATAGAAATATCTGTAAAGAAATCACTGGATAAATTGCTTTCAGTGAATTTGCTGCAAAAGGCCTTTTAAACATTTTTTTTGAACCAAGGTGACTTTGTCACCTTAAAAACTCAGGAGTATCCTATCCCAAGGTATGATTATTTTCATGTGGAAGCTGGAAAATGCATAAGGAAGTCCCATGAGAAGAATTGATGCATTTGAAATATGGTCCTGGTGAGGAATATTGAATACACCAAGGAACTTCTAGGAGAACAAACAAATCCATGTTGAAAGAACTACAGCCAGATTGATTCTTAGAAGCGAGGATGGTGACATTTGGCTTCATGTACTTTGGGTGTTATCAGGAGGGACCAGTCCCTGGAGTTGGACAGCATGCTTGGTCAAGACAAAAGGAGGACAAACCTCCACAAGATGAGTTGACACAGTGGCTCAAATGTAGGAATGGCTGTGAGAAATGCGCAGGGCAGCGTGTTGTTTTGTTCTGCTGTACATAGAGTGGCCATGAATTGGAACCAAATTGACAGCACCTGGTTACGCAATGGATTAATGGCAAGATCAACCATTCAAAACCACCAGCCACTCCTCAAGAGAAAGATGAGGCTTTTTTACTCCTGTAAAGAGTCACAGTGTCAGAAAGTCACAGGGGGAATTCTACCCTGTCATATAGGGTCACTGTGAATCGGCATCGACTCTACGGACGTGAACGGCAACAACAACAACAACAAAACTTACTAATGGTGGCTGGGTACCTGCGCAGACACCCATCCACTCGCACTGGAGCTAAGTTAGTGGTTTCAGCAGGAAGCTTACCTCGGTGGTTTCCAGAACTCCCCTGGGCTGAACCAATTTACACCAGGTCTTTCAAATATTCCTGGTACCCCGGGCATCTCTCATTTCCCAGAGTTGGTTGCATGACTTAAGGCCTGATGATCATGGGGCCACATGAAGGACGCCTATGTGCTCCAACCACTGCCTTCCTAGAGAGTGCTGTGGACAATTGCCTTCAAGTCAGCCAGCTGACTCATGCGGACTCCATGCGCTACAGAACTCAATGCCCACTGGTCCTACCCCATTCCTTCAATGGGTTGTAGATTTGACCCCTTGTCAGCTGGGGGGTTTTCAGTGGCTGATGGCTTGAAGGAGTTCACCAGGCCTTTCCTCCTAGTCTGTCTGTAGGCAGAAAACATCGCTAAAATCTGTTCAGCATCATAGCAATATACCAGCCTCCACTAGCAGTTAGGTGGTAGCTGTAACAGGAGGCGCACTGGCCAAGAATCAAACCCAAATTTCCTGCATGGCTAGTGAGAATTCTGCCATGGAACCACCATTTCCTCTCTCCTGGTTTCTAGTGTTTATGTATATAAGATTTCAGTACCTTCTAACAAGCAGTAAGTAAGACTGCACCACGGGTCACCTCTATTTAGCTCTCCCACAAATTTTTCCACATGAATTATAAAGTGTGTGACAGTTGTAATATGTTTCTCTTTTTAAAAATTGCTGGGTGAACTTAAAACAGCACAAGGAAGTGCCAGCAGAGCAAAATGATACCCACCTGCTTATTTATCTTAAGAGAAGAAAAGTCGTGAATGCATTCACTCAGGTGAAAATATCATTCATGGAAAGAAGTGCCTAATGGTCACCAGGACCCATGGTTAATCCAGGCGTGGTCATCTGATTCCAATCGATCAGACCTAGGTATAAATCACTTATATGTCTGGGTAATTAAAAGCAAATATAAATTTTCAAAAAAAATAACGTTGCATGGGATAGAAAGAGAATACATAACAACATCAGACATAAATATGCCTCAAGACAAACTCATTGTGCACATCAAGAATACATAATGGCTCTTGCTAAGATGCGTTTCCCACTAGACCCTACCCCAAGCCAGTAAAAGCCAGAAACTCTACAGGACACTGTGGATTGTACTACTCTGAAATGGGAGCTGTGTCTCTAGACCGAATTTGGGGCTGTTCGTGCTGAGGACTCACCAATACCTGCTGCAGTGACAACAGTCCAGGTGAGAATAAGGAAATCTGGATGACAGCCAGGATATAGGAGCACTGAGACCTCAAATTGCTTCTAGGCGAGCATGGCCTAATGGGCTTCCATTTCTGCACCTCTGGCAGGAGGAGTTTGTTCTGGAAAGTAATGGTTTCTAAGGAAGTATTTCTTAAACTTTCACATGCATGCACTTACCCAGGTTCCTGGAAATCGGGCTGGGGGGCAGATTCTGATTTTGTGGGTTCAGGGTGGGGTCTAGGATCCAGCAGTTCTAGAGGCCCTGGTATTCTTGGGCTGTTAACCACAAGGAGAGTAGTCCTAAACCACCAGCCACTCCTTGGGAGAAACATGAGGCTGTAGACTCCGGGCAAGAGTGACAGTCTGGGAAACCCACAAGGGCAGTTCTGCCCTGTCCTGTAGGGTCTATATGAGTCAGCATCAACTCGATGGCATTAGCATGGGAGAAGCTAATGCTGATGTTGCAGTTTCCTTGACCTATCATACTTTGAGTGGCAAAGTCCCAAGGGCCTTCCCGGATGTAATGGCCAAAAACAGTAGTGTTCACCCTTGGTCATACTTTGGAATCCCTTAGGAGCTTTCAAGCCTCCCATTGGCCTGGCCCCATCCCAGACCAATGAAGCAAGGCTTAGTGGAAGCAGGATTCAGGTCACGGTCAGTGAGAAAGCCCCCTTGGCAATGCCAACGTACAGCCAGTGCAGAGTCGAAATGGTCGACGACTCCACATGGTTCCATATACTTTGGTGAAGCCAGCTGTTTGGGCAAGGTTTTCAGAGTTACCACCCATGTAGACTTGTTGGTGATAGTGCATTAAATAGAGCACATGCAGTGCATTGCATGAGTGGCCTATGTCATGCAACCACACCAGGGGGATGTTAAGCCAATTTCTCTGGGAAACCAAGGGTGTTGGCTCCATCCTGAACGTTGGCAGGTAATGGACTGACACAGAGGAAACTCATTCTCTTTGTGGCGGTGCACTAATGGGTTCTTCACAGAAGGCCAAGTCCATGGCTTCGGATGCAGATGCTCACAGGGCTGAGGGAGCAGGTCAAATCCTAAGTCCGAGGTGGGTGTTTGCATATTTACATGCCCTCACTGCCATCAAGTCCATTCCAACTCACAGGCCCATGGGACTGAGTAAAATGGCCCCCGTGGGTTTCTGAGACTGTGATTCTTTAGAGGAGTAGAAAATCTCCTCTTTCTCCAGAGGAGCGGTTGGTCATTCAAACTGCTGACCTTGAGATTAACAGTCCAACTCCTGACCACTCTTGCTGCCGTCAGAATTCTATTTATATACACAAGTATATATATATATATATATATCCTTTCCCAAAAGAACTCCACATTTTCAAATCATTCTTGACACTCATGGTCTTTTTTCCTTTATAGCCATGCCTTTGGTTGAAACACAGATATAAGAGAAATATTTATCTACTTATAGGAGTACAAAAGGAGCTTTGGTGGCATAGTGTTTGCATGTTGGGCTGCTAACACCAAAGTCAGCACTTTGAAACCACCAGCCACTCCGTGGGAAGAAGAGTCTGTCTACTCCTATAAAGAGTTACAGTCTCAGAAACTCACAGGGACAGATCTACTCTGCCTCACAGGGTCACTATGAGTCAGCATCACCTCCCTGGCAGTGAGGTAGATTTTGGTTTCATAGAGATACAAGTCAGTCCTGAGCTGCTAAAGACAAGGTTGGCAGTTTGAACCCACCAGCTGCAGAGAAAGAGGAGGCTTTCTATTCTCATAAGGAGCTACAGTTTCTTAAATACCCACAGGGGAAATTTTAACCTCTCCTGTAGGATCAATATGAGTCAGAATCGACTTATCGGTGGTGAGCAAGTGGAGGGACCCTAAACAGGTTCCGGTGGACCTTAAGAGTTCTACTCATTGTGCATGCTCTGTAAAATGTAAACCAAGATTTTACTTTTGCAAACATTATATTTTCTAAACACGTCTAACTGTGAAACTATACTCGCATGCGGGTCTTTGAACCTGGTCAGTGGTCTGGGGAAGTGAAGGGCCCTGACATCCTTTGTTGCTGTTAGTGCTGTTCAATCATTCTGACGCCACAGGGACCTTCTTTGCAACACAAGGCAGCACTGCCTGGTCCTTTGCCAGCCTCAGAGGTAGTATGTTGGAGCCCATGGTTTCAGCTACCGTGTCCTCCAGTTCACCAAGGAGTTTCCTCTTTGTGCTGCTTGCTAAACCCGTTTCTGAGGAGTCCATTCCAACTCACGGTGACGCCGTGTGGGTCAGCACCACGGGACCCCACAGAGCTTTCAAAGGCTGGTCGTTCAGAAGTCAATCAGCAGGCCTTTCTTCTGAGGGGCCTTGGATTTGAACCGCAAACCTTTTAATCAGCAGTGGTTGAGCGTGCTAACTGTTCATATTACCCGGGGACACCCAACCCTTCTTACCCTCATCGATTCATAGGAGATCCATCTCCAATCCAAGAGGGCAGAGAAGATAGATAATACAGCCTGAGCTGCGTATGTCAGGTCCAAACTTTTCAGTGTCATGGAACAAATAGCCAAAAACCTTGATGAAATGGCTGGGAAAACTCAGTCCAAATCATTCCAAAGAAATGAGTAGCGGTGCACTCTTGGGAACTTGCGCTGTGACAGCAGCCACCAGGAAGACCCCGGGAGTCCAGAGCCTTGCCACCCCAAATATGGTCACAGACTAGCAACATCAGGAGCTTGTTAGAAGTGCAAATTCTCAAGCCCTACACAAGGTCCACTGAACCAGCTTGTGCAATTTACCAAGACCACCAACGGATCGGGGTACCTGTGAAAACCAAACCAAACCCATACTCACTGCTGTCCAGTCGAGTCAGACTCAGAGCAGCCCTATGGGCCAGGGTAGAGCTACCACTGTGCATTCCCAAGACTGTAATTCTTTAAAGGAGCAGACAGCTTGTTGTTCTCCTTCAGAATGCCTGCTAATTTAGAACTGCTAGTTTGGTGGTTAGCAGCCCACTGCCTAACCGCTAGGCCACCAGGGCTCCTTTTGTGCTTGTGAGAGGTTGAGCAAATACCATTAGCAACTAGAGAAGAACCTGGAAGAAGAAGAGCAGGGTCGGAACTGTGAGTCAATTTGATCATTAGCACATTTCTGTGTTCACTTATTCTGTTCCTTCCCTTGTGTATTCAGTCAACAATTCTTCTTTGAACATCACCTCTGAGCCAGGATCTGTGATATGCTAATTAAGCTGGTTTAGGAAAGGGGTCTGCCTAAGTGACTCCTGCTTCCTGGCTTTGCCTGCTTCCAGATCCCCTCTCTTTACTTCCTTCCACATTAGAAGCACATCCTTACATGTGCAGCTGATCCCTAGGTCAGGACCGGAAGTTACGTGTTGGCATGCATGCATGCTCATAGCTCGCTCAGTGGGAGTGCAAAAAGTCAATTCCTTCAAGAGCCTAGCATAGTCTGTAAGGTTGGGATGGTGTTAAAAGTGGTGGGGTTGGTGTTAGTTCCCGTTGAGCCCATTCTGCACAGGATGCCTTCATGTGACAGAGTAGAAATGTCCCCATTGGGTTTCCTAGTCTGTCATCGTTACCAAAGGAGCCCCGGGGGGTACTTTAAGGGAAGTGTTAGACTGTCAACTGCAAAGTCAGGGGTTCACACCTACCACCTGCTCCGCAGGAGACAGATGAGGCCCTCTGCTCCCATGAAGATTTACAGCCTCAGAATCCCATGATTTGGTCGCTATGAGCCAGGGTTGGTTCCATGACAGACCCAAAGCCCACTTTCTGTCGAGTTGATTCCAACTCATGGTGATCTTATATACTTGTTGTTGTTGCTGTCGGGTGCCATTGAGTGGTTTCTGACCCAAAGTGACCCTATGCACAACAGAACCAAACACTTCCAGGTCCTGCACCATCATCACATTTGTTCTCTGCCTGAGTTCATTGATGCAGCCACGGTGTCAATCCAGCTCGTTGAGGGCCTTCCTCATTTGTGCTGCCCCTCCACTTTACCAAGCAGGATGTCCTTCTCCAGGCAATATGTCCAACATATTTGGGAGGCAAAATCTTGCCATATATGCTGTCAAGGGCACTCTGGCCTGACTTCTTCCAAGACAGATTAGGTTGTTCGTTTAGTAGTCCATGGCAGGGTAGAATTTTCCCTATAGGTTTCTGAGATATTATGTCTCTATAGGAATAGATAGCTTCATCTTTCTCCCACAGTGAAGCTGGTGGGTTAGAACTGTTGACTTTGCATTTAGTAGCTCTGTGAGTAGCCCGCCATGTCACCAGAGGTCCTTTGCGTTTGATGGCAGTGGGGTGGAATGTTTACAATGGCAAGACCTTTTTCTCATGCATTGCTACTGACCGCGGTCTAAAGCCCAAGTGCTTAGCCATTGGGCCACCAGGATTCTTCGTGGTAAGGATGTGTTCCTGCCAAAGTTCATGAACACTACACAGCAGTGGGGTTTTGGAACTGCTAGGTAGTTTAGCTTAGGGACTGAGGCATCCATTACGCATGGTGAGCAGTCTGAGCCTTTGTCCCATGAACGAGTGGTACACTGCGCATGCTCAGAGGCTCAGGTTCCCAGCCAGGAAGGGGAGGTACACCTGGGTGTGTTCTGCACCTGAATTGGCCCAACAAGGCCAGGTGAATTCAGTTCAGCCAATGAGTTCAACCAGGGTCACCAGCACGCCCCACCTCTGGGAGTAATTTAAAAGGCAGGAGCACAGAGCAGACCTCGTGACTTTCAGGGAAGCTTCTAAGGAGATGCACATTTCTGAAGAGCCCTGCAGGTGCCTTTATAAACCTGAAACTTCTTCTAATTCTCATAAAACTCACTTGGATCACAAACTAGGCTTGGAGGTGAATGCTTTCTCGTGTGTAGCCAAGGAGCAAGGTATATCTCTATCCTGAGAGATCTCACAGAACCATTGATTGCCCTGGCATGTTTTGGAGTCCTGATGGTGTCATGGTTATGCTTTGTGCAACAGTTTAAAACCACTAGCCACTCCACAAGGGAAAGATGGGGCTTTCTATTCCTATAAAGAGATACATCCTCAGTAACTCACAGGGGAATTCTACCCTGTCCTATAGGGTTGTTATGAGTCAGCATTGACTCAATGGCAGTGAGTGAGTGCCCTGGCAAGAAAGCCTTGGGTATCTACATTGACTCTCAGTTTCTGGTTAGCTTTTCACCACTTCACCCCATGAACTTGAACTGCAGTGGATGAGGGTTGGGAGCGCTGGCTCTGGGGCTGCTTGCTTGAATTTTCACATCATGGCCCTGCCCGTGATGGGACCTTTGACAGTTGGGCAAATGAGCTCAAGCCCGAGTTTCCTTTTCTGCAGCATAGACTGAGGAAGGAGATGTCTTCCTTCTTGTGTGCTAACTGACTTTTACCAGTTAGTATGAATTAGATCTTTCCACGAGGAAGATCAGGGAGAAGGGGGAAGGATGAAGCAACTTGGATAGAGGTGAAGGCAGCGTGAGGGGTCAGAGAGAGATGAAAGGACCACCATGTCACCTTTGACTACTCTTAGTGAGGCTGGCTTGGAGTGCAGGAGACGGGGAGAGTGAGGACACGGGCTAAAGGCAGTGCTCATTCATTACTTCCGGGCAGAGTTCAGCCTTTGGCATGCTTGTTGGATGCTGGCGCTGTGTTCATCCAATGAAACTTCAAAATTCTGTCCTGTCATTAACCCTTTGTCTCTCCTTTGTTCACGATTTAGAACTTCTATTCTCAGGTTCTCTTTAGAGCCCCAGGAAATCAGAAGTCACAAGTCACTTCTGTTTACAGAGAGGCCCCCAGCATGCAAAGGCAGGAGGGTGTGTTAACAGCACACCGGTCCAGTGGCTGGTCACGCCCATGCAGTACATTCTCCATCCCTTAGCTCAACAAAAGGAAAATCACCAATGAAAAAAATTTTTCTTTTTCATGGATATGTACTTTTTCAGTTCCCTCCCCCACCCATAATCTGTGTGAATTACAGTAGAACACACACACACACACATACACACAATTTTCTGCCAGAATGTGTTACTCCAGTACATTCTACCCTCCTCCCTCACTGCCTCCTACCCTTTTTTCTCCTATCTACTTTCTTCCCATGACACCCAATGGACAGGTAGGGGAATTCAAAATAGACCCCAGTCTCAAATGTAGTTTAAAGCTCACTCACGCACTGCTATTGTGCCAGTTCTGACCCATAGTTACAGGATACAACTGTCCTTGTGGATTTCTGAAACAACAATTCTTTGTGTGAGTTGAAACTGCCCTTTCTACAGGAATGCAGCCGGTGCGTTTGAACTGCCAACCCTGCAGTTAACAGGTCACTGTGAAGGGATTTTGCCACTTTGCCACCAAGGATCCTAAACGTAGCATGAGGAGAACATTTATTAAATCTTCCATGGTACACAGGCAAGGGGGAGACCTGAACTACAGTTCTCGGGATTCTTGGTGCCTCGCAGTGGACAGTTCCAGCCGCATCGGATCCAGGCTTCCCAAGATTTCCAGAGCCACCAGCATAGTCTTTGCTCCTCTCCAGGATTCACAATTGCTTCCTGGTTGCTCAGGTATATAGGAGTTTAGTGGTTCTCTAATGCAATCATCCCATTTTGCAAAGAAGGTGCTGATGCCCAGATCGGGGAGAAGATTATCTGAGGCCACTGAGAAGGACACCATCACCTCAAGTCCTTCTGACCCCCCACAAGTTTCTGACAACAGCAATGAGCTCTGGGTTACCTACTCAGTCTTTTGAAGCCTTAGCCAGCTGATGCAGCTGCCAGTTGGATTGATCAGGGTATGTGACCCAGAGCTCCTTAGAACGCGCCCCTCCCCCAAATGCAAATTTACTGCCATAGAGTTGATACTGATTCATAATGACACTATAAGGCAGGGTAGAACTTCCACTGTAGGTTTCTGAGACTAACTTTCAGCCTTTCTCCTGAGAAGTGGCTGGTTGTGTGGTGGTTTAGATCTTGCAGTTAGCAACCTTTTAGCATGAGAGGTAGGGTCACATTTCTGTTCTGATTATGCTCCATTTTCTGAGATGCCAGTGCCGAGGCTCCCCCCCTGCAGGTAGCAGTGAGATTTTTCTCACTAAAATGCGCTGGATGGGAAACTTGGGGCAAGTAGTGCATCGCAGCCAAGGAAGATCTCATTGACAGTGCAGTACTTGAATAAGGCAGGAAGACACAGGAGTGGCCATCTGGCGGTAGGGAAAGTGTTCCAGGTAGGAGACAGTCAGTGCAAAAGGCCTTGTGATTGGGTTCTCCAAGCTTCTTCCTGGTACAGCAAGGAGACCAATGTGAGTGGGGCATGACACTCTGTGTAATGAGGAAAGATGATCACTGTGTGGGCCTCCTGTATGATTGAGAAGCCAAGGGGAATTTTTAAACCCTAAGCCAGATCAATGCTCAAGGAAGCATCAGTCAAGACATCAAACGATACGTTGCATTGGCTAAATGTGCTACAACAGATCTCTTAAAAAGACTGAAGATCAAGGATGTTACTTTGAGGACACTGCCTGATCTTGTGCGAAATCTCGCCATGGTTGTTAGGTTGGAGTCCATTGTTGCAGCCATGGTGTCAGCCCATCTCCTTGATGATCAGTCTCTTTTCTTGTGGACCTTCAGTTTTACCGAGCATGATGTCCCTTTCCATGGACTGGTCTTTCCTGATAAAATGTAGTAGCTACCAGATTGGATGTCATGCCTTTAGAACAGTGGTTCTCAACCTTCCTAATGTTGTGACACTTTCATATAGTTCCTCATGTGTGGTGCTCCCCCCAACTATAAAATTATTTTTGTTGCTACTTCATAACTATAATATTGCTACTGTGATGAATCGGATGACCCCTGTGAAAGCATTGTTCGACCCCCCCCCCAAGGGGGTCGCGACCCACAGGTTGAGAATCACTGCTCTGGAACTTTTTCATCATAGAAGAGAGTTCGGTTGCACAGCTCTGAGTTAGAGGGTGAGACGGGTTATTTGACATTCATTTGCTGATGTGTTTGCGAACCCAGTGGAAACACTCGGGAATGAGCATCTTCTTTAGCCATTTTCCTGGATCATTCAAATGCCATCTCACCTGTGAATGCCTCACTCCATCCTTGGCTTTCCATACTTGCCATATGAAAATGGGATAATATTTCAATACTTAGCATTATATATAACCCAGTATTTGGTAGTCTGCCTCAAACAGATGCGAGTCTCTCTCTTTTTCTACTAGTATTTAATTTTGTTATGTGAAAACATACAAAGCAAAATCTGTTCCATTTCAACCCTTTCTGGACACAATGTTCAGTGACATTGGTCACACTCTTCATATTGAATTAACATTCTTTTTCTTTCTATTCTAGGTGTTTCCTTTCTTTTTACTTAATCTCTCTGCCACAACCCTCTCACATATATTTTGACTTATCTGTAGCCCATTTAGTTTTGTGCTGATTTTTTAAAGACTGCAATACTCAAGGATGCAATCCTTTAAGAGCTAAATTGTTATTTAGTTTAAAGATGACTTCAGGGGACAGTTTCAATTCAAGATTTGAAGAGTAACTCAGGGTCATAGTCTCTGGGACTCTTCCAGTTAAGTAAGTCCAGATAATTAAAGAATTTTAAATTATGTTCCACAAGGTTCTCCCTTTCTACCAGCATCCTTAGGAATCATGGTGCTATGGTGCCTGCTAACCTCAAAGTCAATAGTTGAAACCACCAGCCACTCTGCAGGGGAAAGCAAAGGCTTTCTGTTTCCTTAAAGAATAGCAAGCGAGGAAACCACAGGGGGTGTTCTATACGGAGTCAAAATTGACTCCATGGCAGTGAGTTTATGTTGTTATCGAAAAAAGAACACATTTTAATGGGGGCTCTGACAGATAATATAACAATCCATAAATCAATTAGATCAAGCGAGTTTGTACATATGCTGCCACCATCATTTTCTAAACACTTTCATTCTACTTGACCCCTTTGATATCAGCTCCTGTTTTTTCCCTCTTTCCTCAACCCTCACACCCTTACTAAATTATATATAAATTAATATCTTTATACACACCGTCTTCTGTGTCCCTTTACCCATATTTCTGTTATTTGGCCCCTAAGTTGTGTGTGTGTGTGTGTGTGTGTGTGTGTGTCCATTGTTATCAGTTCCCTTTTCCTCCCCTTCCCTACACAGCCACCCTGTGCCCTCATGGTATCTGAGTCAGTTCGAGTTGACTAGAGAAGCACATTCATAAACACTCATGTGTCTTAAAAAAGCTTTATATAGAAGAATAATTGTATATTAAGAAAACATCCCAGCCCAGTCCAGACCACGTCCATAAGTACGAAATTAACCCATATATCCAACAACAGTGTGTAAATTTTTTTCAGACTTATGCAACACATGCAATGACACCAAGTGCTGGAAGATCACAGGGCAGTCGGTGGAATGTCTTATGGACCCAGTGGAGGTGGAAAGTGGCATGGGTCTCCACATGACTCCTCCCCGTTCAAGGCTCTGGCTGCCGTCAATGTAGATCCATGTATCTTGTCAGCAGGTATATCAAGTCATGGGTGTCTCTCACCCCCAGGAAAGAATACAGGAGTTGCCAGAATCCTCAAGAGAAGGCCATGCCCACATTGAGACCTCACTGGCTATGGCCTGAGTGACAGTCTGGACTCCACCCCTATGTAAGATGATGGGAGATTAAAAAGCTACCACAGTACCGCTACTCCCATTGCTGTTCCTGAGGACTTTATCTGTCCTGGATTCCGTGCGTGGTTTCTATTTTTTTTTATGATTTTTCTTTCAGCATCTATCTGTGGTGTCCCTGATCTGAATGCCCTGATGCAGTATCTGTGAGTCTCCTGTGAGCAGGGACTGTGTTCTCTACATCTGGGTCTTCTTAAAGCTTTGCAAAATGTTGTCATTTAAATAACACTCAATAAATATTTATTGAAGGAATGGCATTGCAGGTGACAGTCAGTACCTATTCTCCCATCAGTTATATGGTTGGCGGTCTTTTTACCTCTCAGACATATAGCTGAATCATTACAATGTGAGGGTCTGAGCCTGGTTATATTATTGGGACATGTAGTCAAAAGACAAAATATGTTTGCCTAAAGCACCTTTTGAGTATGATGTTTCAATAAAATAAATTGGACAGATCCTGGCAGCAGACATGTTTCAGCCGCTCACAAGGTATGTGGCTTTGGGTAGTGTACCCTAAGCTCTGAATTCAAGGTAAGTAGTTTCAATGGTCAATTGCATGTGAGAGCTGGACAGTGAGTAAGGAAAACTGAAGAAGAATCAATGCATGTGAATGATGTGCAAACAATACCGAAAGTCGTCTGGGCTGTCAGAAGAACAAGCAAATCCCTCTTGGAGAAAGCACGGCCAGAATGCCCCTTAGAAGTGAGGATGGCAAGTCTTCATCTCACATCCATTGGACATGCTATCAGGAGAGACTGGTTCTTAAGAAAGGACATAATGCTTGTTAAAGTACAGGGGCAGCAAGAGGGAAGAAGACCCTTGATAAGATGGATGTCCACAGTGGCTACAGCAATGGGCTCAACATGGACCAACGACTGTGGTGATGACACAAGAGCAGGCAGGGTTTCATTCCGTTGTACAGTTCCGGTCTCTGGTACAAAGGAAAATAAGTTGCCCTATCCTGTGGGGTCGAGGCTATTGTGCCTGCTGTGTATTTTGTCCTAAGGACTTGCAGTGTTGTTCTTTATACAGTGTTGTTGTTATTAGCTGCTTTTCGGTCCATTTTGACTCATAGCGACCCCCATGCATTTCAGAGTAGAACTGTTCCATAGGGTTTTTAAGGCTATGACCTTTTGGAAGCAGATATTCAGGCCTACCTTCCTTAGGCACCTCTTGGATTCTGGGTGGGATTTAACTGCCGACCTCCTGGGTGCTAGTCAAACACTACCCAGGGAGTCCTCCCACTGAATCGTGTGAGTGTATTCCCACCTAGGGTGCTCCTCTTCCAGTACTTGTTTGGACGGTATTCTCTTTTGATCCATAGGGTTCCATGGACTCATTTTCAGTAGTACATCATCAGGTCTTTCTTCCCAGTGTGTCCTAGCTTGGATGCTCTGGTGAAGCAGGTCCAGAGTGGCTTGCTCTGGTTATAATCGTAGCTGGTGACACCGCTTACAGCAATCACAGCTATAGACAAATGACAACATGATGACAAACTGACAGATGGGTGGCAGCCTAGGGACGGAATGATCAGCACAACACAACCTGAGTGGAAATCGAGCTATGGAGTCTCTGAGAGTCCAGGCTCTTCGTCCTGGCACATCCTGGGGCAGGGCCTGGAGCCAGGAACTGTGGCTGCTGGGGTGAGGACCCCCAGCTTCCCCACTTGGCATTCCCTCCCCAAACACAGCTGGCAGCCTGTGGGAATTGTCTTTCCCCTTGCACATGACGGCACTGACGAGCATAACGCAACCCTGCTGGTGGTTAATGACTGGTGACATTATGAGGCCACTGCCCACCTTTGGTTGAGGGAATTTGCCAATGCTCGGAAGTTGTTGGGCTCTAACGAAATGCAACCCCTGCAAGCAAGCACTGAGTCAAGTGCACGAGGTGTGGGGCACTCTGACATCCCCGCGTGACCGTGAAAAGGAGGCTGCGGAGCAGTGGTGGCTGCTGAGGCTCCTTTCTCCTGGCAATACTGGCGTGCTGAAATGGCGGGCTGATTTGCCATGGAAAGCAGGGTTTCATGGGAACTTGAGGATTAAGAATCCACATGCCTGCAATCAATATTGTATGTTCATTGTATAATTTACTTTGAAAGGGAGACGACACAGTTCCCCGAATTTTGGGGTGAAGTAAACCACTTTTTCAAAGGAGTAAATGGATTTCTGTGTTTATAAATCATGCCCACCACTTGGGAGTGCAGAGGAGGATATGGGAGGATGGTAAAGAAGAGCAGCAGGAGAGGACCTGAAGACCTCATGTTTCCTCAGGGTCAGGGGCCAGGCAAAACCAATGTCCCTGGAACACCACTGTCTCTCTGGAATGGTATTAGCACAGCTTGTTACTTGCATACTGTACTGAGTTCATTCTGACTGGCAGCGCCCCTATAGGGAAGAATAAACATGCCCCAATGAGTCTCTGAGACTATAATTCTTTACTCAAATAGAAAGCCTTATCTTTTTTCCATGGAGGAACTGGTGGATTCAGAACTGCTGACCTTGTGGTTAGCAGGCCAACACCGAACCTACTATACCACCAGGACATTTCTGTTTAGCCTAGAGACTTTCAAATGGATAGAACAAGACCCATCCCAACCCTGTTCACGGCTATCAAACCCCCTTTCTGTGAAGTCCCCACTACGTTCTGTGAAGTTCACCACTTTCTCCGTGTGTGTGTGTGTGTGTGTGTGTGTGTGAGAGAGAGAGAGAGAGAGAGAGTTATAAAAACAGGAACTTTGACCTCTTTTTAGAACTCTTGCATTTCCAGGGCTTGCTCAACAAAGCACGAATCCCCAGTGTCTTCAACCTGACTTGTCCCATGTGGAAATACACATTGGGGTTCCAGACACACTGAGCTAATGAGTGAGTGGACACTACTGTGCTATCTAAACAAACCCTGTGTGACAGGGCTGCACCTGCCTTACTTAATTGAATAACCAGAACCGTTTTCTAAAATAGGTAATATCAACTTAATCTCCCTGCCATCGAGTCACTGATGATGCATAGCGACCTTGTAGGACAGGAGAGAATTGCCCCCATGAGTTTCTGAGCCTGTAACTCTTGACAGGAGTAGAAAGCCTCATCTTTCCCTCACTGAGTGCTGCTGTTTTCGAACTGCTGAGTTTAAGGTTAGGGACACAATGTGTAGACCAGTACACCACCTGGAGATGCTTGTGTCAACTTTCTATATACGAAAATGAAATGTCGCCAGTTCCGATGCCATCTTCATGGTCACTGCTGTATGTGAGTCCAAAGTTGTGGGCCAATACATCTCAAGGAGAATCGCCTGCATATCCAATGACACATCCCTGCACCAAACCCGATTTCCTTTTCTACTGATCAGCCTTGCTTAATGACTTGGCCAAAGTGAGCAAGCATAAATCCTCCCAGCCTCCCTTGCCAGGCACAGTGTGGTTTCTGAGAGCAGTGTTTCTTCTACAATGGGAGTGCTCATGCTTTTGCCACACTCGGCAGATTCTATGAATATTTTGACTTTTTTTTTAAACTTATTTGATCATAGAGCATGTTTCCCTTTTCCCTTTGTATGAGATGACAAAATTTCACTCACTTCCTAGTCATCCAAGGAAAGAGTAAACTTCCCTGCCCTGCCAGCGAAGGGCTTGGCCAATAGAATAAAAGTGGAAGGAGTTGTGTGCCACTCTAGATCAGAGGTTTTAAGAGAAATGGTCCTTTTGTTGTTTACCTATCCTTCAAGAGGAACGAACCCTGGTAATATAGTGGTTATGCGTTGTGCTCTTAACCTCATGAGTCACATGCAAGTCTTTCAATTTCAAAGCCTGATTGTTCCCCTGCACAAAGCTAACAGAGATAAGCAACAACTGCTTGTAGGCTGGAAAGATTGCCCGAACTCAGTGTACTTTGTGGATTTCTTACTGCCAGGAGAAATACAGGCGATGTGGCAGGTGACGGTCCTAGTATCTCTCAGCTGCCAATCAGAGGCAGGTTCTGAGCCTTCAGGCAGGGCCACTGGAGGAAGTGGCTCATGGTGCTGCTGGCATAGTCCATCCCAGGTCAAGCCCTCTGAGGTGCTGGGTTACAGAGTTTTGGATTGGCACTCAGTGAGGGCTGCTTCAAAGCTCCTTCCTTTCTTAAACTTGCTCCTGCAACCACATTCTTTCTGAAGGTCCTTGGCAGTAAGCCGAAATCCCAACCAATTTGCTAAGTCAGGACAAAATGCAAAATTGATGGTATCGAGAGACATTAAACCACCTACAACCTTTTAGACCATGTCAACAGATCATCTGTAGCCTCAACTGCAGAAACAATTCACTAAATCCTCTCTGTTTCTCCACAAAGATTAGGAATGCCCTTTATCTTTTCAAAACAGGTATTGGTCTGGCACCACTTCGGTTCCAGCTGAGGTAGTGGATTCCCCTGAGCTAAGCTCTAGAGAGGATCACTTAATCTTCATTCAAGATATATGTCATGAGGACTGTAGATCATGCAGGGACTGCACAATCCCTCTGTGTCGGCAGCGGCTGTATCACAGCCTGGCCCATTGGGAAGAGAGACGGACCCATGGCAATTATAAGGCAAGATGCTGAGGGTGCTGGGGTGGTCTAGGGATACAGGAAAGGAACTATTGGGCATGGAGGCAATTATGAAGGGTTCTTTTTTCCCATGGACCAAACCCATGCCAGTTGCCATGAAGTTAACTCTGATTCATAGGGACTCCTTTGGGCCAGAGTAGAACGACATTCTGTTGTTTTTTTTCTATAACTGATTTTGTTGTTGTTGTTTGAAATGCAGCACCAGGCCTTTCTTCAGAGACACTTCTGGCTGGGCTTGAAGCTCCAACCTATGAGTTAGTAGCCCAGTATGTTAACCAACTGCACCACCCAGGGACTCCTCCATGTGACTAAAGAATGACTTAAGGACTTCCCCCACAGACCCAAACCAAAACCAAATCCACTGCCATGGGGTTGACCTCATATATGGCACAATAGACTGGTTCTGCTGATTTTCAGAACTGCACATCTTTACGGGAGCAGAAAACCCTCATCTTTCTCCCAAGGAGTAGCTGGTGGGTTTGAACCATTAACTTTGCCATTAGCAGCAGCCCAACTCTTAACCCATTATACCACCAAGAGTGGTTCAATTTGGAAAAATAGTATGTGATCACCTATCTATGAAGGGAAACCCCTCTCATAGAGTGCACTTACACGAATGAGAAAGAAATGAGTCCCCAAATGCCCGTCTTAATCAACAATCTGGGGAAGGGTGTTCTGGGAAGCAGCTTTCAAATGTGCCTGGAGATTATACAATTAATCAACCTAATCCCTGTTTTAAAGAGCCCTGGTGGTACAATGGCTAAGGACTGGGTGGCTAAACAAAAGGCTGGTAGTTTGAACCTACCCATGGGCTCTAAAGGGGAAAAGACCTGACGAGCTGGTCCCATAACGATCTCAGCCTAGGACACCTTTGGGGGCAGTTCTACTCTGTCCTGTAGGGTCACTATGAGCTGATATCAACTTAAAGACACACAGCACGTTTGACTCTACGTCATTTGTTGATAGAGTTTGTGGAGAGCATTCTGAGTAGAAAACAGACTCAGGGGCATCTGACATCAACCAGCAACAGTCTCTTTCATTGAGAAAGACTGTGGAAAGGGATGAAGAGGGAGCTTCCAAAAGCGTGTGGGAAAATGATACGAAAAAATAATGGAATTTTGCCATGAGCTTTTTGAAGCTCTCTTCATGAGAGCTAGTCCTCCATGGAGGTTTCTAGAAAAGTGAAACATGAAGGAAGATGCTGGTAAGTCCCACTGAACAATTCCAGGGGAGATTGGGTCTTGACTCAGAGTACTTGAGCATTCTGGCTTATTCCTCCAAATAGCAAATCAGACTAGACCAGGTTCTGAGACTCAAGGAAGGCAAATAAGACACACCAGGCCCATGATTCAGACTTATGGGGAAAGTCACACTGGAGAGGGAAGGCCTCTTTACCTTGTGTGCCTGACAAGTGTCTCATTTGCATAATCTAAAACCCAGCCCTGGAAAAAAGGCTAACAGTACCAGCTTCAAACTTGTATTTGAATCTTGTCTCTGTCACTTATTAACTTAGCCACCTTAAATCCCTTCCTCTAGTTTTCCATCTGTAAATGAGGCACAGTTCCAATCATAGGGCCTTCAGTAAATGGATATTATTAGCTAGGCATGCACTCCTGTGTTCTAGGCGAGAGTTCTCAGCCAGGTTTTTGTGGGAGCTTGTTCTTCAGGGTATTGTCATAGATGAGTGTGTCACCCAGATTCCTCTCAGGGCCAAGAGAATGATTTCCCCAGCTGCTGAGAGAGCCACTGATAGAAAAGGTCCCAGCTGTCTGGCCCCTATCAGGATTGCCTCAGCTGATGAGAGCTCATCCAAGGTCTGCTCCTTCCCCAAACTAACCTTCATCCAACGACTTGTCAATGTAGGGGTATAAATGGCATAGTGGAGACATTTGACCCCCCTGTAACTTCACAAAAGGCACTGGAGGAAAATCAAGATAAACAGCCCAAGGCTGATTCCTATGAGACAGAGATCAAAATGCCTCCACCCTCGTTTCTTTTCACAGTTTCTGACACCAACCATCCCTACCATGACACTCTCTTCTTCTCTGCTGGGTTTGATAATCCTTAAGTGGCAATGGCCACACAGAACTCGCAAACAATACTTATGTTTCTGGGGTTAATTGGGGACCTAGCAGGTGACAATTCAGGATCAGAAATGACTGGGGATATAGTTCCTCAGTCAGGACAGTCTCTTCCCAGTGGTGTCCAGAGGCAGAACTTTTTCTGGTCCTTGGCCTCTGCCCTGCAGCTCCTTGACCTCTGCTCAGCTTGGGACCGTGTGCAAAGTTCTTTCAGCTCTGCTGATAAGTGCGTTGAGGCAAGCCCGCTTTGTCTGGAAGCCTTGGCCCAAAGACACTCAGCTTTCTCATTCTGTGTGCTGGCGAGCTCCCTGTTCTGGGGTCTTGGTGCTGCTGCCTCTGCTTCCATGAGCTATTTATCTGCCACTGTTTTTCTGTGTCTCCTGATGCATCCAGTGTCAGGGATCTCTGTCTCCTGGACAGAGGTGGTGCTCAGAGTAATGATCCTGGGTCCAAAGAGCACACTCCACTGCTGGCTCGTCTTTCTCGGTGCTCTTGAAACTCCACTTTCTGTTTCTGAGTTAACTCACCCAGGATGACCATACCGACCAATCCCCACATTAGGGGTCTACAGGTCTTATTTGAATGGTCTCACCTCTTCGAGGATGCCATGCACTTTACTGATATTATTAGCATGCTATCTACTTCCCTCGGTGGCATAGTTCCACCCTGTCATTGGTAGGAGTTACAAAGAGTATAGCTAGAGGAGAACTAGTAAGCAATTCGCTGCAACGTATTAGGCTACAAAGTCCCAGGCTACTGGTCACCACTTGGCCAGGTCCCAGTTACAGAGCTCCCTGTGATGGCTCCTTTTGCATATCAATGTGGCGAGGCTATGGTGCCCAGTTTTTTGGTCAAACAAGCATTCATCTATTTGCTCTTGTTTTTTAAACATTTTATTAGGGGCTCATACAACTCTTATCACAATCCATACATATACATACATCAATTTTATAAAGCACATCTGTACATTCTTTGCCCTAATCACTCTCAAAGCATTTGATCTCCACTTAAGCCCTCCGCATCAGGTCCTTTTTTTTTGTCCCTTCCCTCCCTGCTCCCCCTCCCTCATGAGCTCTTGATAATCCACAGATTGTTATTTTGTCATCTCTTGCCCTTTCCGGAGTCTCCCTTCCCCCCTTCTCTGCCGTCCATCTCCCAGGGAGGTGGTCACATGTGGATCCTTGTAATCAGTTCCCCCTTTCCAACCCACTCACCCTCTACTCTCCCAGTATCACCCCTCACACCCCTGGTCCTGAAGGTATCATCCACCCTGGATTCCCTGTGCCTCCAGCTCCCATATTCACCAGTGTACAGCCTCTGCCCTATCCAGTCCTGCAAGGTAGAATTTGGATCCTGGTAGTTGGGGAGAGGAAGCATCCAGGATCTGGGGGAAAGCTGTGTTCTTCATTGGTACTACATCGCACCCTGACTGACACATCTCCTCTCCTGAAGCCCTCTATGAGGGGATCTCCAGTGGTCGACATTTGGGCCTCTGGTCCCCACTCTGCACTTCCCCCTTCATTCTCTATGGTATATATATCCATATACACACACAGAGATATATATATATATATTCCTTTTTTTTTTGCATGATGCCTTATACCTGGTCCCTTTGGCACCTCATGATCGCACCGGCTGGTGTGCTTCTTCCAGGTGGGCTTTATTGCTTCTGAGCTAGATGGCCGCTTGTTCACCTCATCTATTTGCTCTTATGAAGGAGTTGGTCTCAAGCAAAATAGAATAACTTCCATAATGTGGGAAGGGGTAAACCTATCAGCCAAAGGCCTTCAGCGCACCCTAGGGTGTGTTCTGACCATTCTTATTCTTGTCTTTTCCCATCACCTAACCTATGGATTTTAGGATGAACATCTACAGAGCTCTTTAGGCTGTTGCCTGACCTATGAATTTGGAACTTGCCATTCCCCCATGTGAGCCAATTCCTAGAAATAAGCCTCACTCTCTGGGGCTCTGGTGTCGTAGTGGGTGGCCCATTGGGCATCCAACAGCAAGGACATCAGTTTGAAAACACCAAGGGCTCCTTGAGGGAAAGATGAAGCTTCGTAATCTCCTGAAGAGTTACAGTCTCCAACGCCCAAAAGGTCAGTTCTATACTGTTTTACACAGTCACTTTGAGTCCACCTTGATGGCAATGAGTGGCCGGTGCAGTGGTTAACCATAGGAGCCCTGGTGGATATATCGATATCTCCAGTTACAGCTATATAACTGGTTTGGTTTCTCTAGGGAACACTGACTATGACACTCTCCATAGGCAGGGCTGAGACCTCTGTTGAGATTTCCCTCTTGTGCCCTTCCTTGATTCCCCCCACAGGTGCTTATTCCCTGCGCATTCCTCAATAAATGTCAGGAATCCAGAGCTAATTCCATCACAGTGTCTCCTTCTTCCAGGGAGTCTGAATGGCTTCCGGGGAGTATGAACTGCAGTCTCCATCCAACGTCCTCCTTCTATTTCTATGATCTGGATCTTATTTGGGGCTCATTTGGTTGTAAACAGGCAAAGAGACCAATACTTGGAAGAGAGAATCCTAGGAAAATGGAAAGGTGGGGAGAACAAGAGGACAGCTGGCTCTGTTGACGGTTCCTGACCACCACTGGCATGTTCCTGTGTTCTTTGTGTCTGTCTCTCAGGGCACATGCTGTAATCTCGCAACATAGACCGCCTAATCCACATGGCGGGACATGTGCTTCTGAATTATGCTTCTTAGATGCCAGGCCACTTGCAAAAGCGGGACTTTCTTTTTCGTTTTTTGGTTGGAAATGCTCCAGAAAAAGCGTCTAGTTGACACATCTTATGTAAGTGTCTCCACTGGGCCAATGAAAATAGCCTTGTGACCGTATTGAAATGTGGTGTCTTCCCCAGAGAACTGATGTTTCAGCCAGTGTGGTAGTTCACAGGGCCAGATAAGAAAGGGGGTTGGGACAGATTAAAATAATAATAATGTCTATTTTCAAAGAATAGGGCCTTATTATTTTTCGGATGCCCCCATCCGAACACCCTACTACTGAATATAGGCAGGAGGTAGGGCCCACCTGTCACTCAAGCAGCTAAAAATGTACAACACTTGCTGTAGCAGCTGCTAATGTGCCCATGTATTAGCACTTGGCACCCACCACTCCCATAAATGCCAATGGTCTCACAGGAAGCACATGTAACTCCCCACACAGGGAACAGTCATTGAGCAGACAGGGGAGTTGACATCCTCCAGGACCTAATGCCACTTTAACCAATGACACATGGGGATAGGTGGAGCCACACTCCAGTTCCCTCAGCCTTTGGGTGGGACAACTACAAGAGGATTTATACTGTCTCTGGGAACCTACTCAATGACATTTCTTTATCGGCCCCTTCCCTTTGCTCTATCAATATTACCCTTCTCTACTGTTCCTTCCTGGAGGCACCTCCCAAGGAAACAATAGTCTAGCTGCCATTCCAATTCTAGTGGATTCCAATTCTTGGTGACCGCATTCATGTGAGTCAATCAGAACTGTGATTTCTGCAGATTCTTTCTCTCCCCTTTTTAAGAGTAGTTTTAAGGACACTGTGAAAGCTTCCCACCATCCAGTTCCAGAACATTTTCATAGACCCTGCAGCCATTAAGCAGTCATTCCCCATTGCCCCTCCCACCCCACCCTGGGAAACCACCAATCTACTCTATGGCTCTACGGGATTTACCTGTCCAGCATATTTGCTCTAAATGGACTCACAATACATGGCATTTGGTGTTTGGCGTCTTTCACTTCATGTCTTGCGTTCACCTGTGTTACAGAGTCTGTCCGAATCAAAGGCCTTAGTTTTCTTGTGGCAGACTATATGTATATCCCACTCTGTGTAGATCACATTTTCTCTATTCTTCTACTGATGGGTATTGTTGGCTTATTGTTTACCTTTTGCCCATAGTGATTAGTGCAGCATCCATCTGGGTACTCGTCTTTCATTCTTTTAGATATGCACTTGGGAATGGACTCCCTGAATCAGCTGGCAAGGGTTCATGACCAAGTGGGTTATGTTGGGCTGCTAACCATAAGGTCAGCATTTTGGACCCTTTAGCTACTGCGAGATAGAAATGCTCTCATAATGATCCACAGCCCCCCAGACCCACCTTCCGCAGTTCTACTCTGTCCTTTCGGGTTGCTGTGAGTCAGAATCGACTCGATGGCAGTGGTAGTGATGAAGCCAGCGACTTGAGAGTGAAACCAGGGACCGTGGAGAATTCTGGCAGTAGCCATGGTGTCCTCACTACCCAGATGCCAGCAGCCACTAGTGAACAAAGGAGGCACAAGCAACATTCTCGCTGACTTCATGCTGGCGACCCGGCTGCCCCTGCTTCCTCAAATGCCATTTCATCAGCTTTACTGGCAAGGGGGTGTACTCCTTATTATCATGTCACCAACTCTTTCAATGGTCCACCTAGCCAGGTGTGATTCCAGACACTGTGCAGCCACCATCAGCGAAGGTGGCTGCCCACCTCATTTGTACACATGCAAAGAATGTGATCATTCTTGGCACTGGTGTCCTTAGTCATCCTGGTTGGTATATTTACATTCTTGGGGAGCTGGGTCAGTGAGCAAGCGCTTCTCAAGGTGCCCATATGATCTGTTTACTGAGAGTGCCAGCCCAAGGATCTGACTTGCCACCCACAGTGAACGCACCTCTGAGGCAAAGGGGAAGGCTTCTTTCTAACTGGGAGACCAGCAGGTCTTCTGCAGACATCACTCCCCTGCAGCACTCTGATGCGAGGCCTTTCATATTCCAAAGAGCAGCATTAAGATTCCCATCTGTCACCCAGTCAGACTCACATGTGCGAATTCTCTTTTCAGAGCAAGACAGCCAATGCAGTGATCTGGGTAAAGGGGCAGTCTCAGTCTGAGGAGACTCAGCCAGGAGTGTAGGGACAGGGAGTGAAATGTGCAGCTTCCAGCTGCCACCCAAGCCTCCTTAGTGCAGTGGCATGAGAGCAAAGAGATAGTCCTTTGTGACTCTTTGACCTCCTTCCTGGCCTTGGTGGAATTAACACTGCTCAGTGCTAGTCTCTTCTGAATATATGGAAAAGATAGCTCAGAAAAGAATAGAGTTAAATAAGAGCAGGACAGAGTAAGGTGGCTTCATGGTGTTGCATTTGTGTGTCTCAGAGCCCATCCTGGCTCACAGTGACCCTCTGTGACAGAGAACAACTGTTCCACAGATTTTTCTAGGCAGAATTTTAAGGAAATGTACCTAGCAGCACAGTGGTTGCATGTGCGGCTGTAACAGAGAGACTGGCAGTTTGAACTCACTGATCCCCATTGAGAGAGTGAAGACATGACTGCCTGCTCCCATGAAGACTCCTATCCTGTTGTTGTCTGTCCATTTGTGGTGCTGTGGTGAGTTGTGTGTTACTGTGATGCTGGAAGCCACGTGACTGGTATTTCAAATGCCAGCAGGGTTACCTCAAGTGAAGAGGTGTCAGGGAAACTTCCAGGCTATGAACAGAATACAAAGAAGGGTTCCACTGCCCACTTCAGAGGAAGTAGCCGCTGAAAACCCTTACACTATAGCACAGTGTGCCTTTCCTTCCCGTCACAGGGAGTCAGAATCGCCTCAATTGCACATAACAACCAACAACACCTTTGAGGAGGGAAATTTCCTTCAGTAGGGCTGGGTGAGTTTAAACTGGGTGGCTTCTTGGTTAGCACTTGAGCTCTGAATCATCTCACCACCAGGGCTACCATCTTCATGATGCAGGCAAATAAAACCATCTTGGTCCTGCTCGGTATTGCCAGCGTCAGCATGCCTTTCTCCCATAAGCACATGTCTGGTGGTTGGACCACAGAAAACCCGGTTGACGCTATTTCCTCATCACCCCATGTGTGTCAGAATAGAAGTGAACCATGAAGTTTTCTTTGATTAAAAACATTTTTATTGTGATTTGGGTGAAGGTTAAAGAGCAGCTCAGCTGTCCATTGAGCAACGCATACACATTTTGTTTCATGTCATTGATAGCAATTCCCACAATGTACCATCACTTCCCCCACATCTTCTTGTTTCTTGTCTCCAAGCTTCCTTCATTCTCAACTTTTTTGAACTTCGTTCTTGGGGGAATGCTGTCTTTTGATCACATGTGATCTATTATTCTACGGTATTTGTATGTCTCTAATGTCATTGTTCCCATTATAGACCTGTCTATTGTTTGGTTGAACATTGAGCCATGATGAGTTCAGTTCCAGACCTGCAGGGTAACTAAGCACCATAGTCTTGCAATTTCACCAGCCTTTATCCAAACAGTAAGCTTGGTGTTTTATCATGTGTGGGAAGCCGTAGCTCTCGCGAGATGTGGGAAGCCACAGCTCTCGTGATGTGGGTAGCCGCAGCTCTCGCCGCCATTACTAGATGGCGCCGGGCATTCAGGGCGGTGGTCCAACTAAGTGATAAACAACCACTTAGCACATGCGCGATGCTGAGATGACGTAGTCATAACTCTACCCTGGAGTATGCAAACGAAGGTTCTGGCGAACTCACCAATCAATGCATGAGGTTTTGTCAAATGCACCAATCAGGGCACAGCACGTCCCCATAGAGAGCATATATAAGCAGCAGTAGTTTGGGGTTTCGGGGTCTTTTACCGCATTATGAAAAATTAAATGCTTGTGGAAGAATCCTGTTGTGGTGTGTCTTTTCTTGCTGGCGAGATCTGGCGCGCGACAATCATGATTTTGAGTTTTGCCCCACATTTCCCTTCTACTCTAATCAAGCCCTTCTAATGTGATCTCTTTCATAGCAGTCGATAGTGAGAGCTAGGCACCATCTAGTTCTTCTGGTCTCCAGTGGTGGAGGGTGATCGTTGCTTGAGTCACTAGTCATTGATTCATTGTGCCCAATCAGTTCTCCTCTTCTGCTGTCCTCTGGATGGGGAGAGACCAACTGTTGCCCCTTTCCTGATTGCTCAGGAACTTTGAAAATCCCAGAGATGATGGTCCTGATCCCCCAGCCTCAACAACTCATTCCCTCACAGTTTTTGCATCTGTCTCAGAGATTTTTTTCAACCCCACCCCGTTTTATGACATTGGTCCCTGTATGCTCCACCATATACCTGGATCTATTTAACAACCAAGGTCAATACATTCTATAAAATTTTCAATGGCCGAGGATTCTGAAGAAGATTGCCAGGCTTCTCTTTCACAGCTCCTCTAAGTGGGTTGGGAATGACAACTTTTCCCTTAATAGCAGAGCTCATTAACTGTTTACACCCCTAGATACTTCTTACTCTTAGAAAACTCACTGCCATCGAATCCATGCTGACTCACAGCCAACTTATAGAGCAGCGTAGAACTGCCCCTGTGAGTGTCTGAGACTCGAACTCTTTATGGGAGCAGAATGCCTTATCTTTCTCCCACAAAGCAGCTGGTAGTTTCAAACTGCTGATATAGCAATTAGCAGCCCAACTTGTAGCCACTAGGCCACAAAGGCTCTTTTTCTTCTTAGCAAAGAGAGGGAAAATAAGCAAACGGAACATTCCCCTGGTGCTTCCCGTGGATGCTGCTATGGGAGCTGGATCCTGAAGGCCCGGATTGGCTGAAGCTCCATTTACACAGGAACACATGCCTCCCTTGTTAGTATTTGCATTGGGCAAGCCATTTCCTGCGCTGACATTTTGCATCTAGTTAAATGCCAGCAACTCCAGAGAGATATAGCTTTTACCTGTGGCTCTGCCCTTCAGGACAAGCCTTTGGTGCTCGATGGGGCTACTTTCAGTCTATGATCTTACATGTCCTTTTGGATCCCTTCGTCTCTTGTTTTGGTTTTGATTAACACAAACTGGATGAACAGCTTCAGGCTTAATATAATCGCTGCTGAATATTTCATTGGGAAATGTTGTTAAGAAGGCAGTTGGCATCCATGATCTAAGGGTATGCATAGAGATTTCTTTTCAGATGGTAAAGTGGCTTTGAATAATTATTGTTATTATTAGTGAATTAAAGACAAATGTGCCTCAAAATGTGAACATTAGGTGCGTGTGTGTGTGTGTGTGTGTGTGTGTGTGTGCATGTTTTAAAGAGCACATGGCTTGGTGATAGAGAGGGCGAAGCACTGGTGAGGAGCACATGACAGTGTTCAGAGAGATGACAAAGTGTAGTGATGAAACAAAACAGATTCCAACCTCACATCCTCTGCTCCCTGCCTCAGAGGGAGGTCGCAACAAGGAGCAGAAAAGCCAACGGCATTTCCTGCCCTCTCACAGCTGGCAAGCGCCACAGAAGGCACAGGGTTTTAATGCCGAGACTTTGCTGCTGTGAGGCAGGGAGGGGGGCTTGCCATAGTTTCCACACGCTGACATCACAAACATACCGCAAGTGGGTGTCGTTAACACACCAAAGTCAATGTTCTCACAGCACCGGAGGCTGACAGCATCATGCCAGTGCACCAGCTTGATGGGCAGGCTCTCTTTGTCCATCCCTGGGGGCTGAGGGCTGGTGGGCGGTATTCTTGTTTTGGCTTCAATAACCTCCATGGTTGGTGGTCCTTGGAGCTCTCTGCATGGCAGCTGCCTTCTTCCCTTGGAGTTGGTTTGCTTCAGTGTTGAATTGAATCCTTTTGTATCAGCCAAGTGATTGGTGTAAGGTACAGCCTCTTTAATGTCACAAAGAAAATCTCTGCCCAGGTGGGATTACATCCACAGTAAAAAATCCCACTCCTGTAGAGCTCACTCCAGCTCATCATGGCCCTCTCCAGGGGGGTTCCATGGCTGGGCATCTTTATGGAAGCACACAGCCACAGTTTTTCTCCAGAGAAACAGCTAGTGGGTTCTGACCTACTGACCTTGTTGTGAATAGCCCCCTTCTTAACGTGTGCGCCAGAAGCCCTGCTCTGCGGTTTGATGAGCAGCCCTTCTGGCCATTGCTAAGGGCTACATGGCAAAGCCATTTGGTAAAAGCAACGTTGTCATCAGCAAAGAATGCGTTTAGCTGGCCTCAGTAGGATGCTCAGCAGGGAAGTGATAAACTGCTTGGCTTGGGTTTTATGCAGGAGAACCATGGGAGTTGAGATGTGCAGTCTCTTGATTTGAACCCAGACACTCTATCTCCCAGCCTGAACTCTCACCATCATACTCAACTTTTGGGGGTCAAATGTTTGACTCACCTGAGAGATGTGCAGGTGAAAGCGTGCCCCAAGAACATCTCCCTCCCATCCCTGTCATCTCGGAGAGTTCTCCAGATAAGGATTGATGGTTCATGTGAAGGGACATATTGTAGCATTTCCCTTGCACTCCTCAAAGGCAAGAAAATGACCCACAGCACCTCGAGTTGCCAGCAGTGCCAAAGGGGATGTGCTCCTTGAGACTCAAGCTGAGTCCCCAGGAGACGAGCTCTCAACTGTGGAATTAGCGCTTTTGAAAAGGGGCAAATCTTCCAGCAGTTCTCTCTTCAGAGGCCCGGCCGTACGCTCTGCAGACTTGTGGGCACGCTCACTCTGGTGAACCCAAATTCTTGGGAGAGGCTGATCTGTCCCTAGAAAACTGGCCACATGCAAAAGCATAGAGACCAATATCTGCCTCCTGCTGGAAGGATCTGGAAGGAGAAGGGTGGCTGGAGTCCTCTAGGAGGGAAGTTGAGAGCCAGGAGAGGCAGCAAAGCCACAGTTCCAGCAGGTGGTGTCCTAAGGCTAAGGGAGCTTGCCAAGGATCAAGTGAGTCCTGGAGGTGTCTGCAGCCCATCTTGCTGAGGGCCTCCATTTATTTCATATATCTATGGATAATGGGAAGGGCCTCCAAGGCCCGCTGGCTGACCTCATATGATACACCGTGAACTATCCACCTTGGCATCCTCCAAAGTCTCTGAAAGCTGCAGCCCCTCCCACCCACTGGCAGCCTTCTTGGACAGGATCTCCTCAACACTGCTGCAACCATGGGCTCACACACAAGGACCATTGTGAGGACGGTGCTGGACCAGGTGGTGCTTCAATCTCTTGTGTGTACTTTTGCTATGAGTCAGGAGCTCACTCAATGGTATCTAACAAGTTATTGTGAGATGACATGAGAGGACTTCGTGGAGGCCCTTCCAAGAGAGGGTTGGAAGATAGCATGGTAAGAGGCCTGGTCAGGAATGTGCTCATTGTGCTCATTGTTTCCATCCCCTTCTCCCGGAAGCCAATGCTCTAGGGAGGAAAGGCAGGCCCAGAGACAGGGAAGGTCTAAGGAAGAGGGAGCGATAGGAGAGCAATAGAAAAGACAGGTTACTCTCCCTCATTCCCAGTATAGCTCCTCAAACCTCAGGTAAAGCCTCTGATTCTGAGGCTGAGGCTTATAATAGGAGCAGACTGAACATTTAATCCCTCAAGCTGCCTGGAAAGTGTGGGAGCTGATTAAGATGGAAAGAGATGAAGAAGGAAGGAATCTACTGGTTACAGATGTGAAAGCACCTGTTAGTGAAGCCTTCTCAGTTTCTTATTGCCTTATCAATGTCATCAGTCCACTTAATGTACTCACTTTCCAAACGCCTATTAACCAATTGTACATACCTTGAGTTCTTTCTAGGAGGCAATATTAATATTCTCATTTCCGAGTTGAGGCCACAGAAGTTTAAACAACTTCTGGTTGTTGTTGTTGCTGGCAGGTGCTCATCAAATTGGTTCCAACTCATAGCAACACCCCTGCATACCGGAAGGGAGCATGGCCCCGTCCTGTGTCCCCCTCTCTGGAGGGCACTTGCCTCAAATCTTTAAATTCAAAGCTTCATGTTTTGTCAAATGAAATCATTTCTTCCGTCAATCTCAGAAATCTTTATGTAAAAACGTTGGAAATGCCTTTCACTCAAGGTCTAGGGAGGCTGAGTAAGGTGGGAGGGGCTCCAGGACAGATGGTGGGAATCACTCCTGCAGGTGGGTGGTAGGTTGGCGAGGCCAGTCTGACTTGCCTCCCTGGTGACTGACCTCAACCAGCAATGGGCAGCTGGACACATGGCATGAAGTGACCTCTGGTCTTCGTGGCGGTGGATGCCAGTAGACCGTCAGGTATGGGAGACCCATGAGAAAATAGGTTACTTTTCTCTTTCTCTCCAAGATTCTCTGTGATCTCTTTATGCTGCCTGAGCCCGCATGCATACTGACAAAGGCAGACATGTGCACACACATGGCAAAGTAAATAGAGACACCCACATTCACAGACGTATCCATCCACGTGCAAATAGGCACATATGTGCACATGCATGGCAAAGCAGACACAGACATCCAAGAATGCACATGTATTCCTGCAAGCTGAGTTCCATGGGGAAAAAAAGATCAGATCTATCACTGTCAAGTCCACTCCAACTCAAAGCAACTGTAGAACACAGAGGAGAACTGCCCCATTGGGTTTCAAAAGCTGTCATCTTGTCAGACACAGTCAGCCACCACTTTCTCCTGCAGAGCAGCTGGGGTTTTCCAACTGCCGACCTTTCACTTAGCAGCCGAGCACTTGCTGATTTTCATAGGAGTCTGGAAATCAGTTTCATTGCCTGCTAGTCACACCTCCTCTGTGAGTTAGCACAGCCTTGTAAGCTTGGAAGGAGAAAAATCTTCCTTCCCGAGGTAGTTGAGTGGTTTTCCCCTGAGGAAATGGTTCAGAAAAAGATTTCCTTCAAGAAATCAGAACACTCTTGAAGAGAAATTTCCTGCCAAACATTTGTTTGCTCGACACTGAGATAAGTGTAGCAGCCCCCGGACTTCTCTTTGGGTCCTCTTTCTCATCATGACTGCTCTGCTCAGCTACAAGGCTCCAGGTCCTGGGAGCAAGGGTGCCCTTCTAGTTGGAACCTCACAGGGCTCCACTGTGAGTCAGGGAAGACCTGGAAACTTGAGCATCCTGAAACGGGCCTGCATAGCAATATCATCTGTCATCAGGCTCATCGTTTCTCTCATTTTTTGTAAGATCATTGAGCCATTGGAGCCATGAGAAGTTCTCTCAGAGGAAGCCATACTCCTCCCATGAATCCAAGAGGGACTGCTTAAAGATTGTTGTCTTCTACTTACAGGAATACCAGCAACCAATTGCCATTGAGTCAACTCGGATTCATGGAGAGCCCAACTGTGTTAGAGAAGTCCGGTCCCTAGAATTTTCCATGGCTGGGGTGGGTTTTTTTCCAGAGGCATATCACCAGGCCCTTCTTGGAAGGCACCTCTTGGTTAACTCAAACCTTTAACCCGTAGTTTGCAGCCTAGCTCATGAACAATACCATCCAAGGACAGTACAGTTACTTGCTAATGGTACCCTGCAGTAGATGAACCAAAGTCAAGTAACTGCCTTAGAAACATCAACCAGAGGAAAGCAGAGTGAACCCCAAGGTTCTTGGGAAGAGGGCCAGAGAGAGAAAAAGGAGAAAACAGCTTTCTCGGGACATCAGAAAGGAAAGGACTCCACTTTGTGGATGCCATAGAACAATCCCAAGCCAAGCATGACTGAGAAACACACCCCACCCAAACCCAGCGGGCTGGATTCTGTCGCCAAGTGTTGAACACCAGACATGTATATGACAGAGCCGCTAGTCGTCCGTGGAAAGAAACTGTTTGCCCATTGTCTGGTAGTTTTGCAGCATTTGAACAACCAGGCCTCTGCTGCCTCTTCTGGCCTGAATTATAATTGCAGCCATAACTCCCAGCATTTCAATGGGTAGAACTCCCTGGGGAGGGCTAACTACCCAAATCATTTGGGAGATCATTTTAGGATTGTCCAGGAGATCTTTGGCTGTGTCTATAATATGAACGATGGTGTCTTTGTTTTTAAAAAAGAAACTTTTTATTGTAAGGTGGGTTAAGATTTACAGAGAAAATCAGCTTTGCACGTAACAATTTATACACGTTTTGTTATGTGACATTGATGACAATCTCCTGCAATGTAATATCACTCATGCCATTGAAACTCTGCTTCCTGTTTTCATTCACCCTTCTCCCCTAACCTTGCCTGCCTTTTGAATTTGGCCTTGGGCAAATACTGCCTATTTGCTTTTGAATGGTTGATGGTTCTGAGGAATGTGTGCTCCTCAGTGCTATGATTCATTTTGGTGTAGTTGTTCTTATCAGGTGCCATTGAGCCAGTTGCAACCCACATTGACCCTATGCCAAACAGAAAGAAACACTACCTAGCCCTGAATTATTCTCCTAATTGTTCCCAAGCTTGAGCCCCTTGTTTCAGTCACTGTCAATCCATCTCCTTAAGGGGCTTCCTCTCTTTCACTGTCCCTCTACTTCACCTGGCATGATGTCCTTCTCCAGGGACTAGTCTCTCTTAATAACATGACCAAAGTATGTGAGAGGAAGTCTCACCATCCTTGCCTTTAAGGAGCCCTCTGACCATACTTCTTCTAAGACAGATCTGTTTGTTCCCTTGGCAGTCCATGTTACTTTCAATATTCTTCACCAGCACCACAATTCAGACATGTCAATTCTTCTTCAGCCTTCCTTATTCAATGTCTGACTTTCACATACTTATGAGGGAATTTAAATTACTATGGCTTGGGTAAGGTGCACCTTAGTCCTCAAAGTAACATCCTTGCTTTTTAGCACTCTACAGACGTATTGTGCACCAAATGTATCCATATGGAATGCGTCATTTGATCTCATGATTGCAGCTTCCAAGAGCATTGATTATAGACGTCATCAAGACAAAAATCCGTGACAACTTCAACAAATAACAACAAGTAAAAAAAAAAACCAACAAACTTCTCCATTTATCATGGTACCTATTGATCAAGTTGTGAGGATGTGTGTCTTCTTGACATTGAGCTGTAATCCATACTGAGGGCTGCAATCTTTTCTCATAAGGTTCACTTTATAAACCTGTCTATTTTTCAGGGGGTTGAATTCAGTTCCAGACCTGAAGGGTGATGAAGGACCATAGTAGTGGGGATCTCACTAGTCTATCTAACCAATAAACCTCATCTTTTATCATTATTATTATTACTATTGGTAGTAGTAGTATGACTTTCAGTTTTCTTACACATTACTCCCCACTCTATCTAGGATCATGTACCATGATCCCTTTCAGAGCAGCTGTTTGTGATAGGCAGGCACCATTTAGTTCTTCTGACCTTAGCATCATAGAGGCTGAGGTATACGCATAGTCCATTACTGATTTGGACTAATTGTTGCCAGGCATCTTGAGCTTCTTCAATGTTATTTGCTCCAGACAGGGTGCAATAGTTTATTGTGCCAGCCTGGCCGATAAACACAAGTAGGATTAATCGAAGGGCAGAGGGATAAATGGCTTCGTGAGCCTCGCCTTGCTTGTTCTGTGCCTCAATTTAAAGGGGTACACTACCTGTGGGATGCCTAGCTTGTGGACTGTGTCGTTGTAAGTTGAGGTCCATTTAATCCCACAGGATTGGAATGTTCATCTCTGGAGCTGGGGACCGACAGTTGGTGACAGTTGGTGACTTGCCTTGCTGTTTGCTGCCTGGGTATATATAGCCCAGCTCTCTCTACAGAAAGGGACTGGCAACTGGCTGCTCTCAAGCCTTAAAGGACTGCTAGTGTCTCACTGTTTTATAATTTAACTGTTAGTTTCTTGTGTTATCTATCCGTATATATTTTAGTGGTTCACTTCTTGTATTGCATATCTAGCTTTATAAATATATGTATATATAATTACTAGCAATATGGTTTTGTCTCTCTAGAGAACCCTGTCCAACACATAGGGTGAGACCAAGAACCGACTTTTAGTTTGCTACTCACTAGCTTTTGAAGACCCCAGTCACTTCCCTGATGGATACAGAACATTGTCTTTGTGAGCTAGTTCGTACCAAATTGATCTTGAGGTCTCTCAGAGCTATGTTCCTGATCCCCCATATTTAGGACACGCTCCCTCAAGGGGTTTTGTTCTAGCTAAGACATTTTCATAACTATGCCTCCTGGATGCACTATTATACTCATGGTCATATTTGTAGTATATGCTAATATGTATATAGAACTATTCTCTGGCAAACCTATATTTATTCATGGGGCTAGTCCCATTCTCCTTCCCACAACTGCTCAGATTTTGTGGTTTTTCTATCTATCTATTTATCTCTCTAGCTATCCTTGTATGTTATTGTTATTATTGGAGTATTTATCTCTGTTGCCTTTAATGCTTGTTGTCTACTGAGAAAGGATAGTGTTTTGATGTTCCAAATGTTTCCCCATTTTCTGGGTTACATGACACAAACCAATAGAAGAAGAGAAAAGAAAAAAATTTAACCCAAGTAATAACACCAACAATAAAACCAATTTAGTCTTTTGGTTAAGAATTAGTCAGAGTTTCCCACTCCTAGGCTAACCCTTGAAAGAAAACGAAGGAGATAAAAGACCATAGGGAGGAAGAAAGGAGAGTGGGAGGCAAGGGAATAAAGAAAGAAGGTGGCAGGGTTGTGTGAACAATTAATGTGGACCTTCTTTGATGTGTATTAAAAATAATATTGACTGGTTTTTTCAATATTCACCAAAAATTATTTATATCAATCAAGAAAACCTCACTACCCTGGAATCAATTCTGACATATAGCAACCCTTTGGACAGAGTATAGAACTGCCCCTGTGGGTTTTCAAGTCTGTAAATCTTTACAGGAGTAGAAAATCTCATCTTTCTCTTGTGGAGTGGGGGTGGGGGGAGTTTCGAACTTCTGATCTTGCAGTTAAAAGTCCAACTCATAATCTAACTCACCAACAGGGCTCCTCCTTTCATCATTAATCTAGACTGTTTGACCTTCTTGGCTTACTGGGTTTGGTTTTCTCGCTTTGGAAGACATGGTACCAAAATACACACCATTTCCTAGCCCCCCAAAAAATCAAAAGTAAGCAAAACAAAACAGGAAAAACTAGCAACCCAATCCAAACCAACTAACCTATTTAGCCATATAGATAAAGGATACTTGTAGTCAACCTCTGTGTTGGGGGCAAGAGGGATGTATGGGGACTGTGGTTAACAGGCACGTGTCAGCTCATCCACAGGGAACATTCAAATTCTAGCTCCAGACTGTTGTTGCCTTGGGGAAATGCAAGGATTTTAAGGCCTGATTTTCTGTTTGTAACTGAGATGCTGAGAATATAAAATTCGATGTGAAATCGTCAACTTTTCAAATATTGGATCACATTAGTTAAAACCACTTTTCAGGCTGCTCATCATCATACTAGCACATCATTAGGCTAAAATCATATCAAAGACGTCTGGTTTGTCCCCTGTGCCCTTTAAGGACAACTGAAACATAAGGACGGGAATGTGACATTCATTCTTCCTCTAGATCCTCACCCCTTGCCTCCATCGGCTGGCGTTCATAGAAGAGGCAGACGGTTTTATTCAACTTCAGCATAATCAGAGTCCTGAGAGATAAACACAATACATATATAATTTCATACTAGTCGTTTTAATATTAGCCCAAACAAAACCAACAAAAACCCAACCTGTTGCTGTTATGTTGGTTCTGGCTCCTGAGGACCCCCTGGGTGCCAGGGAGAAACTACACATCACAGGATTCTCAAGCCTGTGGGCTTCTAGAAGCAGGCCATTAGTTATTTCTTCTGAGGGGTGCAACAGCCCACCTCTTGATACGTTGAGTCCTTAACCATTTGTGCCACCCAGGGTCTCCCAGTCTTCGTATGTGACCCCCAAATTCCTTGACAGGCTACCTATAGGAAGGTAGAGTCTATGACCTTTGCCCTTAAATTGGGATGTTTCATGACCTCTGTGACCAATAGATTATGGAGAAGATGACACTGTGACTTCTAGTTTGGGCAATCCCCTTCCCTCCCACAAAGTGCTTCACAGCTTCTGAAAAATCCCTTCAAAGACTTCTTCTTAAGTGCTCACCCTTAGAATGTCCAGCCTCCACGTGCTACCTCTCAGGACACTTCTCAGCACCCGGACACTATGCTGAAAGAAGCCTGAGCCACCTGGATAGGCCACGTGGAGACACTCCAACCAACAACCCAGCTAAGCACCCAGCTAACGGCCAGCTTCAGCTGCCAGCCCTCTGAGTGCCCCAGCTCCCATTAGACTGCCAACTCATGGGAGACTCCAAGCACGACCCAGTGGCCTCCCAGCAACCACACGATGATGGTCCTTGTTTGAAGCCACTGCGTTTGGGGAGGGGTTGTTTCTTGCCCAGCCACAGGGATGAGAACCTGCATCTCAACAACATGCAGGTGGGTGAGGGGGCTATCAATCGAGCAAGGCAGCTTCCCTTCTTGTCAACTCCTGGGGATTTTTGTTGTTCTTGCCACTGCTGCCCCAATTCCCCAGGAGCTAGAGGAAGGCAGGCAGCAGGCCTCAGGTGGCCAGGAGGCAGGAGCCTTTGTGGGATGCAGTTACAATGGGAGATATAACCTTAAAGGCAGGAGCCTGACTTTACCTTTGCCTCCTGGAGATTTGGGATGCAGAACACCTGTCAAATCCCATCTTCTGTCCAACCCTGATCATATGTCTGTCTTATGTTTGCACACAGGACACAGACTTGTGAACACCCAAAGAACAGGGTCTGGCGCCAAGAAACCAGCGCCACAGGGAACTGATGTTTCTCCAGCAATGGGGAGGGGTGGGATGAGAGGAAGAAAGGAGTACAAATCACTGGATCAAAACAAGGTGGGGAAAGGAAGGAACAAAGGGAGAGAGTGAAGGAGGGAGACTGGGAGGCTGAAGGGAAAAGGCAGGGAAGGAAAGGAGAAAGGTGGCGGTGGGGAGAGAGGAGCGAAGAAGAAATGGAGGAGTGTGGGAGGGAAGATGGAAGGTGAAGGCAGGCAGGAAGACGGGAGCAAAGGGAGGGAAGGAAGAAAAGAGAAAGAGAAGGGCAAGAAGAAGAAAGGAAGGTAGGGAAGAAAGGAAGAAAACAAGAAACCTAATGTCAATGGCACCCTCTATGTTTTTATTTCCTGTTTTTCTGAGGTAGCCTCTTCAGCAGAAGCAAATGGGCTGAATCGCCTCAAACTCTACCTAGGTAGAAAGCACGGGTTTCATTTTGCCCGGGCCTGTGAAAATGTTTGAACTGAGCAGCATTAACACGGAGACAGCGATTACCCCACATGGCTGTTGCGCTCTGATGATACCAAGGCAACGGGAATGGGGGCTCATTATTTCACCAGGTGACAAAAATTTTATTTTGACGTTTCACCCTAAATGTGGGGAAGGGTGGCGTGGGGGAGGAAGCAGGGGCCCTTTGTGGAGTGTCCTCTTGCCATTGCGATGCCCCTTGGCCTGCCAACAACCTGAGGTCCTGCACGCTGCCAGTGAGGGGCTTGGCTGCAGGCCCTAGCCCAGCATTTCTTATCAGATTTACTGTGACAAGTGATGGGAGAAAAGCAAGATGCTGTTAACAGCGCATCCGTTCAGACCCTGCTATTTAGAAATTTGGATTTATATTTTGTCAAAGAGAAGTAGCACTGATGTTAATCTTTGCACTACTCTTGGAAAAAATCATTCATAATCTTATAAAAATAATCCATAACATTTCTGGGGCTCTGAGAACCAAGGGATGGTCAGAAGCATTTTTAGACAGATGTCTCATTTCATCTTCAAAGCAACCCAGTGAGGAATAAGAAAAGTTGGCTTATGACTTCCCTTTTGGAAAGTGAGTCTTTGGAAGCACAGAGAGGTCCAGGTTTGCCCAAGGTCACATAGTCAATAAATTAGAGAGCCTGGATTTGAACCTGAGCGGTCTGTTGCCAGAGGTACTTTTTTTGCACGTGTTTATTAAGGCAACTTGCAGCCCTGGCAAGGATTCAGAAAAATTGAGAATCATTTTTTTAAACAATTTATTAGGGGCTCATACAACTCTTATCACAGTTAATACATATACATACATCAATTGTATAAAGCACATCTGTACAATCTTTGCCCTAATCATTTTTTCTCATCTTTTCCTTTTTTACATTTTATTAGGAACTCATACAACTCTTATCACAATCCATACATATTCATACATCAATTGTATAAAGCACATCCATACATTCCCTACCGCAATCATTCTCAAAGCATTTGCTCTCCACTTAAGCCCTTTGCATCAGGTCCTCTTTTTTTCCCCTCCCTCTCCTTCCCCCCCTCCCTCATGTGCCCTTGGTAATTTATACATCGTTATTTTGTCATATCTTGCCCTATCCGGAGTCTCCCTTCCCCGGTTCTCTGCTGTCCCTCTCCCAGGGAAGAGGTCACATGTGGATCCTGTAATCAGTTCCCCCTTTCCAACCCACTCACCCTCCACTCTCCCAGCATCGCCCCTCACACCCTTGGTCCTGAAGGTATCGTCCACCAAGGATTCCCTGTACCTCCAGCCCTCATATGTACCAGTGTACAGCCTCTGCCCTATCCAGCCCTAGCAGTGCTTCTCTCTATCCTTGTGGAGCCCTGGTGTTGGGCTGGGCTGCTAAGTAGTAGGTTAAAGGGGCTTTCCCCTCCTGTGAAAAGTTACACTCTCGGGAAACTCATGGGGTGCCAGTTCTACCCTGTCCTCCAGGGTTGCTCTGAATCAAGGTCAACTCAATGGCAGTGAGTTTGGCTTTTTAATGTCTCTCCCTGTTGTTGTTGTTGTTGTTAGTTTGCCATCCAGTTGGTTCTGGTCCATGGCAAACCTATTCACAGCAGAATGTAACACTAACAGCTCCTCCTCCATCCACCCAAGTGTTCCTATCCTCAGTCCTCTTGTTGTGGTCACTGTGTCAATCCAGCTCTTCAAGGGCCTTCAACCTTTTTTCACAGCCCTTCCATTTTTCTAAGCATGATGCCTCTCCAGGGACTGGTTTCCACTGACAACATGTCCAAAGTCTCACCATCCTTACTTCTAATGGGAATTCTGGCCGTACTTCCAAGACAGATTTTGTTTGTTCATTTGGCAGTCCATGGTACTGTCAATATTCTTTGCCAGTACCATGGTTCAAATTCATACAGTTTACCTGGGTCTTCTTCACTCAATGGCAAACTTTTCACATGCAGATGATGCAAATGAAAATACCATGGTTTGGATCAGGTGTACTTCCTGCTTAAAGTAACATCCTAACTTTTCAACATTCTAAAGAGCTCTTATGCAGCAGATCTACCCAGTGCAATGTATCTTTTCATCTCTTGACTGCTGCTTCCAGGAGCATTGCTTGTGGATCCAGACAAGACAAAATCCTTGACAACTTCAAGTTTTTCTCGATTTATCATCATATTACCTATTGGTTCAGTTGTGAGGACTTTGGTTTTCTTTGTGTTGAATTGTATCCCACATTGAAGGCCGCAATCCTTGATTTCACCAGCAAATGCTTCATGTCCCCCATCCTTGTCAGCAAGCCAAACTGTGTCGTCTGCATATAGCAGGTTGTTAATAATATTTCCTCCATATCTGATTCTTTGTTCTTCTTCATATAATTTGGCTTCTCTGATTATTTGCTCACCATACAGATTGAAAAAGTATAATAAGTGGGTGCAACCTGGATGCACACCTTTCTTGATTCTTAAACCATGCAATCTACCCTTGTTCTATTTGTGCTACTGCTTCTTAATCCATGTACAAGTTTCACATGAGCAAGACAAAGTGTTCTGGAATTCTCTTCTCAAAACTATCCATGTTTTCTTATGATCCACACAGTCAGATAGCTTGGGTGTTAATAAAACATAAGTAAACATCTTTAGGGTATTCACTGCTTTCAGGCAAGATCCATCTGATATCTGATATCCTTTGTTCCACATCCTCTTCTGAATCTGGCTTAAATCTCTGGGAAACCAAACACACTGCCTTGTAGTTGATGACAACTCATCCTGACCCTAAAGTATAGGGTAGAACTAACTGCCCCTGTGAGTTTCTGAGACTGTAACTCATTACGGGAGTAGAAAACCTTGCCTTTCTCCCACGGAGTGACTGGTGGTTTTGAACTGCTGACCTTGGGGTTTGCAATCCAACCTGTAACCACTGTGCCACGATGGCTCTTGAATGCTGAATATGGTAACTTTCTGTCAATGAATTAATGCAACTGTTGTTGTATTAGCTTCAGTACAATTTGACTCATATGTGATGCCAATGATAGTGTTACATAATTTGACCATTCTGTTGGTCTCCCTTCTTTGGTATGTATACACATATGGATCTCTTCCAGTCCGTTAGCCAAGTAGCTGCATTCCAAATTTCCTGACATAGATGAGTGAGTGCTGCCAGTGCCTTATCAGCTTGTGGAAACATTTCACTAGATATTCCAGCAATTCCTGGCATCTTGTTTTGGGTTAGTGCTTTCCATGCATCTTGAATTTCTTCTTTCCTGACCATTGGTTCTTGCTCATATGTTACCTCCTGAAATGGTTGAATGTTGGTCTATTCTTTTTGATACAGTGACTCCATATTGTTTCCATCTTCCTCAGATGTTTCCTTCATCATTCAATATTTTGCCCATAGAATTTTTTAATATTGCATCTCAAGACTTGACATTTTTCTTCAGTTCTTTCAGTTTAAGATATGCTGAATATGTTCTGTTTTGGTTTTCTAACTCTAGGCCTTTGCACATTTTGTGATAATATTTTACTTTGTATTATCGAGTTTTCCTTTGAAATTTTATATTTAGCTCTTTACTTCATCATTTCTTCCATTTGCCTTAGCTACTCTCTGATTAAGAGTAAGTTTCAGAGTCTCTTCTGATAAGCACTTGTATCTTTTCTTTATTTCCTTTTTTTTATAATTACACTGTGCTTTATTCAGAGATGTTCTCAAAATTTGGTTGGTTATTATCAAGGTTGTATATTGACTCTCGTGTACTTGTTTGCATTTTCTTGAACTTCAACTTGAGCTCACATATGAACAATTGCTGATGGGTTCCACAATCAGCCCCTGGACTGTTTTCAGTTGCTGATATTGAGCTTCTTTTATTGTCTCTTCCCACAGGTGTAGTCAATTTGATTTCCGTGTATTCCATCTGGAGAAGTCCACATTTATGGTCACCTTTTTTGTTGTTGATCACATGTTTGAAGAAATCATTAATCATGCAAAGTTCTAACATACAATCAAGATAAATTGGTAATTATTGGTGATTGGAGTGCAAATGTTGGAACCAAAGAGGAAAGAACAGAAGTTGGAAAATATAGTATATGCTATCAGCAATTTATTGGTCTTGCAAACTCTGTCATGCGATCTCCAGCTTGGTTTCTATCACCAAGACCATATTTTTCAACTACTGATCCTTCCTCTTTGTTTTCAACTTTTGCATTCCAATAGCAATTTGATAGCAAGTCTGACAAATTTGGGACTGAATATGGTGGTAGAATTATTCAATTTCTGCATCACCAGCTTTGGGTGGTTGGTGCATAAATTTGAACAATAGTTGTATTGATTGGTTCTCCTTGAAGGGGCATAGATAGCATCCTATCAAAGATAGCATTGTACATTAAAATAGATCTTAAAATGTCTTTTTGATGATGAATGCAATGTTGTTTCTCTTGATTGTGTCATTTCCAGCAGAGTAAACCATAAGATTTTCTGTTTCGAAATGGTCAATATCACTCCATTTCAGCTAACTAATGCTTACAATATCAATCTTTATGTATTCCATTTCATTTTTAATGACTTCCAATGTCCCTAGATTCATATTTCATACATCCCAAGTTTCAATTATTAATGACGATTTGAACTGTTTCTCCTCATTTTGAGTTGTGCCCCATCAGCAAATGAAGGTCCTGATGGCTATACTCGATTTGCATCATTATGGTCAACTTGTCTATGAAAAGTCAGCTCTTCCTCTTCCTCAGCCGTATTTTGAGTACTTTCCAAGTTGAAGAGCTCATCTTCTGGCACACGTTCTGACAATGTTCTTCTGTTGTTCATGGGGGGTCTAGTAACTGACAGTGTTGCTGCTATCCATAGGGTTTTCAATGGCTCATTCTTCGCATGCAGGCAGCCAATTCCTTCTTCATTGTCTGTTCTTTGTCTGGAAGCTCTTTGGGTGACCCTGCTGGTATATGAAATGCCAATCACATAGTTCCCAGTATCTCACAAAACAAAAGTCACCACAGTACCACAAAATGCCAGACAAGTGATGGACCTCTATTCTTAGTGAGGCGTGGCCTGGTGGGAGGAGTGTGCCCTTAGGTGGTTCTGATCCACTTACTGGAACAAATACTGTTAGTTCTTATTTCATAAATGTGAAATGCATAAAAGAGACCCCCCCAAATATCCTCCAATTCAGACTTTCTGCCTTTTAAAAGAGGATAACCCACTCTGATTCAAAGTAATTGAGGTGTTTTGTTTTCCCCTCCCTCTGAGGCTACAGAGACTAGACTAATCACAGCTGAGGTGGAGCGACTGAAATGACTTAAAGCACCAGCTAGACTGGCTGTCAGAAGCAGCTACAGTCAACAGCTACAGACTGACAGAGCTGCTCAGCCAAGAGCTGAGGGTTCTCAACTCCCACTTCTACTGATGGGCACAGCCAGTGGCCTCTGGGAGTTGACTGGAACCCAGCAACCAGCTGTGAGGAGCAAGCTAATTCATCTCAGCCTGGCCCAGGTCATCAAGTCACTGAAGGAGTATCGGGAAAGAGGGAAGAAATTTGGGGTCCCACATTTGGCCACAGACAAAAGTTGTTCTGTGTTTAGACAGTAGTTCTGGGCCTGAGTTTGGGGCATGTGTGATGAAGGAAAGTGGGCTCCCTCCCTGCATCTGGGAACAGATGGTGGGGCTGCATTGGAAACAGCAGGCCAGTCAGCTGGAGCAAAAAAGGCTTGGACTCTAAAGCCCTGACAGGGCAGACTAAAGCTACCTGGACTATTTTTTCTTAACCCAATGGCTCCTGCTACCCTCACCACTCCCAACTAGGTAAAAGGGAAGAAAGATGCATTTTCTTTACAGAGGCAACTTTCTAGAAAGGAGACCAGCCCACCAGCTGTGAAAGGTCCCCTTAAACCATTTTACTTTGAGCAGGAGAAAGAAATGTTGAGATTCCCCGAGCCACGTGGAATTGTGGATCCGCTAGTTTAGGTTCCAGTGATGCCAGATCGATTTTTCTAGAGAAAGTCAAAATTCCTGTTTTCTGAAAAACCTCCTGATTTTTTCAAAGGCGATTCAATAACATTGGATAGAAGAAAAGTAGGCCAAAGAGCCCTGATGGCACAGTGGGTTATGTGTTGGGCAGCTAACTAGAAGGTCAGTAGTTTGAAACCACCAGTCACACTGGGGGAGCTTGGGTGGGGGGCTATGCAGAGATGAGACCTTCTAGTCCATATAGAATTTCAGCCTCGGAAACCCACAGGGGCAGTTCTGCTCGGTCTTACAAGGTCACTGTGAGTTGGAATCTTCTAAATGGTAGTGAATAAGCAGGCCAACCAGAGTCCCACACAGGTCCTCATTTGACCATGGGAGTCCCCAGTCTGTGACCCTCACATAATCGACCTTTGTGTATCAATGTTAAAAGTGAGATCCAGAGAGGGGAGCGCCTGTCCCCTTGAGGAGCAACGAGTTGACTTTCCAGTCTCCAATCTGTAGCAGACACTCCTGGTGCTCCTTCTCTTCACTCCCAAATTCCTGATTCCGTGTACTCGCCTCAGTCACCAAGGGCCAGCTCTGAAGGTCCCTTTGCTGGTGCTGGCTGAATGTGCTGAGGAACATATGCCCCTGGGAACAGCCCTGACCAGGCCCCTCACTCCTTGGATGGCAAAACTCTGAGAGGCGTGTGCTACACCTACCCCTGGAGACTTCCTAAGTGATTAAGCAGCAGGTTCCCAGGTTTGTAATTGGATTCACAATCTATTTGTTATCGGTGGCCTTTCCTCCACTGGCTCACAAAGCCACATCATTACCTGCATGCTCAGAGTTTCCTAAATAAGCTCATTGCCTTTAAGTCTTTGGCCAGGGTCTGCTTCAGTGAGAACCCAAACTAAGCCCAGGTCTGAATTGTTATGTGTCCTTCCTGCCATCCAGTTGATGCCGACGCCGACTCATGGCAAATCTATAGGATAGGGTAGAACTGCACCTGTGAGTTTCTGAGACTGGAACTCTTTTTTTTTTAACATTTTATTAGGGGCTCATACAACTCTTATTACAATCCATACATATACATACATCAATTGTATAAAGCATATCCGTACATTCTTTGCCCTAATCACTCTCAAAGCATTTGCTCTCCACGTAAGCCCTTTGCATCAGGTCCTCTTTTTTTTTGCCCTCCCTTCCGCTCCCCACTCCCTCATGAGCCCTTGATATTCCACAGTTGTTATTTTGTCATATCTTGCCCTATCCGGAGTCTCCCTCCCCCCCTTCTCTGACGTCTGTCTCCCAGGGAGGAGGTTACATGTGGATCCTTGTAATCTATTCCCCGTTTCCAACCCACTCACACTCTACTCTCCCAGTATTGCCCCTCACACTCCTGGTCCTGAAGGTATCATCCACCCTGATTTCCCTATGCCTCCAGCTCCTATATGTACCAGTGTCCAACCTCTGCCCTATCCAGTCCTGCAAGGTAGAATACGGATCATGGTAGTTGTGGGGAGGAAGCATCCAGGATCTAGGGAAAAGCTGTGTTTTTCATCGGTACTACATCTCACCCTGACTGACACATCTCCTTTCCTAAACCCCTCTGTGAGGGGATCTCCAGTGGCCAGCAAATGGGCTTTGGGTCTCCACTCTGCACTTCCCCCTTCATTCACTATTATGTGTATATATATCATATATATACCATATATAAGTATATATATATTTGCATAATGCCTTATACCCGGTCCCTTTGGCACCTTGTGATCGCACAGGCTGGTGTGCTTCTTCCATGTGGGCATTTTTGCTTCTGAGCTAGATGGCCGCTTGTTCACCTTCAAGCCTTTAAGACCCCAGACACTATCTCTTTTGATAGCTGGGCACCATCAGCTTTCTTCGCCACATTTGCTTATGCACAAGTTTGTCTTCAGCAATCGTATCATGGAGGTGTGCAGCCAATGCTGTGATTTTTTTGTTCTTGGATGCCTGATAACTGATCCCTTCGGGACCTCGTGATCACACAGGCTTGTGTGCTCTTCCATGTGGGCTTTGTTGCTTCTGAGCTACATGGCCGCTTGTTTATCTTCAAGTCTTTAAGATCCCAGACACTATCTCTTTTGATAGCCGGGCACCATCAGCTTTCTTCACCACATTTACTTGTTCACCAGCTTTGGCTTCAGCAGTTGTGACTGGAGGATGAGCATTGTAGAGTGCCAATTTAATAAAAGAAAGTATTCATGCATTGAGGGAGTGCTTGAGTTAAGGCCCAAGGTCCTGCCGCCACCTTAATACTAAACCTATAAATATAGACACATAGATCTATTTCCCCATCTATATATATATATATATATATATTTGCATGTACATGTCTTTGTCTAGACCTCTATAAATGCACTTTGACTCCTAGCTCTTTCCTCCATCTCCCTTGACTTTCCTCCTGTCCCACTACCATGCTCCGTCCCCACCCGGGTTACAGCTATACCTCTTCTTTACGTAACCTTACCCTTGATCATTCCCTACCAGGCCTGCCACTTCCCCCTCACTACCATTTTGAGTCCCATGTTTTTCCCTTGTCCCTGTGTTTGTTAACACCACTTCCTTACCCACCCGCACCTCCCCCTATCCCAAGTGCCTCCGGAACTGTCGGTCCTGTTGTTTTTCCTGCAGATAGTTCATCCAGCCTCTCTTATTTAGACAGACCTGGGGAGACACTAACATGCATGAAAACAAGACAGAGGAAAACAAAGCAACAATATACAACCAGACAACAAAAACAAACCACTGACAAAGAACAAAACAAAACACATCAAGGAAGAAGAGCTTGTAGTTAGTTCAAGGATCATTTGTTGGACCTTAGGAGTGTTTTCCAATCCAGTCTGTTGAGGCACCACAACCTGGCCCCAAAGTCCACTTTCAGCATTCCCTGGGGACCTTGCCACTCCTTCCCTTGCTGTTCCACTGCACTCCACCACACTTTGCCTCGGTGTGGTGGAATCAGGTTAGGTGCAATTCGCACACTGTGTCTCCAGTGCTGTCCCCTGTATCACCCTTGGTCATTGAGGGGCATCATGTCTAATAGTGGGGCCAGCCATGTTGTTCTCTTTGTGGACTGGCTGCTCTGAGACTGGAACTCTTTAGGGGAGTAGAAAGCCTCATCTTTCTCCCTTGGAGTGGCTGGGGATTTCAAATTTGCCATTTCAGACATTGCGTTTAGCAGCCCAACACATAACCCCTATACCCCTCCATAGCTACAGAAAACAATAAAGAAACAAAATCCAACAACACTCATTGCCATTGGGTGCATAACAATCCTATCGAGAGAAAATACTGCGGCCTCCTGGGTTTCCAAGGCTATAACTCTTTGTAAAAATAAAATTGTGTTATGTTTTCAGTGAAAGTTTACATAACCGATTAGATTGTCATTTAACAAATTCTCTACTTGTTTAGTGACATTAGTTACTTTTTTCAATAAAAAGGAAAGCAGAAAATTTAAAAAAGAACAAATGAAAAACGTGTTAAGGGTAAAGACAAATGATAAGATGTTAATTTTTAACCTAATCATATCTGCAACAATACACTTTCTGATGTACTGACGGTGAGCAGGGTTTAATCCCATCCCTGATGAATGGTCCCAGGGGATTTAATGGAGGCTTATTCTCTGTGGAATCTCTGCCAATGCATTTTGAGTTTTTATACTCATCTAAGGCTATAACTCTTTATGGGAGAAGAAAGCCTCATCTTTCTCCAAAGGAGCGACTGGTGAATTCCAACTGCTGACCTTGCAGTTAATAGCCCAACACATAACCCATTATGCCACCAGAAGAGAGATTTGTTTCTGGGTGCCTTCCAATGCAAGCACTACAATTATTCAAGGAGGATATTTTTTTCTGTACTGGAGCCAGGTCAAGTCAGAACCAGTGTGTCCATGGTTTGCAGCGAAGTCAGAGGAAGAAGAGGGTAGACTGTCTATAACTTCTCATAGCCCAGGGAAAATGCTAGGCCTGGAAGGGGGCATGTGGCTCAACCATATTCAGAAAATCTGCACACTAACCTCCCCGGCTCAAATAATGACCAGCACCATGTCTCTGAATATCACCTAAAAGCAAAATAGTGAAAGCACCATTTCCATTTCATAATACTTTTATTAAAAGTAAAGTTCAATTCAGTGATGTGAAGAAGCTGGACAAATTATCTTTTCATTTCTTTCTTTTTCTTTCCCCCCCTTTCCACTTCTTCTCCACAGAACTGAGAGTAAGAAGGAATAAAGGCAGCATGGCACCAGCTGGAGGACACCGTGGGGTCAGGGTCACCATTTAACTCATGCTTCTCCAGTTTGGAGGGGCAACTGGATGTCCTCATTTGTGAATTTGCTTATTAATCTTTTTGAGTTAACAAGGTCATGGTAAAAAATGATTGTTGGCATTTTTGTTAGGAACCTTCTAGTCCAGTCCAACTCATAGGGACTCAATGTATCAGTGCCGAGCTCTCTAGACCAATGGTTCTCAACCTGTGGGACCCTTGCACAGGGTGACTGTAACAAAATTACAGTTATGAAGCAGCAATGAGAATACTTTTATGGTTGTGGAGGTCACCACAATATGAGGAACTGTATGAAAGGGTTGTGGCATTAGGAAGTTTGAGAACCACTGCTCTAGGCTTTTCTATGCTGTAATCTTTACAAGAATGAGTTGCCTGGTTTTTCTTCCAAGAACAGAGCCGCTGGTGGGTTCAAACCTTCAACCTTTTGGATAGCAGCTGAGCACTTAACCATTGTGCCTCCAGGGCTCTTTGATAAACTCTATTAGAGGGTCTTAACCATTGCAACCCCATGGATCCTTTTGGCATTTAGGAAAGGCTATGGAACACCTGCCCACTCCCCAGAATAATATTTCCAAATACCTCCAATGAAATACAGAATCACAAAGGCACAAATTGTATTGAAATGCAGTGATAAAAATAAAAGACATTGGATTTGTGGCAAATATACATGTTAATAAATACATTAAATATGATCTGATGGCGGGTCTACTAAACCAAACCCACACCATTGAGTTGATCCTGACTCACTGTGACCCTATATAAAATTCCTCAGGCTAAATCTTGACAGGAGCAGATCATCTCACCTTCCTCTCAGAGAACAACTGGTGCATTTGAACTGCCAACCTTGAGGTTACCTGCCCAATGGCTCACCCACAGCGTCACCGTGTGTTCTAGATAGTGATGAGCATGAACTGTACTCAACGATGGCTGCAACGAGTAGCATGGGGTGTGAAAGCATGTAGAATTTCTCTCGGTGGTAATCGCATGGCTATTCTGAACACAGCTGTGGACATGCTAAACTGCCCTATGAGCTTAGGGGAACTAACTCAACCAGGATTGTCCCTCATCCAATTTGACATTGCTCCCCAGCCTGCTGGGGCTCAGTGGTTCGGTGTTAGGGTCCCTTGTCTAGATACCAGGGCTGGCATGGAGAAAGTCATTCCTCTACAGCCTTCTAGTGTGTGGGGGAAGATATTAGTGTTAAGCATTGGCAGCCAATTGCTGGATTTTCCTGGCAGCCACATTCTTAATAACCATTTACTGGATACTTATTATATTCTGAGGGTAAATTGGTGGTTCCGTTGTAGAATTCTCCATTTCCATGTGGGAGATCTGGGGTTGAGTCCAAGACAATGCAACTCATGTGCATCCAACACTCATTTGTCAGGGGGATGCTTGGTTATTGCTGTGGTACTGAACTGATTTCTGTGTTGCTATGATACTGAAATGGGGAAGCTTGGTTGGGTGCGGCTATGAGATTGAACCTGTTTCTGTGATGTGTCCAGACTAAGATGAGCGATGAAGAAGAGCCTGATATTCTACTTCTGAAAACCAGTTAACAAAAACCCCTGTGAATCACAATCTGATGCACAACCAAAGAGATGGTGCAGGACCAGGGAGAATATTGCCCATGGAGTCACTGGGAGCTGGTTGTCACAGTGAGTTGGACTGGAGGCTGACTCAACAGCAGCTAACAACCATTGTGTTCCAGGCACTCGATTTGCTTTAAAAATCTAGCTCAGCCTTCTGGTACAGGGAAGTGATTAATCATGGCTACTTTATAGCACACCGTGAACCCTAATCAATGTCAGGCCCTGCTTGTGTTTTGTCCCTCCTTTTCCACATTCACATCACTTCCATTCCCCTCTTCAGACTAATACCCCATGCTGGGTGCTTGGTGTGTGTGTGTCCTTATAGGCATACAGCCATGTGCACTAGACCATGCTGCTTGGTGAATGGGCTTTCAGCTTCCATGAATGGTACTGCAATATAAATCTCATTCAGTTTCTGACCTTTTCAACTCCTTGCAATGTCATTAAGAGTTATTGCCATGCTGCATATCAATTGCATGTGCTGCTGCGTGCCACTTGGTCATGAGCAATCATCATCTTTCTTTTGTTTCCTTCTTTAGTTGTCTGTTGATTGGCATCCAATTCGGCTCCAACTCTTCCCTACTGCAGGCATCAGCGTGGTGACCATTCTTGTAAAAGTGTCCCAAGGGCCCTTTGAATTGGATAAATAGCTTGGCCTATATACCCAGGAATTATGCGTTGGGCTGCTAACCCAAGGTGAGCAGTTCCAACCCACCAGCTATTCCATGGAGCAAAGAGAGGCTGTCTGCTGTCATAAGAATTTAGTTTTGTAAACCTAAAGCAGCAATTCTACTGTGCCTTGTAGGGTTGCTAATGAGGAAGAATCAACTGGGGTTTTGTTGGTTTTTCTACATCCAGGAGAGAGCTTTGATGGGGGAGATATTAAGTGCTTGGCTGCTAACCCAAAGGTCAGTAGTTTGAAGCCGTCTTCCACACACTGTGGGATAAAGGCATGGCTGTCTACTTCCCAATAGAAACCTTGAAAACATCATGGGACCATTCAGCTTTGTTTGATAGGGTCACGAGGAATGAAAGTCAACTCAGTGACTGCGCTTCTTTGGTTGTACGCCCAGGAGGGGCTCACTAGGTCCTAGGGTACATTCAATGGGCTTTCACTAAGCTCTGCCAGATTGCTGTGCAGCAAACCTGCATCATTAGCAGTGTTTCTCTGCTTTCCCCAGATCTCCAATGACACTTGGTATGTTTGTCTTTCTAACTGTTTCCCGTTTGATGGTTTTAAAAGGTCAAGCACAATAAACTCATCTATCCCAGGAACTTTATGGTTCTGTAGCAGATTCTTAGGGTTGCCATGCCACATTCCTTTGACCCATCTCTGACACCATCTCACTGCCTTCCAGTCAATACCGACTCATAGCGATCCTGTGGGGCAGTGTACAATTGCCCCCTGCGAGTTTCAAACACTACAACTCTTTATTGGAGTAGAAAACCCCATCTTTCTTCCTTGGAGCTAGTAGTTTTGAACTGCTGACCTTGAAGTTAGCAAACCAACTTGTAACCACTGCACTTCCAGGGCTCCTCCTGATATCCATCATAGCAGTGGCGAACATCTCTATGTAAGTGCAGGCTCCTGCTGAAATGGTGTCTTATCACAACTGTGCAGCACGCAGCTCTCCATGTCCTTCTGCCTCGAAGCCTTTTCAAAGGCATGGAAAGCCAAACCCAGGAAGGTAGGAGAGGTCACCTTACTAGGAGGAATGCTCAACACCACTACAGGCGAAGAAGAGCCCAGCCTCCTGTTTCTGGTAGACAATTCTAGGACAGAACCCATGTTGCTCAGAAGTCCTGGGGGAATCAAGCCCCTGTATCCTATATTAAAAGCCTCAACACCCCGTTCCCATTGTGATTGCTTCTCCCCCTAACTCAGTCTTGCGTCTGCTTTCCTATTCCCACTCCCTGCCATCAGATCTCAAATAGACTCCCTGCACCCAGGCCTGAGGAATAAGCTCGGCATGCACGGGCACTCAATCAAAGACACACATATTACTCTGAATCTCCAAAAGAACCCTGTGGGCTACGTGTGTAATCCCCAGTTCACAGATGAGAAATGGATTGAAAAACAGTGACACACCCAAGATCACACAGGCAAGGGTTCAAGTCTGTGTCTATCAGTTATTCTTTTATTCAAGTATGCCAGAGAAGACTGGGTCTTAACACTTGAGGAATCTTCTTGGAAGAATAAGGCAAACTACAGAAAACACAAAATGAATATCGCTTTTGTTCGTTTACCCATTTGCAAAAGACATAATACCTATAGTGCTAAGAATAGTATTCAAAGTATCTATTACTACCCCCTCAAAGCTTACATACTAGTCACCAAACTCAAACAAATACAATGCTATCAAGTTGATTACAACTTATAGCAACCCTATATAGGGCTTCCAAGACTGTAAATCTTTACAGAAGCAGAGAGCTTCACTTTTCTCCCCCTGAGTGACTGGTGCATTTGAACTACTGACCTTGAGGTTAGCAGCCCATTGCTAAATGATTAGTTCCATAATCATTACGCTTACTTAACTCTACATTCTTTTAATTATTTCTCTATCAGTCCAAATTGCATCTGGCTACATGGGAAAAAACAAACTGACTCTAGTGGTCTAATCACAAAAGCTTAATTTTTCTTATATTAACACCAAAAATACCAAACCAGTTGCCACTGAATTGATTCTGATTTACAGTTACCCCATATGATTCAGGGTAGAACTGTGCTGCATGAGGTTTTCAAGGGCTGAATTTTTAAATGTAGATTGCCAGGTTTTTCTTCCAAGGCATCTTTGTCGTAGCAGTGAATTGTGTTAACCCTTTGCACCACACAGGGGTTTGTCTTATACCATAGTAAGTCTTGAAATAGGTAGCCTAGGTCTGGCGTATTTGCTCAGGGACTCATCTTGGATATAGGAGAATGCATGCTTTTTGGTCTGCCAAACTCATGTAACCTATGTGACTCTCCCATCTTTCAATATTCTGACTAGGGAGCATGACAGCAGAAGAGCCAAGGACAAAAATGAAATGGGTTATGCCAGACAAGTGTTTTGCCTTAAACAACAACAAAAACTTTCTTTGGAGTCCTACTCAGTATCTTTCACCTACACATATTTGGACCAAACTGGGTCAAATGCTTATGCATAGCTGCAAGGCAGCCTAGGAGTGAGCGATTTAAGTAGGTACATTATCACCCTAAACAAAATTGAGCTTCTATTACTAGTAAGAATGAGAAAAATGGATACTGTTTAGGCATATAGCAGGGTTGGGTAGAATTCTATTTTGTGTTTTAATTTACATTTTGAATGAACTCAGAAAAAGTCATAGAGAGTAGAACAAAGGGATGGATGTGCATCCAACCACCTCAACTACTCATTTCTTTTCATGCTCTCCCTCTAGCTTCCCTGAATAGTTCTTGGTTACACATTGGGCTGCTAATTGCACGGTCGGTATTTTGAAATCACCGGCTGCTCTTTGGGAGAAAGATGGGACTCTACTCTGTAAAGAGGTACAGTCTCAGAACCTCACAGGTACAATTTTACCCATGTGCTGTAGGGTCGATATGAGTTAGCATTGATTCAATGGCAGTGAGCTTGGTTTGGATAGATCTGTGGAACCTTAGGATGGAATAGTTTGAATACACAGAAAAAAATTCAGTGTTATCATAACCCTCTAAATAATTACCCTCTAAAGCCACAAAGATCAACTGTGTCCAGCATGGTGACAGTTTAGCATATGCCATGGGGACATTGCTCATATCCCAGTGTTGTTAATCAACAAAAACTCACACACTGCCACTTATAGTGACCCTATGCACAATAGAATAAAAGCCTTTCTAGTCCTGTGACATCCTCACAATGGTCATATTTTAGCCTATTGTTACAGCCACTGTGTTGATCCATCTCATTCAGGGTTTACCTGTTTTTTGATGATGCTCTACCAAGTATTTTGTCCTTTTCTAGGGACTAATTTCTCCTGATACAATGTTCAATGTATATGAAATGGAGTTTTACCATCCTCACTTCTAAAATACATTCTGGCTGTACTTCTTCCGGGACAGACCTCTTTGTTCTGCTGGGCATTCATGGTATATTCAATATTATTTGCAACATCATATTTTAAAGGCATCATATTTTCTTCAGTCTTCCTTATTTATGGTCCATCTTTCACATGCATATGTCACACATTACCATCAAGTCTATTCTTATTCATAGTGACCATATAGGGTTTCCAAGGCTGTAAATCTTTACAGGGTCAAATAGCTTCCTCTTTCTTCTGTGGAGCAGCAAGTGGGTTGAACCACCAACCTTGCTGTTAGTCATTCAACCCCACCAGACACTGAAATTAAGACTCCTTTCACATGCATCTAAGGTGATTAAAAATATCAAGGCTAAAAGCAGGCATAACTTGCTAATCCCCAGAGAAAACATTTGCTCTTTCACATTTTAAAGAGGTCTTTTACAACAGATTTTTCCAATGAAATACGTTGATTTATTGACTGCTACTTCTGTGAGTATTGATTGTGGGTCCAAGTAAAATAGAGTTTAGCTACATTTCTCTATTTGTAATGATGTTGTGGGTTTATATTTGTCAAGTTGAGAAGACATTTGTATTCTTACTGTTGAAGACTAATTTATACTGAAGGTGTACTATATGAGCTTTATCAGTAAGTACTTCAAGGCCTATTGACTTTCAGCCAGCAAGATTGGGTCATCTGCATAACACAGATTGTTAATGATTCTTCCTCCAATCCAGATGCCTCAACTTCTTCATACAGAGCAGCTTCTCAGATTATTTGAATAAGTACAGTGTGATAGATAGGTAGGTTTATAGTGCCAACCTGGCCAATAAGAACATGTGGGATTAATAAGTTCACAGTTTGATTCGTGGGCAAAGAGATAAATGGCTCAGCAAGCCACACCTATCTCTCAGTTGCTCTCTGGTGATCAGACCAGTGTGTGACTGCCTTACCTAGTTCTGCAGTTTGCTGCCTGGCTGTACTGCCATATTTACTGTTGCATGGAAGTGAGTTAAACTGAGTCCTCTGTACTGCTATGTGGACTAATTAGCTGTTATATTCCTTCGTGTTCTATCTATCTATCAAATCATAAATGTCCTGGTTTTGTTTCTCTAGAGAACCCTGTCTAACACATATGGTGAAAGGATATAACCACAACACACACTCTCCTGACTTTAAACCACGCACTATCCCCTTGTTCTATTCGAACCACTTCCTGTTGGTTTATGTACAGGTACCACAGGAGCACAATTAAATGTACGGGAATTCCAATTGTTCTCATATGTATTCATATGCTACCCAAAGTTTGCTATGATACACAGTAAAATCCTCTGCATAGTCAATAGTACATAAGTAAGCATTTTCCTTGTATCCTCTGTTTTCAGCCAAGGTCCATCTGAAACCAGCATTGATATACCTTGCCTCATGCCCTCTTTTAATACAGCCTGGATTTCTGGCAGCTTCCTGTTGACATATTGCTATAACTACTTTTAAAGGTATCGTCAATAAAATTGTACTTGCATGTAATATTAATGTTATTTTAAATTAATTTGCAGATTTTGTTGCGTCATATTTCTTTAGAATGGACAGAAATATTAATCACTTCCAGTTGGTTGGCCAGATAGCTATCTTCCAAATTTCTTGACATGAACTATCACTGCATGAGCGTGTTGAAATATTTCCATTCCTATCCCTTCCTTGCTTTTCACTAATGCTTACATGGCAGCTTCAATTTCCTCTTGGCCTTTTGAACTAGTAGAACCTCAACTAATTCTTGGGAACAGAAACTCTGTACACTCCTTCCATATTCTTTGGATTCTCCCTGCATCATTCAATAGTTTGATAAATAATCCTTGAACATTTTAATCCAAGGCTTGGATTTTTTCTTCTGTTCTTTCAATTTATGATATGGTGACTGTACTCATTCCTTTTGCTTTCCTAATTCCAGGTCTTTACACGTTACAATATAATTCTTTACTTTATCTTCTCAAGCTGGCCTTTCAAATTTTTCTGTTCAACTCTTTTATTTCATCATTTCTTCCATTTGCTTTAGCTGCTTTAGGTTCAAGAGCAAGTTTCACAGTCTCCTCTGATATGCACTGTAGTATTTTCTTTCTTTCCTGTATTATTAATGATTTTTTGAGGAGCCCCCAATAAAATGATTTATGATAAATAAATAAATAGCCACAGGTGACATGACAAAAAAAAAGATTGATGACCTTGATGCTATTTCACAAGTCTTCTGGTAGCTGATCATTAATGTTCAATATGTCCGAACCATTCTTGAGATAGGCTCTAAATTCAGGTGGGATATTGTGATAGTAAGGTTTGGTGTCAATTTAGCTTGACCAGGATCTTAAGAAGGTGCAGGTCACAGTCTCTTTGGGGGTGTGACCTATTTCATAGCTATAAGTAGACTGTGGAGAATGGGCTCACTCTTTTTCTTCCTGATGAAAAGACCCTGGATCCTACATCTGGCTTCTTGGGATGGCAATCACCATGAGACCTGCTGACCCTAAGAGCTGTCTGTGGCCTGCCAAATGCCTGTTGACTTTGGATTCTCCCAACTCTGCCTCCACCAACCTGTGGTTTTCCTGTTTCTTGGGCTATTCCTCCAACAGCTTCATGAGTCTGGAAGGGCCTCTAGTTTGCATCTGATTTATGGGCTGGAGTTGGACTGGGGTGTCTTGTTGTGTGGACTTCTTAATGTAAAATTCTTTATTGATATAAATTTCCTTCTTCTACATGTATCAGTATCACTGGTTTGTTTCTCTAGAAACCCCAGCCGACCACAGATATAATATAGGCTGTATTTGGGCTCTTTTGCGTTCTTACTTTAATTTTCTTCAGGTTTGACTTGAACTTGCATATTAGTAATTGATAGTCTGTTACATAGTTGGCCCCCGGTCTTGTTTTGTCTCAATGATATTGAGCTTCTCTATCATGTCTTCCCACAGATTTAATCAATTCCATTCCTGTGTATTCCACATGTATATATGCCGCTCCTGTTGTTGAATAAAGGTGTTTGCAATGAGGAAGTTATTGCTCTTGCAGAATTCTTTCATGCAGTCTTCAGCTTCTTTTCGATCCCCAAAGCCATAGTTTCTAATTACTCTTCCTTCGTTTTTGTTTCCATGTTGCATTCCAATTGTCAGCAATTATTAATGCATTTTCAGTACATGTGTGATCAATTTCTGACCGAAGAAGTTGGTACAATTCTTCATTGGCTTTAGTGGATTGTGAGAAAATTTGAATAATGGTTCTATTAACCGGCCTTCCTTGTGTATGAAGATAGATATTATTCTGTCACAGGCAGCATTGCACTTCAAGATAGATCTAGAAATGCTCTTTTTGAGGATGAAAGAGACATTCTTTTGAATTTGTCATTGTCAGCGTAGTCATTCTTATCATTTTAAGATTCAAAGGGACTATTTCAACTCACCAATGCCTAGGATATTGATCTTTATAGGTCAGATTCCGTTTTTTATGATTTCCAATTTTCCTAGATTCTTATTTTGCACGTTTGATGTTCTGATTATTAATGAATGGTTGCAATGATTTTTCTCATTTTGAATTATAATCCATCAGCAAATGAAGGTGCCAGAAGCTTTAGTACACTTTGTTGCTAGATGCCTTCATGTCAGTTCTGTCTCATAATAATGCCTACACAACAGAATGAAACATTGCCTGGTCCTGCCCCATACTCAAAATTTTTGTTATGTTTGAGCCCATTGTTGTAGGAATTGTCTCGATCCATTTGATCGGGTGTTTTCCTCTTTTTGCAACCCCTCCACTGTAATGTGTATGATGTCCTCCAGGGACTGGTCTGTCCTAATAACATCTGCAAAGTACATGAGATGAAGTCTCGCCATCCTATCTGCTAAGGAACATTTAGCTGCACTTCTTCTCAGACAGATTTGTTTGTTCTTCTCTCCACCCATGGTACTTTCAGTATTTTTTTTGTCAGTACCTTAATTCAAATGCACCAGTTCTCCTTCAGTCGTTCTCATTCAATGTTCAAATTTCACATGCATAAGGTGTGGCGGAAAATGCCATGCCTTGGGCCAGGCGCAACTTAATCCTAAGTGAAATTCTTGATCTTCAGTACTTTAAAGTGGTTATGTGCAGTAGATTTGCCTAATGCAATATGGTATTTGGTTTCTTGATTGTTGTTTCCATGAGCATTTGTTGTGAATCTAAGCAACACGAAATCCTTGATAACTTCAATATTTTCTCCATTTATTATGATGTTATCTCCAGCTCCTGTTGTGAGGTTTTGAGTTATCATTAAGGTGGACTCTACTTTGAGGAAGCTCTCTTTCTCGGTGATATTTTGATTGTTTTGCAATCTGAGGCTCATTTTCTGGCATTATATCAGACAATATTTTACTGCTATGCATAAAGTTTTCAATGGTGAATCCCTCAGAAGTGGACTGATTGTTTTGTCGTCCTGTCAGTTCTTAGTCTGGAAGCTGTGTTGAAATCTGTTCACCGTGGGTGATCCTGCCTGGTATTTGAAGTACTAGTGGACTAACTCCCAGCATCACAGCAAAGCACAAGCTACCACAGTGCAGCAAATTGACAGATGGGGCGCGGGAGGGGAGTTGTCATTGTTAGACACTGTTAATTTGGCTCTAACTCATAGCACCCACAGCCTGTTTCCTCACAGTTAAAGTTGGAGACCATTTTTGCAGCCAGTATGCCAGTTCATCCCATTGAGGCCCTTCTTCTTTTTTTCACCACTCCACTTTACCAAGTATGATACCCTTCTCTAGGGACTATGCTCAGCTGTTAACATGTCCAAAGTATGTGGTATGAAGTCTTGCCATTCTCACGTCTAGGAAGCATTCTGGCTCTACTTCCGCCAAGAAAGATTTGTTCCTTCTTCTGAAAGTCCATGGAATATTCAATATTCTTCACCAGCATCATAATTCAAAGGCATCAACTTTTATTTTATCTTTCATAATTATTGTCCATTTTCAAGAACATATGAAGTGATTGAAAATGCCATAGTATGATAGTTATATAATTTTATGTCAGTTTGAAGATATGTAAAAGTGTAAGGTTGGTATCCAATCTGTCAGTCACACCATAGCCTGATGGTGCCTCTTTGTGGCCATGGCCTTCTCATAAGGAGGGCCCTGGGAACCTCCCCTTCTTTTTGCATTCACCTGACTGCTTCCTGCCCACGTTGAGAGCTGCCAGAGTCTTGCCATGCTTCCATCGACCTTGGGTCCACACGACATTGCAATCACTGGCCTTTGACATCCCTGCATTCTGCATCATTGCATGTAACTGTGTAAGTTGGAAAGGAACTTATGGGCTAGTGTTGGACTTATGGACTTGAGTTGGACTGGCCTGGGATATTTCCTTGAAATAGAAATACTATAATGACTTCTTGATTGAAAACTATTTATTGCACATATATGAGTGGCACTTGATTTGTGTCTCTAGTCAGCCTGGATACATTCAATTCACTGCCATCAAGTTGATTCCAACCCTTAGCAACTCTATAGGACAGGGGAGAGATATCCCTGTGGGTTTCCAATTACGGAACTTTTTATGGGAGCAGAACTGCTGATCTTGTGTTGAGCAACCCAACTGGGTTGGTTCTGACGCATTATGTTTGTAACCACTATACCACTAGGGCTCAGCTGTGCCTAATTCCTCAAAGTGACATCTTTTAACACTGGAAATTGGTCTTCAGCAAGATCTACCAGTGTACTCGGTCATATGACTTATTTTCTTTTTACACTGTTTTGATTGTGATGTGAGGGAAAATCTACAGAGTATATTGATTTTCCTTACAATTCATGCAATGGTTTATGATATTGATTGCAATACCTACAATGCAATACTACTTTTTCTATTCCCTCCCTTTTTTTGCCGTTTCCATTGGTCTTTCGTTCCCATTCCTTCCTGCCTTCTGAGTAACTCCCTGACAAATGCTGGGCTCTGAATTGTACATCGTTGACAGTATAGGTCTCCTATTTGGGGGCTGAAAGTTGAGCCATGGAGGTGAGGTCATATCCTAATGTTAGTCTTCTTATTTTGAGTTCTACATTTTCCCCAGTTGATCCAGGGCCTACTACTGTGAGCACTTTCAGAGCAATCTGCAGTGAGAACCCTATGCTATCTTGGTCTTCTGGACTCAGCGCTGTGGAGCCTGGGCTTCATGTGGTCAGTGAATCCATTTCATCTTCTTTTGATGCTATCTGTGTAATTCTGTATTTTGAATCTCTTCAATTTTTTCAGCTAGTGAAATGCACATGCTTTTCATTTTTGCTGTCCTAATTCCAGGTCTTTGCACCTTTTAATATAATTCTTTATTCCATCTTTTTGAATTCCCCTTTGAAATTTTATGTTCAGCTTCTTTATTCAGCGTCTTTACTTCATCAACTATTTCTATATTTCTCTCTCTCTTTTTCGTACTTCATCATTTCTTTCATTGGCTTCAGCTACTCCACATTCAAGGTTACATCCGTTTTGTCTTTTCTTTAGTTTCTATCTTTTTAATTATCTTTGAATTTCTTTATTTATGATGTTCTTGATATTATTGCAGAACTCGTATCATCTCAGGTGATTTGTGTTCAATGTGTCAACTTTCTTCTTGAAGTATCCTCTAATTTAGATGAGATATACTCAAATTCATACTTTGACTCTTGGGGACTTGTTTTAATTTTATTTGAATTCGAGTTGAATTTGCCATTGATAGGTTTTTCCACAGTTGGTCTCCAGTCTCGTGACTGATGATATTAAACTTCTTTATACCGTAAATACTTGAGTATAAGCCTAGTTTTTTTCAGCACATTTTTTATGCTGAAAAAGCACCCCAGCTTTGGGGGGTAAAATTAGTTGCCTTGGGTTATACTCGAGTATGTATAGTAGTTTATTTCAACAGATATAGTTGATTTAATTCCTGTGTATTTCTATCCAATATACATGATCCATGTCTATGGTTACTGTTTACATCCCTGAAAAATAAATCTTCAATCAATAAGCCACCCTTATTGGAAAATTCTATCATGAGATCTCCCATGTGGCTTCCATCCCCATGGCCATATTTTCTAACTAGTGATCCTCCTACTTAGTTTCCAGTTTTTGCATTCAAGTCATCAGTAATCTTGATTGCATGTTTCATCAATTTCAGACTGAAAAGGTTGGTAAAAATCCTCAATGGCTTTATTGTTAGCATTAGTGGTTGGTGTGTCAATTTGAATAATAACTTTATTAATTATTCATCCTTGTAGGTGTAATATATCCTACACCTAACAATGGTGAACATTGGAATCGATGTTGAAACATTCTCTTTTTTAACATGAAAGTCATCCATTCCTTTCAAATTTGTTACTCTGGTATGTAAACCATATTATTGTGACATTCAAAATGGCCAATACCAGTCTATTTCAGTTCAATAACACCTAGAGTGTTTGAGCTTTATGTGTTCCATTTTTTCATGGCTTCCAATTTTTCTAGATCCATATTTCATGCTTCCCATCTTCTTGTTAGTGGTTATAGCAGTACTGCTGTTTCTTCTCATTTTGAGTCATTGCCACATCAGCAAATATAGGTCCTGAAAACTTTATATCACTAAGGTCAACTCTACTTTGAGGAGACAGCTCTTCCCCAATTATATTTTGAGTGTCTTCCAACTTGAGGGGTTCATCATCCTGCACTATATGAAACAATATTCCACTGCTATCAATGTGCTCCACAAACACCACTATTTTTTTCAGATGTAGATTGGCAGGTTATTCTTTCTAGTCTATTTAGCTTGTAAGCTTTTCTGAAAATTTTCCACCACGGGTAACTATGCTTGTGTTTGAAATACCAGTGGTATATCTCACAGGATCATGATGACTTTCAAGTTATGATAGTTCAAGAACCTGACATGTCTGACAACTTGGCATGCTAGCCTAATTCCGAATGGGCAGCACATCTCTCTTCTTGCTTTCTCTAGTTTCTGTAGACCACTGTACCTGAGCATGCATGGCTTAGGAGGTTGTGGAGTTAATTCTTGCTTCCTGGAGTAACCCTTAACCAATGACCCATAGGAGTTGTTGGACAAATAGCCACACTCCCTCACATTCTGGGCAGAATAACTAGTGGATTTTCTACAGTGTCTCCAGTAAGATTAACCTCCAGTTGCTCACAATTTTAAATTGTTTGATAATGTACTTTTCATTGGCTGCCTTCTTTCCCTTTTCTATTTCCCATTTCCTTATTGATATCTCCCCCAAAAATGGCTTAATTAAAACCTTTGTCTCAGGATCTAATCCTATGGGGAACCCAAACTCAATCACACAAGACATTTCTCAAATCATGGACTTAGTGGTTATATCTATTATATGTGTAGGTCATGGAAGAGGAGAATTCATACCATCACTTTGAATAGTCATTCGGAGTGCCAACTGGGTCCCCAGCATAGATCCTGGGCATCAAAACTCACTGTTTCCTGTATCATAACACTTCCTTTTAGACTTCAGTCATTCAAAAAACTCAACAAATAGCTTGCTGTCTCACTTCAAATTTTGTAGTGTGCAAATATGGCTATGTTTTCATTGTGTGTTTAGCCATGGACAAATCAGCTTTGACCAGGAAGGTGAAGTCATGTGGAAAAACAAACCAAAAACACTAGCAGCTGTGTGTTGTGGAAGAAAACCCTGTGGATGAAGTACAATTTTTAGGGAACAGAGACCAGTAAGATAAACCAATAAATGTCCACTGGTCTGATGTTAAGGAGAACCCTGGTTAGGCAGTAATTAAGCACTTAAGGGCTAATCAATCAGCAGTTCAAACCCACCATCTTCCCCAAGGAAGAGTTACGATGTGGCAGTCTGACCCCCTTAAGATTTACATTAATTACCACTACCAACTGATCTGAGAGGGATAGCATTAGGGGATCCTGGATCGCATTCTTAACGAGCTCTAATGGCAGAGTGGACTCCTCATTGATCTCCTAACCACAAAGAAAGTGGTTCTAACCTATCAGTTGGTCCATGTGAGAAATATGAGTTTGTCTGCTCTGGTAAAGATTTAAGCCTTGGAAAATGAAAGGGTGAAGTTCTATTCTATCTTGTAGGGTCTCTATGAGTCAGCTTCAACACAATGATAATGAGTTTGCTTTGGAATTTTGGGATAGAATAGGAGAAATATGTGCAACAAAGTTTAAACTTATTTTAAAAGTTCAGGGGTATTGCTCAGAGAGAGATTCTTGGAACCCACAAGACTGTTGTCCTTGGGCACCTTCAGATCTGGAACTGAACTCACTCCCTTGGCTCAATCTTCAGCCAAACAATAGGTAGATCTATAAGGTAAAAAGTAACACTAATCACCCATTTGAATCAAAAGGATATAATTTATTCAAAGATAAAGTTCAGAAGGGTCAGGAAAGAAGGTGGAATGGAAACAGGAAATGCAAGGAGGAAGTGTGATAAGTGATATTACGTTGAGCTGATTGCAGTCAATATCATGAAGCAAAATATGTGTGAACTGTCAAATGGAAAACGGATGTATTCTGTAAACCTTCACCCAACTCACAATAAAGAGATTTTTTTTTCAGCCTTGGAAACCTATGAGGCAATACTATTCTGTCCTATAGGGTACCCATGAGTTGAAATCAACTCAGTGGCAATGGGATATTGATGCTGATACTTTCTGCCAATTCTAAAAAATAGGGTTATTAGCATATTGTGGAAATAGCATGAATGAGATTATGTAAATGGGGTTGGTTACAGATAAATTCTTGTAAATGTTAAAGGATAAGTGATTGAGGATGGACTTACCCAAAAAGAGAAAATTATTGCAAGATTTTGTTCCAGGGATAAAATAAAAATAGGTTTCCTGTGGGTAAGACTTAAGCCTATAGATATGGAATTTAAGGAACTGGTATTCCATGATGGTCACCTTCCCGACACAATCACTCAAGACAAAAAGTGGGTGTATAAACAAATGAGGTGAAGAAAGCTTATGGAGCCTAGATATCAAAAGATAAAGAGTCTAGGGTTTTAAAGACTAGAAGGTTCACAAGTGGCCATCTAACTCAGAACCAATAAAGTGCACATGAAAGAAGCACACCAGCCTGTGTGATCACAAGATGTAGAAGGGATCAGGGATCAGGCATCAAAGAACAAAAAAATCATATCATTGTGAATGAGGGGGCATACAGTTAGGGGATCCAAGATCTATCTGTAGGCAACTGGACAATCCCTTACAGAAGGGTCGCTGGGAGGAGATGAGCCAGTCAGGATGCAGTTTAGCAACGATGAAACATATAACTTTCCTCTCATTCCTAAATGCTACCGCGCCCACTATCATGATCCCAATTCTACCTTACAAACCTGGCTCGAGCAGAGAATATACACTGGTCCATATAGGAACTGGAAACACAGGGAAACCAGGACAGATGACCCCTTCAGGACCAGTGCTGAGAGTAGCAATAACAGGAGGATGGAGGAAAGGTGGGGTAGAAAGAGGGATCTGATTACAAGGATCTACATATAACCTCCTCCATGAGGGAGTGACAACAAAAAAGTGGGTGAAGGTAGATGTCAGACAGTGTAAGTTAGGACAGAATAATAATTTATAAATTATCAAGGGTCCATGAGGGGGAAGGGGGAAGGAGGGGAAATGAGGAGCTAATACCAAGGGCTCAAGTAGAAAGCAAATGTTTTGAGAATGATGATGGCAACAAATGTACACAGTGGATGTATGTATAGATTGTGATAAGAGTTGTAGGAGCCCCCAATAAAATGATTCTTTTTAAAAACCTCAAAGAGCAAAACACAATATGGTCTATTGTACATCAATGATACTTCAATAAAATTACATAAAAGAGGGGGAAAAGAAAGGGAATTTAAGGTAAAGAAAGTATTCCCTTTGAGGACCATATTGCAAATATATATTTACGCAGGCAATTAGATAAAGACATTTTAAGTCTGGGCTTCTAAACCTGCCATCTGTCTGTTATGAAAAGTATAATTAGCAACTAGAATCTCTCATACAAAATCAACTCAATATGGTCTTTCTGGTCTGACCTCCGTGGTGTTCTACTCTGCTTTGATGGAGCTCATCATATCATGACTCTATAACAAGATTGAGGAGTTATTTGCATTCTTATGTGGAAGGTAAATCTCTTTGGCCATTCTGTTAGACTAGTTCATTTTCTTTCCTACCATCCCATCTGCCATTTTAATTCAAAACAAGGAGAAAAGCATGTATGTGCCTTTTGAGGAAGGAGAAGATTTTGGTGTGGAAGAAATTCTCTTCTAGACTGCAAGGTAATTATTTACCCCTCTAGCCCTGTTGGAGGAGGGTAAAACGAAGAGAGACAAGGCAAAGAGAACAACATAGTTAGTTTCATGCCTCCTTACTTGACCTGGGGATTGAGGGGAATATCAGTGACTATGGACCTGTTGTGCTCCCCATTTGGAAGCATGAAGAATAGAGGCTGCCAGGCAGAGCAGCCCTATGGGAAGTCACTGAAGACAAACATATAGAGAGTGCCATCAAGTCTACTGTGATCCATGGAGACCTTATATGAAATGGAATGGAGTGCTGTCTGATCTTGCACCATTGTCACACATTCCTGAATGTTGAAGTCCATTGTTGCAGCGATTAGGTCAATCTGCCTCAATAAGGATCTTCCATGTCCCTCTATATCATCAAATATGATGTCTTCCTCTAGCAATTGTCCACTGATAGTGTGTCCAAATCACATTAGTCAGTCAGTGTTCTCTTGTGCTCCATAAGGTTTTCTTTCAGTAATTTTTGGAAGTGGACGGGCAGGCCCCTCTTCCTTGTCTGTCTTAGTCTAGAAGCTTCACTGAAACCTGTCCACCATGGGCAATCCTGCTGGTATTTGAAATTCTGGTAACAGAGCTTCCAGCATCATAACAATACACAAACCATTATAGGACAACCAACTGACAGAAGAGTGGAGGAGATATATATACATATACATATATATATATCTCTGTATATAGATATATAGATATATATGTGTGTGTATATATATATATATATATATATATATATATATATATATATATATATATATATGGAGAGAGAGAGTAAAACTGGCAATGCAGTCTGATTAGGCAGTATTCTGATGATCTGCTGCTAACAGAAAGTATCCCCACAAATAACATCTTAAAGTAATGATAATATCAATTTTGCTCACAAATCTGCAATCTGGGCAGAGCACAGTGAGAACACTAGTTTTGGCTTCATCAAGCATTAGCTGGGGTAGCTCAAAGGACAGAGGCTGCAGCTCTCTTAAGACTCACTCCTTCACACGACTGATAATTCTATTGGTTGGAGCTCAAGAAGAACCCTATATGTGACATTTTCATTTGGCCTGGTCTTCCTTGCAACATCCTGACAGGGTCCCAATGGTGAACAACCCAATACGACCAGGTGGAAGTCACAGAGCAACACTTCTGCCATAGTCAAAGGCCTGCCAAGATGCAAGGAAGAGGGAAAGCAGGCCCTGTTTCTGGAAAAGTGAACACAAACTCGTAACAAGAGAATGTGCGATGTGAAACATTAGGACAGTCATCTTTGAAGGACACAACCTGCCACGAGCCAAGATACAGAGACAGTATTCTACGAAAGCGAAAGGGCAGGACTTAGACTTAAAGATAAAGCCATAGACTTCATAGGACAAGAGCAATGGGGAGACAAGCAAAGGAAAGCTCTAGGACTCAAGCCTAACATGGCTAAAGATAGGGACAATGTCAGGACTGATCTGGAAGCAAGCAGACACCTGTGCAAGGCAGAACCCGTGAAGTTGTGAGTGCCTTCAAAGCTAAGTCAAAGTACCTTGGGGCATGAGAAGGGAGGGAACAGGATAAGGAATTATTGGGTAGGTTTATGGAATTTGTAGGTCTGGGGACAGAGCATCAAGAATAGCTGGGTTCTGGCACTCAGTTGATACCATCAGAGTTTGAACCTTTTCCTTTCAGTGCTGTTTCCTTTTGAGTTTCACGCAGGCTTCCTGATGACAGCTGTAGTTTTATCTAGAAGCTCAGGAATTCTATTAGAGAGAGGCTCTTTTCCTTTCTAATCATTGGTGGTACTATCAGGTAAGCATTGGATTGCTAACTGCAAGGTTGGCAGTGCTACCCTACCAGCTACCTCATAGGGAAAAAGATGGAACTTTCTGCTCACATAAATATTTACAGTCTGAGAAACCCCACAGGGACCTTCTATGATTCAAAATGGACTCATTGGCAATGGGGCAATTGTTTCTGGGGCATTTTTTAGGGTTAGATATCATTAACCTAGCATGAGTCACATACTGAGTCTGACCCAGTCCCTTTGGACAGAGGAAAGTCATGCCCTGACTAGCCAGGCCTGGAGCTGGCAGATTGGGTCAATGCCAGCAGAAGCATGGAGATGGAGCATGGTGGAAGAGTGATCCCAAAGATACAAGCCATGTGCTGTATGTGGAAGAAGGGCAAATGAATGCTGCATTAATTAACCAGTCATTGACAAAATGAGGTTGCATAACAAATGGCTCCAAAACCCAGCAGTTCAACAAACAGCCCAACCCCTTCCCTCCCACACACACAGTTCTTAAAATTCAGGATCAGGGAGATTAACTGGAACTTTGAACTTGGCACTTCATGGCTTGGAAGAGATGACAGTGCATGTAAAGTCCTTGGGGCAGGAGAGACCTTGGTGTGACTAAAAGCCCAGAAGAAGACTAATTTGGGGGAGGTGAGATAATAGGAATGGAGTTTTCGGTGAGCATTTCCTTGAGAGCCTTCAAGCAAAAGCGATTTTTCTATATTCATGTTTTAGAAGTAGATCTCCACCCTTTGGGTAAAGATTTGGGTATTGGATTGGCGTCGGTATGCAGGGAAAAAATAAATGGGCTTGTTATGGATTAGGAGCCTGTGGTAGTCACCTAATCTTGTTTCACGTTAAGGATTAGGAGTGTAGGCGTGGAGTCTAGGCTGCCAATCTGGAGATAGTCAGTGAGATTTTTATGTGGGCATAGCCTTCTCCTGAGAACTCTGAGAAATCTGGTACTTCCTCATTGGAGGTGGAAGACACCTCTCTCTCTCTCTCTCTGCTACTCCTTGGGAGACATTGCACAAGGCAAGCCAAATGGATGCGACCAGACCTCTGAAGCCAAAGAAGCCTCAGAGATATCGCTGCCAGCACTGAGATGCTTACAATGCCACTGGATCCACAAGACTTTCCACCCATTGGCCTGTGATTATCCTGCATTCAGCATCACTGCACATGTTTTATGGGTCTGAAAAGGAATGTATAGATTGGTATCAGACATATGGGCTAATATCAGACTTATGGATTTGATCTGCACTGGGCTGGGACGTTTGCTTAATGTACAATTACTGTTTGATATAAAACTCTCTCTCTTGATTTATAAGGTAGAATTAGACCAGAACATGTACTCTGGTACAGACAGGAGCTGGAAACACAGGGAATCCATGAGAGATGATCCCTTCAGGACCAGTGGTGAGTGTGGCAATACCAGGAGGGTGGAGGGAAGGTGGGGTAGAAAGGGTGAACCGATTACAAGGATCTACATAAAACCTCTGCCCTGGGGGACGGACAACAGAAAAGTGGGGGAAGTGAGATGTTTGATGTGTAAGAGATGACAAAATAATTTATATATTATCAAGAATTTATGAGGGGGGGGGAGGATGGAAGTGGGGAAATGAGGAGCTGATACCAAGGGCTCAAGTAGAAAGCAAATGTTTTGAGAATGATGAAGGCAACACATGTACAAATGTACTTGACACACAATGGGTGGATGGATGGATGGATGGATGGAATGACTGTGATAAGAGTTGTATGAGCCCCCAATAAAATTATGAAGGGTTCATAAGGAGGGGGGAGTGGGGAGGGAGGAGAAAAACGAGGAGCAGGTGCCAGGGGCTTATGTGGAGAGCAAATGTTTTGACAATGATGAGGGCAATGAATGTATAAATGTGCTTTATAATGGATGGATGGATGGATTGTGATAAGAGTTGTATGAATACCTAATAAAATGATTAAATAATAGGGAAATGATTTTTAAAAACCACCAACACTCTGTCATACACATGAGTCTCCCTCGAGTTTTCTCTAGCATACCCAGACTAATACACAGTTCGCCCCTGGCCTATAGGGCCGCTATGAGTTTGTATGGAATTGAGGGCAGTGGGTTTGTTAGGGCTTTGGAGTTCAGCAGGCCTTTGTTGGTGTGTTTGAGTCTATTTTTGTAGCTGTTGTGTGCAGGTCAGTGGCTCATCTTCCAGCACTCTATAGGACCATATTTTGTTGTGACCCATAAGGCTTTCATTTGTTAATATTTGGAAGTAGATCACCAGGTCTTTCTTCCTAGTCTGCCTTAGGCTAGAGCAGTGGTTCTCAATCTGTGGGTTGTAACCCCTTTTGGGGTCCAGCGACCTTTTAACAGGAGTCACCCGATTCATGGCAGTAGCAAAATTACAGTTATGAAGTAGCAAGGAAAATGATTTTATGGTTGGGGGTCACCACAACATGAGGAATTGTATTAAAGGAAGGTTGAGCACCACAGGGCTCGAGGTTCAACTGAAGCCTGCCCATCGTTGCTGACCTTTCTGGGGTTTGTCATATCGGTGGCACGGCTTCCAATTTCACAGCAACACTCTAGCTACCACTGCATCACGAACTGATAGACAGGTGGTGGACTGTTCTTAAAAGCCACCTGATTTACGATGCTTTGTTTTGACAGCCCTGGAAAATGGATACAGAATCTAGTTTCATAGTCAATGCAAGACACACCTTGGGGCAGTAGGGATGGCATGAAGTGAATAGATTCAAAGTATATTTTAGGGAGAGGAAGGATGACAGTTAATGCCTGGGGGATGTGCAAGAAGGAAGGAAGCCGAGACACCAATGATATTAAGTGCCTGAGTTAAGACAGGAATTTCCAGGGAAGCTGGTGGGTCATGATGGGAGAATTTCACACTCCCCGGGGACAGGGGGAGCATTGATTAGTTCACATGTCTGCGCATCTTCTCCGAAAATAGAGGCTTTGTCATCCTCAAATGAAGCATGCATTTCGAGCTCAGAGAGGGCATGGAGTGCAAATGAAGACTGGGTTGGTTGAGATGGGTGGACCAGGGCCACTAGTCAATTCTGAGGAGCTTCAGCAAACCTGCCCAGTGTCTCTTGGATAGTGGGCATGTCTCATGGCCACAGAGGGCCTTTTAATGTTTCACCTCCCACTGCAGCAGCGAGAGGCTCTATCAGCTCATCCTGGAAAGGAAACATACTACCTGCCATCAGGTTCATTTCTTCCAAAAGGATGGAAGAATACAAATGAAAGACTACAGTTTGAAGGGGTCTTAGGCAGACTATCAGGCTCATTAAAGCTTCATTTATTAAAACTTCATTATTCAGAGACATTCTCCCAGTATGATGTATGCTGGGGTGGGGGTGGGCATGAGGAGGAAGGCTTGGAGCAAGGTAGGGGAACAACCCAACACCACCAAAAAATACCTTCCCACGAAGCAATTCCAGTGGGCACAGATTAGATAGAAGTTTCATCCTCTGGTCACTTGATGTTTGTCCCTCTCTTTTATCTGAATGCTCTTTCCACATTGCTCAGATGAAGCATCAAATTTGTATTAAAATGCAAGTTAGGAAGCATCATCCCCAACCAACCCTGTTCATTGAAATGGTAGTGCTCTCTCCAGGTAGTGCTTGTTTGTCAAAAAGCTGAAGCAGTTGAGCTGGGGCTCTGTGAGGCCCAGGAGCATGAGTTCATTAATATCCGACCCATAATGCCTTGCTGGGTTTATGCCAACAAAGCCCTGTCACTCCTTACCTTAGGATTTACTCACTCCTTGAAACAGGCATTTATTTACACACAGTTTGACCTCATGATGGTGTTCAGCAGATGTGGATCTTACTTATTTGCATTGTTCTGTGACAGTTGCAAAATTCGTTAGTGGCTCAGGGATCAATCCTCTGTGGACTGCCCCCAAAGCTAGATGAAGCAAGCGGGTTCTCACTGATTCATCCTCCCTCCTTAGCAATGCTTGCTAATCAGGATAATATAGTGCTCATTAAAGAAACTGCCTGTATCAGTTTAAATTTGTGACCTGGGCGGGAGGGAGGGTCATGATCACAAGTGACAGAAACTGATGCTTGACTAACTTAGGGGAAAAGGCCTAATGATGGATAAATGGTGGGAAGACAAGAAAATGTGGCAAATGCCTGGGAAGTCTCAGGGCTGTGAAGCCGGTACTGGCGAAATACTCCTCATGAGGCCAAAGCGTGCCCTCTGTAGTACATTAAATCACATTCACAAACACACATTCATGTTCACATGGAACCTGAGGCTATGGCCTTACTTGGAGAGGAGGTCTTGGCAGATGTGCTTAGTTAAGGATTTCAAGAGCTCCATCTTTCTGGGTTTAGATTTCAGATGGATGCTACATGCACTGATTGGTGTGTTCTTATAAGAAGAGGAGTGGACACACAGAGACCCCGTGTGAAGACACTGGCAGAGATTGGATCAGTGCATCTATAAGCCAAGAAATATCAAGGATTAGCAGCAGTGACCAGAAGCAGAGAGAGGCTACTTTGATTCTCCTTCAGAGCTCTCAGAAGGAATGAATCTTGCCCACACCTTAATTTTAACCCTTTGCCCTTCAGAAAAGTGAGAGAACAGATGCCTGCTGTTTAAGTCACTCGATTGGTAGCCATTTGTTACAGCTACCCAAAAGAACCATTATGGATTGATCTGTAGCCCCCTCAAAATATGTGAGAAATTTGAGCCTTGGTGGACATGATCCTGTTTGAAAAGAAGGGAGTTCTTTTGTAATATAAATGAGGCCATATGGCCACTGGAGATCCCCTCATAGAGGGGTTTAGAAGAGGAGATGGGTCAGTCAGAGGGGCGATGCTGGAGAGTGGAGGGTGAGTGGGTTGGAAAGGGGGAACTGATTACGAGGATCCACATGTGACCTCCTCCCTGGGAGATGGACAGCAGAGAAGGGGGGGAAGGGAGACTCGGGATAGGGCAAGATATGACAAAATAACAATGTATAAATTACCAAGGGTACATGAGCAAGGGGGGAGCGGGGAGGGAGAGGGAAAAAAAAGAGGACCTGATGCAAAGGGCTTAAGTGGAGAGCAAATGCTTTGAGAATGATTGGGGCAGGGAATGTGCGGATGTGCTTTATACATTTGATGTATGAATATGTATGGATTGTGATAAAAGTTGTATGAGCCCCTAATAAAATGTAAAAAAAGAAAATGATTAGGGCAAAGAATGTACAGATGTGCTTTATACAATTGATGTATGTATATGTATGGATTGTGACAAGAGTTGTATGAGTCCCTAATAAAATGTTAAAAAAAATGAGGCCATATGAGAATAGGCTTGAGCCTAAACCTAAACACTTCTGAGTTAAAGGCCAGGATAGACCCAGTAACACACAGTACGGGGAGAAAGATAGCGAGGAATGCCAAGGAACTTTCTGGTATCCACAAAGAAGGACCCTGACCTAGAGTCGCACCCCAAATTTGAACCTGTAAGCTCCAAAGCAGTGGGAAAAGTGTTTTAAGGCTACTGACTTGTTGGATAATTTTTGGTTAAGGAGATTAAGACAGGAACTTAAGGCATCCTCCAATCCTTCCTCTGGCTTCGTTCCATTTTTCTCACATTCAAGAGTCCTCCCAGAGGATTCAGTCATGTTGTTGTTGTTGTTGTTCAGTGTCATAGGGAGGGTTTGGATTCATTGTGACCATACATACAACATAATCATACACTGCCAGGTACTGTACCATTCTCACAGTTGTTCTTAAGTTTGAGCCCATTGTTGCAGCCACTGTGTCAATCCCATTTGTTGAAGGCCTTCCTCTTTTTCATTGCCCCTCTACTTTCCAGAACACGATGTCCTGCTCCAGGGACTGATCTCTCCGGACAACATGTCAAAGTTAAAGCGAAGTCACATTATCCTTGCCCTGAGGAACATTCTGGCTGTACTTCATCCAAGGTAGATGGGTTTGTTCTTTTGGCAGTCCATGGTACATTCATTACTCTTTTACATCACTATTAATCAAATATATCTATTCTTCTTTGGTCTTCCTTATTCAGTGTTCAACTTTCACATAAATATGAGACAGTTGAAAATACCATGGCCTGGGTCAACCCGCCCCAGTCCTCAAAGTAATCTCTTGCTTTTCAACACTTTAAAGAGGTCTCGTGTAGCAGATTTGACTAGTGAAATGTGTCATTTGTTCTCTTCTCTGCTGATTCCATGAGAATTGATTGTGGATTCAAGCAAGACAAAATCCTTGACAATTTCGAACTTTCGTCCATTTATCATGATGTTATCAATAGGTTCAGTTGTGAGGGTCTGGGCTTTCTTTACATTGAGTCATAATCCAAACTGAAGGCTTTAATCCTTCATCTTCATCAGCAAGTGAATCAAGTCCTTCTCATTTTCAGCAAAATTGTGTCATCTGTATAATGCAGGTTGTTAATAAGCCTTCCTCCAACCTGATGCTCCATCAGGCACTGCCCCTTAATGAGTTTAGGTCATGAAGGATAGTCCTCCATAGGCACATTAATTATTACCCTTCCCCCCTCACATAATAAATTCAGAAAGAGAAAATTTTCCCCAAAGCAAGGAAAGCTTACTAGAGAAGTGGAGGGTCCTCAAAGCCAAAGGTGACACAAACTGGAAATCAGTACTAGTTTTCAATACCTGCAGTCATCTAATAGTTCACTGCACTATCTAAGGAAAGGTGAGGAGAACTGGGGCAATTCCATTAAAAAAAGACAATGCAGGGTATGTAAGTCCGTCATTCCTCTGGAGAAGAAAAACACATAGTTGGGTTGTAGAGCTTTGTTTGCTAATCAACCGAATGTAGTTGTAAGGCAGGGGTGTGTGTGCGCGCGTGTGTGTGCGTGTGTGCGTGCGTGTGTGTGTGTGTGTGTGTGTGTGTGTGTGTGTGTTGAAGGGAGGGGCTTGCCATTCTATTTCACAGCCAGGAGAAAGATGAGCCTCTTCCCATATCTTTTGCTCTGTGGCAAGTTACTGATCTACAAGGAACTTTTATTTGACAAGGACTGCCGAGAAAAAAACGGGAAGCCTGTGTTCATCTCTGCTGAGAGGTGGAGTCAAAGAGATCGGCTTTATGACAGACACCCTGATCGTGCAGCCAAACTATGAAATGGCCTCATACATTCAACACACATTTGCTGCACCTCCCCAGTGTGCTGCCCACATATTACCAGGCAGAGTGTTTTATGGGCAGCATTTTAGAGTTAGGCAGGCAGAGGGAGTGTCTTTGTGGGTGTTGCCTTTACCAGTCCTTGGATTGTTCTTGGACAGGCATGTCTTTTTCCTCTAAAGTAACTGATCGCGTGTAAAGAAGGAGTATGTATATACTCAGTAAGACGGGTTAAACCAAACCCAACCTATGACAATCATCTCAATTGGAACACATAGCGACCCTATACAAATACCCGTAGGGTTTCCAAGTTTGTAACTTTTTTGGGGGGTCAACTACCATACCCTTCTCTTTCAGAACCACTAGAGAGTTGACCGTTGTGTTAGCAGCTGAATGCTTAATCACTGTGCCCATTTTGTTTGCTGAGCCGCCCTCAAAACACTGAACAGGTTTTCTGGGTACCAAGTATGTCCACTTCTATATCTGGCATAGGGTCTTTTCCCCAAGTTGATAGGAGGTGCAAATAAGTTACTAGGGGTTTGGCAGAGTAAGTATGGAAACTGGGAGGGTGTGTGAAATTTGAACCAGAGTAGAACAATTCCAAGACACTTCCAAGGATTCCTGGCATATAATATGCAAATGATAATCAAGATATATAAATGTGTCTCTGTTCTTGGTTCTGTCAGTACCTGGTGTGGCCACAAAGGAGAAACCTGGTCTCCTGCTATTTTGACAGGTGATAAGTCACATGCTAATGAACCCTGGTGGTGTAGTAGTTAAGCACCATGGTTCCCGGCTATCAAAGGATATAGCGTCTGGGGTCTTAAAGGCTGGAAGATAAACAGGGGGCCATCTAGCTAAGAAACAACAAAGCCCACATGGAAAAAGCACACCAGCCTACCCCGACATGATCGCTGAAGACAAAGCGGGTGCATAAGCACATACGAGCATGTTTCCTTGATGTGCACTCACCCTTTACACACAACTCTCTTATACATAAGTTTTTCTGTGGATTTGTTTCTCGAATGCACCCAGACTAAAATAAGATGCGTGGAACGCATTTAAGAAGCCTAGACAAGGGCAGGGCAGGATATTCGGAGGGACTGGATCCAGAATTAGAGAGGAAGGAGCCCTGGTGGCAAAACGGGCTGCTAGCTCCCTGTCCCAAGGGGGACAATGAGACTGCTGGCTCCCATGAAGATTTACAGTATTGAAAACTCCATATAGGGTCACTGTGGTTGGAATCCACTGGACGGCAGTGACCTTTTGGGATTGAAGGTGGAAGCCACCAATGACTTCCTGCCATTGAGCCAAGGAGCCTCCGGAGAGTGTGTGAACTTCTGGAATGCAGTGAACAACCTCTGCACATCTGCTTTTCGTGCTGCCCAAGTCATGCCCTTGGCCTTTGCTTAAACATATTCATCCAGAAGTGAACCATCACAGCTGCTCCCTCGGGAAGCTGGGGGCAGAGCTCTCTGGTTCCACTCTGTCAGCATTTCTAGTCCGGGTACCTCCCCTCTGCCCCGGCACAGGCAATGTGCTTTTGGAAGCAGTGCTCCCTGGGTAGTGGGTGTGATTTGCCTCCTCTGGCCTAACATGATGATTGCTGAGAGGGGGTGGATGCTGGGGTGTTAAACTCCCTGAACTTTACCTATCCCAGGGGAAAACTTATTATTTAAAGTAAGTTTTAGACAAAATCTTTAGAAAGATAAATTGTTAAATTTATGTCCACAAGTACTCCCCAACACATAGGCTCAACCTCATAGGCTGTGGATGAACTTGAGCAGGTGCTCAGTCACAATGGGTTTCTATCAGGATTGAGAGTTCAGCTCTCTCAACTCTCCAACTGGTTATTAGCACCATAGTCTCGTTTCTATTTATGTATTTACTTTGTTTTTAGGGGAAAATGACTCCCAATTCAACTATATTTTATTAGGAACTCCTTTGCTAAGTTTTACACAAGAAAAAGGCACAAACTGCTGTTCTGGATGAAGGACAGCATCCGCATGAGGCCACAATGGTGTCGGAAGGACCCACAACCACAGTGACTTAAATAAAATGACACCCATTCTGTCCTGCTGACTCTGACTCATAGTGACTCTGTGTAGGGATCCTGAACTTGCTACCTTTACAGGAAGCAATAACCTCATCTTTTTCCTGTGGAATGACTAGTGGCTTTGAACCAGCGACCTTGCTCTTAATAGTCCAACACTATCCAGCATTACCACCTGGGCTCCTGAAAACTTAAATAAGACATAGAAAACAAACAACTTTGTCACAAAATTGTGACTGAAAACAGATCAATTCATGGAGTTTCAGGAGGGCCTGTGAGAGCATGAGCGGGACCTTCATTGGGATGTGCACACTACCATATATCGTTGAGTCTGGCCCGGGGAGTGGACGCAAGCACACTGCCTGAGGGACAAACTTTCCACTGCCAGTCAGCAGTAGGAAAGAACTCAATGGTGGCTGAATCTGTGGCCCCTCAAAATGGATGTAGGGTCTCCACATAGACTCTAACTGTGAGCCACAGCCTATTGCTCAAAATTTAAGCTCAAATACGACTTAAACGCCAAACATTCTGTTTCCTTAAAATAGGGTACTGCCAGGATCAGCTAGAAGTCTGCATGACCTATCAGATCTCAACGCCGATCTCAAATCACTTCACATGATCCATTCTACCAGTCATGTCAAGGACAACTAGAGGTCTGCATGAGCGAGCCCAAATTGCCTCCTCACTTACCCATTCCAGAGGCTGTGCCTGTATAACCTATCGACTAACACATTCCCATATGCCGTGGTTATGAAACCAACCATCATGCTGGAATAAGGACCAATCATGATGCAAGGGTCAGGGTCAATGGGAAAGCAAAATAGGGGCTGAGGGGAGCCAAGAGGGGTCCCTTCACTCAATCCCTAAACCTGATCTAATGTCACTAGACTGGGGTCTTCCTCACATCTCAAGGGCACCCGATTCATGATTGAAGTGATTTGTGCTTATTCAATCATTGTTCTGCTTGCTGTCCTGCTGTGCTGCATCCTCTTCTTGCTTTTTTGTGCATGGCTCCCTCTGTTGTGGTGACAAATGGCTCGAGAGGGATTTGACATAGGGAGAAAGCCCACCTGCATCAACTGTCACCAGAAGCAGACACTAAGTCCATTTCCCTCACCTCACAGAACTATGCACACCAGACACTGGTAGGGCTGCCCGGGAGGGGAACCCTTAGTGCAGTGGTTCTCAACCTGTGGGTTGCGACCCCTTTGGGAGTCATATGACCCTTTCACAGGGCTCACCCAATTCATAACTGTAGCAAAATTACAGTGATGAAGTAGCAAGAAAATCATTTAATGGTTGGGGGAGGGGGGCATCACCACAACAAGAGGACCTGTATTAGGAAGGTTGAGAACCACTGCCCGAGTGTGTTTAGGACTTTGCTGCCCTCAAGGTCATCAGACATTCCTGAAGGCAGAGCCACTGCAGGAAGCCCTTCTGGGAAATGCCCTGAAGACAGGTCTCAACCAACTCCACCCTCACCCTCTGAGATCCTAATCATAGGACGCATGGAAATGCTCCCTGCCTCTTCGAAGGCTGTAAGTCCATGGGAGCAGAAAGCCTCCTCTTTCTCCCTTGGAGTGGTGGCTGGTGAGTTCAAACTGCTCACTTTCTGGCTAACATAACCCACAGACCAGCTCCCCCTGAGCTCAGTTTGGTTTGCCGCACAGCACACATTGTTTGGAACCTTCTGAAATAGCTATGCACATGTGCAGGTTGGGGGGATTTCGCACAAGATGCAGTTTTCCACCCTCTCTTGGCAAAAATAATTTTTGCAAAAGGCTTGTATTCTCTTCTGGATCTGAGTAGCAGCTACTCTCATGAAGTCATAGCACATACATCCATGCTACAGTCCTCCCAACTCCCTAATGTCTTACGCCGAGTCTGCTCCATGCTTTTCTGTGTCCTACATGGCAGCTGTAGGCACCCAAGGCATGGGCTCTGCAGCCTGGGTCCAAATCTCTCCTTCCCACTTCCTCACTGTGTGGTCCTAGGCTCATGACTTTATCATCCTGTGCCACTGATTTTTCATCTGTAAAAGGAGGCCAAATAGAGTCCACACATAGGCTTGTTAAGTGGAATAATTGAATTATTATACACAAAAAGCTTAGAACGGTGCTTGGCATCTTGCAAATACTATTAGGTGGTTTAGCATAGGGACTGGGTCATCCATTACATATGCTCAGGTTCAAACTTCCGGCCAGGAAGGGGTGGTACACCTAGGTGGGCATTACACCTGGATTGGCCCATCTGGGCAAGGTGAATTCAATCCAGCCATTGGGGTTGACCATGACCGTCAACCATGCCTCCCTATGGAGGAATTGAAAAGGCAGGATCTTGACCGCTCCGATGTCTCCCTTCACCCACTTTTCTGTTGTCTGTCCCCCAGAGAGGAGGTCACATGTAGATACTTGTAATCAGTTCCCTCTTTCCAATCCACCCTCCCACAACCCTCTCAGTATCACCACTCACAAATGTGATGTTTCCAGACTGAAATAGAATAAGGACGAAAGACCTGATCATCTCCATCCACACATCGACCTCTGGCCCGCCACGGTTGGCTTCCCCTCCCAGACCTGGTGATAGCACAGACTGGCATAGTTTGCTCCGCTTCCCATGAGGTGCCCATGAGAGGCTGACTCGACAACCACGGTCAAGATCAACAGCTTGAACTCCTTTATGGGTCTACAGAAACAAGAACAACCTTCTGAGAGGAGGTCGCATTGCTATTTGGGACTGGGAGAATGCCTTTGTGACAAGGATTGTGCTCTGGATCCCAAAGGCGACTTTTAAACACAGCCACATAGCAACTCCGGAAATTGCCATAGTAGAAGCCAGGTTTAAAAAAAAAAAAGTTCTACTGGCTTGCTCAAAGGAGGCCAGAGTTGGATGGGGGTGGGGTGGGGTGGGAGACTCCTCTAAAAATGAACAAATTTGTTTCCTTACATATTTGTCATGTCTTTTGGTCCTGAAAGAAAGCGGGGGAAAAGCAGACGAGAGGAGGAAACGGCGACTGACATTCATCTTGTTGGTATTCCCACAGCATCCCCTCCTTAGGCACTTGCTGCCATCTCATCCAACTCCACTCAGTATATTTTCACCCAGCAATGATCTAGAAATGTCTGTGTACTCCAGTGTTATTGTAGTCGGGCAGCGTTTACGGGTTTGACTTTCAACTCAGCATGGCAGGACGTCTAGACAATTATAACCAGCACCTGCTCTGTCTGTGCGGTGGGAAGGCAGTGACGGATCCCCAGCTTCCAGAACACTAGTGCCCCCTCCCAGCTCAGGATAATGACGGTGACACTCGGCCTCCTTGTTGTCTGGGGGAGCTCTAGGAGCTCTCCTCTGAAACCTCATATTATTGGCATTTCTTTGAGTGAACACATCAAATTAGTGACTGTAAAGGAAGGTGTAGGAGATGATTATTGGTGACAAGACAAGCCTCAACCACCTCCAGAGAGCATGTCTCCTAAGTGCAAAGTATGGAGAGGGAGGAAACAATTGACCACAAATGGAATAGGCTCTGAGTCTCACCACACAATGTATGTGCGTGGTCACTGAGGCGCCAACATTATGGCTGGAGGACGGATATGGTTTGTGCAGCCGTGATTGCCATCCAGAACGTGCCGTGCTATTGTGAAAAACGATTTTTTTTATTCTGAGCAAATCTCTGCTTCCACTTGCTTTAATGCTTCGCCAGAGATCCAGGGACTCTGGGAGGGGTGGGGACGCACAGGGCTGGGCTGACCTCAGGAACTCATGTGTAAAGGGCTTTTTCTCACTTGGAAGCAGGCTGGGTTCACAGCTGTTCTTTATGGTAAAGCTTCTTTCTGAACCTTGCCACGTCTGAGTCCGAAGAGGGAAATGAAGGTGACAAATGCTGCGAGGAGCCCTGGGCACATCTTGGCTATGGTCCTGCTTAAGTCTGTTTCAATGAATCCCAGTTTTACCTTTCCTCCTTTCTGGGTTCCGAAGCATCAGATGGGTGCCAAACGCTTCCACGGACAACTAAAGCTGAACAAGGTGCAGGCAGATGAAGAGCAACGGCAGGTTGGTGTTTGGGAGACTGAATACTTGGGCTTCCTAGGCCAGTCCAGCTGGTGGTTAGAGCCCTGTTTCAGATTCCACTGAAATCTCCTAGTGTCCAAGGACCAAGTGGCTCCTAAGTCCAGAATTTCTGTTACATGTCTCACCAAGGAGAAGCTGGGCCAAAATGCATTGAAGAATAAAGCAGGAGCTTGGCTTGTGAATCCACTCTCTGATTCTGAAATTTCAAAGGCTCCGTGCACAGACATTTCAACACTGAAAGCACAGCAGGGAAAATCAAAGACTTGGGCTTCCTCCTTGCCCCTCTTTTAGGGCTTTTATGGTTTTCCAAGGTGCCTCCCAGAGCCGAGTGTTGTATAGGTCATGTTTAAAAATGTCGTAGTTCTGAGGGACTTGCTGTTCTGCTTTCTTTTGCAAGGAGACCCGGTTTCTTGTCATGTGGCCAAACACAGAGCACAGATGTCTGTGGGCCCCCTCCCTTTCCCCTGACCTTTGCTCTCTTCTCTGGATACCCTACTGACCTGTTCTCCCTTACAAGATCTGAACTGCTCACACACAATTCGTTAAATTCTCATCCTAGCGAGAAGCATCTGAGCATCTTATTAGAGCCTGTATGAGTTCTGTTCTGGATGCCTATTTGTGTAACTTCAGGTCTCTGGCATGGAAACGTCCCATGCCCACAGACCCACACAGGTAATATAAACTCCAACAGTAGTTTAAGGTTTAAGGTGGTCACAGGGAACACTGGGGCCCGTGTCTCCTGGTCAACCCCTCAGGCTGTCTAAAGGGGCTAGTTCCATCTCAATGCAGCCATGCAGGAATGTAGACCGGTTAGGTAGCAAGACAAGGGGTTGTTCCTCTCCATGCTTAGGGGGCCCCCTACAGGAGGTTGGAAGCCAATGCGGGCTAAGCCCAAGCCAGGAGAGCTTAATTGACGCCTCCCAGCTGAAAGCCCTTAAAAGGCTGGAATCTGGAGACCACCGCCCCTTCCCTTCAGCTGCTTCTCTGCCTTCCACTCAGCAGGGCTGAGTGTGCAGTGTCATGAGGGTGCCCGTGTTCAGTTTAGTGTAACGCTGGAACCTTCTTCTCTCATGTACATAAACCCACTCGGATTACCAACCAGACTTTGGTGTGAATTTCTTTCCAGTGTGTAGCCAAGGACCGAGACATTTCCCACCCGAGAAACCTAACAGACCCAGACTTACAATAAACCTATATTTTTTATTTATAAGGCAAGAGGTGACCAGGTCTAGACAATAATGGTGAAGAGGGCCCTGGGTTTGAGAAAGATTCTGAAGTAGAATCCATAACCCTTAGAAATGTATTGGCCTTGGGGAGGGGCAAAGAGGGCTGGATTGAGAAAGTCTCTGGCATCCAGTTCTGACTTGACTTCTGGATCCTGAATGCTTCAGGGCCATGACCTTGCCCTCCAGCCAGACCTTCCAATAGCTGTCTTCTCAGAGCCTTGTTAAGTTCTCATAATACATTACACCTGCCATCCTGTGAGCGGCTACCAAACCCAGGCACATTTTTCAAAGACAAGCTCGCTCTCTCTACCCCTAAGAGAAGGTAGTTTGGGGATGATGGATATGAGATACCACAGAAGACAAATCTGTTATCTTCCATGGTGCACAAAACATGCTGTCACAACCAGGACTCGTGACAATCCCTCAGTTTCCTAAATTGCTTCACTGCTACTTTTTAATTAAGCCTCATTAGATTGTCATATATTGATAAGAGGGATGACCCTGAACTAGATGCATAAATTAAAGCTTTCCTCATCCTGTGCTTTTATATGAATGTGTTAATTATTTTTGTCATTAGGGAGAATAATGGAGGGATGGAGCAATACCAAACGGAGTTTGACAAAGTGTTGGTGTTTGCTGCGCCAAACGTGGTGCGTGTCAGATACAATCCGTCACCCAGTGAGTCTGCAATTAACACCAAGGGACAAAGGTAGGATTCCCTGTAATAAATAACCTTCCTCCCAGATGCTAATGGAGACCCAGCAGGACCCACTGTTGTGTTGTCGCAGTTGTACACCGGCCCTTAGAGGAGACAGAGCTGGTGTTTGAAACGAGTCTTGTTTACCCCCAGTTGGCTCACACATTTGTTTTTTAAATGGCATAATCACTAACATTTAAACACAGGGTGATGTCACATAACAATCTGCAGCTTCTGAGAAATGGAGAGGCCCGACTTTGCTGGTTGACAGTGCAGAGGGACTGGGGGAGCAGTCAGATATGGTTATCAGAGTTTGGAATCCTTGCTTTCCAAGTACATGTGTCAAGGAGTTCAGGGTTCAGTAATTTAGGAGGGAAGTTCCAGAAGACAAGTTTGTGTGGTCGATAATAAACCAATATAGGGGTTGAGATTTCAATCTGTTGGCTATTTATTTTGTGCTTGGTAGCCAACCAGCCCAGAATTCCTGACCTCGCCGACCTGTGAAACAAGGACCATTCCAGAATGACATAGAAGCAAGCACGGAAGCGAGGGCATCCATTACCCCGAATGCGTAGGGGTCAGGAACTAAGTGCTTTCTGTAGAACAGCTCCAGAAGGCAGACCTTTGGCTGGAAAACCTGTTAGGGAGCTAGCATAGGGACTGGCAGGCCTATTACACATGCTCAGAGTTCCGAGCTACCGGCTCATGAAGCAGTGGCTCACTGCATGCTCAGAAGTTCAGGTTTCCAGCCAGGAGGGGGAGCTATACCTGGGTGGGGCTGTACCTGCATTGGCTCACCTAGGCCAGGTGAATTCAATTCAACAATTCAGCCAATGGGGTCGACCCACGTCATCGACCACGCCTCCCTAACCGCTCATAAAACTCACGGGGATCCCAAACCAGGCCTCAGCGTGAGCTGTTTCTCGCGTGGAGCCGAGGACCGAGGCACACCTGTCCCCGGAGTGGTCGAAAAGAAGCGGTGCTGTGTGATTCGGAGCTATGAGGTAAGCCGGCCCCAGGAGTGGGCCCTCCCATGTTGGTCTCACGGATTGGGGGCCCCTCTGGGCTCCTTTTACCTCACCACCCTCGGGAGAATTGTTGGGTTGAATTCACGGTGTCCGTCTTTGCGCCGTTTCTTGCTGGTGTCCGTCTTTGCGCCGTTTCTTGCTGGTGTCCGTCTTTGCGCCGTTTCTTGCTGGTGTCCGTCTTTGCGCCGTTTCTTGCTGGTGTGCGGGACATGACGTGCCTGCTTTCCCGGGAACTCTCCTGCCTTCCCGGGCTGCATTTGTGAGGGGGCTGGGACGCTGCTCCCTGGAGGCTGGGAGGATTTTGACTCCCAAAGCCTTCTCGAGGCTCAGTGTATAAGGTTTATTTGGACGTGAAAACAGAATCAAAGATGCAATTAACGAAGTTTTAGAAGCAGGCTTTATTGAGAAGCTTGCGGGCAGGTTCAGCAACTCAGGGTATTGAGCTATTGAAGCCGCGCAGGGGGAAAAAAATCCTGGCAGCGTTTTTATGCCCACTGCTGGCAGGCACAGCTGGGGAGGATCAAAGCTGGGGAGGATCTGCGCACACAGGTGCTTCAGAAGGGAGGTCGTTAATCTTACCTATATGTCAGGGACGCGTGGAGTGACCATATCTTCAGAAAACATTCTGGCTTTGGGACGAGCTGGTTCCAGGAATTTGGGGTTGAGCAGGGGAGGGGAGGTCGGTTAGGGGTCAGCCTTGAGAGCTAAGATGGAGGTGCAGGACTCAAAATGGAGTCTGTTGTGCCAAGACCAGACATTTTAGACTGTGCCCTATAGGGAAAAGGGATGAAGTTAGTCCGTTTCTGTAACTGCTTCCTGTGGGTAGTGGGTAAAAAGCAAGGGGAGGGGCTTTTCAGGCAGAGTACTGACAGTTGCGGCCTAGCACAGGGTGGAGAAGTTGGTATTGCTGGTGAACTGCTATACGGGCAATTTCGCGGAGTCGACTTTGCCGGAGCTGGATGAGACAAGGAGCAATTAAAAGCAAAATTATAACTAAAATTATGGGTCCTAGTATGGGGGCTAGGAAGGAGTACAGAGAAGAGTTCCACCAGGAGGAAGATCCATCTGTTCTGAATCTGTTGTTTTGCAGCTCTCGGTTTAGCTTGTTGAGGGTCTGGATTCTAGTATCCACAATCCCCAGTTTATTAATATAATAACAGCCTTCCTCCTGGAGGAAGAGGCAGGTTCCTCCTTTTTCAGCCGTGATGAGGTGTAAAGCGCGGTGGTTCTGCAAGGCAACTTGGGCAAGAGAGGTTATTTGTCTTTGCAGGGAGGCTAGAGACTTGGCAGAGGCATCGACTGCCAGCTGGAAGCATGCGGTTAACTTGTCTGCTGTGATGATAGTGTTCAAGGGCTCCGCCGCTGAGTCCTACTGCAATTGCTGCTGAGGCGAAGGAGATTCTCACTGCTATCAGGAGAAAAACTGCTCTTTTAGTTTGACGACTGTATACTTGGATGTATTTGTCCTGGAACTCAGCCGGAGTGTGTATAGGGAGCTGTGGAACCAGAGTGACGGGTAGAGGTAGAACTGATGTTTATATGCATAGTGAGTGTATGGTTGCACCAAAAGAAAATTTTTTCTGGCCCTGTTAGTGTTTTGGAGGGGATTTGGGTGACATTACATGTCTGTGTCGATGGATTGGAGTAGCAAAAGGGCACTTGAGTGTTTTCTGGTTGGACGTACAGAGGGACGTTGGGGATGGTTATGGCTTTTGTGGTCTTTACGTTGGATGAAAATGACAGGGCAGGACCTGATACTGCTACCAGAGGAGGGTGTTCTAGGGCCGCACACATGAAGCAGGTGGAGAGGTTGCCTAGTCCAGCAAAGTGGCGATGGCCAGTCCCTGCTGAAGGAGGGTGAGCCAGGAGAAGGGAGACTCAGAAGGTTTAGAAATTTAGTTAGTGAGTTGAAGGTCTTGGATCTGAATATTACGGTGGATGGTGGATTGGACCTGGAGTAGCGACCTCCATACATACAGTTTGGCGTCCAGAAATTTCTCTCGGTGAGTGGTGCACTAGGCTCCTGGAACCGGAGACGTCCACCGGCTATCCCAGGGGTCTGGGATTGTGAGAGTGTATTTAGATTGATGGTAGTAGAATCATCCGTGGGGACGAAGGGAAAGGTAATGTATCTGGCAGGAAGACCAAGGACACCCTACATTTTTCTGCATTCACTTTTTTGCACATTGGGTAGTTGCCTTCTGGTCATACAGGAAGCGTTTTAAAATCAGTGAAATTTAAGTATATGTGTGCTCTGCCCCCTGTGGGTGGGCAGTTAGCGGTGGCCAGCAAATAATCATAACACTTAGTGCAGGCGTAATTGGTATAGTTTTCAGTCAAGTAAAATCGCCAGGCAAAAGGGGAAATTATACTAGGTTTAGCTGGCTGGCTTGGTGAGGTGAGTGAGGCAGAGAGACATAGGACCAGTAGACTGAGCAGACCACTGGGAGCCATGGTCAGGGTTTACTGCCATCTGGACTCGGGACAAATGTACCCAGGAATCTAGTCTAAGAACCTTGATTGCTGAGGGAGTGGTAAGGGACAGTGTAAGGGCCTTTCCACCGGGGTGCTAAGGGTTAGGGTGCAAGGGATTTAATTAACACAGCATCTCCAGGATGCACTGGTTTTTGGTGATCAGCAGAGGTCAGAGAGGGTTCAGGGATGGCAGAGTTGGCGTGTTGTCTAAGAAGGTTGTGGAGCAAGCACAAGTATGGAAGGTAAAAAGCTAGCAGAGGGCAATCGGTTGCAGGAAGAGGCGAGAAAAGGAAAGGTTGTCTGTAGAGTATTTTGAAAGGACTGAGGCCGGACGGCTCCTGAGGGGCTGCGCCAAGGCGAGTATAAGAGCAAAGGGTAATAGTTGAGGCCAAGAAAGTTGCAGTTCTAGGGAGAGTTTGGTGAGCTGTTGTTTTATGAGACCGTTAGCTCGTTCAACCTTACCAGAAGACTGGGGGTGGTAGGCTGCGTGGAGTTTCCAGCAGATGCCCAGTGAGGCACAAACTGCCTGCTGCACCATAGATATGAAGTCTGGACCATTGTCCAACTGAATTGAAGCAGGCTGGCCAAAACGAGTAATGATGTCTTGAAGAAGGTGAGTGGCGACTATGCTTGCACTCTCAGAGGAGGTGGGAAAGGTTTTGATCCATTCTGAAAATGTGTTCACCATAGTGAGGAGATATTTAAACCACGTATTCTTTGGCATGTGGGTAACGTTTATCTGCCAGTCCTGTCCCAGTAGGTGCCCTTACATCTGGTGGAGCTGTTTATGAGGGTGTTGAGCTTTCTGGCTATTGGAGAGGGCACCGATGTTGCATTTTGCATGTACTGTGTTGATAGTACTCCATAGTCCAGTGGGGTGAAATATGGGGTTAGAAACGTGTAGAGAGCTTTTGGCCCGATGTGTGGAGAATTGTGAATATTGGTGATGATTGTTTCCTCTTGTAACTTTGGGAGAATGAGTAAGTTCTATTTGTGTACCCACCATTTTTGTTGAGGAAGAGAGCAATACTGGGTGTTTTCCTGATCAGTGTAAGTTGGAGTGTAAGTGGGAGGTAAAAAGCATACTAAGCTAGGAGCGGGAAAGTTGTTGGGCTAAGTCAGTAACAGGATCTGCAGAGTGGGAGGGGGGCCTGTCTATTCCCATAACCGAGACCAGGGAAGGGGAAGTAGGGCCTGAGTGAGAGGGCGAAATGGAGAAGGTAGTCCGCTACCTGGAGCACAACCCTGGGCTCGGCGAGGGTTACCAGAGTCAAGGAGCCAGGGCCTCTTCAGTCCATGAACCCCAGCAGCTCCATACCTTGCAGCTATGTGTCTGGAGTTTCCAGGATCTCGGCACCTCGGCTTTGCAGAGCCGGTGGCAGAGCCAGGGTCGGGCAGTTCGACTTCCAGTGGCCTGGCTGTTTGCACTGCAGGCAGGGCTTGGTAGGAGGCTTGGGATTGGGGCAAACTTTTGCCCAGTGGCCTACCCGGCCACCTTTGAAGCAGGCTCCTGGCGGTAGGTGCCGGCTCCCCTGGGGAGCGTGGCGATGGACGGGATTGCCTGCCGGCCTTAGGGCTGCTACCAGGGCTTGGGAATGGAGGCTAACCATCTGTTGGACCCTCACCTGGCATGTGGCCTCAGCTGGCTCCTCCCAAGCGTTGAAAACTTTAAATGCCATTTTTACCAGATCCTGTATAGGGGTTTCAGGGCCCTCCTCAGCCTTCTTTAGCTTTTCTTTCTGATCTCAGGGACTGACTGGAAGGTGAAGTGAGAGGCCAAAATAGAGGCCCCACTTTTTAGACCCTGGGTCTAAACGAGTGTACTTTGTGAGTGCCTCCTGGAGGCGGTTAAGAAAAAGAGCAGTAACTTCTCTCAGTTTGTCATAGTTGACAACCTTGTTGGAGACTGTTTCCAGACCTCTAATGAGGTACCTGAGCATGAGGTTTCTATAAGGAAGATCAGACGCCCGGCCGGGCTGGTAACTCCAACTGGGGTCCTCTATTGGGATGGCATGCGCCCCCAAGGGGACATTTGGGTCGATAGCGTGGTTTTTGTCTGTGTACGTTCCTCGGCAGTAAGGGTAGAAGCAAGGATAATTTGGATGCCATGCCAGGTTAAATCATACGTTTGGGAAATGTAGGTAAATTCTTTAATAAACTTAGAGGGGTCTGCTGAGAAAGAGCCCAGGCGGGTCTCTATCTGCGACAGGTCCTTTAAGGAAAAAGGGACGTGGACTTGAACGAGTCCCTATACACCTGCAACCTCTCTTAATGGACAAAGGGCAGCTGGAGGGTTGTGGGAGCGGGTATGAAAGGCAAGCGGTGAGGACAGGAGAGAGCGATGGGGTGGCGCAGTGGGCGGGGGAGACTGATAGGGCAGCGGGAGAGGCGCGCTGAGGAGCTTGGCTGGCTCTTCTGGGGTTTGAATGGCAGGTTCTTTCTGCTGAGGAGATAGAGCTAACCGTATTTGGCGGGCGGAACAATGGCTACAGAGGTCAGGGCGGGAAGGCAAGTCCCAAAAAGCCTGCACATAGGGTACTTCAGAATCCTTACCAGTCCTCCTGCAGAAATTGTCCAGGTCCTGTAGAACGTTGAAATCAAAAATGCCCGTCGGAAGCCAATGTGTGTGGTTGTTAAGCTGGGACTGGGGCCAGGCAACTTGGGAGAGAAAAACAAGTCTTTTCTTTCACAAGGTCTGAGTGAGAGGGAGAGACTCATCAGGGCAGCCATAGACTGATTTTGAACGTAGGCAAGCACCGCGCCTAAAGGTTCTGGAGATTTGGGGAAGATGGGTGGCTCTTAGGGGACCCCAAAAGAAGGGGGGAGCCACACACCTATCCCGGGTATTTGGCACCAAAACACAAGGTCTATTTGGATGTGAAAACAGAATGAAAGACCCAATTAACAAAGTTTTAGAAGCAGGCTTTATTGAGAAGCTTGCGGGCGGGTTCAGCAACTCAGGATATTGAGCTATTGAAGCTGCGCCGGGGGAAAGAATCCTGGCGGCGTTTTTATGCCCACTGTTGGCAGGAAAGCTGGGGAGGATCAAAGCTGGGGAGGATCTGCACACACAGGTGCTTCAGAAGGAAGAAGGTCGTTAATCTTATCTATATGTCAAGGAAGGATGGAGTGACCATATCTTCAGAAAACATTCTGGCTTTGGGACGAGCTGGTTCCAGGAATTTGGGGTTGAGCAGGGGAGGGGAGGTCAGGTCGGTTAGGGTTCAGCCTTGAGAGCTAAGATGGAGGTGCAGGACTCAAAATGGAGTCTGTTGTGCCAAGACTGGGACACAGTGTTGTGCCGCGGCTCCGGCAAGCAGCAGGCCTGGGGGCGCCTGCGTCCACCCTGTTGGTTTGGGCAGGACTCTGGCTGGGTGGCCGGCTCCAGGCTGGCTTTTGGCTAGGCTGCAACCTGTGGCCTCCATTTTCCAAGCCACGTGACTCCACTCTCAGGCAGAATGGCACCACCTGTGTCTGTTGTAGCTACACTCCATTCCCAGACAGCAAACTGCCCAGACTGCCGGAAAGTTCAGCAGAACAAGTTTCATTTCCTGCGCAGGGACCAGACCATCAGCTCTCTTGAGGGGAGACTGAGCGGCCCCCCAGTCTAATTTTCCAAAGGTTTTTATACTTTTGCAATGTGCAGGTGTGCAAGCAGGCAGAGCTCAGAAGCGGGGTATTGTGGTTAGCCATTCTTAGTTGAACCAAAACTGCTCTGGTCCTTCTCGCAAGCCTTCTGAACATCCATTTCCTTCTGTACGTTCCCTTGGGCTACGTCTGCACAGCCTAACTCCCCAGTATCAGCCAGTTCATTGGCAGTTCATAGCTAGTTTATTTACCATTCATAATGGCTTCTGAAAGCTCAAAATGACTTCTCTTGTCAAGGCTATTTAAGCTTTGCCCAGAGCTGCTACATTCTCTCCTGTTCTTAGCCAAGTTCAAATCATTGAATCTTCGGTAGCCAGCCCAGTGTATGGTGGACTCAGCATTAAGAGTTTTGTGGCTTGTACTTTCTGTGTAAGGAATGCCACTAGCTTATTGGTTATTACTGGGCCAAATGTGAGGCTTAGCTGGAAGAGGATTAGGGGCCGTATAGGGCCGTTCATAGGGTAGTTAGCCAGGCTGACCAATTAAGTAGCTTTTCAAACCAATTGGTTCCTCCATTTCTTTTCTTGACTCTTTGTTCTAATCCTTTCCTAACCAGGGCTCATCTATCTTTATTGATTCCCGAATGCTTTGCATAGAATTAGTTTCTCCCAATGCTGTGCACAGCATTCCTTGTTTCCAAAAGAGCAAGTCAAGCCCTCGGCGGGTTTGCAACACAACTGCTAAAAGGGAGTCTAGGGATCTTTCTAAATGGGAGACAGGTTTTTTTTTTTATCCCTGTAGATCTAAAACAATTTGCTGACTAAGAGTCTGATAGTTTAAGTTTCCTTGTATTAAAGCAACTGACCCGACTGCAGCTAATCCCATAATCCCAAGCCCTGTTACCAGTGGGACCAATACTGGGGCTCTTTGAACTCATCCGGAAATTCCAAAGTTATCCCTACACCTCCTTCACCAGAACACAGGTACACTTGAGGACTAACATGCACTAGCACACAAATACCCGGGTCCGCTACTAATACTGGGGAAAAGAGACAGGGTGTTCGTCCTGTGGAACAAGTAAAGCAAGTACTCATTGGAGCAGATAACAAATTAGGATCACCATTTGGTTCAATGGGAACAGCTTGAAGGCAAAAATCTCGATATCTTGATATATTAAAGGGATACTTAAATGAATAAAAACACAGTCCTTGCCCTTGCAAATCTTTTAAAGTGAGCTTAGACTTGAGTCCATACTAACATCACCTATAGACTGCTCCTTCGTGTAATCCTTTTCACTAACATTTCTAATTGGATTACACTCTGTACCAATAGTGCTATTTGTACCTGTGCCTACATAGTAAGGGGAAGCAGGGTTCAGACAAAGCCAACAATCAGCTGTGAGGTGAGGATTTGAGTTCATACATTGGAATACAGCATCCCGAGAATCAAACACAGAACCTTGAGGTGGCTCCTGAATGAGAAGGGCCCTGTGAGTTGGGCTGGCAGTGAACAGAAAGTTACTGGAGAGTCTGGAGGGTGCGGCAAAGGAATCTTAATGACACCAGCTGTGGCTCTTCAGGATTTATCCCGAGGTTTGGGCCTTTGTACGGATGGCAGGTTGCCATATTTTACTTTGCTGGATAGAAAAGGTTGTCCCGGGATCTCTATCATTTACATAATGTTGAATTACCCATGTTTTCCCAGTGAACCCAATAACGCTTGAATCCAATTCTTATTGGGTTACATTTGGAAACCATACACGTAGTGGGATCAAACCCTTCCGACTTGAGTCTCATTCTTGTAAAAATAATAGGGTCATCTTTAACAAGCTTCCACCCTGAAAATGATAGTTTCACAACCCCAAGATGCACAATGATAATGTCCCTCCCCTTGGCAGTTAGGGAGTCCATGAGCCGGGCATATATAGACATGGTTTGTGTGGAGCCTTCTTTCTATAGAGGGTATTCCGCACCCATAGGACGGGATTCCAGTATAGGTCCCATTGTGCCCTTTACCTTTAAAGGATCCAGCATGCCAATTTTTCCTAGCAAATCAAACAAATCAAAATGAAAACAGGGGGTCATACCCAGTATAAGAGGTTACATATTCACTGCTGGAGGTTAGAATAGCAGTCCACAGATGTGTTTGTGCTTGGGGGAAACACTGGGTGCTGTCAGCAATACTCGGAGAAAAACAATTAAGTTCTGTAAAGCCTTAATTTTGAGGGATTTTCCGTCTTTCTGGGTGTCCATCTTTTCAGGATATGCTCAGGGAGGGCTTTTTTTTTTTTTTTACTTATGACTGATGAATCCACGGCCCCCTCCCCACTATTTTAACAGCAGTTGGTGTTGTAAGTATCACTTGGTATGGGCCAGTCCACCTAGGTTCTAAGCTGTCAGGTTGGTGTTTCTTTACCCATGTCCAGTTTCCTGGTTGCACGTTGTTGGCTGCCTGTTCCCTTTCGCTTGGTTAGGCCCAAAATGAAGGTGTCAGAGCAGATGATTTGTCTCTCACCTGTTGCACAGCCTGCAGGCACACGATGAGGGAACGATTAGTGACTTCCATTATTTCTACTTCCTTCAAACTTGGGAGGATTTGGGGAAGGTCTGCCAAACATAAATTCAAATGGGGTCATGCTTTTCACATAGGGAGTGCATCGGACTTGAAGTAGGGCAAAAGGTAAAGTAAGGATTAACCCATTCTCGCCAGGTCCTAAATGCAACTTAACGAACAATTCCTTTAGGGTTCTGTTTTTTTTTTTTTTTTTTTTTTACTTGCCCTGAAGAGCTTCCAGTTAATATTTAGAAGCATTGCTAAGACTTTAGTAATTTGAGCAATAAATGTTGGGCCATTGTTGGACCCCAAGGTGGTGGGAAGGCCAAATCTAGGGACAATTTTAGTTACTAATAATTTACACACAGTGGCAGCAGTTTCCTTCTTTGTTGGGAAGGCTTCCACCCATCCAGAATAGGTGTCTACGAACACCAGCAAATATCGGTAGCCATACTTTCTAAGTTTGATATCCATAAAGTCCACCTCCCAGAATTCTCCAGGACTACTACCTCGAGCTCGTGGTTGGGGTTGCTCCTTTTCTTTCTGGGGTTGTTTACCCAAGCACAGTGCAATCAACGGTGGGTGACATCTGCCACCCAGTGTCCAAGGCTGGGTATGTAAAAGTGCCTGAGAAGCAACTGAGACAGTTTAGAGAGGATCCCAAATGCATACCTTCATGTAGTCTTTGAATCAGATCTCTCCCAGAGCGTCTGGCATGAATCTTCTTCCATCAGGATGGAGCAGCCACCCTGGATGCTCCCAGTCTTTTTGGCAGGCCAGCTCTTGCCTTATCTTTAGATCATTTTCTGAGTATGTAGGTTGTGGCTGTAGCACTGGGGATGGCATGGTCACAGCCACTACCTTGGGGATTTGTGGTATAGTCCTGGCATTCGAGATCCATCGGTCCGGCGGACTGGTTAGGAGTGGTTCAACCATAGGTCCCCCTACCACAGCAATATCCTGTCCCAGTGTAAGCTTCCTAGCTTCTATGACTAGGATGGCCGTGGCAGCCTCAGCTCGCATGCAGCTCAGCCATCCTGCAGCTACAGAGTCCAGTTTCTTTGAAAGATAGGCCACAGGTCTCTTCCATGGCCGCAAGTTCTCAATTAGCACTTCTTTTGCTGTGCCTCTGGCCTCACATAGACAATTGGAAGGGCTTTACTATGTCTAGTAGGGCAAGAGAGGTTGCCCATATGAGCGACTTTTTAAAGGATTCAAACGCTTGTTGTTCTACTTCAGTCCATTTAAGTTCTTTTTCCTTTCCCCAGTACTTGCATATAGGGGTTTCGTTGTTTTTGCAAATCCCAAATTCCACAATGGACAGTACCCCACAGCTCCTAGAAACTCTTGCAACTGCCTCTTAGTCTCAGGGACTGGGATTTTGTTGATCGCCTCGGTGCGGCTGGGGGACAAGGTCCGTTTTCCCTCCTCCAGTTGGTAGCCTAGATATACAGCTTTATGGACACACAGTTGAGCCTTTCTTGCAGATACCCTGTACCCCAATAGGCCAAGGACTATTATCAGGTCCTTGTTAGCCCGTTGGCATTCCTCCAGGGTTTCAGAGACCAGGTGGAGGTCATCTGCATACTGGAGCAAGGTGGTTTGGGGGTGTTCCTCCTTGTGCCCCCGGAAGTCTTCACTGGGTTGATGTGCAGGGGACACGGGTATGGAGAACAAAGCATCATTTAAGTCCAAAACACTATAACAAATTCAGTTTGACGGGATAGTACTCAGGATGGTCTTGGGGTTTGGCACGTGGGGTGGCCAGTTTCTATCCTCTCATTTGCCTCTCTGAGATCCTGCACCGGTTGGAATTCCTCAGTTCCCGGTTTCTGCATGGGCAGCAGGGGAGCTTTCCATGTGGACTTGCAGAGGACCCAAATGCCTGTCCTCTTTAGTCTGCAAATGGGAACAGAAATACCCACTTTTGCTATCCAGGGAGTAGGGTTAGCTTGACACACCAGTGTAGCTGAGCTCAGAAGTTGTACAACCCCAGGCACCTGAAGTTCAGAAAGGTCTGGCAGGTTGTTCTCTGCCCAAACAAAAGGAATGTCTTTTAGCGATTTATCAAGAAGTACCTTTGAGGAGGTCTCTTCTGCTCCTTGATAAAACACATATCACTCTGACATTGGAGCGGTGAGCAAAACTTTTGGCTTTTCAAGTTCAAGGGTTAAGGTGGTTGTAGCAGATGAGAAAGTAATTATGGCTGCTATTTTTCATAATAAGTCATGATCAATTAGGGGAAAGGGGCATTGAGACATTACCAGGAAGGAGCGTGTAACTGTCTCTTGTGCTAAATCTGTTATTCTGGCCTTTGTCCATGGGTGTGCTTGGGTCTGCCCTGGGGCCCCTGTAATGAAAGCCTTTCCTTTTGACAAGGCACCTGTAGTCTTTTCTGAAACCAAGAAGGTGACCCCTTTGTCCACCAAGAAATTTACTGGCTGGCTCCCTACATGGAGAGTGAGCATGGGCTCTTTGGGGTCATGTGAAACAGAGCCTGGACACCTTTATTCAGCTTTGAGCATTATTGTCTGTAGCCTCGATTTTTCTAGGCGAGGACTAGGCCCGTTCCCTCTAGTTGTGGCTTATCCGCCTCTCTTGGGCTTTTCAAGGCACTGATTTTTCCAATGTCACTGTTTTGTATAGTAGGTACCTGGATACTTCCTCAGGACTAGGCGAGTGAGAAGCAGGGTATTAGGGTTAGCCATTCTTAGTTGAACCAAAACTGCTCTAGTCGTTCTCGCAAGCCTTCTGAACACCCATTTCCTTCATGACATTCCCTTGGGCGACGTCTGCACAGCCTACCTCCCCAATATCAGCTAGTTCATTTACACTTCCTAGCTACTTTATTTTCTTTTCATGATGGCTTCTGTCAGCCCCAAATGGCTTCACTCTTGTCAAAGCTGTTTCAGCTTTTCCCAGAGATCCTACACAGTCACTATTGTAGCCGAGAGGTAACAGGGTCTGTGACCATGGCCAAGATGGCACCCACCAGTCCAAACATGTGGAAGGGCGCTGCCTAGGGAGCTGGGTGAAGAGGCCTGGGAGTTAGCCCTGCCTGGTCCCGGGAGCCAAAAGTTTCCGTTTTCCCCTCCATTCCCTTTGCCTTTATCCTGGTTTTTCAAACAAGCTGCTCTAGCCCTATAACGCCAAGCACAAAATTGTCATAATTCTTAATGAAAACGTATCTGGTACCCAAATTATAGATGTGACAATTTGGTCACATTTCAAAAACACTGAAAATTTTATGCTTTTAAAATATATTTTGAATGCCATATATATTGATAACTATGAAAGTAAAGAATAACAAAAAAAAGCATATTTCCTAAATTTCAAACTTGAGGCATTATAGGGCTAGTGTTCTTCCAGATTTGGTTTGTTCCTTCTTACAGGCTGTTTTTCCGTGGCCCAGGCTTAGGCCAATGGCGTTCTGAAGCCTAGGCGGAGTCACTGTTACCTTTAGGCTTTCAGCGATGCTGCTTCAGGCACTTTTGGGGACAGCTCTTACTTAATACACAGCTCCTCTGCCATGATGTTCCAGCCAGAAATTCCAATTTCCCTTAAGGTTCCCTCAGCTGCCACGTGTCCCTTCCCTTCAGAGATTTGAGCATCAGCCCCGCCAGCAGGCGTCTTGGAGGGCCTTGGGGCCATCCCAAGCAATGGTCCTCCTAGCCTGTTGTCCAGAAAAATGGTTGGACCTAAAGGTCGCCCTCGGCGATTAGTCCTTGACCCCTTCCCTCGGGCTGAGGCATGAGATTCAGGGCAACCCAGGGGTGCGCTCTCAAAGTGGGGGTTATTGACCTGGAGGCAGCAAGCTGTCAATCGCCTCCTTGTTTTGCACTTTCTAGATGGGACTTAGCAGCTTGATGCTCAGTAATTGCCCCCTTGCATGAATCGTGTCAATTGGGATAGAGTTGATACAGAGAGGCTGGGCAAACAAAAGCTGATAGATTCACTTTGCAACTCTATTTGGCCACAGTATCGTTTTGAGAAAGGAGAATGGTGGGCAGAGAATGGTACGCTTTCCCTTCCAACCGTGATTCACCGGGAACAGTTCGGTAGAGTGCCGGGAAAGTGGGTGGAGATGCCCGAACTTAGAGCATTTCTCCTCTCAAGGAGCAGTAGGAGACCTTCATCCCCAGTGCACCCAGGAACCCCTAAGGCAGGCGTCCTCAAACTGTGGTCCATGGGGCACATGTGGCGCGATGCCATTTATCCCACCCTCGGGGTGTTTTTGCTGCCACTGCCTGTCCTGCTTAGCAGCCGACTCGTGCAGTGTGCATAGGAATTTGTCCATAGGTTTTTTGAAAACCATAGTCTGGCCCTCCAACGGTCGGAGAGACAATGAACTGGCCCCCTGTGTAAACAATTTGAGGACCCCTGCCCTAAGGGATCCTGGACATCAGGTCACTATTGTCCCAGCCCTAAACCCTCCCTGAACATTCTACCCCTAGTAGAGGCAACAGGGGCATTTGGTCCGCGGGTAACTTACAAGCCTTTTACTCAAATGGAACCCGAGAAAATTAGAAATGACACAGGCAGTTACTCTACTTTTGATCCCTGTTGAATCCGCCTGTAGCATCCCAATATTACAATTTAATCCTATAACGCGGAGCATGACCTTTCCCTAACATTTAATGAAATGAAAATAAATGTATATATATTGATAACTATGAAAGTAATGAATCAAAACGAAATTTTTTTTGCACCAAAATTTAAAAGTGAGGCGTTATAGGGTTAAAAAGAAGGATGGTTCTTATCAGAGGGGCCAATGCCTTAGGATCATAAGTGAAGCGGTGATCCCACTGCACCCAGTAGTGCCCAAACCCTGGACCCCCCTAGGGGAAATTGTGAATGCTTTTACCCCCCTGCCGGTACTTAGAATGAACAAACACACACGCCTGATAATTCTAAGATTTTTACTTACTTCCTGTGATACTCACCTACTTTCAAGGGCACTCCCACCTCACAATCCTAGCCTTGTCTCAGTTAAACTGTTCACCCTTTTGTGCGTTTGTTGGTTTTTCCAGAAGTTCTCAAGTTTCCAAAGCCCATAATCCAAGTGTGCCAGCTCCATGACCACCATCTCCTGGACCACTTCAACCTTATCCATCCTAGCGCTGAATGGACAACCCCTCCCAGCAGAGCAGGAAGGGTGTGGACCGAAAGCCCCACTTCGCCCCTTTTGTCAGCAGGAAGTAGCTAGAGATGTCGTCGCCCAGTACCCCAAAGATTTGAGTCCACATCTCTTCAGGATGGAAATGTTAGGTAGCTAGCATAGGGACTGGGGCGTCCATTACACATACTCAGAGGGCCCAGTTAGCGGCCCAGGAAGGAGTGGCACACTGTGCGTGCTCAGAGGTCCAGATTTCCGGCCAGGAAGGCTAGGTCCACCTGGGTGGGCGCTGCACCTGCATCGACCCACCTAGGCCAAGTATATTCAATTCAGCCACTAGGATCGACCAGGGTTGCCCACCACACCTCCCTAACTCTCCTAAACCTCACTTGGATCACAAACCAGGCTTTGGCGTGAATTCTTTCTCAGGCAGAACCAAAGACCGAGGGATATCTGTCCCCAGAGAGATGTGACCAACCCAGGAAACTCTTTGGAGCCAGCAGGAGTGGACGTGAGTGGCTGGTGGATACTGCTCAGATGCATGGCTTTCTGCTTGGAAGGGTTTTTAGTCTCGTCTGACAGTATCAGAGGAGGTAGTATGTCTGGATCACATATTATCCATGTCCACAAATGAGCTGCCCATTCCAAAGTCCTGACAGTGCCTTTGGAAAACACTGTGCTTTGGAATGTCACTCCTTGCAGAGGGCATTGGGTGGGCCTGGGACCCAGGTCTGCTGCCCCTTGCTCCCAGTTGCCGGTTTCTGGATCCTGATTATATCTCTCACAGGATCAGTTAGTGGGCTTGTTGTCTGCCTCAGGCTTTGTTCACCGAGGTCCTACAGCTATTTGGTGGTGTGTGTGAATGAGCAGAGGCTTCCTGCCAATCCCCCATGAGTTGAAGAGCTCCCCTGGTGTGGACTCCGTGAAAGAGGTGCCCCAGACAGCAGGACTACCCAGGAGGGTGGACCCTGCAGGAACCGGAGGGCCATTCCCCCTGTGGAATGACCTCAGAGCCCCGCCTCTCTCACTGTCCAGCTGCCGGGGCTGTGGACCCTAAGCTTCATGCCTCACATAGGAATAGACACAGGGTGAGGCGACTGCAGCACCTGCTTTTGCTGGTCTAATCCAGCCTGAGATATTCCTAGCTTCAGCCCTCTGCCAGGGTCTTTTTTTTTCTCTCTCTCCTTTTATAGGGGCTCATACAATAATAACCACAATACGTGCAAACATCACTGATATAAGGCACATTTGTACATTCATTGCCCTCATTATTCTCAAAATATCTTCTCCCACCCAAGCCCCTGGCCTCAGCTCCTCATTCCCCCCGCCCCCATTCTCACTACCCCTCCTCATAAATTCTTCATCATTTACTAATTATTATTTTGTCATATCTTGCACTGTCTGATGTCCCCCTTCACCCCCTTTTCTTTTGAGATTTTATGTAGATCCTTGTCATCGGTTCCCTGGTGCCAGTCTACCCTCCCTCCACCCTCCCAGCATCCCCATTCATAACACTGGTCCTAAAGGGCTCATCCACCTTGAATTCCCTGTGTTTCTAGTTCCTATCTGTCCAAGTGTACTTTCTCTGATCTAGTCAGATTTGAAAGTTATAATTGGGATCTTGATAGTGAGGGGAGAGGAAGCATTGAGGAGCTAGAGGAAAGTTGTGTTTCACCATTGCTGTCTAGTACCCTGTGTAGACTTGTCTCTTCCCCAAGACCTTACTTAAGGGAATGTCCAGTGTACTGCAAATGGGCTTTGGCTCTCTACCCAGCATTCCTTGCTCATTCGCAATGAGATTTTTTTGTGCTGATGATGCCTGATCCCTTTGATACCTCTTGATCGCACAGGCTGGTAGGCTTATTCCATGTGGGCTCTGTTGTTTCTGAGCTACATGGCCGCTTGCTTACCCTTCAGGCCTTTAAGACCTCAGACGCCATATCTTTTGATAGCAGGGCACCATCAGCTTTCTTGACCACATTTACTTATGCAACCGCTTAGACTTCAGGGAACGTGTCGGGAAGGTGAGCATCATAGAATGCCAATGTAATAGAACAAGGTATTCTTGCAATGAGAGAGTCCTTGAGTGGAGGCCCAAAGGCCATCTGCTACCTTAATAGGACACCTATAAAGATATGGACATAGGTGTATTTCCCCATGCTCACAGATAAATATATTTACATCTGTGCGTGCCTTTCTTTAGACCTCTATAACTGGCCCGTGCTTCCTAGGTCGCTCTGCTATTCCCTTTCATTTCCCTCTTGTGCCCACTGCCATGCTCAGTCTTCATTTGGGTTTCAGTAAATCCTCTTGGTTCCTTCACCCTAGATCACGCCCTACCTGGATTCCTACATCGCCCTCACCACGGATTTGCATCCACTTGTTGTTCCCTTGTCTCTGGGTTTCTTGACATCACCCCCTTTCCCCGCAACTCCCTCTTTCCCGTGGCCCTCCCGCGAAGCGTTGGTCCCCTTTTTCTCTCCTGCAGATTGTGCATCCAGCATCTCTTTTTAGACATACAGTAGAGGTAATAACATGCACAAACACAAGACAGAGCAAAAGCAAGCACCAAAAGAAAGAAAACAGCCAAAATCCAATGACCATCAAAGAAAACACAACTCCTCAAGAAAGGAAAGCTCATATTTAGTTCACGGACTGTTTGTTGGCCCTTAGCAGTGTTTTCCAGTCCAGTCTGTGCCAGCACCAAGTCCTGCCCCCAAAGTCCTCCTTTGGCATTCCCTGGGGACCTTGTTGCTCCACTTCCTTGCTCTTCTGCTGTACCCCCTTAGAGCTATGCCTCGGTGTGGCAGGATCCGTTCCCGCACTGTGTCTCCAGTGTTGTCCCTTCTAGGGCTATAGGTCTTTGAGGGACGTCTTGTGTCATCTTGGGCTGGCCATGTGGTCTTCTGTGTGGACTGTCTTCTCTGAGTGGGAACATCATCCTCAAGGCAGGATCCCGGAGCCCACTGAGTGACTTTCTCTCCAGCAGCTTCTAGGTAGGCTGTGCCCCATGAGGAGCCCTGAGGTGCCTGTGTAAACCTGAGTCTGCTGGAGGTTAGAATAGCAGTCCACACATGTGTTTGTGCTTGGGGGAAACAGTGGGTGCTGTCAGCAATACTCGGAGAAAAACAATTAAGTTCTGTAAAGCCTTAATTTTGAGGGATTTTCCATCTTTCTGGGTGTCCATCTTTTCAGGATATGCTCAGGGAGGGCTTTTTTTTTTTTTACTTATGACTGATGAATCCACGGCCCCCTCCCCACTATTTTAACAGCAGTTGGTGTTGTAAGTATAACTTGGTATGGGCCAGTCCACCTAGGTTCTAAGCTGTCAGGTTGGTGTTTCTTTACCCATGTCCAGCTTCCTGGTTGCACGTTGTTGGCTGCCTGTTCCCTTTCGCTTGGTTAGGCCCAAAATGAAGGTGTCAGAGCAGATGATTTGTCTCTCACCTGTTGCACAGCCTGCAGGCACTCGATGAGGGAACGATTAGTGACTTCCATTATTTCTACTTCCTTCAATCTTGGGAGGAATTGGGGAAGGTGTGCCAAACATAAATTCAACTGGGGTCATGCTTTTCACATAGGGAGTGCATCGGACTTGAAGTAGGGCAAAAGGTAAAGTAAGGATCAACCCAGTTCTCGCCAGGTCCTAAATGCAACTTAACGAACAATTCCTTTAGGGTTCTGTTTTTTTTTTTCTACTTGCCCTGAAGAGCTTCCAGTTAATATTTAGAAGCATTGCTAAGACTTTAGTAATTTGAGCAATAAATGTTGGGCCATTGTTGGACCCCAAGGTGGTGGGAAGGCCAAATCTAGGGACAATTTTAGTTACTAATAATTTACACACAGTGGCAGCAGTTTCCTTCTTTGTTGGGAAGGCTTCCACCCATCCAGAACAGGTGTCTACGAACACCAGCAAATATCGGTAGCCATACTTTCTAAGTTTGATATCCATAAAGTCCACCTCCCAGAATTCTCCAGGACTACTACCTCGAGCTCGTGGTTGGGGTTGCTCCTTTTCTTTCTGGGGTTGTTTACCCAAGCACAGTGCAATCAACGGTGGGTGACATCTGCCACCCAGTGTCCAAGCCTGGGTATGTAAAAGTGCCTGAGAAGCAACTGAGACAGTTTAGAGAGGATCCCAAATGCATACCTTCATGTAGTCCTTGAATCAGATCTCTCCCAGAGCGTCTGGCATGAATCTTCTTCCATCAGGATGGAGCAGACACCCTGGATGCTCCCAGTCTTTTTGGCAGGCCAGCTCTTGCCTTATCTTTAGATCATTTTCTGAGTATGTAGGTTGTGGCTGTAACACTGGAAATGGCATGGTCACAGCCACTACCTTGGGGATTTGTGGTATAGTCCTGGCATTCGAGATCCACCGGTCCGGCGGACTGGTTAGGAGTGGTTCAACCATAGGTCCCCCTACCACAGCAATATCCTGTCCCAGTGTAAGCTTCCTAGCTTCTATGACTAGGATGGCCGTGGCAGCCTCAGCTCGCATGCAGCTCAGCCATCCTGCAGCTACAGAGTCCAGTTTCTTTGAAAGATAGGCCACAGGTCTCTTCCATGGCCGCAAGTTCTCAGTTAGCACTTCTTTTGCTGTGCCTCTGGCCTCACATAGACAATTGGAAGGGTTTACTATGTCTAGTAGGGCAAGAGAGGTTGCCCATATGAGCGACTTTTTAAAGGATTCAAACGCTTGTTGTTCTACTTCCGTCCATTTAAGTTCTTTTTCCTTTCCCCAGTACTTGCATATAGGGGTTTTGTTGTTTTTGCAAATCCCAAATTCCACAATGGACAGTACCGCACAGCTCCTAGAAACTCTTGCAACTGCCTCTTAGTCTCAGGGACGGGGATTTTGAGGATCGCCTCAGTGCGGCTGGGGGACAAGGTCCGTTTTCCCTCCTCCAGTTGGTAGCCTAGGTATACAGCTTTATGGACACACAGTTGAGCCTTTCTTGCAGATACCTTGTACCCCAATGGGCCAAGGACTATTATCAGGTCCTTGGTAGCCCGTTGGCATTCCTCCAGTGTTTCGGAGGCCATGAGGAGGTTATCTGCATACTGGAGCAAGGTGGTTTGGGGGTGTTACTCCTTGTGCCCCTGTAAGTCTTCACTGGGTTGATGTGCAGGGGACACGGGTATGGAGAACAAAGCATCCTTTAAGTCCAAAACAGTATAACAAATTCATTTGACGGGATTGTACTCAGGAGGGTCTCGGGGTTTGGCACGTGGGGTGTCCAGTTTCTATCCTCTCATTTGACTCTCTGAGAACCTGCACCGTTTGGAATTCCTCAGTTCCCGGCTTCTGCATGGGCAGCAGGGGAGCTTTCCATATGGACTTGCAGAGGACCCAAATGCCTGTCCTCTTTAGTCTGCAAATGGGAACAGAAATACCCACTTTTGCTATCCAGGGAGTAGGGTTAGCTTGACACACCAGTGTAGCTGAGCTCAGAAGTTGTACGACCCCAGGCACCTGAAGTTCAGAAAGGTCTGGCAGGTTGTTCTCTGCCCAAACAAAAGGAATATCATTTAGCGATGTATCAAGAAGTTCCTTTGAGGAGTTCTTTTCTGCTCCTTGATAAAACACATATCACTCTGACATTGGAGCAGTGAGCAAAACTTTTGGCTTTTCAAGTTCAAGGGTTAAGGTGGTTGTAGCAGATGAGAAAGTAATTATGGCTGCCATTTTCATAATAAGTCACGATCAATTAGGGGAAAGGGGCATTGAGGCATTACCAGGAAGGAGAGTGTGTGTAACTGTCTCTTGTGCTAAATCTGTTATTCTGGCTGTTGTCCATGTGTGTGCTTGGGTCTGCCCTGGGGCCCCTGTAATGAAAGCCTTTCCTTTTGACAAGGCACCTGTAGTCTTTTCTGAAACTAATAAGGTGACCCCTTTGTCCACCTAGAAATATACTGGCAGGCTCCGTACATGGAGAGTGAGCATGGGCTCTTTGGGGTCAAGTGAATCAGAGCCTGGACACCTTTATTCAGCTTCGAGCATTATTGTCTGTAGCTTCGATTTTTCTAGGCGAGGATTAGGCCCGTTCTCTCTAGTGGTGGCTCGTCCGCCTCTCCTGGGCTTTTCAAGGCACGGATTGTTCCAATGTCACTGTTTTTTATAGTAGGTACATGGATATTTCCTCGGGACTAGGCGAGTGAGAAGCAGGGTATTAGGGTTAGCCATTCTTAGTTGAACCAAAACTGCTCTGGTCGTTCTCGCAAGCCTTCTGAACACCCATTTCCTTCATGACATTCCCTTGGGCGACGTCTGCACAGCCTACCTCCCCAATATCAGCTAGTTCATTTACACTTCCTAGCTACTTTATTTTCTTTTCATGATGGCTTCTGTCAGCCCCAAATGGCTTCACTCTTGTCAAAGCTGTTTCAGCTTTTCCCAGAGATCCTACACAGTCGCCATTGTAGCCGAGAGGTAACATGGTCTGTGACCATGGCCAAGATGGCACCCACCAGTCCAAACATGTGGAAGGGCGCTGCCTAGGGAGCTGGGTGAAGAGGCCTGGGAGTTAGCCCTGCCTGGTCCCGGGAGCCAAAAGTTTCCCTTTTCCCTTCCATTCCCTTTGCCTTTATCCTGGTTTTTCAAACAAGCTGCTCTAGCCCTATAACGCCAAGCACAAAATTGTCATAATTCTTAATGAAAACGTATCTGGTACCCAAATTATAAATGTGACAATTTGGTCACATTTCAAAAACACTGAAAATTTTATGCTTTTAAAATATATTTTGAATTCCATATATATTGATAACTATGAAAGTAAAGAATAAAAACAAAAAAAAATATTTTCTAAATTTCAAACTTGAAGGGTTATAGGGCTAGTGTTCTTCCAGATTTGGTTTGTTCCTTCTTACAGGCTGATTTTCCGTGGCCCAGGCTTAGGCCAATGGCGTTCGGAAGCCTAGGCGGAGTCACTGTTACCTTTAGGCTTTCAGCGATGCTGCTTCAGGCACTTTTGGGGACAGCTCTTATTTAAAACACAGCTCCTCTGCCATGATGTTCCAGCCAGAAATTCCAATTTCCCTTAAGGTTCCCTCAGCTGCCACGTGTCCCTTCCCTTCAGAGATTTGAGCATCAGCTCCGCCAGCAGGCGTCTTGGAGGGCCTTGGGGCGATCCCAAGCAGTGGTCCTCCTAGCCTGTTGTCCAGAAAAATGGTTGGACCTAAAGGTCGCCCTCGGCGACTAGTCCTTGACCCCTTCCCTCGGGCTGAGGCATGAGATTCAGGGCAACCCAGGGGTGTGCTCTCAAGTGGGGGTTATTGACCTGGAGGCAGCAAGCTGTCAATCGCCTCCTCGTTTTGTGCTTTCTAGATGGGACTTAGCAGCTTGATGCTCAGGAATTGCCCCCTTGCATGAATCTTGTCCATTGGGATAGAGTTGATACAGAGAGGCTGGGCAAACAAAAGCTGATAGATTCTCTTTGAAACTCTATTTGGCCACAGTATCGTTTTGAGAAAGGAGAATGATGGGCTGAGAATGGTACGCTTTCCCTTCCAACCGTGATTCACCGGGAACAGTTCGGTAGAGTGCCGGGAAAGTGGGTGGAGATGCCCGAACTTAGAGCATTTCTCCTCTCAAGGAGCAGTAGGAGACCTTCATCCCCAGTGCACCCAGGAACCCCTAAGGCAGGCGTCCTCAAACTGTGGTCCATGGGGCACATGTGGCGCGATGCCATTTATCCCACCCTCGGGGTGTTTTTGCTGCCACTGCCTGTCCTGCTTAGCAGCCGACTCGTGCAGTGTGCATAGGAATTTGTCCATAGGTTTTTTGAAAACCATAGTCTGGCCCTCCAACGGTCGGAGAGACAATGAACTGGCCACCTGTGTAAACAATTTGAGGACCCTGCCTTAAGGGATTCTGGACTTCAGGTCACTCTTGTCCCAGCCCTGAACCCTCCCTGAACATTCTACCCCTAGTAGAGGCAACAGGGGCATTTGGTCCGCGGGTAACTTACAAGCCTTTTACTCAAATGGAACCCGAGAAAATTAAAAATGACACAGGCCGTTAGTCTACTTTTGATCCCTGTTGAATCCGCCTGTAGCATCCCAAAATTACAATTTAACCCTATAACGCCGAGCATGACCTTTCCCTAACATTTAATGAAATGAATATAAATGTATGTATATTGATAACTATGAAAGTAATGAATCAAAACGAAATTTTTTTTGCCCCAAAATTTAAAAGTGAGGCATTATAGGGTTAAAAAGAAGGATGGTTCTTATCAGAGGGGCCAATGCCTTAGGATCATAAGTGAAGCGGTGATCCCACTGCACCCAGTAGTGCCCAAACCCTGGACCCCCCTAGGGGAAATTGTGAGTGCTTTTACCCCCGTGCCGGTACTTAGAATGAACAAACACACACGCCTGATAATCCTAAGATTTTTACTTACTTCCTGTGATACTCATCTACTTTCAAGGGCACTCCCACCTCACAATCCTAGCCTTGTCTCAGTTAAACTGTTCACCCTTTTGTGCGTTTGTTGGTTTTTCCAGAAGTTCTCAAGTTACCAAAGCGCCTAATCCAAGTGTGCCAGCTCCAGGACCACCATCTCCTGGACCACTTCAACCTTATCCATCCTAGCGCTGAATGGACAACCCCTCCCAGCAGAGTAGGAAGGGTGTGGACCCAAAGCCCCACTTCGCCCCTTTTGTCAGCAGGAAGTAGCTAGAGATGTCGTCGCCAAGTACCCCAAAGATTTGGGTCCACATCTCTTCAGGGTGGAAAAGTTAGGTAGCTAGCATAGGGACTGGGGCGTCCATTACACATGCTCAGAGGGCCCAGTTAGCGCCCCAGGAAGGAGAGGCACACTGTGCATGCTCAGAGGTCCAGGTTTCCGGCCAGCAAGGGCAGGTCCACCTGGGTGGGCGCTGCACCTGCATCGACCCACCTAGGCCAAGTATATTCAATTCAGCCACTAGGATCGACCAGGGTTGCCCACCACACCTCCCTAACTCTCCTAAACCTCACTTGGATCACAAACCAGGCTTGGCGTGAATTCTTTCGCACGCAGAACCAAGGACCGAGGAATATCTGTCCCCAGAGAGATTTGACCAACCCAGGAAAGCTTTTTGGAGGCAGCAGGAGTGGACGTGAGTGGCTGGTGGATACTGTTCAGATGCATGGCTTTCTGCTTGGAAGGGTTTTTAGTCTCGGCTGACAGGATCAGAGGAGGTAGTATGTCTGGATCACATAGTATCCATGTCCACAAATGAGCTGCCCATTCCAAAGTCCTGACAGTGCCTTTGGAAAACACTGTGCTTTGGATTGTCACTCCTTGCAGAGGGCTTTGGGTGGGCCTGGGACCCAGGTCTGCTGCCCCTTGCTCCCAGTTGCCGGTTTCTGGATCCTGATTATATCTCTCACAGGATCAGTTAGTGGGCTTGTTGTCTGCCTCAGGCTTTGTTCACCGAGGTCCTACAGCTAGGTGGTGGTGTGTGTGCATGAGCAGAAGCTTCCTGCCAATCCCCCATGAGTTGAAGAGCTCCCCTGGTGTGGGCTCCGTGAAAGAGGTGCCCAAGACAGCAGGACTACCCAGGAGAGTGGACCCTGCAGGAACCGGAGGGCCATTCCCCCTGTGGAATGACCTCAGAGCCCCGCCTCTCTCACTGTCCAGCTGCCGGGGCTGTGGACCCTAAGCTTCATGCCTCACATAGGAATAGACACAGGGTGAGGCGACTGCAGCACCTGCTTTTGCTGGTCTAATCCAGCCTGAGATATTCCTAGCATCAGTCCTCTGCCAGGGTCTTTTTTTTTCTCTCCTTTTATAGGGGCTCATACTACAATAACCATAATACGTGCAAACATCACTGATATAAGGCACATTTGTACATTCATTGCCCTCATTTTTCTCAAAATATCTTCTCCCACCCAAGCCCCTGGCCTCAGCTCCTCATTCCCCCCGCCCCCATTCTCACTACCCCTCCTCATAAATCCTTCATCATTTACTAATTATTATTTTGTCATATCTTGCACTGTCTGATGTCCCCCTTCACCCCCTTTTCTTTTGAGATTTTATGTAGATCCTTGTCATCGGTTCCCTGGTGCCAGCCTACCCTCCCTCCATCCTCCCAGCATCCCCATTCATAACACTGGTCCTAAAGGGCTCATCCACCTTGAATTCCCTGTGTTTCTAGTTCCTATCTGTCCAAGTGTACATTCTCTGATCTAGTCAGATTTGAAGGTTATAATTGGGATCTTGATAGTGAGGGGAGAGGAAGCATTGAGGAGCTAGAGGAAAGTTGTGTTTCACCATTGCTGTCTAGTACCCTGTGTAGACTTGTCTCTTCCCCAAGACCTTACTTAAGGGAATGTCCAGTGTACTGCAAATGGGCTTTGGCTCTCTACCCAGCATTCCCTGCTCATTCGCAATGAGATTTTTTTGTGCTGATGATGCCTGATCCCTTTGATACCTCGTGATCGCACAGGCTGGTAGGCTTATTCCATGTGGGCTCTGTTGTTTCTGAGCTACATGGCCGCTTGCTTACCCTTCAGGCCTTTAAGACCTCAGACGCCATATCTTTTGATAGCAGGGCACCATCAGCTTTCTTGACCACATTTGCTTATGCAACCGCTTAGACTTCAGGGAACGTGTCGGGAAGGTGAGCATCATAGAATGCCAATGTAATAGAACAAGGTATTCTTGCAATGAGAGAGTCCTTGAGTGGAGGCCCAAAGGCCATCTGCTACCTTAATAGGACACCTATAAAGATATGGACATAGGTGTATTTCCCCATGCTCACAGATAAATATACTTACATCTGTGCGTGCCTTTCTTTAGACCTCTATAACTGGCCCGTGCTTCCTAGGTCGCTCTGCTATTCCCTTTCATTTCCCTCTTGTGCCCACTGCCATGTTCAGTCTTCATTTGGGTTTCAGTAAATCCTCTTGGTTCCTTCACCCTTGATCACGCCCTACCAGGATTCCTACATCGACCTCACCACGGATTTGCATCCACTTGTTGTTCCCTTGTCTCTGGGTTTCTTGACATCACTCCCTTTCCCCCCAACTCCCTCTTTCCCGTGGCCCTCCACCGAAGCGTTGGTCCCCTTTTTCTCTCCTGCAGATTGTGCATCCAGCATCTCTTTTTAGACATACAGTAGAGGTAATAACATGCACAAACACAAGACAGAGCAAAAGCAAGCACCAAAAGAAAGAAAACAGCCAAAATCCAATGACCATCAAAGAAAACACAACTCCTCAAGAAAGGAAAGCTCATATTTAGTTCACGGACTGTTTGTTGGCCCTTAGCAGTGTTTTCCAGTCCAGTCTGTGCCAGCACCAAGTCCTGCCCCCAAAGTCCTCCTTTGGCATTCCCTGGGGACCTTGTTGCTCCACTTCCTTGCTCTTCTGCTGCACCCCCTTAGTGCTATGCCTCGGTATGGCGGGATCAGTTCCCGCACTGTGTCTCCAGTGTTGTCCCTTCTAGGGCTATGGGTCTTTGAGTGACGTCGTGTCTCATCTTGGGCTGGCCATGTGGTCTTCTGTGTGGACTGTCTTCTCTGAGTGGGAACATCATCCTCAAGGCAGGATCTCAGAGCAAACTGAGTGATTTCTCTCCAGCAGCTTCTAGGTAGGCTGTGCCCCAAGAGGGGCCCTGAGGGGCCTGTGTAAACCTGAGACTGCTGGATGTTAGAATAACAGTCCACAGGTGTGTTTGTGCTTGGGGGAAACAGTGGGTGCTGTCAGCAATACTCGGAGAAAAACAATTAAGTTCTGTAAAGCCTTAATTTTGAGGGATTTTCCGTCTTTCTGGGTGTCCATCTTTTCAGGATATGCTCAGGGAGGGCTTTTTTTTTACCTTATGACTGATGAATCCATGGCCCCCTCCCCACTATTTTAACCACAGTTGGTGTTGTAAGTATAACTTGGTATGGGCCAGTTCACCTAGGTTCTAAGGTGTAAGGTTGGTGCTTCTTTACCCATGTCCAGTTTCCTTGTTGCACGTTGTTGGCTGACTGTTCCCTTTCCCTTGGTTAGGCCCAAAATGAAGGTGTCAGAGCAGATGATTTGTCTCTCACCTGTTGCACAGCCTGCAGGCACTCGATGAGGGAACGATTAGTGACTTCCATTATTTCTACTTCCTTCAATCTTGGGCGGATTTGGGGAAGGTCTGCCAAACATAAATTCAACTGGGGTCATGCTTTTCACATAGGGAGTGCATCGGACTTGAAGTAGGGCAAAAGGTAAAGTAAGGATCAACCCAGTTCTCGCCAGGTCCTAAATGCAACTTAACGAACAATTCCTTTAGGGTTCTGTTTATTTTTTCTACTTGCCCTGAAGAGCTTCCAGTTAATATTTAGAAGCATTGCTAAGACTTTAGTAATTTGAGCAATAAATGTTGGGCCATTGTTGGACCCCAAGGTGGTGGGAAGGCCAAATCTAGGGACAATTTTAGTTACTAATAATTTACACACAGTGGCAGCAGTTTCCTTCTTTGTTGGGAAGGCTTCCACCCATCCAGAACAGGTGTCTACGAACACCAGCAAATATCGGTAGCCATACTTTCTAAGTTTGATATCCATAAAGTCCACCTCCCAGAATTCTCCAGGACTACTACCTCGAGCTCGTGGTTGGGGTTGCTCCTTTTCTTTCTGGGGTTGTTTACCCAAGCACAGTGCAATCAACGGTGGGTGACATCTGCCACCCAGTGTCCAAGCCTGGATATGTAAAAGTGCCTGAGAAGCAACTGAGACAGTTTAGAGAGGATCCCAAATGCATACCTTCATGTAGTCCTTGAATCAGATCTCTCCCAGAGCTTCTGGCATGAATCTTCTTCCATTAGGATGGAGCAGCCACCCTGGATGCTCCCAGTCTTTTTGGCAGGCCAGCTCTTGGCTTATCTTTAGATCATTTTTTGAGTATGTAGGTTGTGGCTGTAACACTGGGGATGGCATGGTCACAGCCACTACCTTGGGGATTTGTGGTATAGTCCTTGCATTCGAGATCCACCGGTCCGGGGGACTGGTTAGGAGTGGTTCAACCATAGGTCCCCCTACCACAGCAATATCCTGTCCCAAGGTAAGCTTCCTAGCTTCTATGACTAGGATGGCCGTGGCAGCCTCAGCTCGCATGCAGCTCAGCCATTCTGCAGCTACAGAGTCCAGTTTCTTTGAAAGATAGGCCACAGGTCTCTTCCATGGCCGCAAGTTCTCAGTTAGCACTTCTTTTGCTGTGCCTCTGGCCTCACATATACAATTGGAAGGGCTTTACTATGTCTAGTAGGGCAAGAGAGGTTGCCCATATGAGCGACTTTTTAAAGGATTCAAACGCTTGTTGTTCTACTTCAGACCATTTAAGTTCTTTTTCCTTTCCCCAGTACTTGCATATAGGGGTTTCGTTGTTTTTGCAAATCCCAAATTCCACAATGGACAGTACCCCACAGCTCCTAGAAACTCTTGCAACTGCCTCTTAGTCTCAGGGACTGGGATTTTGAGGATCGCCTCAGTGCGGCTGGAGGACAAGGTCCTTTTTCCCTCCTCCACTTGGTAGCCTAGGTATACAGATTTATGGACACACAGTTGAGCCTTTCTTGCAGATACCCTGTACCCCAATGGGCCAAGGACTATTATCAGGTCCTTGGTAGTCCGTTGGCATTCCTCCAGGGTTTCGGAGGCCAGGAGGAGGTCATCTGCATATTGGAGCAAGGTGGTTTGGGGGTGTTCCTCCTTGTATCCCTCTAAGTCTTCACTGGGTTGATGTGCAGGGGACACGGGTATGGAGAACAAAGCATCCTTTAAGTCCAAAACAGTATAACAAATTCAGTTTGACGGGATAGTACTCCGGATGGTCTCGGGGTTTGGCACGTGGGGTGGCCAGTTTCTATCCTCTCATTTGCCTCTCTGAGACCCTGCACCGTTTGGAAGTCCTCAGTTCCCGGCTTCTGCATGGGCAGCAGGGGAGCATTCCATGTGGACTTGCAGAGGACCCAAATGCCTGTCCTCTTTAGTCTGCAAGTGGGAACAGAAATACCCACCTTTGCTATCCAGGGAGTAGGTTTAGCTTGACACACCAGTGTAGCTGAGCTCAGAAGTTGTACGACCCCAGGCACCTGAAGTTCAGAAAGGTCTGGCAGGTTGTTCTCTGCCCAAACAAAAGGAATATCTTTTAGCGATTTATCAAGAAGTTCCTTTGAGGAGGTCTCTTCTGCTCCTTGATAAAACACATATCACTCTGACATTGGAGCGGTGAGCAAAACTTTTGGCTTTTCAAGTACAAGGGTTAAGGTGGTTGTAGCAGATGAGAAAGTAATTATGGCTGCCATTTTTCATAATAAGTCACGATCAATTAGGGGAAAGGGGCATTGAGACATTACCAGGAAGGAGCGTGTAACTGTCTCTTGTGCTAAATCTATTATTCTGGCCGTTGTCAATGGGTGTGCTTGGGTCTGCTCTGGGGCCCCTGTAATGAAAGCCTTTCCTTTTGACAAGGCACCTGTAGTCTTTTCTGAAACCAAGAAGGTGACCCCTTTGTCCACCTAGAAATTTACTGGCTGGCTCCCTACATGGAGAGTGAGCATGGGCTCTTTGGGTCAAGTGAAACAGAGCCTGGACACCTTTATTCAGCTTTGAGCATTATTGTCTGTAGCCTCGATTTTTCTAGGCGAGGACTAGGCCCGTTCTGTCTAGTGGTGGCTCATCCGCCTCTCCTGGGCTTTTCAAGGCACTGATTTTTCCAATGTCACTGTTTTGTATAGTAGGTACCTGGATACTTCCTCAGGACTAGGCGAGTGAGAAGCGGGGTATTAGGGTTAGCCATTCTTAGTTGAACCAAAACTGCTCTGGTCGTTCTCGCAAGCCTTCTGAACACCCATTTCCTTCATGACATTCCCTTGGGCGACGTCTGCACAGCCTACCTCCCCAATATCAGCTAGTTCATTTACACTTCCTAGCCACTTTATTTTCTTTTCATGGTGGCTTCTGTCAGCCCCAAATGGCTTCACTCTTGTCAAAGCTGTTTCAGCTTTTCCCAGAGATCCTACACAGTCGCCATTGTAGCCGAGAGGTAACAGGATCTGTGACCATGGCCAAGATGGCACCCACCAGTCCAAACATGTGGAAGGGCGCTGCCTAGGGAGCTGGGTGAAGAGGCCTGGGAGTTAGTCCTGCCTGGTCCCGGGAGCCAAAAGTTTCCCTTTTCCCTTCCATTCCCTTTGCCTTTCTCCTGGTTTTTCAAACAAGCTGCTCTAGCCCTATAACGCCAAGCACAAAATTGTCATAATTCTTAATGAAAACGTATCTGGTACCCAAATTACAAATGTGACAATTTGGTCACATTTCAAAAACACTGAAAATTTTATGCTTTTAAAATATATTTTGAATGTCATATATATTGATAACTATGAAAGTAAAGAATAAAAACCAAAAAAAAATATTTCCTAAATTTAAAACTTGAGGCGTTATAGGGCTAGTGTTCTTCCAGATTTGGTTTGTTCCTTCTTACAGGCTGGTTTTCAGTGGCCCAGGCTTAGGCCAATGGCGTTCGTAAGCCTAGGCGGGGTCACTGTTACCTTTAGGCTTACAGCGATGCTGCTTCAGGCACTTTTGGGGACAGCTCTTACTTAATACACAGCTCCTCTGCCATGATGTTCCAGCCAGAAATTCCAATTTCCCTTAAGGTTCCCTTCAGAGATTTGAGCATCAGCCCCGCCAGCAGGCACCTTGGAGGGCCTTGGCGCCATCCTAAGCAGTGGTCCTCCTAGCCTGTTATCCAGAAAATGATAGGACCTAATGGTCGCCTTTGGCCACTAGTCCTTGACCCCTTCCCTTGGGCTGAGGCATGAGATTCAGGGCAACCCAGGGGTGCGCTCTCAAGTGGGGGTTATTGACCTGGAGGCAGCAAGCTGTCAATCGCCTCCTTGTTTTGTGCTTTCTAGATGGGACTTAGCAGCTTGATGCTCAGGAATTGCCCACTTGCATGAATCGTGTCCAATTGGGATAGAGTTGATACAGAGAGGCTGGGCAAACAAAAGCTGATAGATTCACTTTGCAACTCTATTTGGCCACTGTATCTTTTTGAGAAAGGAGAATGATGGGCAGAGAATGGTACGCTTTCCCTTCCAACCGTGATTCACCGGGAACAGTTCGGTAGAGTGCCGGGAAAGTGGGCGGAGATGCCAGAACTTAGAGCATTTCTCCTGTCGAGGAGCAGTAGGAGACCTTCATCCCCAGTGCACCCAGGAACCCCTTAGGCAGGCGTCCTCAAACTGTGGTCCATGGGGCATATGTGGCGCAATGCCATTTATCCCACCCTCGGGGTGTTTTTGCTGCCACTGCCTGTCCTGCTTAGCAGCCGACTCGTGCAGTGTGCATAGGAATTTGTCCGTAGGTTTTTTGAAAACCATAGTCTGGCCCTCCAACGGTCGGAGAGACAATGAACTGGCCCCCTGTGTAAACAATTTGAGCACCCCTGCCCTAAGGGATCCTGGACTTCAGGTCACTATTGTCCCAGCCCTGAACCCTCCCTGAACATTCTACCCCTAGTAGAGGCACCAGGGGCATTTGGTCCGCGGGTAACTTACAAGCCTTTTACTCAAATGGAACCCGAGAAAATTAGAAATGACACAGGCAGTTACTCTACTTTTGAACCCTGTTGAATCCGCCTGTAGCATCCCAATATTACAATTTAACCCTATAACGCCGAGCATGACCTTTCCCTAACATTTATGAAATGTATATAAATGTATATATATTGATAACTATGAAAGTAATGAATCAAAACGAAATTTTTTTTGCCCCAAAATTTAAAAGTGAGGCGTTATAGGGTTAAAAAGGATGGTTCTTATCAGAGGGGCCAATGCCTTAGGATCATAAGTGAAGCGGTGATCCCACTGCACCCAGTAGTGCCCAAACCCTGGACCCCCCTAGGGGAAATTGTGAATGCTTTTACCCCCGTGCCGGTACTTAGAATGAGCAAACACACACGCCTGATAATCCTAAGATTTTTACTTACTTCCTGTGATACTCACCTACTTTCAAGGGCACTCCCACCTCACAATCCTAGCCTTGTCTCAGTTAAACTGTTCACCCTTTTGTGCGTTTGTTGGTTTTTCCAGAAGTTCTCAAGATACCAAAGCCCCTAATCTAAGTGTGCCAGCTCCAGGACCACCATCTCCTGGACCACTTCAACCTTATCCATCCTAGCGCTGAATGGACAACCCCTCCCAGCAGAGCAGGAAGGGTGTGGACCCAAAGCCCCACTTCGCCCCTGTTGCCAGCAGGAAGTAGCTAGAGATGTCATCGCCCATTACCCCAAAGATTTGGGTCCACATCTCTTCAGGTGGAAATGTTAGGAAGCTAGCATAGGGCTTGGGGTGTACATTACACATGCTCAGAGGGCCCAGTTAACGGCCCAGGAAGGAGTGGCACAATGTGCGTGCTCAGAGGTCCAGGTTTCCGGCCTGGAAGGGCAGGTCCACCTGGGTGGGCGCTGCACCTGCATCGACCAACCTAGGCCAAGTATATTCAATTCAGCCACTAGGATCGACCAGGGTTGCCCACCACACCTCCCTAACTCTCCTAAACCTCACTTGGATCACAAACCAGGCCTTGGCGTGAATTCTTTCTCACGCAGAACCAAGGACCGAGGGATATCTGTACCCAGAGAGATCTGACCAACCCAGGAAAGCTCTCTGGAGGCAGCAGGAGTGGATGTGAGTGGCTGGTGGATACTGTTCAGATGCATGGCTTTCTGCTTGGAAGGGTTTTTAGTCTCGGCTGACAGGATCAGAGGAGGTAGTATGTCTGGATCACATAGTATCCATGTCCACAAATGAGCTGCCCATTCTAAAGTCCTGACAGTGCTTTTGGAAAACACTGTGCTTTGGAATGTCACCCCTTGCAGAGGGCAGTGGGAGGGGCTGGGACCCAGGAATGCTGCCCCTTGCTCCCAGTTGCCGGTTTCTGGATCCTGATTATATCTCTCACAGGATCAGTTAGTGGGCTTGTTGTCTGCCTCAGGCTTTGTTCACCGAGGTCCTCCAGCTAGGTGGTGGTGTGTGTGCATGAGCAGAGGCTTCCTGCCAATCCCCCATGAGTTGAAGAGCTCCCCTGGTGTGGGCTCCGTGAAAGAGGTGCCCCGGACAGCAGGACTACCCAGGAGGGTGGGCTTTGCAGGAACCGGAGGGCCATTCCCCCTGTGGAATGACCTCAGAGCCCCGCCTCTCTCACTGTCCAGCTGCCGGGGCTGTGGACCCTAAGCTTCATGCCTCACATAGGAATAGACACAGGGTGAGGCGACTGCAGCACCTGCTTTTGCTGGTCTAATCCAGCCTGAGATCATCCTAGCATCATCTCTCTGCCAGGGTCTTTTTTTCCTCTCCTTTTATAGTGGCTCGTACAACAATAACCACAATACGTGCAAACATCACTGATATAAGGCATATTTGTAAATTCATTGCCCTCATGATTCTCAAAATATCTTCTCTCCACCCAAGCCCTTGGCCTCAGCTCCTCATTCCAAAGACTAAGAGCTGGGGCGCCCCAGGCCTGGGGCTCCCAAAGCCTATGGGCTGGGGCGTCCCAGCCTTGTGCTCCCAAATCCTAAGGGTTTGGGCGCCCTAGGCCGGGGGCTTCCAAAGCCTAAGGGCTGGGGCGCCCCAGGCCTGGGGCTCCCAAAGCCTAAGGGCTGGGGCGCCCCAAGCCTGGGGCTCCCACAACCTAAGGGCTGGGTCGCACCAGGCTTGGGCTCCCAAAGCCTAACGGCTGGGACACCCCGGCTTGGGGCTCCCAAAGCCTAAGGGCCGGGGCGCCCCAGGCCAGGGGCTCCCTAAGCCGAAGGGCTGGGGCGCCCTAGGTCAGGGCGCCCAAAGCCTAAGGGCTGTGGTGCCCCAGGCCTGGGGCTCGGTAAGCCTAAGGGCTGGGGCGCCCCAGGCCTGGGGCTCCCAAATCCTAAGGGCGGGGGCGCCCCAGGCCAGGGGGTCCCTAATCCTAAGGGCTGGGGTGTACCTGGCCTGGGGCTCCCAAAACCTAAGGGCTTGGGCGCCCCAGGCCTGGGACTCCCAAAGCCTAAGGGCTGGCGTGCCAAAGGCCTAGGGCTCCCAAAACCTGAGGGATGGGGCGCCCTAGGTCTGTCGCGCCCTAAGCCGAAAGGCTGGGGCGTCCCAGCCTGGGGCTCCCAAATCTTAAGGGCTGGGGCGACCCAGGCCTGGGGTGCCCAAAGCCTAAGGGCGTGGGCGCCCCAGGCCTGGAGCTCCCAAAACCTAAGGGCTGGGGCGCCCCTGGCCTGGGGCTCCCAAAGTCTAAGGGGTGGGGCGCCCCAGGCCAGGGGCTCCCAAAGTCTAAGGGCTGGGGCGCCCCAGGCCAGGGGCTCCGTAAGCCTAAGCCCTGGGGCTACCTAAGCCTAAGAGCTAGGGCATACCAGGCCTGGGACTCCCTAAGCCTAAGGGCTGGGGAGCCCCAGGCCTGGGGCTTCGAAAGCCTAAGGGCTGGGGCGCCCCAGGCCTGGGGCTCCAAAAGCCTAAGGGCTAGGGAACCCCAAGCTATGGCTCCCAAAACCTAAGGGCTGGTTCGCACCAGGCTTGGGCTGCGAAAGCCTAACGGCTGAGGCGCCCCCGGCCTGGGGCTCCCAAAGCCTAAGGGCTGGGGCGCCCCAGGCCAGGGGCTCCCTAATCCGAAGGGCTGGGGCGCCCTAGGTCTGGGGCGCCCAAAGTCTAAGGACTGGGGCGCCCCAGGCCTGGGGCTCCCAAATCCTAAGGGCAGGGGCGCCCCAGGCCAGGGGGCCCTAATCCTAAGGGCTGGGGTGTACCTGGCCTGGGGCTCCCAAAGCCTAAGGGCGAGGGCGCCCCAATTTGGCTCCCAAAACCTAAGGGCTGGGTCGCACCAGGCTTGGACTGCCAAAGCCTAACGGCTGGGGCGCCCCCGGGCTGGGGCTCCCAAAGCCTAAGGACTGGGACGCCCCAGGCCAGGGGCTCCCTAAGCCAAAGGGCTGGGCGCCCAAGTCTGGGTGGCCCAAAGCCTAAGGGCTGTGGCGCCCCAGGCCTGGGGCTCTTTAAGCATAAGGGCTGGGGCACCCCTGGCCTGGGACTCCCAAATCCTAAGGGCGGGGGCGCCCCAGGCATGGGGCTCCCAAAGTCTAAGGGCAGGGGAGCCCCAGGCCAGGGACACCCTAATCCTAAGGGCTGGGGCGTACCTGGCCTGGGGCTCCCAAAGCCTAAGGGCTTGGGCGCCCAAGGCCTGGGACTCTCAAAGCCTAAGGGCTGGCGTGCCCCAGGCCAGGGGCTCCCAAAGCCTGAGGGCTGGGGCGCCCTAGGTCTGTCGCGCCCTAAGCCGAAGGGTTGGGGAGTCTCAGGCTATAGGCTCCCTAAGCCTAAGGGCTGGGACGCCCCAGGCCAGGGGCTCCCTAAGCCGAAAGGCTGGGTGCCCCCAGGCCTGGGGCTCCCTAAGCCTAAGCGCTGGGGCACCCCAGGCGTGTGGCTCCCAAAGACTAAGAGCTGGGGCACCCCAAGCCTGGGGCTCTCAAACCCTAAGGGCTGGCCGCCCCAGGCCTGGGGCTCCCAAAACCTACGGGCTGGGGCGTCCCAGCCTTGGGCTCCCAAATCCTAAGGGTTGGGGCGCCCCAGGCCTGGGGCTCCCAAAGCCTAAGGGCTGGGGCGTCCCAAGCCTGGGGCTCCCAAAACGTAAGGGCTGGGTCGCACCAGGCTTGGGCTCCCAAAGCCTAACGGTTGGGGCGCCCCCGGCCTGGGGCTACCAAAGCCTAAGGGCTGGGGCGCCCCAGGCCTGGGGCTCCGTAAGCCTAAGGGCTGGGGCGCCCCAGGCCAGGGGGTCTCTAATCCTAAGGGCTGGGGTGTACCTGGCCTGGGGCTCCCAAAGCCTAAGGGCTGGCGTGCCACAGGCCTGGGGCTCCCAAAACCTGAGTGATGGAGCGCCCTAGGTCTGTCGCGCCCTAAGCCGAAGGGCGGGGGCGCCCCAGGCCTGGACCTCCCAAAGCCTAAGGGCTGGGGCGCCCCTGGCCTGGGGCTCCCAAAGTCTAAGGGGTGGGGCGCCCTAGGCCAGGGGCTCCAAAGCCTAAGGGCGGGGGCGCCCCAGGCCAGGGGTCCCTAATCCTAAGGGCTGGGGTGTACCTGGCCTGGGGCTCCCAAAGCCTAAGGGCTAGGGCGCCCCAGGCTTTGGCTCCCAAAACCTAAGGGCTGGGTCGCACCAGGCTTGGGCTGCCAAAGCCTAATGGATGGGGCATCCCCGGGCTGGGGCTCCCAAAGCCTAAGGACTGGGACGCCCCAGGCCAGGGGCTCCCTAAACCAAAGGGCTGGGGCGCCCTAGGTCTGGGTGGCCCAAAGCCTAAGGGCTGTGGCGCCCCAGGCCTGGGGCTCTTTAAGCCTAAGGGCTGGGGCACCCCAGGCCTGGGACTCCCAAATCCTAAGGGCGGGGGCCCCCCAGGCATGGGGCTCCCAAAGTCTAAGGGCAGGGGCGCCCCAGGCCAGGGACACCCTAATACTTAAGGCTGGGGCGTACCTGGCCTGGGGCTCCCAAAGCCTAAGGGCTTGGGCGACCCAGGCCTGGGACTCTCAAAGCCTAAGGGCTGGCGTGCCCCAGGCCAGGGGCTCCCAAAGCCTGAGGGCTGGGGCGCCCTAGGTCTGTCGTGCCCTAAGCCGAAGGATTGGGGCGTCTCAGGCTATAGGCTCTCTAATCCTAAGGGCTTGGGCGCCCCAGGCCTGGGGCTCCCTAAGCCTAAGGGCTGGGACGCCCCAGGCCTGGGGCTCACTAAGCCGAAGGGCTGGGTGCCCCCAGGCCTGGGGCTCCCTAAGCCTAAGCGCTGGGGCGCCCCAGGCCTGTGGCTCCAATGAATAAGAGCTGGGGCGCCCCAAGCCTGGGGCTCTCAAACCCTAAGGGCTGGGCGCCCCAGGCCTGGGGCTCCCAAAACCTACGGGCTGGGGCGTCCCAGCCTTGGGCTCCCAAATCATAATGGTTGGGGCGCCCCAGGCCTGGGGCTTCCAAAGCCTAAGGGATGGGGCGCCCCAGGCCTGGGGCTCCCAAAGCCTAAGGGCTGGGGCGTCCCAAGCCTGGGGCTCCCAAAACCTAAGGGCTGGCTCGCACCAGGCTTGGGCTCCCAAAGCCTAACGGCTGGGGCGCCCCCGGCCTGGGGCTACCAAAGCCTAAGGGCTGGGGCGCCCCAGGTCAGGAGCTCCCTAAGCCGAAGGGCTGGGGCGCCCTAGGTCTGGGGCGCCCAAAGACTAAGGGCTGTGGTGCCCCAGGACTGGGGCTCCGTAAGCCTAAGGGCCGGGGCGCCCCAGGCCTGGGGCTCCCAAATCCTAAGGGCGGGGGCGCCACAGGCCAAGGGGTCCCTAATCCTAAGGGCTGGGGTGTACCTGGCCTGGGGCTCCCAAAGCCTAAGGGCTTGGGCGCACCAGGCCTGAGACTCCCAAAGCCTAAGGGCTGGCGTGCCACAGGTCTGGGGCTCCCAAAACCTGAGGGATGGAGCGCCCTAGGTCTGTCGCGCCCTAAGCCAAAGGGCTGGGGCGTCCCCGCCAGGGGCTCTCAAATCTTAAAGGCTGGGGCGCCCCAGGCCTGGGGCGCCCAAAGCCTAAGGGCGGGGGCGCCCCAGGCCTGAAGCTCCCAAAGCCTAAGGGCTGGGGCGCCCCTAGCCTGGGGCTCCCAAAGTCTAAGGGGTGGGGCGCCCCAGGCCAGGGGCTCCAAAGCCTAAGGGCTGGGGCGCCCCAGGCCAGGGGCTCCGTAAGCCTTAAGCCTGGGGCTCCCTAAGCCTAAGGGCTAGGGCATACCAGGCCTGGGACTCCCAAAGCCTAAGGGCTGGGGCGCCCCAGGCCTGGGGCTCCAAAAGCCTAAGGGCTAGGGCACCCTAGGCTTAGGCTCCCAAAACCTAAGGGCTGGGTCGCACCAGGCTTGGGCTACGAAAGCCTAACTGCTGGGCGCCCCCGGCCTGGGGCTCCCAAAGCCTAAGGGCTGGGGCGCCCCAGGCCAGGGGCTCCCTAAGCCGAAGGGCTGGGGCGCCCTAGGTCTGGGGCGCCCAAAGCCTAAGGGCTGTGGTGCCCCAGGCCTGGGGCTCCGTCAGCCTAAGGGCTGGGTGCCCCAGGTCTGGGGCTCCCAAATCCTAAGGGTGGGGACGCCCCAGGCCAGGGGGTCCCTAATCCTAAGGGCTGGGGTGTACCTGGCCTGGGGCCCCCAAAGCCTAAGGGCTTGAGCGCCCCAGGACTGGGACTCCCAAAGCCTAAGGGCTGGCGTGCCACAGGCCTGGGGCTCCCAAAACCTGAGGGATGGGGCGCCCTAGGTCTGTCGCACCCTAAGCCGAAGGGCTGGGGCGTCACAGCCTGGTAATCCCAAATCTTAAGGGCTGGGGCGCCCCAGGCCTGAGCCGCCCAAAGCCTAAGGGCGGGGGCGCCCGAGGCCTGGAGCTCCCAAAGCCTAAGTGCTGGGGCGCCCCTGGCCTGGGGCTCCCAAAGTCTAAGGGGTGGGGCGCCCCAAGCCAGGGGCTCCCAAAGTCTAAGGGCTGGGGCGCCCCAGGCCAGGGGCTCCGCAAGCCTAAGGCCTGGGGCTCCCTAAGCCTAAGGGCTGGGGCATACCTGGCCTGAGGCTCCCAAAGCCTAAGTGCTGGGGAGCCCCAGGCCTGTGGCTTCCAAAGCCTAAGGGTTGGGGCGCCCCAGACCTGGGGCTCCAAAAGCCTAAGGGCAAGGGCGCCCCAGGCTTTGGCTCCCAAAACTTAGGGGCTGGGTCGTACCAGGCTTGGGCTGCCAAAGCCTAATGGCTGGGGCGCCCCCGGGATGGTGCTCCCAAAGCCTAAGGGCTGGGAGGCCCCAGGCCTGGGGCTCCCTAAGCCAAAGGGCTGGGGCGCCCTAGGTCTGGGGCGCCCAAAGCCTAAGGGCTGTGGCGCCCCAGGCCTAGGGCTCCGTAAGCCTATAGGCTGGGGCACCCCAGGCCTGGGGCTCCCTATTCCTAAGGGCGGGGGCGCCCCAGGCCTGGAGCTCCCAAAGCCTAAGGGCTGGGGCACCCCGTCCTGGGGCTCCCAAAGCCTAAGGGCTGGCGCGCCCCAGGCCAGTTGCTCCCAAAACCTAAGGGCGGGGGCGCCACAGGCCTGGGGCTCCCTACCCGAAGGGCTGGGACGCCCAGGCATGGGGCTCCCTAAGCCTAATGGCTGGGGCACCCCGGCCTGGGGCTCCCAAAGCCTAAGGGCTGGGGCGCCCCAGGCAAGTGGCTCCCTAAACCTAAGAGCTGGGGCACCCCAGGCCTGGGGCTCTCAAAGCCTAAGGTTTGGGGCGCCCCAGGCCTGGGGCTCCCTAAGAAAAAGGGCTGTGGCGCCCCAGGCCAGAGGCTCCCTAAGCCTAACGGTTGGGGCGACCCTGGCCTGGGGCTCCCTAAGCCTAAGGGCTGGGGCACCCCAGGCCTGGGGCTCCCAAAGCCAAGGGCAGGGGCGCCCCAGGCCTAGGGCTCACAAAACCTAAGGGCTGGGGCGCCTCAGCCCTGGGGCTTCCAAAGCCTAAGGGCTTGGCGACCCAGGCCTGGGACTCCCAAAGCCTAAGGGCTGGCGTGCCCCAGGCCTGGGGCTCCCAAATCCTAAGGGTTGGGGCGCCGCAGATCTGGGGCTTCCAAAGCCTAAGGGCTGGGCCGCCCCAGGCCTGGGGCTCCCTAAGTCGAAGGGCTGGGTGCCCCTAAGCCTGGGGCTCTCCAAGCATAAGGGCTGGGGCGCCACAGGCCTGGAGCTCCCAAAGCCTAAGGGCTGGGGCGCCCCAGGCCTGGGGCACCCAAAGCCTAAGGGCTGGGGTGCCCCAGGCCGGGGGCTCCCAAAACCTAAGTGTTAGGGCGCCCCAGGCCTTGGGCTTCCTAAGACAAAGGGCTGTGGCGCCCAAGGCCAGAGGCTCCCTAAGCCTAAGGGCTGGGGCGCCCCAGGCCTGGGGCTCTCAAAGCCTAAGGGCTGGGGTGCCCCACGCCTGGGGCTCCCAAAGCCTAAGGGCAGAGGGGCCTCAGGCCTAGGGCTCCCAAAATCTAAGGGCTGGGGCGCCCCAGGCCAGGTGCTCCCTAAGCCTAAAGGCTGGGGGGTACCAGGCTTGCGACTCCCAGCCTAAGGGCTGTGGCGCCTAGGTCTGGAACACCCAAAGCCTAAGGGCTGGGACGCCCAGAGCCTGGGGCTCCCTAAGCCTAAGGGCAGGGACGCCCCAGGCCTGGGGCTCCCTAAGCCAAAGAGCTGGGTCCCCCCAGGGCCTGGGGCTCCATAAGCCTAAGGGCTGTGGCGCCCCAGGCCTGTGGCTCCAAAAGCCTAAGAGTTGGGGCGCCCCAAATCTGGGGCTCCCAAAGCCTAAGGGCTGGGCGCCCCAGACCTGGGGCTCCCAAAACCTATGGGCTGGGGCGTCCGAGCCTGGGGCTCCAAAAGTCTAAGGGCTGGTGCGCCCCAGGCCTGGGGCTCCCTAAGACTAAGGGCGGGGGTGCCCCAGGCCAGGGGGTCCCTAATCCTAAGGGCTGGGGCATACCTGGCCTGGGGCTCCCAAAGCCTAAGGGTTTGTGCGCCCCAGGACTGGGACTCCCAAAGCCTAAGGGCTGGCGTGCCACAGGCCTGGGGCTCCCAAAACCTGAGGGCTGGGGCACCCTAGGTCTGTCGCGCCCTAAGCCGAAGGGCTGGGGCGTCCCAGCCTGGGGCTCCCAAATTCTAAGGGCTGGGGCGCCCCAGGCCAGGGGCTCCCTAAGCCTAAGGCTGGGGCTCCCTAAGCCTAAGGGCTGGGGCATACCAGGCCTGGGGCTCCCAAAGCCTAAGGGTTGGGGTGCCCTAGGCCTGGCGCGCCCTAATCCGAAGGGCTGGGGGTTCCCTGGCCATGGGCTCCCAAAGCCTAAGGGCTGGTGCGCCCCAGGCCTGGGGCTCCCTAAGCCTAAGGGCTGGTACGCCCCTGGCCTGGGCCTCCTTAAGCCGAAGAGCTGGGCGCCAGAGGCCTGGGGCTCCCAAAGCCTAAGGGCTTGGGTGCCCCAGGCCAGGGGTTCCCTAAGCCTAAGAGCTGGGGCGCCCCAAGCGTGGGGCTCTCAAAGCCTAAGGGCTCGGGCGCCTCAGGCCTGGGGCTCCCAAAGCCTAAGGGCTAGGGCGCCCCAGGCTTTGGCTCCCAAAACCTAAGGGCTGGGTCGCACCAGGATTGGCTGCCAAAGCCTAAAGGCTGGGGCGCCCCCGGGCTGGGGCTCCAAAAGCCTAAGGGCTGGGACGCCCCAGGACAGGGGCTCCCTAAGCCAAAGGGCTGGGGCGCCCTAGGTCTGGGGCGCCCAAAGCCTAAGGGATGTGGCGCCCTAGGCCTGGGGCTCCGTAAGCCTAAGGGCTGGGGTACCCCAGGCCTGGGGCTCCCAAATCCTAAGGGTGGGGGCGCCCCAGGCCAGCGGCCCCCAAAACCTAAGGGCTGGGGTCCCCCAGGCCAGGAGCTCCCTAATCCTAAGGGCTTGGGCGCCTCTGGCCTAGGACTCCCAAAGCCTAAGGGCTGGCGTGCCCCAGGCCTGGGGCTCCCAAACCTGAGGGCTGGGGCGCCCTAGGTCTGTCGCGCCTTAAGCCGAAGGGCTGGGGCATCCCAGGCTATAGGCTCAGTAAGCCTAAGGGCTGGGACACCCCAGGCCTGGGGCTCCCTAAGCCGAACGGCTGGGTGCCCCCAGGCCTGGGGCTCCCTAAGACTAAGCGCTGGGGTGCCCAAGGCCTGTGGCTCCCAAAGCCTAAGAGCTGGGGCGCCCCAAGCCTGGGGCTCTCAAATCCTAAGGGCTGGGGATCCCAGGCCTGGGGCTCCCAAAACCTATGGGCTGGGGCGTCCCAGCATGGGGCTCCCAAAGCCTAAGGGTTTGAGCGCCCCAGGCCTGGGACTCCCAAAGCCTAATGGCTGGCGTGCCACAGGCCTGGGGCTTCCAAAGCCTAAGGGCTGGGGTGCCCTAGGTCTGTCGCGCCCTAAGCCGAAGGGCTGGGGCGTCCCAGGCCATAGGCTTCCTAAGCCTAAGGGCTGGGGTGACCCAGGCCTGGGGCTCCCAAAGCCTAAGGGCTGGGACGCCCCAGGCCTGGGGCTCCCTAAGCCGAAGGGCTGGGTGCCCCAGCTCTGGGGCTCCCTAAGTCTAAGGGCTGGGGCGCCCCAGGCCTGGGGCTCCCAAAGCGTAAGCGCTGGGGCGCCCCAGGCCTGGGGCTCCCAAAGCCTAAGCGCTGGGGCGCCCCAGGCCTGGGGCTCCCAAAGCCTAAGGCTGGGGCGCCCCAGGCCTGGGGCTCCCAAAGCCTAAGGCTGGTGCGCCCCGGCCTTTGGCTCCCAAAGCCTAAGGGCTGGGGCGCCCCAGGACATGGGTTCCTAAACCTAAGGGCGGTGGCACCCCAGGCCTTGGGCTCCCTAAGCCGAAGGGCTGTGACGCCCAGGTCTGGGGCTCCCTAAGCCGAAGGGCTGGGTGCCCCTAAGCCTGGGGCTCTCCAAGCATAAGGGCTGGGGCGCCACAGGCCTTGGGCTTCCTAAGACAAAGGGCTGTGGCGCCCCAGGCCAGGGGCTCCCTAAACCTAAGGGCTGGGGTGCCCCAGGCCTAGGGCTCCCAAAACCTAAGGGCTGGGGCGCCCCAGGCCAGGTGCTCCCTAAGCCTAAGGGCTGGGGCGTACCAGGCCTGCGACTCCCAGCCTAAGGGCTGTGGCGCCTAGGTCTGGAACTCCCAAAGCCTAAGGGCTGGGGCTCCCCGAGCCTGGGGCTCCCTAAGCCTAAGGGCAGGGACGCCCCAGGCCTGGGGCTCCCTAAGCCAAAGAGATGGGTCCCCCCAGGGCCTGGGGCTCCATAAGCCTAAGGGCTGTGGCGCCCCAGGCCTGTGGCTCCAAAAGCCTAAGAGTTGGGGCGCCCCAAATCTGGGGCTCCCAAAGCCTAAGGGCTGGGCGCCCCAGGCCTGGGGCTCCCAAAACCTATGGGCTGGGGCGTCCCAGCCTGGGGCTCCAAAAGCCTAAGGGCTGGTGCGCCCCAGGCCTGGGGCTCCCTAAGACTAAGGGCGGGGGTGCCCCAGGCCAGGGGGTCCCTAATCCTAAGGGCTGGGGCATACCTGGCCTGGGGCTCCCAAAGCCTAAGGGCTTGTGCGCCCCAGGACTTGGACTCCCAAAGCCTAAGGGCTGGGGCGCCCCGAGCCTGGGGCTCCCTAAGCCTAAGGGCAGGGACGCCCCAGGCCTGGGGCTCCCTAAGCCAAAGAGATGGGTCCCCCCAGGGCCTGGGGCTCCATAAGCCTAAGGGCTGTGGCGCCTCAGGCCTGGGGCTCCCAAAGCCTAAGGGCTAGGGCGCCCCAGGCTTTGGCTCCCAAAACCTAAGGGCTGGGTCGCACCAGGCTTTGGCTGCCAAAGCCTAACGGCTGGGGCGCCTCCGGGCTGGGGCTCCCAAAGCCTAAGGGCTGGGACGCCCCAGGCCAGGGGTTCCCTAAGCCAAAGTGCTGGGGCGCCCTAGGTCTGGGGCGCCCAAAGCCTAAGGGCTGTGGCGCCCTAGGCCTGGAGCTCCGTAAGCCTAAGGGCTGGGGTACCCCAGGCCTGGGGCTCCCAAATCCTAAGGGTGGGGGCGACCCAGGCCAGCGGCCCCCAAAACCTAAGGGCTGGGGTCCCCCAGGCCAGGAGCTCCCTAATCCTAAGGGCTTGGGCGCCCCAGGCCTGGGACTCCCAAAGCCTAAGGGCTGAGGTGCCCCAGGCCTGGGGCTCCCAAAGCCTGAGGGCTGGGGCGCCCTAGGTCTGTCGCGCCCTAAGCCGAAGGGCTGGGGAATCCCAGGCTATAGGCTCACTAAGCTTAAGGGCTGGGACGCCCCAGGCCTGGGGCTCCCTAAGCTGAACGGCTGGGTGCCCCCAGGCCTGGGGCTCCCTAAGACTAATCGCTGGGGTGCGCAAGGCCTGTGGCTCCCAAAGCCTAAGAGCTGGGGCGCCCCAAGCCTGGGGCTCTCAAACCCTAAGGGCTGGGGGCCCCAGGCCTGGGGCTCCCAAAACCTATGGGCTGGGGAGTCCCAGCCTGGGGCTCCCAATGCCTAAGGGTTTGAGCACCCCAGGCCTGGGACTCCCAAAGCCTAATGGCTGGCGTTCCACAGGCCTGGGGCTTCCAAAGCCTAAGGGCTGGGGTGCCCTAGGTCTGTCGCGCCCTAAGCCGAAGGGCTGGGTCGTCCCAGGCCATAGGCTCCCTAAGCCTAAGGGCTGGGGTGCCCCAGGCCTGGGGCTCCCAAAGCCTAAGGGGTGGGACACCCCAGGCCTGGGGCTCCCTAAGCCGAAGGGCTGGGTGCCCCCAGGCCTGGGGCTCCCTAAGTCTAAGGGCTGGGGCGTCCCAGGCCTGGGGCTCCCAAAGCCTAAGCGCTGGGGCGCCCCAGGCCTGGGGCTCCCAAAGCCTAAGGCGGGTGCGCTCCGGCCTGGGGCTCCCAAAGCTAAGGGCTGTGGTGCCCCAGGCCAGGGGCTCCCTAATCCTAAGGGCGGGGGCGCCCCAGGCCTGGGGCTCCCTAAGCCGAAGGGCTGTAAGGCCCAGGTCTGGGGCTCCCTAAGCCAAAGGGCTGGGTGCCCCTAAACCTGGGGCTCTCAAAGCATAAGGGCTGCGGCGTCACAGGCCTGGAGCTCCCAAAGCCTTAGGGCTGGGGCGCCCCAGGCCTGGGGCACCCAAAGCCTAAGGGTTGGGGCGCCCCTAGCCGGGGGCTCCCAAAACCTAAGTGTTGGGGCGCCCCAGGCCTTGGGCTTCCTAAGACAAAGGGGTGTGGCGCCCAAGGCCAGAGGCTCCCTAAGCCTAAGGGCTGGGGCGCCCCAAGCCTGGGGCTCCCAAAGCCTAAGGGCTGGGGCGCCCCAGGCCTAGGGCTCCCAAAACCTAAGGGCTGGGGCGCCCCAGGCCAGGTGCTCCTTAAGCCTAAGGGCTGGGGAGTACCAGGCCTGCGACTCCCAGCCTAAGGGCTGTGGTGCCTAGGTCTGGAACTCCCAAAGCCTAAGGGCTGGGGCGCCCCGAGCCTGGGGCTCCCTAAGCCTAAGGGCAGGGACGCCCCAGGCCTGGGGCTCCCAAAGCCTAAGGGCTGGGACGCCCCAGGCCTGGGGCTCCCTAAGCCGAAGCGCTGTGTGCCCCCAGGCCTGGAGCTCCCTAAGTCTAAGGGATGGGGCGCCCCAGGCCTGGGGCTCCAAAAGCCTAAGCCCTGGGGCGTCCCAGGCCTGGGGCTCCCAAAGCCTAAGCTGGTGCGCCCCGGCCTGGGGCTCCCAAAGCCTAAGGGCTGGGGCACCCCAGGCCAGGAGCTCCCTAAACCTAAGGGCGGTGGCGCCCCAGGCCTGGGGCTCCCTAAGCCGAAGGGCTGTGACGCCCAGGTCTGGGGCTCCCTAAGCCGAAGTGCTGGGTGCCCCTAAGCCTGGGGGTCTCCAATCATAAGGGCTGGGGCGCCACAGGCCTGGAGCTCCCAAAGCCGAAGGGCTGGGGCGCCCCAGGCCTGGAGCACCCAAAGCCTAAGGGCTGGGGCGCCCCAGGCCGGGGGCTCCCAAAACCTAATTGTTGGGGCGCCCCAGGCCTTGGGCTTCCTAAGACAAAGGGCTGTGGCGCCCAAGGCCAGAGGCTCCCTAAGCCTATGGGCTGGGGCGCCCCAGGCCTGGGGCTCCCAAAGCCTAAGGGCTGGGGTGCCCCACGCTTGGGGCTCCCAAAGCCTAAGGGCAGAGGCGCTCAGGCCTAGGGCTCCCAAAACCTACGGGCTGGGGCGCCCCAGGCCAGGGGCTCCGTAAGCCTAAGGCCTGGGGCTCCCTAAGCCTAAGGGCTAGGGCATACCAGGCCTGGGACTACCAAAGCCTAAGGGCTGGCGCGCCCCAGGCCTGGGGCTCCAAAAGCCTAAGGGCTAGGGCACCCCAGGCTTTGGCTCCCAAAACCTAAGGGCTGGGTCGCACCAGGCTTGGGCTACGAAAGCCTAAGGGCTGGGGCGCCCCCGGCCTGGGGCTCCCTAAGCCGAAGGGCTGGGGCGCCCTAGGTCTGGGGCGCCCAAAGCCTAAGGGCTATGGTGCCCCAGGACTGGGGCTCCGTAAGCCTAAGGGCTGGGGCGCCCCAGGCCTGGGGCTCCCAAATCCTAAGGGCGGGGACGCCCCAGGCCAGGGGGTCCCTAATCCTAAGGGCTGGGGTGTACCTGGCCTGGGGCCCCCAAAGCCTAAGGGCTTTGGCGCCCCAGGACTGGGACTCCAAAAGCCTAAGGGCTGGCGTGCCACAGGCCTGGGGCTCCCAAAACCTGAGGGATAGGGCGCCCTAGGTCTGTCGCGCCCTAAGCCGAAGGGCTGGGGCGTCCCAGCCTGGGGCTCCCAAATCTTAAGGGCTGGGGTGCCCCAGGCTTGGGCTGCCAAAGCCTAATGGCTGGGGCACCCCCGGGATGGTGCTCCCCAAGCCTAAGGGCTGGGAGGCCCCAGGCCAGGGGCTCCCTAAGCCAAAGGGCTGGGGGCCCTAGGTCTGGGGCGCCCAAAGCCTAAGGGCTGTGGCGCCCCAGGCCTAGGGCTCCGTAAGCCTATAGGCTGGGGCACCCCAGGCCTGGGGCTCCCAAATCCTAAGCTCGGAGGCGCCCCAGGCCTGGAGCTCCCAAAGCCTAAGGGCTGGGGCACCGCGGCCTGGGGCTCCAAAAGCCTAAGGGCTGGCGCGCCCCAGGCCAGTTGCTCCCAAAACCTAAGGGCGGGGGCGCCACAGGCCTGGGGCTCCCTACCCGAAGGGCTGGGACGCCCAGGCATGGGGCTCCCTAAGCCTAAGGGCTGGGGCACCATGGCCGGGGCTCCCAAAGCCTAAGGGCTGGGGCGCCCCAGGCAAGTGGCTCCCTAAACCTAAGAGGTGGGGCGCCCCAGGCCTGGGGCTCTCAAAGCCTAAGGGTTGGGGCGCCCCAGGCCTGGGGCTCCCTAAGAAAAAGGGCTGTGGCGCCCCAGGCCAGAGGCTCCCTAAGCCTAAGGGCTGGGGCACCCCAGGCCTGGGGCTCCCAAAGCCAAGGGCAGGGGCGCCCCAGGCCTAGGGCTCACAAAACCTAAGGGCTGGGGCGCCTCAGCCCTGGGGCTTCCAAAGCCTAAGTGCTAGGGCGACCCAGGTCAGGGGCTCCCTAAGCCTAAGGGATGGGGCGCCCCAGGCCAGGGGTTCCCTAATCCTAAGGGCTGGGGCGTACCTGGCCTGGGGCTCCCAAAGCCTAAGGGCTTGGCGCCCCAGGCCTGGGACTCCCAAAGCCTAAGGGCTGGCGTGCCCCAGGCCTGGGGCTCCCAAATCCTAAGGATTGGGGCGCCGCAGATCTGGGGCTTCCAAAGCCTAAGGGCTGGGCCGCCCCAGGCCTGGGGCTCCCTAAGCCGAAGGGCTGGGTGCCCCTAAACCTGGGGCTCTCCAAGCATAAGGGCTGGGGCGCCACAGGCCTGGAGCTCCCAAAGCCTAAGGGCTTGGGCGCCCCAGGCCTGGGGCACCCAAAGCCTAAGGGCTGGGGTGCCCCAGGCCGGGGGCTCCCAAAACCGAAGTGTTGGGGCGCCCCAGGCCTTGGGCTTCCTAAGACAAAGGGCTGTGGCGCCCAAGGCCAGAGGCTCCCTAAGCCTAAGGGCTGGGGCGCTCCAGGCCTGGGGCTCCCAAAGCCTAAGGGCTGGGGTGCCCCACGCCTGGGGCTCCTAAACCCTAAGGGCAGAGGGGCCTCAGGCCTAGGGCTCCCAAAACCTAAGGACTGGGGCGCCCCAGGCCAGGTGCTCCCTAAGCCTAAGGGCTGGGGCGTACCAGGCCTGCGACTCCCAGCCTAAGGGCTGTGGCGCCTAGGTCTGGAACACCCAAAGCCTAAGGGCTGGGGCACCCAGAGCCTGGGGCTCCCTAAGCCTAAGGGAAGGGACGCCCCAGGCCTGGAGCTCCCTAAGCCAAAGAGCTGGGTCCCCCCAGGCCCTGGGGCTCCATAAGCCTAAGGGCTGTGGCGCCCCAGGCCTGTGGCTCCAAAAGCCTAAGAGTTGGGGCGCCCCAAATCTGGGGCTCCCAAAGCCTAAGGGCTGGGCGCCCCAGGCCTGGGGCTCCCAAAACCTATGGGCTGGGGCGTCCCAGCCGGGGGCTCCAAAAGCCTAAGGGCTGGTGCGCCCCAGGCCTGGGGCTCCCTAAGACTAAGGGCGGGGGTGCCCCAGGCCAGGGGGTCCCTAATCCTAAGGGCTGGGGCATACCTGGCCTGGGGCTCCCAAAGCCTAAGGGCTTGTGCGCCCCAGGACTGGGACTCCCAAAGCCTAAGGGCTGGCGTGCCACAGGCCTGGGGCTCCCAAAACCTGAGGGCTGGGGCGCCCTAGGTCTGTCGCGCCCTAAGCCGAAGGGCTGGGGCGTCCCAGCCTGGGGCTCCCAAATTCTAAGGGCTGGGGCGCCCCAGGCCAGGGGCTCCCTAAGCCTAAGGCTGGGGCTCCCTAAGCCTAAGGGCTGGGGCATACCAGGCCTGGGGCTCCCAAAGCCTAAAGGTTGGGGCGCCCTAGGCCTGGCGCGCCCTAATCCAAAGGGCTGGGGGTTCCCTGGCCATGGGCTCCCTAAGCCTAAGGGCTGGTGCGCCCCAGGCCTGGGGCTCCCTAAGCCTAAGGGCTGTGACGCCCCTGGCCTGGGGCTCCTAAAGCCGAAGAGGGCGGCGCCCCAGGCCTGGGGCTCCCAAAGCCTAAGGGCTTGGGTGCCCCAGGCCAGGGGTTCCCTAAGCCTAAGAGCTGGGGCGCCCCAAGCGTGGGGCTCTCAAAGCCTAAGGGCTCGGGCGCCTCAGGCCTGGGGCTCCCAAAGCCTAAGGGCTAGGGCACCCCAGGCTTTGGCTCCCAAAACCTAAGGGCTGGGTCGCACCAGGCTTTGGCTGCCAAAGCCTAACGGCTGGGGCGTCCCCGGGCTGGGGCTCCCAAAGCCTAAGGGCTGGGACGCCCCAGGCCAGGGGCTCCCTAAGCCAAAGGGCTGGGGCGCCCTAGGTCTGAGGCGCCCAAAGCCTAAGGGCTGTGGCGCCCTAGGCCTGGGGCTCCGTAAGCCTAAGGGCTGGGGTACCCCAGGCCTGGGGCTCCCAAATCCTAAGGGTGGGGGCGCCCCAGGCCAGCGGCCCCCAAAACCTAAGGGCTGGGGTCCCCCAGGCCAGGAGCACCCTAATCCTAAGGGCTTGGGCGCCCCAGGCCTGGGACTCCCAAAGCCTAAGGGCTGGCGTGCCCCAGGCCTGGGGCTCCCAAAGCCTGAGGGCTGGGGCGCCCTAGGTCTGTCGCGCCCTAAGCCGAAGGGCTGGGGCATCCCAGGCTATAGGCTCAGTAAGCCTAAGGGCAGGGACGCCCCAGGCCTGGGGCTCCCTAAGCCGAACGGCTGGGTGCCCCCAGGCCTGGGGCTCCCTAAGACCAAGCGCTGGGGTGCCCAAGGTCTGTGGCTCCCAAAGACTAAGAGCTGGGGCGCCCCAAGCCTGGGGCTCCCAAACCCTAAGGGCTGGGGACCCCAGGCCTGGGGCTCCCAAAACCTATGGGCTGGGGCGTCCCAGCATGGGGCTCCTAAAGCCTAAGGGTTTGAGCGCCCCAGGCCTGGGACTCCCAAAGCCTAATGGCTGGCGTGCCACAGGCCTGGGGCTTCCAAAGCCTAAGGGCTGGGGTGCCCTAGGTCTGTCGCGCCCTAAGCCGAAGGGCTGGGGCGTCCCAGGCCGTAGGCTTCCTAAGCCTAAGGGCTGGGGTCCCCCAGGCCTGGGGCTCCCAAAGCCTAAGGGCTGGGACGCCCCAGGCCTGGGGCTCCCTAAGCCGAAGGGCTGGGTGCCCCAGGCCTGGGGCTCCCTAAGTCTAAGGGCTGGGGCGCCCCAGGCCTGGGGCTCTCAAAGCGTAAGCGCTGGGGCGCCCCGGCCTGGTGCTCCCAAAGCCTAAGGGCTGGGGCGCCCCATGCCAGGGGCTCCCTAAACCTAAAGGCGGGGGCGCCCCAGGCCTGGGGCTCCCTAAGCCGAAGGGATGTGAGGCCCAGGTCTGGGGCTCCCTAAGCCAAAAGGCTGGGTGCCCCTAAACCTGGGGCTCTCAAAGCATAAGGGCTGGGGCGCCACAGGCCTGGAGCTCCCAAAGCCTTAGGGCTGGGGCGCCCCAGGCCTGGGGCACCCAAAGCCTAAGGGCTGGGGCGCCCCTAGCCGGGCGCTCCCAAAACCTAAGTGTTGGGGCGCCCCAGGCCTTGGGCTTCCTAAGACAAAGGGCTGTGGCGCCCAAGGCCAGAGGCTCCCTAAGCCTAAGGGCTGGGGTGCCCCAGGCCTAGGGCTCCCAAAACCTAAGGGCTGGGGCGCCCCAGGCCAGGTGCTCCCTAAGCCTAAGGGCTGGGGCGTACCAGGCCTGCGACTCCCAGCCTAAGGGCTGTGGCGCCTAGGTCTGGAACTCCCAAAGCCTAAGGGCTGGGGCGCCCCGAGCCTGGGGCTCCCTAAGCCTAAGGGCAGGGACGCCCCAGGCCTGGGGCTCCCAAAGCCTAAGGGCTGGGACGCCCCAGGCCTGGGGCTCCCTAGGCCGAAGCGCTGGGTGCCCCCAGGCCTGGGGCTCCCTAAGTCTAAGGGCTGGGGCGCCCCAGGCCTGGGGCTCCCAAAGCCTAAGCCCTGGGGCGCCCCAGGCCTGGGGCTCCCAAAGCCTAAGGCTGGGACGCCCAGGCCTGGGGCTCCCAAAGCCTAAGCGCTGGGGTGCCCCAGGCCTGGGGCTCCCAAAGGCTAAGGCTGGGGCGCCCCAGGCCTGGGGCTCCCAAAGCCTAAGCGCTGGCGCGCCCCAGGCCTGGGGCTCCCAAACCCTAAGGCTGGTGCGCCCCGGCCTTGGGCTCCCAAAGCCTAAGGGCTGGGGCGCCCCAGGCCAGGGGCTCCCTAAACCTAAGGGCGGTGGCGCCCCAGGCCTTGGGCTCCCTAAGCCGAAGGGCTGTGACGCCCAGGTCTGGGGCACCCTAAGCCAAAGGGCTGGGTGCCCCTAAGCCTGGGGCTCTTTAAGCATAAGGGCTGGGGCGCCACAGGCCTTGGGCTTCCTAAGACAAAGGGCTGTGGCGCCCCAGGCCAGGGGCTCCCTAAACCTAAGGGCTGGTGTGCCCCAGGCCTAGGGCTCCCAAAACCTAAGGCCTGGGGCGCCCCAGGCCAGGTGCTCCCTAAGCCTAAGGGCTGGGGCATACCAGGCCTGCGACTCCCAGCCTAAGGGCTGTGGCGCCTAGGTCTGGAACTCCCAAAGCCTACGGCTGGGGCGCCCAGAGCCTGGGGCTCCCTAAGCCTAAGGGCAGGGACGCCCCAGGCCTGGGGCTCCCTAAGCCAAAGAGATGGGTCCCCCCAGGGCCTGGGGCTCCATAAGCCTAAGGGCTGTGGCGCCCCAGGCCTGTGGCTCCAAAAGCCTAAGAGTTGGGGCGCCCCAAATCTGGGGCTCCCAAAGCCTAAGGGCTGGGCGCCCCATGCCTGGGGCTCCCAAAACCTATGGGCTGGGGCGTCCCAGCCTGGGGCTCCAAAAGCCTAAGGGCTGGTGCGCCCCAGGCCTGGGGCTCCCTAAGACAAAGGGCGGGGGCGCCCCAGGCAAGGGGGTCCCTAATCCTAAGGGCTGGGGCACACCTGGCCTGGGGCTCCCAAAGCCTAAGGGCTTGTGCGCCCCAAGACTGGGACTCCCAAAGCCTAAGGGCTGGCGTGCCACAGGCCTGGGGCTCCCAAAACCTGAGGGCTGGGGCGCCCTAGGTCTGTCGCGCCCTAAGCCGAAGGGCTGGGTCGTCCCAGCCTGGGGCTCCCAAATTCTAAGGGCTGGGGCACCCCAGGCCAGGGGCTCCCTAAGCCTAAGGCTGGGGCTCCCTAAGCCTAAGGGCTGGGGCATACCAGGCCTGGGGCTCCCAAAGCCTAAGGGATGGGGCGCCCTAGGCCTGGCGCGCCCTAATCCGAAGGGTTGGGGGGTCCCTGGCCATGGGCTCCCTAAGCCTAAGGGCTGGTGCGCACCAGGCCTGGGGCTCCCATAAGCCTAAGGGCTGGTACGCCCCTGGCCTGGGGCTCCTTAAGCCGAAGAGCTGGGCGCCCCAGGCCTGGGGCTCCCAAAGCCTAAGGGCTTGGGTGCCCCAGGCCAGGGGTTCCCTAAGCCTAAGAGCTGGGGCGCCCCAAGCGTGGGGCTCTCAAAGCCTAAGGGCTCGGGCGCCTCAGGCCTGGGGCTCCCAAAGCCTAAGGGCTAGGGCGCCCCAGGCTTTGGCTCCCAAAACCTAAGGGCTGGGTCGCACCAGGCTTTGGCTGCCAAAGCCTAACGGCTGGGGCGCCCCCGGGCTGGGGCTCCCAAAGCCTAAGGGCTGGGACGCCCCAGGCCAGGGGCTCCCTAAGCCAAAGGGCTGGGGCGCCCTAGGTCTGGGGCGCCCAAAGCCTAAGGGCTGTGGCGCCCTAGGCCTGGGGCTCCGTAAGCCTAAGGCTGGGGTACCCCAGGCCTGGGGCTCCCAAATCCTAAGGGTGGGGGCGCCCCAGGCCAGCGGCCCCTAAAACCTAAGGGCTGGGGTCCCCCAGGCCGGGAGCTCCCTAATCCTAAGGGCTTGGGCGCCCCAGGCCTGGGACTCCCAAAGCCTAAGGGCTGGCGTGCCCCAGGCCTGGGGCTCCCAAAGCCTGAGGGCTGGGGCGCCCTAGGTCTGTCGCGCCCTAAGCCGAAGGGCTGGGGCATCCCAGGCTATAGGCTCACTAAGCCTAAGGGCTGGGACGCCCAGGCCTGGGGCTCCCTAAGCCGAACGGTTGGGTGCCCCTAGGCCAGGGGCTCCCTAAGATTAAGCGCTGGGGTGCCCAAGGCCTGTGGCTCCCAAAGCCTAAGAGCTGTGGCGCCCCAAGCCTGGGGCTCTCAAACCCTAAGGGCTGGGGGCCCCAGGCTGGGGCTCCCAAAACCTATGGGCTGGGGAGTCACAGCCTGGGGCTCCCAATGCCTAAGGGTTTGAGCGCCCCAGGCCTGGGACTCCCAAAGCCTAATGGCTGGCGTGCCACAGGCCTGGGGCTTCCAAAGCCTAAGGGCTGGGGTGCCCTAGGTCTGTCGCGCCCTAAGCCGAAGGGCTGGGGCGTCCCAGGCCATAGGCTCCCTAAGCCTAAGGGCTTGGGTGCCCCAGGCCTGGGGCTCCCAAAGCCTAAGGGCTGGGACGCCCCAGGCCTGGGGCTCCCTAAGCCGAAGGGCTGGGTGCCCACAGGCCTGGGGCTCCCTAAGTCTAAGGGCTGGGGCGCCCCAGGACTGGGGCTCCCCAGGACTGGGGCTCCCAAAGCCTAAGCGCTGGGGCGCCCCAGGCCTGGGGCTCCCAAAGCCTAAGGCTGGTGCGCTCCAGCCTGGGGCTCCCAAAGCCTAAGGGCTGTGGCGCCCCAGGCCAGGGGCTCCCTAATCCTAAGGGGGGGGCGCCCCAGGCCTGGGGCTCCCTAAGCCGAAGGGCTGTGAGGCCCAGGTCTGGGGCTCCCTAAGCCAAAGGGCTGGGTGCCCCTAAACCTGGGGCTCTCAAATCATAAGGGCTGCGGCGTCACAGGCCTGGAGCTCCCAAAGCCTTAGGGCTGGGGCGCCCCAGGCCTGGGGCACCCAAAGCCTAAGGGCTGGGGCGCCCCTAGCCGGGGGCTCCCAAAACCTAAGTGTTGGGGCGCCCCAGGCCTTGGGCTTCCTAAGACAAAGGGGTGTGGCCCCCAAGGCCAGAGGCTCCCTAAGCCTAAGGGCTGGGGCGCCCCAGGCCTGGGGCTCCCAAAGCCTAAGGGCTGGGGCGCCCCAGGCCTAGGGCTCCCTAAACCTAAGGGCTGGGGCGCCCCAGGCCAGGTGCTCCCTAAGCCTAAGGCCTGGGGCGTACCAGGCCTGCGACTCCCAGCCTAAGGGCTGTGGTGCCTAGGTCTGGAACTCCCAAAGCCTAAGGGCTGGGGCGCCCCGAGCCTGGGGCTCCCTAAGCCTAAGGGCAGGGACGCCCCAGGCCTGGGGCTCCCAAAGCCTAAGGGCTGGGACGCCCCAGGCCTGGGGCTCCCTAAGCCAAAGCGCTGTGTGCCCCCAGGCCTGGGGCTCCATAAGTCTAAGGGCTGGGGCGCCCCAAGCCTGGGGCTCCCAAAGCCTAAGCCCTGGGACGTCCCAGGCCTGGGGCTCCCAAAGCCTAAGCTGGTGCGCCCCGGCCTGGGGCTCCCAAAGCCTAAGGGCTGGGGCACCCCAGGCCAGGAGCTCCCTAAACCTAAGGGCGGTGGCGCCCCAGGCCCGGGGCTCCCTAAGCCGAAGGGCTGTGACACCCAGGTCTGGGGCTCCCTAAGCCGAAGGGCTGGGTGCCCCTAAGCCTGGGGCTCTCCAAGCATAAGGGCTGGGGCGCCACAGGCCTGGAGCTCCCAAAGCCGAAGGGCTGGGGCGCCCCAGGCCTGGAGCACCCAAAGCCTAAGGGCTGGGGCGCCCCTAGCCGGGGGCTCCCAAAACCTAAGTGTTGGGGCGCCCCAGGCCTTGGGCTTCCTAAGACAAAGGGGTGTGGCGCCCAAGGCCAGAGGCTCCCTAAGCCGAAGGGATGTGAGGCCCAGGTCTGGGGCTCCCTAAGCCAAAAGGCTGGGTGCCCCTAAACCTGGGGCTCTCAAAGCATAAGGGCTGGGGCGCCACAGGCCTGGAGCTCCCAAAGCCTTAGGGCTGGGGCGCCCCAGGCCTGGGGCACCCAAAGCCTAAGGGCTGGGGCGCCCCTAGCCGGGCGCTCCCAAAACCTAAGTGTTGGGGCGCCCCAGGCCTTGGGCTTCCTAAGACAAAGGGCTGTGGCGCCCAAGGCCAGAGGCTCCCTAAGCCTAAGGGCTGGGGTGCCCCAGGCCTAGGGCTCCCAAAACCTAAGGGCTGGGGCGCCCCAGGCCAGGTGCTCCCTAAGCCTAAGGGCTGGGGCGTACCAGGCCTGCGACTCCCAGCCTAAGGGCTGTGGCGCCTAGGTCTGGAACTCCCAAAGCCTAAGGGCTGGGGCGCCCCGAGCCTGGGGCTCCCTAAGCCTAAGGGCAGGGACGCCCCAGGCCTGGGGCTCCCAAAGCCTAAGGGCTGGGACGCCCCAGGCCTGGGGCTCCCTAAGCCGAAGCGCTGGGTGCCCCCAGGCCTGGGGCTCCCTAAGTCTAAGGGCTGGGGCGCCCCAGGCCTGGGGCTCCCAAAGCCTAAGCCCTGGGGCACCCCAGGCCTGGGGCTCCCAAAGCCTAAGGCTGGGACGCCCAGGCCTGGGGCTCCCAAAGCCTAAGCGCTGGGGTGCCCCAGGCCTGGGGCTCCCAAAGGCTAAGGCTGGGGCGCCCCATTCCTGGAGCTCCCAAAGCCTAAGGCTGGTGCGCCCCGGCCTTGGGCTCCCAAAGCCGAAGGGCTGGGGCGCCCCAGGCCAGGGGCTCCCTAAACCTAAGGGCGGTGGCGCCCCAGGCCTTGGGCTCCCTAAGCCGAAGGGCTGTGACGCCCAGGTCTGGGGCACCCTAAGCCAAAGGGCTGGGTGCCCCTAAGCCTGGGGCTCTTTAAGCATAAGGGCCTGGGCGCCACAGGCCTTGGGCTTCCTAAGACAAAGGGCTGTGGCGCCCCAGGCCAGGGGCTCCCTAAACCTAAGGGCTGGTGTGCCCCAGGCCTAGGGCTCCCAAAACCTAAGGCCTGGGGCGCCCCAGGCCAGGTGCTCCCTAAGCCTAAGGGCTGGGGCATACCAGGCCTGCGACTCCCAGCCTAAGGGCTGTGGCGCCTAGGTCTGGAACTCCCAAAGCCTAACGGCTGGGGCGCCCAGAGCCTGGGGCTCCCTAAGCCTAAGGGCAGGGACGCCCCAGGCCTGGGGCTCCCTAAGCCAAAGAGATGGGTCCCCCCAGGGCCTGGGGCTCCATAAGCCTAAGGGCTGTGGCGCCCCAGGCCTGTGGCTCCAAAAGCCTAAGAGTTGGGGCGCCCCAAATCTGGGGCTCCCAAAGCCTAAGGGCTGGGCGCCCCAGGCCTGGGGCTCCCAAAACCTATGGGCTGGGGCGTCCCAGCCTGGGGCTCCAAAAGCCTAAGGGCTGGTGCGCCCCAGGCCTGGGGCTCCCTAAGACTAAGGGCGGGGGTGCCCCAGGCAAGGGGGTCCCTAATCCTAAGGGCTGGGGCATACCTGGCCTGGGGCTCCCAAAGCCTAAGGGCTTGTGCGCCCCAGGACTGGGACTCCCAAAGCCTAAGGGCTGGCGTGCCACAGGCCTGGGGCTCCCAAAACCTGAGGGCTGGGGCGCCCTAGGTCTGTCGCGCCCTAAGCCGAAGGGCTGGGTCGTCCCAGCCTGGGGCTCCCAAATTCTAAGGGCTGGGGCGCCCCAGGCCAGGGGCTCCCTAAGCCTAAGGCTGGGGCTCCCTAAGCCTAAGGGCTGGGGCATACCAGGCCTGGGGCTCCCAAAGCCTAAGGGATGGGGCGCCCTAGGCCTGGCGCGCCCTAATCCGAAGGGTTGGGGGGTCCCTTGCGATGGGCTCCCTAAGCCTAAGGGCTGGTGCGCACCAGGCCTGGGGCTCCCATAAGCCTAAGGGCTGGGACGCCCCTGGCCTGGGGCTCCTTAAGCCGAAGAGCTGGGCGCCCCAGGCCTGGGGCTCCCAAAGCCTAAGGGCTTGGGTGCCCCAGGCCAGGGGTTCCCTAAGCCTAAGAGCTGGGGCGCCCCAAGCGTGGGGCTCTCAAAGCCTAAGGGCTCGGGCGCCTCAGGCCTGGGGCTCCCAAAGCCTAAGGGCTAGGGCGCCCCAGGCTTTGGCTCCCAAAACCTAAGGGCTGGGTCGCACCAGGCTTTGGCTGCCAAAGCCTAACGGCTGGGGCGCCCCCGGGCTGGGGCTCCCAAAGCCTAAGGGCTGGGACGCCCCAGGCCAGGGGCTCCCTAAGCCAAAGGGCTGGGGCGCCCTAGGTCTGGGGCGCCCAAAGCCTAAGGGCTGTGGCGCCCTAGGCCTGGGGCTCCGTAAGCCTAAGGGCTGGGGTACCCCAGGCCTGGGGCTCCCAAATCCTAAGGGTGGGGGCGCCCCAGGCCAGCGGCCCCTAAAACCTAAGGGCTGGGGTCCCCCAGGCCAGGAGCTCCCTAATCCTAAGGGCTTGGGCGCCCCAGGCCTGGGACTCCCAAAGCCTAAGGGCTGGCGTGCCCCAGGCCTGGGGCTCCCAAAGCCTGAGGGCTGGGGCGCCCTAGGTCTGTCGCGCCCTAAGCCGAAGGGCTGGGGCATCCCAGGCTATAGGCTCACTAAGCCTAAGGGCTGGGACGCCCAGGCCTGGGGCTCCCTAAGCCGAAAGGCTGGGTGCCCACAGGCCTGGGGCTCCCTAAGTCTAAGGGCTGGGGCGCCCCAGGCCTGGAGCTCTCAAACCCTAAGGGCTGGGGGCCCCAGGCTGGGGCTCCCAAAACCTATGGGCTGGGGAGTCACAGCCTGGGGCTCCCAATGCCTAAGGGTTTGAGCGCCCCAGGCCTGGGACTCCCAAAGCCTAATGGCTGGCGTGCCACAGGCCTGGGGCTTCCAAAGCCTAAGGGCTGGGGTGCCCTAGGTCTGTCGCGCCCTAAGCCGAAGGGCTGGGGCGTCCCAGGCCATAGGCTCCCTAAGCCTAAGGGCTGGGGTGCCCCAGGCCTGGGGCTCCCAAAGCCTAAGGGCTGGGACGCCCCAGGCCTGGGGCTCCCTAAGCCGAAGGGCTGGGTGCCCACAGGCCTGGGGCTCCCTAAGTCTAAGGGCTGGGGCGCCCCAGGCCTGGGGCTCCCAAAGCCTAAGCGCTGGGGCGCCCCAGGCCTGGGGCTCCCAAAGCCTAAGGCTGGTGCGCTCCAGCCTGGGGCTCCCAAAGCCTAAGGGCTGTGGCGCCCCAGGCCAGGGGCTCCCTAATCCTAAGGGGGGGGCGCCCCAGGCCTGGGGCTCCCTAAGCCGAAGGGCTGTGAGGCCCAGGTCTGGGGCTCCCTAAGCCAAAGGGCTGGGTGCCCCTAAACCTGGGGCTCTCAAAGCATAAGGGCTGCGGCGTCACAGGCCTGGAGCTCCCAAAGCCTTAGGGCTGGGGCGCCCCAGGCCTGGGGCACCTAAAGATTAAGGGCTGGGGCGCCCCTAGCCGGGGGCTCCCAAAACCTAAGTGTTGGGGCGCCCCAGGCCTTGGGCTTCCTAAGACAAAGGGGTGTGGCCCCCAAGGCCAGAGGCTCCCTAAGCCTAAGGGCTGGGGCGCCCCAGGCCTGGGGCTCCCAAAGCCTAAGGGCTGGGGCGCCCCAGGCCTAGGGCTCCCTAAACCTAAGGGCTGGGGCGCCCCAGGCCAGGTGCTCCCTAAGCCTAAGGGCTGGGGTGTACCAGGCTTGCGACTCCCAGCCTAAGGGCTGTGGTGCCTAGGTCTGGAACTCCCAAAGCCTAAGGGCTGGGGCGCCCCGAGCCTGGGGCTCCCTAAGCCTAAGGGCAGGGACGCCCCAGGCCTGGGGCTCCCAAAGCCTAAGGGCTGGGACGCCCCAGGCCTGGGGCTCCCTAAGCCAAAGCGCTGTGTGCCCCCAGGCCTGGGGCTCCCTAAGTCTAAGGGCTGGGGCGCCCCAGGCCTGGGGCTCCCAAAGCCTAAGCCCTGGGGCGTCCCAGGCTTGGGGCTCCCAAAGCCTAAGCTGGTGCGCCCCGGCCTGGGGCTCCCAAAGCCTAAGGGCTGGGGCACCCCAGGCCAGGAGCTCCCTAAACTAAGGGCAGTGGCGCCCCAGGCCCGGGGCTCCCTAAGACGAAGGGCTGTGACGCCCAGGTCTGGGGCTCCCTAAGCCGAAGGGCTGGGTGCCCCTAAGCCTGGGGCTCTCCAAGCATAAGGGCTGGGGCTCCACAGGCCTGGAGCTCCCAAAGCCGAAGGGCTGCGGCGCCCCAGGCCTGGAGCACCCAAAGCCTAAGGGCTGGGGCGCCCCAGGCCGGGGGCTCCCAAAACCTAAGTGTTGGGGCGCCCCAGGCCTTGGGCTTCCTAAGACAAAGGGGTGTGGCGCCCAAGGCCAGAGGCTCCCTAAGCCTAAGGGCTGGGGCGCCCCAGGCCTGGGGCTCCCAAAGCCTAAGGGCGGAGGCGCTCAGGCCTAGGGCTCCCAAAACCTAAGGGCTGGGGCGCCCCAGGCCAGGTGCTCCCTAAGCCTAAGGGCTGGGGCGTACCAGGCCTGCGACTCCCAGCCTAAGGGCTGTGGCGCCTAGGTCTGGAACTCCCAAAGCCTAAGGGCTGGGGCGACCCGAGCCTGGGGCTCCCTAAGCCTAAGGGCAGGGACGCCCCAGGCCTGGGGCTCCCTAAGCCAAAGAGCTGGGTCCCCCCAGGGCCTGGGGCTCCATAAGACTAAGGGCTGTGGCGCCCCAGGCCTGTGGCTCCAAAAGCCTAAGAGTTGGGGCGCCCCAAATCTGGGGCTCCCAAAGCCTAAGGGCTGGGCGCCCCAGGCCTTGGGCTCCCAAAGCCTAAGGGCTGGGCGCCCCAGGCCTGGGGCTCCCAAAACCTATGGGCTGGGGCGTCCCAGCCTGGGGCTCCAAAATCCTAAGGGCTGGGGCGCCCAAGGCCTGGGGCTCCCTAAGAATAAGTGCTGGGCCATACCAGGTCTGGGGCTCCCTAAGCCGAAGGGCAGGTTGCCCCTAGGCCTGGGGCTCCCAAAGCATAAGGGATGGGGCGCCACAGGCCTGGAGTTCCCAAAGCCTAAGGGCTGGGGCACCCCGGCCTGGGGCTCCCTACCTGAAGGGCTGGGACGCCCAGGCATGGGGCTCCCTAAGCCTAAGGGCTGGGGCACCCCGGCCTGGGGCTCCCAAAGCCTAAGGGCTGGGGCGCCCCAGGCCAGTTGCTCCCAAAACCTAAGGGCGGGGGCGCCCCAGGCCTGGGGCTCCCTACGCGAAGGGCTGGGACGCCCAGGCATGGGGCTCCCTAATCCTAAGGGCTGGGGCACCCCGGCCTGGGGCTCCCAAAGCCTAAAGGCTGGGGCGCCCCAGGCAAGTGGCTCCCTAAACCTAAGAGCTGGGGCGCCCCAGGCCTCGGGCTCTCAAAGCCTAAGGGTTGGGGCGCCCCAGGCCTTGGGCTTCCTAAGACAAAGGGCTGTGGCGCCCAAGGCCAGAGGCTCCCTAAGCCTAAGGGCTGGGGCGCCCCAGGCCTGGGGCTCCCAAAGCCTAAGGGCTGGGGTGCCCCACGCTTGGGGCTCCCAAAACCTAAGGGCAGAGGCGCTCAGGCCTAGGGCTCCCAAAACCTAAGGGCTGGGGCGCCCCAGGCCAGGTGCTCCCTAAGCCTAAGGGCTGGGGCGTACCAGGCCTGCGACTCCCAGCCTAAGGGCTGTGGCGCCTAGGTCTGGAATTCCCAAAGCCTAAGGGCTGGGGCGCCCCAAGCCTGGGGGTCCCTAAGCCTAAGGGCAGGGACGCCCCAGGCCTGGGGCTCCCTAAGCCAAAGAGCTGGGTCCCCCCAGGGCCTGGGGCTCCATAAGCCTAAGGGCTGTGGCGCCCCAGGCCTGTGGCTCCAAAAGCCTATGAGTTGGGGCGCCCCAAATCTGGGGCTCCCAAAGCCTAAGGGCTGGGCGCCCCAGGCCTGGGGCTCCCAAAACCTATGGGCTGGGGCGTCCCAGCCTGGGGCTCCAAAATCCTAAGGGCTGGGGCGCCCAAGGCCTGGGGCTCCCTAAGACTAAGTACTGGGCCGTACCAGGTCTGGGGCTCCCTAAGCCGAAGGGCTGCTTGCCCCTAGGCCTGGGGCTCCCAAAGCATAAGGGCTGGGGCGCCACAGGCCTGGAGCTCCCAAAGCCTAAGGGCTGGGGCACCCAGGCCTGGGGCTCCCTACCTGAAGGGCTGGGACGCCCAGGCATGGGGCTCCCTAAGCCTAAGGGCTGGGGCACCCCGGACTGGGGCTCCCAAAGCCTAAGGGCTGGGGCGCCCCAGGCCCGTTGCTCCCAAAACCTATGGGCGGGGGCGCCCCAGGCCTGGGGCTCCCTACGCCAAGGGCTGGGACGCCCAGGCATGGGGCTCCCTAAGCCTAAGGGCTGGGGCACCCCGGCCTGGGGCTCCCAAAGCCTAAGGGCTGGGGCGCCCCAGGCAAGTGGCTCCCTAAACCTAAGAGCTGGGGCGCCTCAGGTCTCGGGCTCTCAAAGCCTAAGGGTTGGGGCGCCCCAGGCCTGGGGCTCCCTAAGAAAAAGGGCTGTGGCGCCCCAGGCCAGAGGCTCCCTAAGCCAAACGGTTGGGGCGACCCAGGCCTGGGGCTCCCTAAGCCTAAGGGCTGGGACACCCCAGGCCTGGGGCTCCCAAAGCCAAGGGCAGGGTCGCACCAAGCCTAGGGCTCACAAAACCTAAGGGCTGGGGCGCCTCAGCCCTGGGGTTCCCAAAGCCTAAGTGCTAGGGTGCCCCAGGTCAGGGGCTCCCTAAGCCTAAGGGATGGGGCATACCAGGCCTGTGGCTCCCAAAGCCAAAGGGCTGGGGCGCCCCAGGCCAGGGGTTCCCTAATCCTAAGGGCTGGGGCGTACCTGGCCTGGGGCTCCCAAAGCCTAAGGACTTGGCGCCCCAGGCCTGCGACTCCCAAAGCCTAAGGGCTGGCGTACCCCAGGCCTGGGGATCCCAAATCCTAAGGGTTGGGGCGCCGCAGATCTGGGGCTTCCAAAGCCTAAGGGCTGGGCCTTCCCAGGCCTAGGGCTGCCAAAGCCTAAGGGCTGGGGCACCCCAGGCTTTGGCTCCCAAAACCTAAGGGCTGGGTCGCACCAGGCTTGGACTCCCAAAGCCTAACATATGGGGAACCCCTGGCCTGGGGCTCCTAAACCTAAGGGCTGGTGCGCCCCAGGCCAGGGACTCCCTAAGCCGAAGGGCTAGGGCGCCATAGGTCTGGGGCGCCCAAAGCCTAAGGGCTGTGGTGCCCCAGGCCTGGGGCTCCGTAAGCCTAAGGGCTGGTGCGCCCCAGGCCTGGGGCTCCCAAATCCTAAGGGCGGGGGTGCCCCAGGCCAGGGGATCCCTAATCCTAAGGGCTGGGGCATACCTGGCCTGGGGCTCCCAAAGCCTAAGGGCTTGTGCGCCCCAGGACTGGGACTCCCAAAGCCTAAGGGCTGGCGTGCCACAGGCCTGGGGCTCCCAAAACCTGAGGGCTGGGGTGCCCTAGGTCTGTCGCGCCCTAAGCCGAAGGGCTGGGGCGTCCCAGCCTGGGGCTCCCAAATTCTAAGGGCTGGGGCGCCCCAGGCCAAGGGCTCCCTAAGCCTAAGGCTGGGGCTCCCTAAGCCTAAGGGCTGGGGCATACCAGGCCTGGGGCTCCCAAAGCCTAAGGGTTGGGACGCCCTAGGCCTGGCGCGCCCTAATCCGAAGGGCTGTGGGGTCCCTGGCCATGGGCTCCCTAAGCCTAAGGGCTGGTGCGCCCCAGGCCTGGGGCTCCCTAAGCCTGAGGGCTAGGACGCCCCAGGCCTGGGGCTCCTTAAGCCGAAGAGCTGGGCGCCCCAGTCCTGGGGATCCCAAAGCCTAAGGGCTTGGGTGCCCCAGGCCAGGGGGTCCCTAAGCCTAAGAGCTGGGGCGCCCCAAGCGTGGGGCTCTCAAAGCCTAAGGGCTTGGGCGCCTCAGGCCTGGGGCTCCCAAAGCCTAAGGGCTAGGGCGCCCCAGGCTTTGGCTCCCAAAACCTAAGGGTTGGGTCGCACCAGGCTTGGGCTGCCAAAGCCTAACGGCTGGGGCGCCCCCGGGCTGGGGCTCCCAAAGCCTAAGGGCTTGGACGTCCCAGGCCAGGGGCTCCCTAAGCCAAAGGGTTGGGGCGCCCTAGGTCTGGGGCACCCAAAGCCTAAGGGCTGTGGCGCCCTACGCCTGGGGCTCCGTAAGCCTAAGGGCTGGGGTACCCCAGGCCTGGGGCTCCCAAATCCTAAGGGTGGGGGCGACCCAGGCCTGCGGCCCCCAAAACCTAAGGGCTGGGGCCCCCCAGGCCAGGAGCTCCCTAATCCTAAGGGCTTGGGCGCCCCAGGCCTGGGACTCCCAAAGCCTAAGGGCTGGCGTGCCCCAGGCCTGGGGCTCCCAAAGCCTGAGGGCTGGGGCGTCCTAGGTCTGTCGCGCCCTAAGCCGAAGGGCTGGGGCATCCCAGGCTATAGGCTCACTAAGCCTAAGGGCTGGGACGCCCCAGGCCTGGGGCTCCCTAAGCCGAACGTCTGGGTGCCCCCAGGCCTGGGGATCCCTAAGACTAAGCGCTGGGGTGCCCAAGGCCTGTGGCTCCCAAAGCCTAAGAGCTGGGGCACCCCAAGCCTGGGGCTCTCAAACCCTAAGTGCTGGGGGCCCCAGGCCTGGGGCTCCCAAAACCTATGGGCTGGGGCGTCCCAGCCTGGGACTCCCAAAGCCTAAGGGTTTGAGTGCCCCAGGGCTGGGACTCCCAAAGCCTAATGGCTGGCGTGCCACAGGCCTGGGGCTTCCAAAGCCTAAGGGCTGGGGTGCCCTAGGTCTGTCGCGCCCTAAGCCGAAGGGCTGGGGCGTCCCAGGCCATAGGCTCCCTAAGCCTAAGGGCTGGGGCGTCCCAGGCCTGGGGCTCCCAAAGCCTAAGGGCTGGGACGCCCCAGGCCTGGGGCTCCCTAAGCCCTGGGGCACCCTAAGTCTAAGGGCTGGGGCGCCCCAGGCCTGGGGCTCCCAAAGCCTAAGCGCTGGGGCGGCCCAGGCCTGGGGCTCCCAAAGCCTAAGGCTGGTGCGCCCCGGCCTGGGGCTCCCAAAGCCTAAGGGCTGGGGCCCCCCAGGCCAGGGGCTCCCTAAACCTATGGGCGGGGGCGCCCCAGGCCTGGGGCTCCCTAAGCCGAAGGGCTGTGAGGCCCAGGTCTGGGGCTCCCTAAGCCGAAGGGCTGGGTGCCCCTAAGCCTGGGGCTCTCAAAGCATAAGGGCTGGGGCGCCACAGGCCTGGAGCTCCCAAAGCCTAAGGGCTGGGGCGCCCCAGGCCTGGGGCACCCAAAGCCTAAGGGCTGGGGCGCCCCTGGTCGGGGGCTCCCAAAACCAAAGTGTTGGGGTGCCCCAGTACTTGGGCTTCCTAAGACAAAGGGCTGTGGCGCCCAAGGTCAGGGGCTCCCTAAGCCTAAGGGCTGGGGCGTCCCAGGCCTGGGGCTCCCAAAGCCTAAGGGCTAGGGTGCCCCAGGCCTAGGGCTCCCAAAACCTAAGGGCTGGGGCGCCCCAGGCCAGGTGCTCCCTAAGCCTACGGGCTGGGGCGTACCAGGCCTGCGACTCCCAGCCTAAGGGCTGTGGCGCCTAGGTCTGGAACTCCCAAAGCCTAAGGGCTGGGGCGCCCCGAGCCTGGGGCTCCCTAAGCCTAAGGGCAGGGACGCCCAGGCCTGGGGCTCCCTAAGCCGAAGCGCTGGGTGCCCCCAGGCCTGGGGCTCCCTAAGTCTAAGGGCTGGGGCGCCCCATGCCTGGGGCTCCCAAAGCCTAAGCCCTGGGGCGCCCCAGGCCTGGGGCTCCCAAAGCCTAAGGCTGGTGCGCCCCGGCCTGGGGCTCCCAAAGCCTAAGGGCTGGGGCGCCCCAGGCCAGGGGCTCCCTAAACCTAAGGGCGGGGTCGCCCCTGGCCTGGGGCTCCCTAAGCCAAAGGGCTGGGGCGCCCTAGGTCTGGGGCGCCCAAAGCCTAAGGGCTGTGGCGCCCTAGGCCTTGGGCTCCGTAAGCCTAAGGGCTGGGGTACCCCAGGCCTGGGGCTCCCAAATCCTAAGGGTGGGGGCGCCACAGACCTGCGGCCCCCAAAACCTAAGGGCTGGGGCCCCCCAGGCCAGGAGCTCCCTAATCCTAAGGGCTTCGGCGTCCCAGGCCTGGGACTCCCAAAGCCTAAGGCTGGCGTGCCCAAGGCCTGGGGCTCCCAAAGCCTGAGGGCTGGGGCGCCCTAGGTCTGTCGCGCCCTAAGCCGAAGGGCTGGGGCATCCCAGGCTATAGGCTCACTAAGCCTAATGGCTGGGACGCCCCAGGCCTGGGGCTCCCTAAGCCGACCGGCTGGGTGCCCCCAGGCCTGGGGCTCCCTAAGACTAAGCGCTGGGGTGCCCAAGGCCTGTGGCTTCCAAAGCCTAAGAGCTGGGGCGCCCCAAGCCTGGGGCTCTCAAACCCTAAGGGCTGGGGGCCCCAGGCCTGGGGCTCCCAAAACCTATGGGCTGGGGCGTCCCAGCCTGGGGCTCCCAAAGCCTAAGGGTTTGAGCGCCCCAGGCCTGGGACTCCCAAAGCTTTATGGCTGGCGTGCCACAGGCCTGGGGCTTCCAAAGCCTAAGGGCTGCGACGCCCCAGGCCTGGGGCTCCCTAAGCCGAAGGGCTGGGTGCCTCCAGCCCTGGGGCTCCCTAAGTCTAAGGGCTGGGGCGCCCCAGGCCTGGAGCTCCCAAAGCCTAAGCACTGCTGCGCCCCGGCCTGGGGCTCCCAAAGCCTAAGGGCTGGGGCGCCCCAGGCCAGGGGCTCCCTAAACCTATGGGCGGGGACGCCCCAGCCCTGGGGCTCCCTAAGCCGAAGGGCTGGGTGCCCCTAAGCCTGGGGCTCTCAAAGCATAAGGGCTGGGGCGCCACAGGCCTGGAGCTCCCAAAGCCTAAGGGCTGGGGCGCCCCGGGCCTGGGGCACCCAAAGCCTAAGGCCTGGGGCGCCCCTAGCCGGGGGCTCCCAAAACCTAAGTGTTGGGGCGCCCCAGGCCTTGGGCTTCCTAAGACAAAGGGCTGTGGCGCCCAAGGCCAGAGGCTCCCTAAGCCTAAGGGCTGGGGCGCCCCAGGCCTGGGGCTCCCAAAGCCTAAGGGCTGGGGTGCCCCAGGTATAGGGCTCCCAAAACCTAAGGGCTGGGGCGCCCCAGGCCAGGTGCTCCCTAAGCCTAAGGGCTGGGGCGTACCAGGCCTGCGACTCCCAGGCTAAGGGCTGTGGCGCCTAGGTCTGGAACTCCCAAAGCCTAAGGGCTGGGGCGCCCCGAGCCTGGGGCTCCCTAAGCCTAAGGGCTGGGACGCCACAGCCCTGGGGCTCCCTAAGCCGAAGGGCTGGTGCGCCCCAGGCCTGGGGCTCCCTAAGACTAAGGGCGGGGGTGCCCCAGGCCAGGGGGTCCCTAATCCTAAGGGCTGGGGCATACCTGGCCTGGGGCTCCCAAAGCCTAAGGGCTTGTGCGCCCCAGGACTGGGACTCCCAAAGCCTAAGGGCTGGCGTGCCACAGGCCTGGGGCTCCCAAAACCTGAGGGCTGGGGCGCCCTAGGTCTGTCGCGCCCTAAGCCGAAGGGCTGGGGCGTCCCAGCCTGGGGCTCCCAAATTCTAAGGGCTGGGGCGCCCCAGGCCAGGGGCTCCCTAAGCCTAAGGCTGGGGCTCCCTAAGCCTAAGGGCTGGGGCATACCAGGCCTGGGGCTCCCAAAGCCTAAAGGTTGGGGCGCCCTAGGCCTGGCGCGCCCTAATCCAAAGGGCTGGGGGTTCCCTGGCCATGGGCTCCCTAAGCCTAAGGGCTGGTGCGCCCCAGGCCTGGGGCTCCCTAAGCCTAAGGGCTGTGACGCCCCTGGCCTGGGGCTCCTAAAGCCGAAGAGGGCGGCGCCCCAGGCCTGGGGCTCCCAAAGCCTAAGGGCTTGGGTGCCCCAGGCCAGGGGTTCCCTAAGCCTAAGAGCTGGGGCGCCCCAAGCGTGGGGCTCTCAAAGCCTAAGGGCTCGGGCGCCTCAGGCCTGGGGCTCCCAAAGCCTAAGGGCTAGGGCACCCCAGGCTTTGGCTCCCAAAACCTAAGGGCTGGGTCGCACCAGGCTTTGGCTGCCAAAGCCTAACGGCTGGGGCGTCCCCGGGCTGGGGCTCCCAAAGCCTAAGGGCTGGGACGCCCCAGGCCAGGGGCTCCCTAAGCCAAAGGGCTGGGGCGCCCTAGGTCTGAGGCGCCCAAAGCCTAAGGGCTGTGGCGCCCTAGGCCTGGGGCTCCGTAAGCCTAAGGGCTGGGGTACCCCAGGCCTGGGGCTCCCAAATCCTAAGGGTGGGGGCGCCCCAGGCCAGCGGCCCCCAAAACCTAAGGGCTGGGGTCCCCCAGGCCAGGAGCACCCTAATCCTAAGGGCTTGGGCGCCCCAGGCCTGGGACTCCCAAAGCCTAAGGGCTGGCGTGCCCCAGGCCTGGGGCTCCCAAAGCCTGAGGGCTGGGGCGCCCTAGGTCTGTCGCGCCCTAAGCCGAAGGGCTGGGGCATCCCAGGCTATAGGCTCAGTAAGCCTAAGGGCAGGGACGCCCCAGGCCTGGGGCTCCCTAAGCCGAACGGCTGGGTGCCCCCAGGCCTGGGGCTCCCTAAGACTAAGCGCTGGGGTGCCCAAGGTCTGTGGCTCCCAAAGACTAAGAGCTGGGGCGCCCCAAGCCTGGGGCTCCCAAACCCTAAGGGCTGGGGACCCCAGGCCTGGGGCTCCCAAAACCTATGGGCTGGGGCGTCCCAGCATGGGGCTCCTAAAGCCTAAGGGTTTGAGCGCCCCAGGCCTGGGACTCCCAAAGCCTAATGGCTGGCGTGCCACAGGCCTGGGGCTTCCAAAGCCTAAGGGCTGGGGTGCCCTAGGTCTGTCGCGCCCTAAGCCGAAGGGCTGGGGCGTCCCAGGCCGTAGGCTTCCTAAGCCTAAGGGCTGGGGTCCCCCAGGCCTGGGGCTCCCAAAGCCTAAGGGCTGGGACGCCCCAGGCCTGGGGCTCCCTAAGCCGAAGGGCTGGGTGCCCCAGGCCTGGGGCTCCCTAAGTCTAAGGGCTGGGGCGCCCCAGGCCTGGGGCTCTCAAAGCGTAAGCGCTGGGGCGCCCCGGCCTGGTGCTCCCAAAGCCTAAGGGCTGGGGCGCCCCATGCCAGGGGCTCCCTAAACCTAAAGGCGGGGGCGCCCCAGGCCTGGGGCTCCCTAAGCCGAAGGGATGTGAGGCCCAGGTCTGGGGCTCCCTAAGCCAAAAGGCTGGGTGCCCCTAAACCTGGGGCTCTCAAAGCATAAGGGCTGGGGCGCCACAGGCCTGGAGCTCCCAAAGCCTTAGGGCTGGGGCGCCCCAGGCCTGGGGCACCCAAAGCCTAAGGGCTGGGGCGCCCCTAGCCGGGCGCTCCCAAAACCTAAGTGTTGGGGCGCCCCAGGCCTTGGGCTTCCTAAGACAAAGGGCTGTGGCGCCCAAGGCCAGAGGCTCCCTAAGCCTAAGGGCTGGGGTGCCCCAGGCCTAGGGCTCCCAAAACCTAAGGGCTGGGGCGCCCCAGGCCAGGTGCTCACTAAGCCTAAGGGCTGGGGCGTACCAGGCCTGCGACTCCCAGCCTAAGGGCTGTGGCGCCTAGGTCTGGAACTCCCAAAGCCTAAGGGCTGGGGCGCCCCGAGCCTGGGGCTCCCTAAGCCTAAGGGCAGGGACGCCCCAGGCCTGGGGCTCCCAAAGCCTAAGGGCTGGGACGCCCCAGGCCTGGGGCTCCCTAGGCCGAAGCGCTGGGTGCCCCCAGGCCTGGGGCTCCCTAAGTCTAAGGGCTGGGGCGCCCCAGGCCTGGGACTCCCAAAGCCTAAGCCCTGGGGCGCCCCAGGCCTGGGGCTCCCAAAGCCTAAGGCTGGTACGCCCCGGCCTGGGGCTCCCAAAGCCTAAGCGCTGGGGTGCCCCAGGCCTGGGGCTCCCAAAGGCTAAGGCTGGGGCGCCCCAGGCCTGGGGCTCCCAAAGCCTAAGCGCTGGCGCGCCCCAGGCCTGGGGCTCCCAAACCCTAAGGCTGGTGCGCCCCGGCCTTGGGCTCCCAAAGCCTAAGGGCTGGGGCGCCCCAGGCCAGGGGCTCCCTAAACCTAAGGGCGGTGGCGCCCCAGGCCTTGGGCTCCCTAAGCCGAAGGGCTGTGACGCCCAGGTCTGGGGCACCCTAAGCCAAAGGGCTGGGTGCCCCTAAGCCTGGGGCTCTTTAAGCATAAGGGCTGGGGCGCCACAGGCCTTGGGCTTCCTAAGACAAAGGGCTGTGGCGCCCCAGGCCAGGGGCTCCCTAAACCTAAGGGCTGGTGTGCCCCAGGCCTAGGGCTCCCAAAACCTAAGGGCTGGGGCGCCCCAGGCCAGGTGCTCCCTAAGCCTAAGGGCTGGGGCGTACCAGGCCTGCGACTCCCAGCCTAAGGGCTGTGGCGCCTAGGTCTGGAACTCCCAAAGCCTAAGGGCTGGGGCGCCCAGAGCCTGGGGCTCCCTAAGCCTAAGGGCAGGGACGCCCCAGGCCTGGGGCTCCCTAAGCCAAAGAGATGGGTCCCCCCAGGGCCTGGGGCTCCATAAGCCTAAGGGCTGTGGCGCCCCAGGCCTGTGGCTCCAAAAGCCTAAGAGTTGGGGCGCCCCAAATCTGGGGCTCCCAAAGCCTAAGGGCTGGGCGCCCCAGGCCTGGGGCTCCCAAAACCTATGGGCTGGGGCGTCCCAGCCTGGGGCTCCAAAAGCCTAAGGGCTGGTGCGCCCCAGGCCTGGGGCTCCCTAAGACAAAGGGCGGGGGCGCCCCAGGCAAGGGGGTCCCTAATCCTAAGGGCTGGGGCACACCTGGCCTGGGGCTCCCAAAGCCTAAGGGCTTGTGCGCCCCAAGACTGGGACTCCCAAAGCCTAAGGGCTGGCGTGCCACAGGCCTGGGGCTCCCAAAACCTGAGGGCTGGGGCGCCCTAGGTCTGTCGCGCCCTAAGCCGAAGGGCTGGGTCGTCCCAGCCTGGGGCTCCCAAATTCTAAGGGCTGGGGCACCCCAGGCCAGGGGCTCCCTAAGCCTAAGGCTGGGGCTCCCTAAGCCTAAGGGCTGGGGCATACCAGGCCTGGGGCTCCCAAAGCCTAAGGGATGGGGCGCCCTAGGCCTGGCGCGCCCTAATCCGAAGGGTTGGGGGGTCCCTGGCCATGGGCTCCCTAAGCCTAAGGGCTGGTGCGCACCAGGCCTGGGGCTCCCATAAGCCTAAGGGCTGGTACGCCCCTGGCCTGGGGCTCCTTAAGACGAAGAGCTGAGCGCCCCAGGCCTGGGGCTCCCAAAGCCTAAGGGCTTGGGTGCCCCAGGCCAGGGGTTCCCTAAGCCTAAGAGCTGGGGCGCCCCAAGCGTGGGGCTCTCAAAGCCTAAGGGCTCGGGAGCCTCAGGCCTGGGGCTCCCAAAGCCTAAGGGCTAGGGCGCCCCAGGGTTTGGCTCCCAAAACCTAAGGGCTGGGTCGCACCAGGCTTTGGCTGCCAAAGCCTAACGGCTGGGGCGCCCCCGGGCTGGGGCTCCCAAAGCCTAAGGGCTGGGACGCCCCAGGCCAGGGGCTCCCTAAGCCAAAGGGCTGGGGCGCCCTAGGTCTGGGGCGCCCAAAGCCTAAGGGCTGTGGCGCCCTAGGCCTGGGGCTCCGTAAGCCTAAGGCTGGGGTACCCCAGGCCTGGGGCTCCCAAATCCTAAGGGTGGGGGCGCCCCAGGCCAGCGGCCCCTAAAACCTAAGGGCTGGGGTCCCCCAGGCCAGGAGCTCCCTAATCCTAAGGGCTTGGGCGCCCCAGGCCTGGGACTCCCAAAGCCTAAGGGCTGGCGTGCCCCAGGCCTGGGGCTCCCAAAGCCTGAGGGCTGGGGCGCCCTAGGTCTGTCGCGCCCTAAGCCGAAGGGCTGGGGCATCCCAGGCTATAGGCTCACTAAGCCTAAGGGCTGGGACGCCCAGGCCTGGGGCTCCCTAAGCCGAACGGCTGGGTGCCCCTAGGCCAGGGGCTCCCTAAGCCTAAGGGCTGGGGCGTACCAGGCCTGCGACTCCCAGCCTAAGGGCTGTGGCGCCTAGGTCTGGAACTCCCAAAGCCTAAGGGCTGGGGCGCCCCGAGCCTGGGGCTCCCTAAGCCTAAGGGCAGGGACGCCCCAGGCCTGGGGCTCCCAAAGCCTAAGGGCTGGGACGCCCCAGGCCTGGGGCTCCCTAGGCCGAAGCGCTGGGTGCCCCCAGGCCTGGGGCTCCCTAAGTCTAAGGGCTGGGGCGCCCCAGGCCTGGGGCTCCCAAAGCCTAAGCCCTGGGGCGCCCCAGGCCTGGGGCTCCCAAAGCCTAAGGCTGGTACGCCCCGGCCTGGGGCTCCCAAAGCCTAAGCGCTGGGGTGCCCCAGGCCTGGGGCTCCCAAAGGCTAAGGCTGGGGCGCCCCAGGCCTGGGGCTCCCAAAGCCTAAGCGCTGGCGCGCCCCAGGCCTGGGGCTCCCAAACCCTAAGGCTGGTGCGCCCCGGCCTTGGGCTCCCAAAGCCTAAGGGCTGGGGCGCCCCAGGCCAGGGGCTCCCTAAACCTAAGGGCGGTGGCGCCCCAGGCCTTGGGCTCCCTAAGCCGAAGGGCTGTGACGCCCAGGTCTGGGGCACCCTAAGCCAAAGGGCTGGGTGCCCCTAAGCCTGGGGCTCTTTAAGCATAAGGGCTGGGGCGCCACAGGCCTTGGGCTTCCTAAGACAAAGGGCTGTGGCGCCCCAGGCCAGGGGCTCCCTAAACCTAAGGGCTGGTGTGCCCCAGGCCTAGGGCTCCCAAAACCTAAGGGCTGGGGCGCCCCAGGCCAGGTGCTCCCTAAGCCTAAGGGCTGGGGCATACCAGGCCTGCGACTCCCAGCCTAAGGGCTGTGGCGCCTAGGTCTGGAACTCCCAAAGCCTAAGTGCTGGGGCGCCCAGAGCCTGGGGCTCCCTAAGCCTAAGGGCAGGGACGCCCCAGGCCTGGGGCTCCCTAAGCCAAAGAGATGGGTCCCCCCAGGGCCTGGGGCTCCATAAGCCTAAGGGCTGTGGCGCCCCAGGCCTGTGGCTCCAAAAGCCTAAGAGTTGGGGCGCCCCAAATCTGGGGCTCCCAAAGCCTAAGGGCTGGGCGCCCCAGGCCTGGGGCTCCCAAAACCTATGGGCTGGGGCGTCCCAGCCTGGGGCTCCAAAAGCCTAAGGGCTGGTGCGCCCCAGGCCTGGGGCTCCCTAAGACAAAGGGCGGGGGCGCCCCAGGCAAGGGGGTCCCTAATCCTAAGGGCTGGGGCACACCTGGCCTGGGGCTCCCAAAGCCTAAGGGCTTGTGCGCCCCAAGACTGGGACTCCCAAAGCCTAAGGGCTGGCGTGCCACAGGCCTGGGGCTCCCAAAACCTGAGGGCTGGGGCGCCCTAGGTCTGTCGCGCCCTAAGCCGAAGGGCTGGGTCGTCCCAGCCTGGGGCTCCCAAATTCTAAGGGCTGGGGCACCCCAGGCCAGGGGCTCCCTAAGCCTAAGGCTGGGGCTCCCTAAGCCTAAGGGCTGGGGCATACCAGGCCTGGGGCTCCCAAAGCCTAAGAGATGGGGCGCCCTAGGCCTGGCGCGCCCTAATCCGAAGGGTTGGGGGGTCCCTGGCCATGGGCTCCCTAAGCCTAAGGGCTGGTGCGCACCAGGCCTGGGGCTCCCATAAGCCTAAGGGCTGGTACGCCCCTGGCCTGGGGCTCCTTAAGCCGAAGAGCTGGGCGCCCCAGGCCTGGGGCTCCCAAAGCCTAAGGGCTTGGGTGCCCCAGGCCAGGGGTTCCCTAAGCCTAAGAGCTGGGGCGCCCCAAGCGTGGGGCTCTCAAAGCCTAAGGGCTCGGGCGCCTCAGGCCTGGGGCTCCCAAAGCCTAAGGGCTAGGGCGCCCCAGGCTTTGGCTCCCAAAACCTAAGGGCTGGGTCGCACCAGGCTTTGGCTGCCAAAGCCTAACGGCTGGGGCGCCCCCGGGCTGGGGCTCCCAAAGCCTAAGGGCTGGGACGCCCCAGGCCAGGGGCTCCCTAAGCCAAAGGGCTGGGGCGCCCTAGGTCTGGGGCGCCCAAAGCCTAAGGGCTGTGGCGCCCTAGGCCTGGGGCTCCGTAAGCCTAAGGCTGGGGTACCCCAGGCCTGGGGCTCCCAAATCCTAAGGGTGGGGGCGCCCCAGGCCAGCGGCCCCTAAAACCTAAGGGCTGGGGTCCCCCAGGCCAGGAGCTCCCTAATCCTAAGGGCTTGGGCGCCCCAGGCCTGGGACTCCCAAAGCCTAAGGGCTGGCGTGCCCCAGGCCTGGGGCTCCCAAAGCCTGAGGGCTGGGGCGCCCTAGGTCTGTCGCGCCCTAAGCCGAAGGGCTGGGGCATCCCAGGCTATAGGCTCACTAAGCCTAAGGGCTGGGACGCCCAGGCCTGGGGCTCCTTAAGCCGAACGGCTGGGTGCCCCTAGGCCAGGGGCTCCCTAAGATTAAGCGCTGGGGTGCCCAAGGCCTGTGGCTCCCAAAGCCTAAGAGCTGTGGCGCCCCAAGCCTGGGGCTCTCAAACCCTAAGGGCTGGGGGCCCCAGGCTGGGGCTCCCAAAACCTATGGGCTGGGGAGTCACAGCCTGGGGCTCCCAATGCCTAAGGGTTTGAGCGCCCCAGGCCTGGGACTCCCAAAGCCTAATGGCTGGCGTGCCACAGGCCTGGGGCTTCCAAAGCCTAAGGGCTGGGGTGCCCTAGGTCTGTCGCGCCCTAAGCCGAAGGGCTGGGGCGTCCCAGGCCATAGGCTCCCTAAGCCTAAGGGCTTGGGTGCCCCAGGCCTGGGGCTCCCAAAGCCTAAGGGCTGGGGCGCCCCAGGCCTGGGGCTCCCTAAGCCGAAGGGCTGGGTGCCCACAGGCCTGGGGCTCCCTAAGTCTAAGGGCTGGGGCGCCCCAGGACTGGGGCTCCCAAAGCCTAAGCGCTGGGGCGCCCCAGGCCTGGGGCTCCCAAAGCCTAAGGCTGGTGCGCTCCAGCCTGGGGCTCCCAAAGCCTAAGGGCTGTGGCGCCCCAGGCCAGGGGCTCCCTAATCCTAAGGGGGGGGCGCCCCAGGCCTGGGGCTCCCTAAGCCGAAGGGCTGTGAGGCCCAGGTCTGGGGCTCCCTAAGCCAAAGGGCTGGGTGCCCCTAAACCTGGGGCTCTCAAATCATAAGGGCTGCGGCGTCACAGGCCTGGAGCTCCCAAAGCCTTAGGGCTGGGGCGCCCCAGGCCTGGGGCACCCAAAGCCTAAGGGCTGGGGCGCCCCTAGCCGGGGGCTCCCAAAACCTAAGTGTTGGGGCGCCCCAGGCCTTGGGCTTCCTAAGACAAAGGGGTGTGGCCCCCAAGGCCAGAGGCTCCCTAAGCCTAAGGGCTGGGGCGCCCCAGGCCTGGGGCTCCCAAAGCCTAAGGGCTGGGGCGCCCCAGGCCTAGGGCTCCCTAAACCTAAGGGCTGGGGCGCCCCAGGCCAGGTGCTCCCTAAGCCTAAGGGCTGGGGCGTACCAGGCCTGCGACTCCCAGCCTAAGGGCTGTGGTGCCTAGGTCTGGAACTCCCAAAGCCTAAGGGCTGGGGCGCCCCGAGCCTGGGGCTCCCTAAGCCTAAGGGCAGGGACGCCCCAGGCCTGGGGCTCCCAAAGCCTAAGGGCTGGGACGCCCCACACCTGGGGCTCCCTAAGCCAAAGCGCTGTGTGCCCCCAGGCCTGGGGCTCCATAAGTCTAAGGGCTGGGGCGCCCCAGGCCTGGGGCTCCCAAAGCCTAAGCCCTGGGACGTCCCAGGCCTGGGGCTCCCAAAGCCTAAGCTGGTGCGCCCCGGCCTGGGGCTCCCAAAGCCTAAGGGCTGGGGCACCCCAGGCCAGGAGCTCCCTAAACCTAAGGGCGGTGGCGCCCCAGGCCCGGGGCTCCCTAAGCCGAAGGGCTGTGACTCCCAGGTCTGGGGCTCCCTAAGCCGAAGGGCTGGGTGCCCCTAAGCCTGGGGCTCTCCAAGCATAAGGGCTGGGGCGCCACAGGCCTGGAGCTCCCAAAGCCGAAGGGCTGGGGCGCCCCAGGCCTGGAGCACCCAAAGCCTAAGGGCTGGGGCGCCCCTAGCCGGGGGCTCCCAAAACCTAAGTGTTGGGGCGCCCCAGGCCTTGGGCTTCCTAAGACAAAGGGGTGTGGCGCCCAAGGCCAGAGGCTCCCTAAGCCTAAGGGCTGGGGCGCCCCAGGCCTGGGGCTCCCAAAGCCTAAGGGCTGGGGCGCCCCAGGCCTAGGGCTCCCAAAACCTAAGGGCTGGGGCGCCCCAGGCCAGGTGCTCCTTAAGCCTAAGGGCTGGGGCGTACCAGGCCTGCGACTCCCAGCCTAAGGGCTGTGGTGCCTAGGTCTGGAACTCCCAAAGCCTAAGGGCTGGGGCGCCCCGAGCCTGGGGCTCCCTAAGCCTAAGGGCAGGGACGCCCCAGGCCTGGGGCTCCCAAAGCCTAAGGGCTGGGACGCCCCAGGCCTGGGGCTCCCTAAGCCGAAGCGCTGGGTGCCCCCAGGCCTGGAGCTCCCTAAGTCTAAGGGATGGGGCGCCCCACGCCTGGGGCTCCAAAAGCCTAAGCCCTGGGGCGTCCCAGGCCTGGGGCTCCCAAAGCCTAAGCTGGTGCGCCCCGGCCTGGGGCTCCCAAAGCCTAAGGGCTGGGGCACCCCAGGCCAGGAGCTCCCTAAACCTAAGGGCGGTGGCGCCCCAGGCCTGGGGCTCCCTAAGCCGAAGGGCTGTGACGCCCAGGTCTGGGGCTCCCTAAGCCGAAGTGCTGGGTGCCCCTAAGCCTGGGGGTCTCCAAGCATAAGGGCTGGGGCGCCACAGGCCTGGAGCTCCCAAAGCCGAAGTGCTGGGGCGCCCCAGGCCTGGAGCACCCAAAGCCTAAGGGCTGGCGTGCCACAGGCCTGGGGCTCCCAAAACCTGAGTGATGGAGCGCCCTAGGTCTGTCGCGCCCTAAGCCGAAGGGCGGGGGCGCCCCAGGCCTGGACCTCCCAAAGCCTAAGGGCTGGGGCGCCCCTGGCCTGGGGCTCCCAAAGTCTAAGGGGTGGGGCGCCCCAGGCCAGGGGCTCCAAAGCCTAAGGGCGGGGGCGCCCCAGGCCAGGGGTCCCTAATCCTAAGGGCTGGGGTGTACCTGGCCTGGGGCTCCCAAAGCCTAAGGGCTAGGGCGCCCCAGGCTTTGGCTCCCAAAACCTAAGGGCTGGGTCGCACCAGGCTTGGGCTGCCAAAGCCTAATGGATGGGGCGTCCCCGGGCTGGGGCTCCCAAAGCCTAAGGACTGGGACGCCCCAGGCCAGGGGCTCCCTAAACCAAAGGGCTGGGGCGCCCTAGGTCTGGGTGGCCCAAAGCCTAAGGGCTGTGGCGCCCCAGGCCTGGGGCTCTTTAAGCCTAAGGGCTGGGGCACCCCAGGCCTGGGACTCCCAAATCCTAAGGGCGGGGGCCCCCCAGGCATGGGGCTCCCAAAGTCTAAGGGCAGGGGCGCCCCAGGCCAGGGACACCCTAATCCTTAAGGCTGGGGCGTACCTGGCCTGGGGCTCCCAAAGCCTAAGGGCTTGGGCGACCCAGGCCTGGGACTCTCAAAGCCTAAGGGCTGGCGTGCCCCAGGCCAGGGGCTCCCAAAGCCTGAGGGCTGGGGCGCCCTAGGTCTGTCGTGCCCTAAGCCGAAGGATTGGGGCGTCTCAGGCTATAGGCTCTCTAATCCTAAGGGCTGGGGCGCCCCAGGCCTGGGGCTCCCTAAGCCTAAGGGCTGGGACGCCCCAGGCCTGGGGCTCACTAAGCCGAAGGGCTGGGTGCCCCCAGGCCTGGGGCTCCCTAAGCCTAAGCGCTGGGGCGCCCCAGGCCTGTGGCTCCAATGAATAAGAGCTGGGGCGCCCCAAGCCTGGGGCTCTCAAACCCTAAGGGCTGGGCGCCCCAGGCCTGGGGCTCCCAAAACCTACGGGCTGGGGCGTCCCAGCCTTGGGCTCCCAAATCCTAATGGTTGGGGCGCCCCAGGCCTGGGGCTTCCAAAGCCTAAGGGATGGGGCGCCCCAGGCCTGGGGCTCCCAAAGCCTAAGGGCTGGGGCGTCCCAAGCCTGGGGCTCCCAAAACCTAAGGGCTGGCTCGCACCAGGCTTGGGCTCCCAAAGCCTAACGGCTGGGGCGCCCCCGGCCTGGGGCTACCAAAGCCTAAGGGCTGGGGCGCCCCAGGTCAGGAGCTCCCTAAGCCGAAGGGCTGGGGCGCCCTAGGTCTGGGGCGCCCAAAGACTAAGGGCTGTGGTGCCCCAGGACTGGGGCTCCGTAAGCCTAAGGGCCGGGGCGCCCCAGGCCTGGGGCTCCCAAATCCTAAGGGCGGGGGCGCCACAGGCCAAGGGGTCCCTAATCCTAAGGGCTGGGGTGTACCTGGCCTGGGGCTCCCAAAGCCTAAGGGCTTGGGCGCACCAGGCCTGGGACTCCCAAAGCCTAAGGGCTGGCGTGCCACAGGTCTGGGGCTCCCAAAACCTGAGGGATGGAGCGCCCTAGGTCTGTCGCGCCCTAAGCCAAAGGGCTGGGGCGTCCCCGCCAGGGGCTCTCAAATCTTAAAGGCTGGGGCGCCCCAGGCCTGGGGCGCCCAAAGCCTAAGGGCGGGGGCGCCCCAGGCCTGAAGCTCCCAAAGCCTAAGGGCTGGGGCGCCCCTGGCCTGGGGCTCCCAAAGTCTAAGGGGTGGGGCGCCCCAGGCCAGGGGCTCCAAAGCCTAAGGGCTGGGGCGCCCCAGGCCAGGGGCTCCGTAAGCCTTAAGCCTGGGGCTCCCTAAGCCTAAGGGCTAGGGCATACCAGGCCTGGGACTCCCAAAGCCTAAGGGCTGGGGCGCCCCAGGCCTGGGGCTCCAAAAGCCTAAGGGCTAGGGCACCCTAGGCTTAGGCTCCCAAAACCTAAGGGCTGGGTCGCACCAGGCTTGGGCTACGAAAGCCTAACTGCTGGGCGCCCCCGGCCTGGGGCTCCCAAAGCCTAAGGGCTGGGGCGCCCCAGGCCAGGGGCTCCCTAAGCCGAAGGGCTGGGGCGCCCTAGGTCTGGGGCGCCCAAAGCCTAAGGGCTGTGGTGCCCCAGGCCTGGGGCTCCGTCAGCCTAAGGGCTGGGGCGCCCCAGGTCTGGGGCTCCCAAATCCTAAGGGTGGGGACGCCCCAGGCCAGGGGGTCCCTAATCCTAAGGGCTGGGGTGTACCTGGCCTGGGGCCCCCAAAGCCTAAGGGCTTGAGCGCCCCAGGACTGGGACTCCCAAAGCCTAAGGGCTGGCGTGCCACAGGCCTGGGGCTCCCAAAACCTGAGGGATGGGGCGCCCTAGGTCTGTCGCACCCTAAGCCGAAGGGCTGGGGCGTCACAGCCTGGTAATCCCAAATCTTAAGGGCTGGGGCGCCCCAGGCCTGAGCCGCCCAAAGCCTAAGGGCGGGGGCGCCCGAGGCCTGGAGCTCCCAAAGCCTAAGTGCTGGGGCGCCCCTGGCCTGGGGCTCCCAAAGTCTAAGGGGTGGGGCGCCCCAAGCCAGGGGCTCCCAAAGTCTAAGGGCTGGGGCACCCCAGGCCAGGGGCTCCGCAAGCCTAAGGCCTGGGGCTCCCTAAGCCTAAGGGCTGGGGCATACCTGGCCTGAGGCTCCCAAAGCCTAAGTGCTGGGGAGCCCCAGGCCTGTGGCTTCCAAAGCCTAAGGGTTGGGGCGCCCCAGACCTGGGGCTCCAAAAGCCTAAGGGCAAGGGCGCCCCAGGCTTTGGCTCCCAAAACTTAGGGGCTGGGTCGTACCAGGCTTGGGCTGCCAAAGCCTAATGGCTGGGGCGCCCCCGGGATGGTGCTCCCAAAGCCTAAGGGCTGGGAGGCCCCAGGCCTGGGGCTCCCTAAGCCAAAGGGCTGGGGCGCCCTAGGTCTGGGGCGCCCAAAGCCTAAGGGCTGTGGCGCCCCAGGCCTAGGGCTCCGTAAGCCTATAGGCTGGGGCACCCCAGGCCTGGGGCTCCCTATTCCTAAGGGCGGGGGCGCCCCAGGCCTGGAGCTCCCAAAGCCTAAGGGCTGGGGCACCCCGGCCTGGGGCTCCCAAAGCCTAAGGGCTGGCGCGCCCCAGGCCAGTTGCTCCCAAAACCTAAGGGCGGGGGCGCCACAGGCCTGGGGCTCCCTACCCGAAGGGCTGGGACGCCCAGGCATGGGGCTCCCTAAGCCTAATGGCTGGGGCACCCCGGCCTGGGGCTCCCAAAGCCTAAGGGCTGGGGCGCCCCAGGCAAGTGGCTCCCTAAACCTAAGAGCTGGGGCACCCCAGGCCTGGGGCTCTCAAAGCCGAAGGTTTGGGGCGCCCCAGGCCTGGGGCTCCCTAAGAAAATGGGCTGTGGCGCCCCAGGCCAGAGGCTCCCTAAGCCTAACGGTTGGGGCGACCCTGGCCTGGGGCTCCCTAAGCCTAAGGGCTGGGGCACCCCAGGCCTGGGGCTCCCAAAGCCAAGGGCAGGGGCGCCCCAGGCCTAGGGCTCACAAAACCTAAGGGCTGGGGCGCCTCAGCCCTGGGGCTTCCAAAGCCTAAGGGCTTGGCGCCCCAGGCCTGGGACTCCCAAAGCCTAAGGGCTGGCGTGCCCCAGGCCTGGGGCTCCCAAATCCTAAGGGTTGGGGCGCCGCAGATCTGGGGCTTCCAAAGCCTAAGGGCTGGGCCGCCCCAGGCCTGGGGCTCCCTAAGTCGAAGGGCTGGGTGCCCCTAAGCCTGGGGCTCTCCAAGCATAAGGGCTGGGGCGCCACAGGCCTGGAGCTCCCAAAGCCTAAGGGCTGGGGCGCCCCAGGCCTGGGGCACCCAAAGCCTAAGGGCTGGGGTGCCCCAGGCCGGGGGCTCCCAAAACCTAAGTGTTAGGGCGCCCCAGGCCTTGGGCTTCCTAAGACAAAGGGCTGTGGCGCCCAAGGCCAGAGGCTCCCTAAGCCTAAGGGCTGGGGCGCCCCAGGCCTGGGGCTCTCAAAGCCTAAGGGCTGGGGTGCCCCACGCCTGGGGCTCCCAAAGCCTAAGGGCAGAGGGGCCTCAGGCCTAGGGCTCCCAAAATCTAAGGGCTGGGGCGCCCCAGGCCAGGTGCTCCCTAAGCCTAAAGGCTGGGGGGTACCAGGCCTGCGACTCCCAGCCTAAGGGCTGTGGCGCCTAGGTCTGGAACACCCAAAGCCTAAGGGCTGGGACGCCCAGAGCCTGGGGCTCCCTAAGCCTAAGGGCAGGGACGCCCCAGGCCTGGGGCTCCCTAAGCCAAAGAGCTGGGTCCCCCCAGGGCCTGGGGCTCCATAAGCCTAAGGGCTGTGGCGCCCCAGGCCTGTGGCTCCAAAAGCCTAAGAGTTGGGGCGCCCCAAATCTGGGGCTCCCAAAGCCTAAGGGCTGGGCGCCCCAGACCTGGGGCTCCCAAAACCTATGGGCTGGGGCGTCCGAGCCTGGGGCTCCAAAAGTCTAAGGGCTGGTGCGCCCCAGGCCTGGGGCTCCCTAAGACTAAGGGCGGGGGTGCCCCAGGCCAGGGGGTCCCTAATCCTAAGGGCTGGGGCATACCTGGCCTGGGGCTCCCAAAGCCTAAGGGTTTGTGCGCCCCAGGCCTGGGACTCCCAAAGCCTAAGGGCTGGCGTGCCACAGGCCTGGGGCTCCCAAAACCTGAGGGCTGGGGCACCCTAGGTCTGTCGCGCCCTAAGCCGAAGGGCTGGGGCGTCCCAGCCTGGGGCTCCCAAATTCTAAGGGCTGGGGCGCCCCAGGCCAGGGGCTCCCTAAGCCTAAGGCTGGGGCTCCCTAAGCCTAAGGGCTGGGGCATACCAGGCCTGGGGCTCCCAAAGCCTAAGGGTTGGGGTGCCCTAGGCCTGGCGCGCCCTAATCCGAAGGGCTGGGGGTTCCCTGGCCATGGGCTCCCTAAGCCTAAGGGCTGGTGCGCCCCAGGCCTGGGGCTCCCTAAGCCTAAGGGCTGGTACGCCCCTGGCCTGGGCCTCCTTAAGCCGAAGAGCTGGGCGCCAGAGGCCTGGGGCTCCCAAAGCCTAAGGGCTTGGGTGCCCCAGGCCAGGGGTTCCCTAAGCCTAAGAGCTGGGGCGCCCCAAGCGTGGGGCTCTCAAAGCCTAAGGGCTCGGGCGCCTCAGGCCTGGGGCTCCCAAAGCCTAAGGGCTAGGGCGCCCCAGGCTTTGGCTCCCAAAACCTAAGGGCTGGGTCGCACCAGGATTGGCTGCCAAAGCCTAAAGGCTGGGGCGCCCCCGGGCTGGGGCTCCAAAAGCCTAAGGGCTGGGACGCCCCAGGACAGGGGCTCCCTAAGCCAAAGGGCTGGGGCGCCCTAGGTCTGGGGCGCCCAAAGCCTAAGGGCTGTGGCGCCCTAGGCCTGGGGCTCCGTAAGCCTAAGGGCTGGGGTACCCCAGGCCTGGGGCTCCCAAATCCTAAGGGTGGGGGCGCCCCAGGCCAGCGGCCCCCAAAACCTAAGGGCTGGGGTCCCCCAGGCCAGGAGCTCCCTAATCCTAAGGGCTTGGGCGCCTCTGGCCTAGGACTCCCAAAGCCTAAGGGCTGGCGTGCCCCAGGCCTGGGGCTCCCAAACCTGAGGGCTGGGGCGCCCTAGGTCTGTCGCGCCTTAAGCCGAAGGGCTGGGGCATCCCAGGCTATAGGCTCAGTAAGCCTAAGGGCTGGGACACCCCAGGCCTGGGGCTCCCTAAGCCGAACGGCTGGGTGCCCCCAGGCCTGGGGCTCCCTAAGACTAAGCGCTGGGGTGCCCAAGGCCTGTGGCTCCCAAAGCCTAAGAGCTGGGGCGCGCCAAGCCTGGGGCTCTCAAATCCTAAGGGCTGGGGATCCCAGGCCTGGGGCTCCCAAAACCTAAGGGCTGGGGCGTCCCAGCATGGGGCTCCCAAAGCCTAAGGGTTTGAGCGCCCCAGGCCTGGGACTCCCAAAGCCTAATGGCTGGCGTGCCACAGGCCTGGGGCTTCCAAAGCCTAAGGGCTGGGGTGCGCTAGGTCTGTCGCGCCCTAAGCCGAAGGGCTGGGGCGTCCCAGGCCATAGGCTTCCTAAGCCTAAGGGCTGGGGTGCCCCAGGCCTGGGGCTCCCAAAGCCTAAGGGCTGGGACGCCCCAGGCCTGGGGCTCCCTAAGCCGAAGGGCTGGGTGCCCCAGCTCTGGGGCTCCCTAAGTCTAAGGGCTGGGGCGCCCCAGGCCTGGGGCTCCCAAAGCGTAAGCGCTGGGGCGCCCCAGGCCTGGGGCTCCCAAAGCCTAAGCGCTGGGGCGCCCCAGGCCTGGGGCTCCCAAAGCCTAAGGCTGGGGCGCCCCAGGCCTGGGGCTCCCAAAGCCTAAGGCTGGTGCGCCCCGGCCTTTGGCTCCCAAAGCCTAAGGGCTGGGGCGCCCCAGGACATGGGTTCCTAAACCTAAGGGCGGTGGCACCCCAGGCCTTGGGCTCCCTAAGCCGAAGGGCTGTGACGCCCAGGTCTGGGGCTCCCTAAGCCGAAGGGCTGGGTGCCCCTAAGCCTGGGGCTCTCCAAGCATAAGGGCTGGGGCGCCACAGGCCTTGGGCTTCCTAAGACAAAGGGCTGTGGCGCCCCAGGCCAGGGGCTCCCTAAACCTAAGGGCTGGGGTGCCCCAGGCCTAGGGCTCCCAAAACCTAAGGGCTGGGGCGCCCCAGGCCAGGTGCTCCCTAAGCCTAAGGGCTGGGGCGTACCAGGCCTGCGACTCCCAGCCTAAGGGCTGTGGCGCCTAGGTCTGGAACTCCCAAAGCCTAAGGGCTGGGGCTCCCCGAGCCTGGGGCTCCCTAAGCCTAAGGGCAGGGACGCCCCAGGCCTGGGGCTCCCTAAGCCAAAGAGATGGGTCCCCCCAGGGCCTGGGGCTCCATAAGCCTAAGGGCTGTGGCGCCCCAGGCCTGTGGCTCCAAAAGCCTAAGAGTTGGGGCGCCCCAAATCTGGGGCTCCCAAAGCCTAAGGGCTGGGCGCCCCAGGCCTGGGGCTCCCAAAACCTATGGGCTGGGGCGTCCCAGCCTGGGGCTCCAAAAGCCTAAGGGCTGGTGCGCCCCAGGCCTGGGGCTCCCTAAGACTAAGGGCGGGGGTGCCCCAGGCCAGGGGGTCCCTAATCCTAAGGGCTGGGGAATACCTGGCCTGGGGCTCCCAAAGCCTAAGGGCTTGTGCGCCCCAGGACTTGGACTCCCAAAGCCTAAGGGCTGGGGCGCCCCGAGCCTGGGGCTCCCTAAGCCTAAGGGCAGGGACGCCCCAGGCCTGGGGCTCCCTAAGCCAAAGAGATGGGTCCCCCCAGGGCCTGGGGCTCCATAAGCCTAAGGGCTTTGGCGCCTTAGGCCTGGGGCTCCCAAAGCCTAAGGGCTAGGGCGCCCCAGGCTTTGGCTCCCAAAACCTAAGGGCTGGGTCGCACCAGGCTTTGGCTGCCAAAGCCTAACGGCTGGGGCGCCACCGGGCTGGGGCTCCCAAAGCCTAAGGGCTGGGACGCCCCAGGCCAGGGGTTCCCTAAGCCAAAGTGCTGGGGCGCCCTAGGTCTGGGGCGCCCAAAGCCTAAGGGCTGTGGCGCCCTAGGCCTGGAGCTCCGTAAGCCTAAGGGCTGGGGTACCCCAGGCCTGGGGCTCCCAAATCCTAAGGGTGGGGGCGACCCAGGCCAGCGGCCCCCAAAACCTAAGGGCTGGGGTCCCCCAGGCCAGGAGCTCCCTAATCCTAAGGGCTTGGGCGCCCCAGGCCTGGGACTCCCAAAGCCTAAGGGCTGACGTGCCCCAGGCCTGGGGCTCCCAAAGCCTGAGGGCTGGGGCGCCCTAGGTCTGTCGCGCCCTAAGCCGAAGGGCTGGGGAATCCCAGGCTATAGGCTCACTAAGCTTAAGGGCTGGGACGCCCCAGGCCTGGGGCTCCCTAAGCTGAACGGCTGGGTGCCCCCAGGCCTGGGGCTCCCTAAGACTAATCGCTGGGGTGCGCAAGGCCTGTGGCTCCCAAAGCCTAAGAGCTGGGGCGCCCCAAGCCTGGGGCTCTCAAACCCTAAGGGCTGGGGGCCCCAGGCCTGGGGCTCCCAAAACCTATGGGCTGGGGAGTCCCAGCCTGGGGCTCCCAATGCCTAAGGGTTTGAGCGCCCCAGGCCTGGGACTCCCAAAGCCTAATGGCTGGCGTTCCACAGGCCTGGGGCTTCCAAAGCCTAAGGGCTGGGGTGCCCTAGGTCTGTCGCGCCCTAAGCCGAAGGGCTGGGTCGTCCCAGGCCATAGGCTCCCTAAGCCTAAGGGCTGGGGTGCCCCAGGCCTGGGGCTCCCAAAGCCTAAGGGGTGGGACGCCCCAGGCCTGGGGCTCCCTAAGCCGAAGGGCTGGGTGCCCCCAGGCCTGGGGCTCCCTAAGTCTAAGGGCTGGGGCGTCCCAGGCCTGGGGCTCCCAAAGCCTAAGCGCTGGGGCGCCCCAGGCCTGGGGCTCCCAAAGCCTAAGGCGGGTGCGCTCCGGCCTGGGGCTCCCAAAGCTAAGGGCTGTGGCGCCCCAGGCCAGGGGCTCCCTAATCTTAAGGGCGGGGTCGCCCCAGGCCTGGGGCTCCCTAAGCCGAAGGGCTGTAAGGCCCAGGTCTGGGGCTCCCTAAGCCAAAGGGCTGGGTGCCCCTAAACCTGGGGCTCTCAAAGCATAAGGGCTGCGGCGTCACAGGCCTGGAGCTCCCAAAGCCTTAGGGCTGGGGTGCCCCAGGCCTGGGGCACCCAAATCCTAAGGGTGGGGGCGCCCCAGGCCAGCGGCCCCCAAAACCTAAGGGCTGGGGTCCCCCAGGCCAGGAGCACCCTAATCCTAAGGGCTTGGGCGCCCCAGGCCTGGGACTCCCAAAGCCTAAGGGCTGGCGTGCCCCAGGCCTGGGGCTCCCAAAGCCTGAGGGCTGGGGCGCCCTAGGTCTGTCGCGCCCTAAGCCGAAGGGCTGGGGCATCCCAGGCTATAGGCTCAGTAAGCCTAAGGGCAGGGACGCCCCAGGCCTGGGGCTCCCTAAGCCGAACGGCTGGGTGCCCCCAGGCCTGGGGCTCCCTAAGACTAAGCGCTGGGGTGCCCAAGGTCTGTGGCTCCCAAAGACTAAGAGCTGGGGCGCCCCAAGCCTGGGGCTCCCAAACCCTAAGGGCTGGGGACCCCAGGCCTGGGGCTCCCAAAACCTATGGGCTGGGGCGTCCCAGCATGGGGCTCCTAAAGCCTAAGGGTTTGAGCGCCCCAGGCCTGGGACTCCCAAAGCCTAATGGCTGGCGTGCCACAGGCCTGGGGCTTCCAAAGCCTAAGGGCTGGGGTGCCCTAGGTCTGTCGCGCCCTAAGCCGAAGGGCTGGGGCGTCCCAGGCCGTAGGCTTCCTAAGCCTAAGGGCTGGGGTCCCCCAGGCCTGGGGCTCCCAAAGCCTAAGGGCTGGGACGCCCCAGGCCTGGGGCTCCCTAAGCCGAAGGGCTGGGTGCCCCAGGCCTGGGGCTCCCTAAGTCTAAGGGCTGGGGCGCCCCAGGCCTGGGGCTCTCAAAGCGTAAGCGCTGGGGCGCCCCGGCCTGGTGCTCCCAAAGCCTAAGGGCTGGGGCGCCCCATGCCAGGGGCTCCCTAAACCTAAAGGCGGGGGCGCCCCAGGCCTGGGGCTCCCTAAGCCGAAAGGATGTGAGGCCCAGGTCTGGGGCTCCCTAAGCCAAAAGGCTGGGTGCCCCTAAACCTGGGGCTCTCAAAGCATAAGGGCTGGGGCGCCACAGGCCTGGAGCTCCCAAAGCCTTAGGGCTGGGGCGCCCCAGGCCTGGGGCACCCAAAGCCTAAGGGCTGGGGCGCCCCTAGCCGGGCGCTCCCAAAACCTAAGTGTTGGGGCGCCCCAGGCCTTGGGCTTCCTAAGACAAAGGGCTGTGGCGCCCAAGGCCAGAGGCTCCCTAAGCCTAAGGGCTGGGGTGCCCCAGGCCTAGGGCTCCCAAAACCTAAGGGCTGGGGCGCCCCAGGCCAGGTGCTCCCTAAGCCTAAGGGCTGGGGCGTACCAGGCCTGCGACTCCCAACCTAAGGGCTGTGGCGCCTAGGTCTGGAACTCCCAAAGCCTAAGGGCTGGGGCGCCCCGAGCCTGGGGCTCCCTAAGCCTAAGGGCAGGGACGCCCCAGGCCTGGGGCTCCCAAAGCCTAAGGGCTGGGACGCCCCAGGCCTGGGGCTCCCTAGGCCGAAGCGCTGGGTGCCCCCAGGCCTGGGGCTCCCTAAGTCTAAGGGCTGGGGCGCCCCAGGCCTGGGGCTCCCAAAGCCTAAGCCCTGGGGCGCCCCAGGCCTGGGGCTCCCAAAGCCTAAGGCTGGTACGCCCCGGCCTGGGGCTCCCAAAGCCTAAGCGCTGGGGTGCCCCAGGCCTGGGGCTCCCAAAGGCTAAGGCTGGGGCGCCCCAGGCCTGGGGCTCCCAAAGCCTAAGCGCTGGCGCGCCCCAGGCCTGGGGCTCCCAAACCCTAAGGCTGGTGCGCCCCGGCCTTGGGCTCCCAAAGCCTAAGGGCTGGGGCGCCCCAGGCCAGGGGCTCCCTAAACCTAAGGGCGGTGGCGCCCCAGGCCTTGGGCTCCCTAAGCCGAAGGGCTGTGACGCCCAGGTCTGGGGCACCCTAAGCCAAAGGGCTGGGTGCCCCTAAGCCTGGGGCTCTTTAAGCATAAGGGCTGGGGCGCCACAGGCCTTGGGCTTCCTAAGACAAAGGGCTGTGGCGCCCCAGGCCAGGGGCTCCCTAAACCTAAGGGCTGGTGTGCCCCAGGCCTAGGGCTCCCAAAACCTAAGGGCTGGGGCGCCCCAGGCCAGGTGCTCCCTAAGCCTAAGGGCTGGGGCATACCAGGCCTGCGACTCCCAGCCTAAGGGCTGTGGCGCCTAGGTCTGGAACTCCCAAAGCCTAAGGGCTGGGGCGCCCAGAGCCTGGGGCTCCCTAAGCCTAAGGGCAGGGACGCCCCAGGCCTGGGGCTCCCTAAGCCAAAGAGATGGGTCCCCCCAGGGCCTGGGGCTCCATAAGCCTAAGGGCTGTGGCGCCCCAGGCCTGTGGCTCCAAAAGCCTAAGAGTTGGGGCGCCCCAAATCTGGGGCTCCCAAAGCCTAAGGGCTGGGCGCCCCAGGCCTGGGGCTCCCAAAACCTATGGGCTGGGGCGTCCCAGCCTGGGGCTCCAAAAGCCTAAGGGCTGGTGCGCCCCAGGCCTGGGGCTCCCTAAGACAAAGGGCGGGGGCGCCCCAGGCAAGGGGGTCCCTAATCCTAAGGGCTGGGGCACACCTGGCCTGGGGCTCCCAAAGCCTAAGGGCTTGTGCGCCCCAAGACTGGGACTCCCAAAGCCTAAGGGCTGGCGTGCCACAGGCCTGGGGCTCCCAAAACCTGAGGGCTGGGGCGCCCTAGGTCTGTCGCGCCCTAAGCCGAAGGGCTGGGGCGTCCCAGCCTGGGGCTCCCAAATTCTAAGGGCTGGGGCACCCCAGGCCAGGCGCTCCCTAAGCCTAAGGCTGGGGCTCCCTAAGCCTAAGGGCTGGGGCATACCAGGCCTGGGGCTCCCAAAGCCTAAGGGATGGGGCGCCCTAGGCCTGGCGCGCCCTAATCCGAAGGGTTGGGGGGTCCCTGGCCATGGGCTCCCTAAGCCTAAGGGCTGGTGCGCACCAGGCCTGGGGCTCCCATAAGCCTAAGGGCTGGTACGCCCCTGGCCTGGGGCTCCTTAAGACGAAGAGCTGGGCGCCCCAGGCCTGGGGCTCCCAAAGCCTAAGGGCTTGGGTGCCCCAGGCCAGGGGTTCCCTAAGCCTAAGAGCTGGGGCGCCCCAAGCGTGGGGCTCTCAAAGCCTAAGGGCTCGGGCGCCTCAGGCCTGGGGCTCCCAAAGCCTAAGGGCTAGGGCGCCCCAGGGTTTGGCTCCCAAAACCTAAGGGCTGGGTCGCACCAGGCTTTGGCTGCCAAAGCCTAACGGCTGGGGCGCCCCCGGGCTGGGGCTCCCAAAGCCTAAGGGCTGGGACGCCCCAGGCCAGGGGCTCCCTAAGCCAAAGGGCTGGGGCGCCCTAGGTCTGGGGCGCCCAAAGCCTAAGGGCTGTGGCGCCCTAGGCCTGGGGCTCCGTAAGCCTAAGGCTGGGGTACCCCAGGCCTGGGGCTCCCAAATCCTAAGGGTGGGGGCGCCCCAGGCCAGCGGCCCCTAAAACCTAAGGGCTGGGGTCCCCCAGGCCAGGAGCTCCCTAATCCTAAGGGCTTGGGCGCCCCAGGCCTGGGACTCCCAAAGCCTAAGGGCTGGCGTGCCCCAGGCCTGGGGCTCCCAAAGCCTGAGGGCTGGGGCGCCCTAGGTCTGTCGCGCCCTAAGCCGAAGGGCTGGGGCATCCCAGGCTATAGGCTCACTAAGCCTAAGGGCTGGGACGCCCAGGCCTGGGGCTCCCTAAGCCGAACGGCTGGGTGCCCCTAGGCCAGGGGCTCCCTAAGCCTAAGGGCTGGGGCGTACCAGGCCTGCGACTCCCAGCCTAAGGGCTGTGGCGCCTAGGTCTGGAACTCCCAAAGCCTAAGGGCTGGGGCGCCCCGAGCCTGGGGCTCCCTAAGCCTAAGGGCAGGGACGCCCCAGGCCTGGGGCTCCCAAAGCCTAAGGGCTGGAACGCCCCAGGCCTGGGGCTCCCTAGGCCGAAGCGCTGGGTGCCCCCAGGCCTGGGGCTCCCTAAGTCTAAGGGCTGGGGCGCCCCAGGCCTGGGGCTCCCAAAGCCTAAGCCCTGGGGCGCCCCAGGCCTGGGGCTCCCAAAGCCTAAGGCTGGTACGCCCCGGCCTGGGGCTCCCAAAGCCTAAGCGCTGGGGTGCCCCAGGCCTGGGGCTCCCAAAGGCTAAGGCTGGGGCGCCCCAGGCCTGGGGCTCCCAAAGCCTAAGCGCTGGCGCGCCCCAGGCCTGGGGCTCCCAAACCCTAAGGCTGGTGCGCCCCGGCCTTGGGCTCCCAAAGCCTAAGGGCTGGGGCGCCCCAGGCCAGGGGCTCCCTAAGCCGAAGGGCTGTGACGCCCAGGTCTGGGGCACCCTAAGCCAAAGGTCTGGGTGCCCCTAAGCCTGGGGCTCTTTAAGCATAAGGGCTGGGGCGCCACAGGCCTTGGGCTTCCTAAGACAAAGGGCTGTGGCGCCCCAGGCCAGGGGCTCCCTAAACCTAAGGGCTGGTGTGCCCCAGGCCTAGGGCTCCCAAAACCTAAGGGCTGGGGCGCCCCAGGCCAGGTGCTGCCTAAGCCTAAGGGCTGGGGCATACCAGGCCTGCGACTCCCAGCCTAAGGGCTGTGGCGCCTAGGTCTGGAACTCCCAAAGCCTAAGTGCTGGGGCGCCCAGAGCCTGGGGCTCCCTAAGCCTAAGGGCAGGGACGCCCCAGGCCTGGGGCTCCCTAAGCCAAAGAGATGGGTCCCCCCAGGGCCTGGGGCTCCATAAGCCTAAGGGCTGTGGCGCCCCAGGCCTGTGGCTCCAAAAGCCTAAGAGTTGGGGCGCCCCAAATCTGGGGCTCCCAAAGCCTAAGGGCTGGGCGCCCCAGGCCTGGGGCTCCCAAAACCTATGGGCTGGGGCGTCCCAGCCTGGGGCTCCAAAAGCCTAAGGGCTGGTGCGCCCCAGGCCTGGGGCTCCCTAAGACAAAGGGCGGGGGCGCCCCAGGCAAGGGGGTCCCTAATCCTAAGGGCTGGGGCACACCTGGCCTGGGGCTCCCAAAGCCTAAGGGCTTGTGCGCCCCAAGACTGGGACTCCCAAAGCCTAAGGGCTGGCGTGCCACAGGCCTGGGGCTCCCAAAACCTGAGGGCTGGGGCGCCCTAGGTCTGTCGCGCCCTAAGCCGAAGGGCTGGGTCGTCCCAGCCTGGGGCTCCCAAATTCTAAGGGCTGGGGCACCCCAGGCCAGGGGCTCCCTAAGCCTAAGGCTGGGGCTCCCTAAGCCTAAGGGCTGGGGCATACCAGGCCTGGGGCTCCCAAAGCCTAAGGGATGGGGCGCCCTAGGCCTGGCGCGCCCTAATCCGAAGGGTTGGGGGGTCCCTGGCCATGGGCTCCCTAAGCCTAAGGGCTGGTGCGCACCAGGCCTGGGGCTCCCATAAGCCTAAGGGCTGGTACGCCCCTGGCCTGGGGCTCCTTAAGCCGAAGAGCTGGGCGCCCCAGGCCTGGGGCTCCCAAAGCCTAAGGGCTTGGGTGCCCCAGGCCAGGGGTTCCCTAAGCCTAAGAGCTGGGGCGCCCCAAGCGTGGGGCTCTCAAAGCCTAAGGGCTCGGGCGCCTCAGGCCTGGGGCTCCCAAAGCCTAAGGGCTAGGGCGCCCCAGGCTTTGGCTCCCAAAACCTAAGGGCTGGGTCGCACCAGGCTTTGGCTGCCAAAGCCTAACGGCTGGGGCGCCCCCGGGCTGGGGCTCCCAAAGCCTAAGGGCTGGGACGCCCCAGGCCAGGGGCTCCCTAAGCCAAAGGGCTGGGGCGCCCTAGGTCTGGGGCGCCCAAAGCCTAAGGGCTGTGGCGCCCTAGGCCTGGGGCTCCGTAAGCCTAAGGCTGGGGTACCCCAGGCCTGGGGCTCCCAAATCCTAAGGGTGGGGGCGCCCCAGGCCAGCGGCCCCTAAAACCTAAGGGCTGGGGTCCCCCAGGCCAGGAGCTCCCTAATCCTAAGGGCTTGGGCGCCCCAGGCCTGGGACTCCCAAAGCCTAAGGGCTGGCGTGCCCCAGGCCTGGGGCTCCCAAAGCCTGAGGGCTGGGGCGCCCTAGGTCTGTCGCGCCCTAAGCCGAAGGGCTGGGGCATCCCAGGCTATAGGCTCACTAAGCCTAAGGGCTGGGACGCCCAGGCCTGGGGCTCCCTAAGCCGAACGGCTGGGTGCCCCTAGGCCAGGGGCTCCCTAAGATTAAGCGCTGGGGTGCCCAAGGCCTGTGGCTCTCAAAGCCTAAGAGCTGTGGCGCCCCAAGCCTGGGGCTCTCAAACCCTAAGGGCTGGGGGCCCCAGGCTGGGGCTCCCAAAACCTATGGGCTGGGGAGTCACAGCCTGGGGCTCCCAATGCCTAAGGGTTTGAGCGCCCCAGGCCTGGGCCTCCCAAAGCCTAATGGCTGGCGTGCCACAGGCCTGGGGCTTCCAAAGCCTAAGGGCTGGGGTGCCCTAGGTCTGTCGCGCCCTAAGCCGAAGGGCTGGGGCGTCCCAGGCCATAGGCTCCCTAAGCCTAAGGGCTTGGGTGCCCCAGGCCTGGGGCTCCCAAAGCCTAAGGGCTGGGACGCCCCAGGCCTGGGGCTCCCTAAGCCGAAGGGCTGGGTGCCCACAGGCCTGGGGCTCCCTAAGTCTAAGGGCTCGGGCGCCCCAGGACTGGGGCTCCCAAAGCCTAAGCGCTGGGGCGCCCCAGGCCTGGGGCTCCCAAAGCCTAAGGCTGGTGCGCTCCAGCCTGGGGCTCCCAAAGCCTAAGGGCTGTGGCGCCCCAGGCCAGGGGCTCCCTAATCCTAAGGGGGGGGCGCCCCAGGCCTGGGGCTCCCTAAGCCGAAGGGCTGTGAGGCCCAGGTCTGGGGCTCCCTAAGCCAAAGGGCTGGGTGCCCCTAAACCTGGGGCTCTCAAATCATAAGGGCTGCGGCGTCACAGGCCTGGAGCTCCCAAAGCCTTAGGGCTGGGGCGCCCCAGGCCTGGGGCACCCAAAGCCTAAGGGCTGGGGCGCCCCTAGCCGGGGGCTCCCAAAACCTAAGTGTTGGGGCGCCCCAGGCCTTGGGCTTCCTAAGACAAAGGGGTGTGGCCCCCAAGGCCAGAGGCTCCCTAAGCCTAAGGGCTGGGGCGCCCCAGGCCTGGGGCTCCCAAAGCCTAAGGGCTGGGGCGCCCCAGGCCTAGGGCTCCCTAAACCTAAGGGCTGGGGCGCCCCAGGCCAGGTGCTCCCTAAGCCTAAGGGCTGGGGCGTACCAGGCCTGCGACTCCCAGACTAAGGGCTGTGGTGCCTAGGTCTGGAACTCCCAAAGCCTAAGGGCTGGGGCGCCCCGAGCCTGGGGCTCCCTAAGCCTAAGGGCAGGGACGCCCCAGGCCTGGGGCTCCCAAAGCCTAAGGGCTGGGACGCCCCAGGCCTGGGGCTCCCTAAGCCAAAGCGCTGTGTGCCCCCAGGCCTGGGGCTCCATAAGTCTAAGGGCTGGGGCGCCCCAGGCCTGGGGCTCCCAAAGCCTAAGCCCTGGGACGTCCCAGGCCTGGGGCTCCCAAAGCCTAAGCTGGTGCGCCCCGGCCTGGGGCTCCCAAAGCCTAAGGGCTGGGGCACCCCAGGCCAGGAGCTCCCTAAACCTAAGGGCGGTGGCGCCCCAGGCCCGGGGCTCCCTAAGCCGAAGGGCTGTGACTCCCAGGTCTGGGGCTCCCTAAGCCGAAGGGCTGGGTGCCCCTAAGCCTGGGGCTCTCCAAGCATAAGGGCTGGGGCGCCACAGGCCTGGAGCTCCCAAAGCCGAAGGGCTGGGGCGCCCCAGGCCTGGAGCACCCAAAGCCTAAGGGCTGGGGCGCCCCTAGCCGGGGGCTCCCAAAACCTAAGTGTTGGGGCGCCCCAGGCCTTGGGCTTCCTAAGACAAAGGGGTGTGGCGCCCAAGGCCAGAGGCTCCCTAAGCCTAAGGGCTGGGGCGCCCCAGGCCTGGGGCTCCCAAAGCCTAAGGGCTGGGGCGCCCCAGGCCTAGGGCTCCCAAAACCTAAGGGCTGGGGCGCCCCAGGCCAGGTGCTCCTTAAGCCTAAGGGCTGGGGCGTACCAGGCCTGCGACTCCCAGCCTAAGGGCTGTGGTGCCTAGGTCTGGAACTCCCAAAGCCTAAGGGCTGGGGCGCCCCGAGCCTGGGGCTCCCTAAGCCTAAGGGCAGGGACGCCCCAGGCCTGGGGCTCCCAAAGCCTAAGGGCTGGGACGCCCCAGGCCTGGGGCTCCCTAAGCCGAAGCGCTGGGTGCCCCCAGGCCTGGAGCTCCCTAAGTCTAAGGGATGGGGCGCCCCACGCCTGGGGCTCCAAAAGCCTAAGCCCTGGGGCGTCCCAGGCCTGGGGCTCCCAAAGCCTAAGCTGGTGCGCCCCGGCCTGGGGCTCCCAAAGCCTAAGGGCTGGGGACCCCAGGCCAGGAGCTCCCTAAACCTAAGGGCGGTGGCGCCCCAGGCCTGGGGCTCCCTAAGCCGAAGGGCTGTGACGCCCAGGTCTGGGGCTCCCTAAGCCGAAGTGCTGGGTGCCCCTAAGCCTGGGGGTCTCCAAGCATAAGGGCTGGGGCGCCACAGGCCTGGAGCTCCCAAAGCCGAAGTGCTGGGGCGCCCCAGGCCTGGAGCACCCAAAGCCTAAGGGCTGGCGTGCCACAGGCCTGGGGCTCCCAAAACCTGAGTGATGGAGCGCCCTAGGTCTGTCACGCCCTAAGCCGAAGGGCGGGGGCGCCCCAGGCCTGGACCTCCCAAAGCCTAAGGGCTGGGGCGCCCCTGGCCTGGGGCTCCCAAAGTCTAAGGGGTGGGGCGCCCCAGGCCAGGGGCTCCAAAGCCTAAGGGCGGGGGCGCCCCAGGCCAGGGGTCCCTAATCCTAAGGGCTGGGGTGTACCTGGCCTGGGGCTCCCAAAGCCTAAGGGCTAGGGCGCCCCAGGCTTTGGCTCCCAAAACCTAAGGGCTGGGTCGCACCAGGCTTGGGCTGCCAAAGCCTAATGGATGGGGCGTCCCCGGGCTGGGGCTCCCAAAGCCTAAGGACTGGGACGCCCCAGGCCAGGGGCTCCCTAAACCAAAGGGCTGGGGCGCCCTAGGTCTGGGTGGCCCAAAGCCTAAGGGCTGTGGCGCCCCAGGCCTGGGGCTCTTTAAGCCTAAGGGCTGGGGCACCCCAGGCCTGGGACTCCCAAATCCTAAGGGCGGGGGCCCCCCAGGCATGGGGCTCCCAAAGTCTAAGGGCAGGGGCGCCCCAGGCCAGGGACACCCTAATCCTTAAGGCTGGGGCGTACCTGGCCTGGGGCTCCCAAAGCCTAAGGGCTTGGGCGACCCAGGCCTGGGACTCTCAAAGCCTAAGGGCTGGCGTGTCCCAGGCCAGGGGCTCCCAAAGCCTGAGGGCTGGGGCGCCCTAGGTCTGTCGTGCCCTAAGCCGAAGGATTGGGGCGTCTCAGGCTATAGGCTCTCTAATCCTAAGGGCTGGGGCGCCCCAGGCCTGGGGCTCCCTAAGCCTAAGGGCTGGGACGCCCCAGGCCTGGGGCTCACTAAGCCGAAGGGCTGGGTGCCCCCAGGCCTGGGGCTCCCTAAGCCTAAGCGCTGGGGCGCCCCAGGCCTGTGGCTCCAATGAATAAGAGCTGGGGCGCCCCAAGCCTGGGGCTCTCAAACCCTAAGGGCTGGGCGCCCCAGGCCTGGGGCTCCCAAAACCTACGGGCTGGGGCGTCCCAGCCTTGGGCTCCCAAATCCTAATGGTTGGGGCGCCCCAGGCCTGGGGCTTCCAAAGCCTAAGGGATGGGGCGCCCCAGGCCTGGGGCTCCCAAAGCCTAAGGGCTGGGGCGTCCCAAGCCTGGGGCTCCCAAAACCTAAGGGCTGGCTCGCACCAGGCTTGGGCTCCCAAAGCCTAACGGCTGGGGCGCCCCCGGCCTGGGGCTACCAAAGCCTAAGGGCTGGGGCGCCCCAGGTCAGGAGCTCCCTAAGCCGAAGGGCTGGGGCGCCCTAGGTCTGGGGCGCCCAAAGACTAAGGGCTGTGGTGCCCCAGGACTGGGGCTCCGTAAGCCTAAGGGCCGGGGCGCCCCAGGCCTGGGGCTCCCAAATCCTAAGGGCGGGGGCGCCACAGGCCAAGGGGTCCCTAATCCTAAGGGCTGGGGTGTACCTGGCCTGGGGCTCCCAAAGCCTAAGGGCTTGGGCGCACCAGGCCTGGGACTCCCAAAGCCTAAGGGCTGGCGTGCCACAGGTCTGGGGCTCCCAAAACCTGAGGGATGGAGCGCCCTAGGTCTGTCGCGCCCTAAGCCAAAGGGCTGGGGCGTCCCCTCCAGGGGCTCTCAAATCTTAAAGGCTGGGGCGCCCCAGGCCTGGGGCGCCCAAAGCCTAAGGGCGGGGGCGCCCCAGGCCTGAAGCTCCCAAAGCCTAAGGGCTGGGGCGCCCCTGGCCTGGGGCTCCCAAAGTCTAAGGGGTGGGGCGCCCCAGGCCAGGGGCTCCAAAGCCTAAGGGCTGGGGCGCCCCAGGCCAGGGGCTCCGTAAGCCTTAAGCCTGGGGCTCCCTAAGCCTAAGGGCTAGGGCATACCAGGCCTGGGACTCCCAAAGCCTAAGGGCTGGGGCGCCCCAGGCCTGGGGCTCCAAAAGCCTAAGGGCTAGGGCACCCTAGGCTTAGGCTCCCAAAACCTAAGGGCTGGGTCGCACCAGGCTTGGGCTACGAAAGCCTAACTGCTGGGCGCCCCCGGCCTGGGGCTCCCAAAGCCTAAGGGCTGGGGCGCCCCAGGCCAGGGGCTCCCTAAGCCGAAGGGCTGGGGCGCCCTAGGTCTGGGGCGCCCAAAGCCTAAGGGCTGTGGTGCCCCAGGCCTGGGGCTCCGTCAGCCTAAGGGCTGGGTGCCCCAGGTCTGGGGCTCCCAAATCCTAAGGGTGGGGACGCCCCAGGCCAGGGGGTCCCTAATCCTAAGGGCTGGGGTGTACCTGGCCTGGGGCCCCCAAAGCCTAAGGGCTTGAGCGCCCCAGGACTGGGACTCCCAAAGCCTAAGGGCTGGCGTGCCACAGGCCTGGGGCTCCCAAAACCTGAGGGATGGGGCGCCCTAGGTCTGTCGCACCCTAAGCCGAAGGGCTGGGGCGTCACAGCCTGGTAATCCCAAATCTTAAGGGCTGGGGCGCCCCAGGCCTGAGCCGCCCAAAGCCTAAGGGCGGGGGCGCCCGAGGCCTGGAGCTCCCAAAGCCTAAGTGCTGGGGCGCCCCTGGCCTGGGGCTCCCAAAGTCTAAGGGGTGGGGCGCCCCAAGCCAGGGGCTCCCAAAGTCTAAGGGCTGGGGCGCCCCAGGCCAGGGGCTCCGCAAGCCTAAGGCCTGGGGCTCCCTAAGCCTAAGGGCTGGGGCATACCTGGCCTGAGGCTCCCAAAGCCTAAGTGCTGGGGAGCCCCAGGCCTGTGGCTTCCAAAGCCTAAGGGTTGGGGCGCCCCAGACCTGGGGCTCCAAAAGCCTAAGGGCAAGGGCGCCCCAGGCTTTGGCTCCCAAAACTTAGGGGCTGGGTCGTACCAGGCTTGGGCTGCCAAAGCCTAATGGCTGGGGCGCCCCCGGGATGGTGCTCCCAAAGCCTAAGTCTGGGAGGCCCCAGGCCTGGGGCTCCCTAAGCCAAAGGGCTGGGGCGCCCTAGGTCTGGGGCGCCCAAAGCCTAAGGGCTGTGGCGCCCCAGGCCTAGGGCTCCGTAAGCCTATAGGCTGGGGCACCCCAGGCCTGGGGCTCCCTATTCCTAAGGGCGGGGGCGCCCCAGGCCTGGAGCTCCCAAAGCCTAAGGGCTGGGGCACCCCGGCCTGGGGCTCCAAAAGCCTAAGGGCTGGCGCGCCCCAGGCCAGTTGCTCCCAAAACCTAAGGGCGGGGGCGCCACAGGCCTGGGGCTCCCTACCCGAAGGGCTGGGACGCCCAGGCATGGGGCTCCCTAAGCCTAATGGCTGGGGCACCCCGGCCTGGGGCTCCCAAAGCCTAAGGGCTGGGGCGCCCCAGGCAAGTGGCTCCCTAAACCTAAGAGCTGGGGCACCCCAGGCCTGGGGCTCTCAAAGCCGAAGGTTTGGGGCGCCCCAGGCCTGGGGCTCCCTAAGAAAAAGGGCTGTGGCGCCCCAGGCCAGAGGCTCCCTAAGCCTAACGGTTGGGGCGACCCTGGCCTGGGGCTCCCTAAGCCTAAGGGCTGGGGCACCCCAGGCCTGGGGCTCCCAAAGCCAAGGGCAGGGGCGCCCCAGGCCTAGGGCTCACAAAACCTAAGGGCTGGGGCGCCTCAGCCCTGGGGCTTCCAAAGCCTAAGGGCTTGGCGCCCCAGGCCTGGGACTCCCAAAGCCTAAGGGCTGGCGTGCCCCAGGCCTGGGGCTCCCAAATCCTAAGGGTTGGGGCGCCGCAGATCTGGGGCTTCCAAAGCCTAAGGGCTGGGCTGCCCCAGGCCTGGGGCTCCCTAAGTCGAAGGGCTGGGTGCCCCTAAGCCTGGGGCTCTCCAAGCATAAGGGCTGGGGCGCCACAGGCCTGGAGCTCCCAAAGCCTAAGGACTGGGGCGCCCCAGGCCTGGGGCACCCAAAGCCTAAGGGCTGGGGCGCCCCTAGCCGGGGGCTCCCAAAACCTAAGTGTTAGGGCGCCCCAGGCCTTGGGCTTCCTAAGACAAAGGGCTGTGGCGCCCAAGGCCAGAGGCTCCCTAAGCCTAAGGGCTGGGGCGCCCCAGGCCTGGGGCTCTCAAAGCCTAAGGGCTGGGGTGCCCCACGCCTGGGGCTCCCAAAGCCTAAGGGCAGAGGGGCCTCAGGCCTAGGGCTCCCAAAATCTAAGGGCTGGGGCGCCCCAGGCCAGGTGCTCCCTAAGCCTAAAGGCTGGGGGGTACCAGGCCTGCGACTCCCAGCCTAAGGGCTGTGGCGCCTAGGTCTGGAACACCCAAAGCCTAAGGGCTGGGACGCCCAGAGCCTGGGGCTCCCTAAGCCTAAGGGCAGGGACGCCCCAGGCCTGGGGCTCCCTAAGCCAAAGAGCTGGGTCCCCCCAGGGCCTGGGGCTCCATAAGCCTAAGGGCTGTGGCGCCCCAGGCCTGTGGCTCCAAAAGCCTAAGAGTTGGGGCGCCCCAAATCTGGGGCTCCCAAAGCCTAAGGGCTGGGCGCCCCAGACCTGGGGCTCCCAAAACCTATGGGCTGGGGCGTCCGAGCCTGGGGCTCCAAAAGTCTAAGGGCTGGTGCGCCCCAGGCCTGGGGCTCCCTAAGACTAAGGGCGGGGGTGCCCCAGGCCAGGGGGTCCCTAATCCTAAGGGCTGGGGCATACCTGGCCTGGGGCTCCCAAAGCCTAAGGGTTTGTGCGCCCCAGGCCTGGGACTCCCAAAGCCTAAGGGCTGGCGTGCCACAGGCCTGGGGCTCCCAAAACCTGAGGGCTGGGGCACCCTAGGTCTGTCGCGCCCTAAGCCGAAGGGCTGGGGCGTCCCAGCCTGGGGCTCCCAAATTCTAAGGGCTGGGGCGCCCCAGGCCAGGGGCTCCCTAAGCCTAAGGCTGGGGCTCCCTAAGCCTAAGGGCTGGGGCATACCAGGCCTGGGGCTCCCAAAGCCTAAGGGTTGGGGTGCCCTAGGCCTGGCGCGCCCTAATCCGAAGGGCTGGGGGTTCCCTGGCCATGGGCTCCCTAAGCCTAAGGGCTGGTGCGCCCCAGGCCTGGGGCTCCCTAAGCCTAAGGGCTGGTACGCCCCTGGCCTGGGCCTCCTTAAGCCGAAGAGCTGGGCGCCAGAGGCCTGGGGCTCCCAAAGCCTAAGGGCTTGGGTGCCCCAGGCCAGGGGTTCCCTAAGCCTAAGAGCTGGGGCGCCCCAAGCGTGGGGCTCTCAAAGCCTAAGGGCTCGGGCGCCTCAGGCCTGGGGCTCCCAAAGCCTAAGGGCTAGGGCGCCCCAGGCTTTGGCTCCCAAAACCTAAGGGCTGGGTCGCACCAGGATTGGCTGCCAAAGCCTAAAGGCTGGGGCGCCCCCGGGCTGGGGCTCCAAAAGCCTAAGGGCTGGGACGCCCCAGGACAGGGGCTCCCTAAGCCAAAGGGCTGGGGCGCCCTAGGTCTGGGGCGCCCAAAGCCTAAGGGCTGTGGCGCCCTAGGCCTGGGGCTCCGTAAGCCTAAGGGCTGGGGTACCCCAGGCCTGGGGCTCCCAAATCCTAAGGGTGGGGGCGCCCCAGGCCAGCGGCCCCCAAAACCTAAGGGCTGGGGTCCCCCAGGCCAGGAGCTCCCTAATCCTAAGGGCTTGGGCGCCTCTGGCCTAGGACTCCCAAAGCCTAAGGGCTGGCGTGCCCCAGGCCTGGGGCTCCCAAACCTGAGGGCTGGGGCGCCCTAGGTCTGTCGCGCCTTAAGCCGAAGGGCTGGGGCATCCCAGGCTATAGGCTCAGTAAGCCTAAGGGCTGGGACACCCCAGGCCTGGGGCTCCCTAAGCCGAACGGCTGGGTGCCCCCAGGCCTGGGGCTCCCTAAGACTAAGCGCTGGGGTGCCCAAGGCCTGTGGCTCCCAAAGCCTAAGAGCTGGGGCGCCCCAAGCCTGGGGCTCTCAAATCCTAAGGGCTGGGGATCCCAGGCCTGGGGCTCCCAAAACCTATGGGCTGGGGCGTCCCAGCATGGGGCTCCCAAAGCCTAAGGGTTTGAGCGCCCCAGGCCTGGGACTCCCAAAGCCTAATGGCTGGCGTGCCACAGGCCTGGGGCTTCCAAAGCCTAAGGGCTGGGGTGCCCTAGGTCTGTCGCGCCCTAAGCCGAAGGGCTGGGGCGTCCCAGGCCATAGGCTTCCTAAGCCTAAGGGCTGGGGTGCCCCAGGCCTGGGGCTCCCAAAGCCTAAGGGCTGGGACGCCCCAGGCCTGGGGCTCCCTAAGCCGAAGGGCTGGGACGCCCCAGGCCTGGGGCTCCCTAAGCCGAAGGGCTGGGTGCCCCAGCTCTGGGGCTCCCTAAGTCTAAGGGCTGGGGCGCCCCAGGCCTGGGGCTCCCAAAGCGTAAGCGCTGGGGCGCCCCAGGCCTGGGGCTCCCAAAGCCTAAGCGCTGGGGCGCCCCAGGCCTGGGGCTCCCAAAGCCTAAGGCTGGGGCGCCCCAGGCCTGGGGCTCCCAAAGCCTAAGGCTGGTGCGCCCCGGCCTTTGGCTCCCAAAGCCTAAGGGCTGGGGCGCCCCAGGACATGGGTTCCTAAACCTAAGGGCGGTGGCACCCCAGGCCTTGGGCTCCCTAAGCCGAAGGGCTGTGACGCCCAGGTCTGGGGCTCCCTAAGCCGAAGGGCTGGGTGCCCCTAAGCCTGGGGCTCTCCAAGCATAAGGGCTGGGGCGCCACAGGCCTTGGGCTTCCTAAGACAAAGGGCTGTGGCGCCCCAGGCCAGGGGCTCCCTAAACCTAAGGGCTGGGGTGCCCCAGGCCTAGGGCTCCCAAAACCTAAGGGCTGGGGCGCCCCAGGCCAGGTGCTCCCTAAGCCTAAGGGCTGGGGCGTACCAGGCCTGCGACTCCCAGCCTAAGGGCTGTGGCGCCTAGGTCTGGAACTCCCAAAGCCTAAGGGCTGGGGCTCCCCGAGCCTGGGGCTCCCTAAGCCTAAGGGCAGGGACGCCCCAGGCCTGGGGCTCCCTAAGCCAAAGAGATGGGTCCCCCCAGGGCCTGGGGCTCCATAAGCCTAAGGGCTGTGGCGCCCCAGGCCTGTGGCTCCAAAAGCCTAAGAGTTGGGGCGCCCCAAATCTGGGGCTCCCAAAGCCTAAGGGCTGGGCGCCCCAGGCCTGGGGCTCCCAAAACCTATGGGCTGGGGCGTCCCAGCCTGGGGCTCCAAAAGCCTAAGGGCTGGTGCGCCCCAGGCCTGGGGCTCCCTAAGACTAAGGGCGGGGGTGCCCCAGGCCAGGGGGTCCCTAATCCTAAGGGCTGGGGCATACCTGGCCTGGGGCTCCCAAAGCCTAAGGGCTTGTGCGCCCCAGGACTTGGACTCCCAAAGCCTAAGGGCTGGGGCGCCCCGAGCCTGGGGCTCCCTAAGCCTAAGGGCAGGGACGCCCCAGGCCTGGGGCTCCCTAAGCCAAAGAGATGGGTCCCCCCAGGGCCTGGGGCTCCATAAGCCTAAGGGCTGTGGCGCCTCAGGCCTGGGGCTCCCAAAGCCTAAGGGCTAGGGCGCCCCAGGCTTTGGCTCCCAAAACCTAAGGGCTGGGTCGCACCAGGCTTTGACTGCCAAAGCCTAACGGCTGGGGCGCCTCCGGGCTGGGGCTCCCAAAGCCTAAGGGCTGGGACGCCCCAGGCCAGGGGTTCCCTAAGCCAAAGTGCTGGGGCGCCCTAGGTCTGGGGCGCCCAAAGCCTAAGGGCTGTGGCGCCCTAGGCCTGGAGCTCCGTAAGCCTAAGGGCTGGGGTACCCCAGGCCTGGGGCTCCCAAATCCTAAGGGTGGGGGCGACCCAGGCCAGCGGCCCCCAAAACCTAAGGGCTGGGGTCCCCCAGGCCAGGAGCTCCCTAATCCTAAGGGCTTGGGCGCCCCAGGCCTGGGACTCCCAAAGCCTAAGGGCTGACGTGCCCCAGGCCTGGGGCTCCCAAAGCCTGAGGGCTGGGGCGCCCTAGGTCTGTCGCGCCCTAAGCCGAAGGGCTGGGGAATCCCAGGCTATAGGCTCACTAAGCTTAAGGGCTGGGACGCCCCAGGCCTGGGGCTCCCTAAGCTGAACGGCTGGGTGCCCCCAGGCCTGGGGCTCCCTAAGACTAATCGCTGGGGTGCGCAAGGCCTGTGGCTCCCAAAGCCTAAGAGCTGGGGCGCCCCAAGCCTGGGGCTCTCAAACCCTAAGGGCTGGGGGCCCCAGGCCTGGGGCTCCCAAAACCTATGGGCTGGGTAGTCCCAGCCTGGGGCTCCCAATGCCTAAGGGTTTGAGCGCCCCAGGCCTGGGACTCCCAAAGCCTAATGGCTGGCGTTCCACAGGCCTGGGGCTTCCAAAGCCTAAGGGCTGGGGTGCCCTAGGTCTGTCGCGCCCTAAGCCGAAGGGCTGGGTCGTCCCAGGCCATAGGCTCCCTAAGCCTAAGGGCTGGGGTGCCCCAGGCCTGGGGCTCCCAAAGCCTAAGGGGTGGGACGCCCCAGGCCTGGGGCTCCCTAAGCCGAAGGGCTGGGTGCCCCCAGGCCTGGGGCTCCCTAAGTCTAAGGGCTGGGGCGTCCCAGGCCTGGGGCTCCCAAAGCCTAAGCGCTGGGGCGCCCCAGGCCTGGGGCTCCCAAAGCCTAAGGCGGGTGCGCTCCGGCCTGGGGCTCCCAAAGCTAAGGGCTGTGGCGCCCCAGGCCAGGGGCTCCCTAATCCTAAGGGCGGGGGCGCCCCAGGCCTGGGGCTCCCTAAGCCGAAGGGCTGTAAGGCCCAGGTCTGGGGCTCCCTAAGCCAAAGGGCTGGGTGCCCCTAAACCTGGGGCTCTCAAAGCATAAGGGCTGCGGCGTCACAGGCCTGGAGCTCCCAAAGCCTTAGGGCTGGGGCGCCCCAGGCCTGGGGCACCCAAAGCCTAAGGGTTGGGGCGCCCCTAGCCGGGGGCTCCCAAAACCTAAGTGTTGGGGCGCCCCAGGCCTTGGGCTTCCTAAGACAAAGGGGTGTGGCGCCCAAGGCCAGAGGCTCCCGAAGCCTAAGGGCTGGGGCGCCCCAAGCCTGGGGCTCCCAAAGCCTAAGGGCTGGGGCGCCCCAGGCCTAGGGCTCCCAAAACCTAAGGGCTGGGGCGCCCCAGGCCAGGTGCTCCTTAAGCCTAAGGGCTGGGGAGTACCAGGCCTGCGACTCCCAGCCTAAGGGCTGTGGTGCCTAGGTCTGGAACTCCCAAAGCCTAAGGGCTGGGGCGCCCCGAGCCTGGGGCTCCCTAAGCCTAAGGGCAGGGACGCCCCAGGCCTGGGGCTCCCAAAGCCTAAGGGCTGGGACGCCCCAGGCCTGGGGCTCCCTAAGCCGAAGCGCTGTGTGCCCCCAGGCCTGGAGCTCCCTAAGTCTAAGGGATGGGGCGCCCCAGGCCTGGGGCTCCAAAAGCCTAAGCCCTGGGGCGTCCCAGGCCTGGGGCTCCCAAAGCCTAAGCTGGTGCGCCCCGGCCTGGGGCTCCCAAAGCCTAAGGGCTGGGGCACCCCAGGCCAGGAGCTCCCTAAACCTAAGGGCGGTGGCGCCCCAGGCCTGGGGCTCCCTAAGCCGAAGGGCTGTGACGCCCAGGTCTGGGGCTCCCTAAGCCGAAGTGCTGGGTGCCCCTAAGCCTTGGGGTCTCCAATCATAAGGGCTGGGGCGCCACAGGCCTGGAGCTCCCAAAGCCGAAGGGCTGGGGCGCCCCAGGCCTGGAGCACCCAAAGCCTAAGGGCTGGGGCGCCCCAGGCCGGGGGCTCCCAAAACCTAATTGTTGGGGCGCCCCAGGCCTTGTGCTTCCTAAGACAAAGGGCTGTGGCGCCCAAGGCCAGAGGCTCCCTAAGCCTATGGGCTGGGGCGCCCCAGGCCTGGGGCTCCCAAAGCCTAAGGGCTGGGGTGCCCCACGCTTGGGGCTCCCAAAGCCTAAGGGCAGAGGCGCTCAGGCCTAGGGCTCCCAAAACCTACGGGCTGGGGCGCCCCAGGCCAGGGGCTCCGTAAGCCTAAGGCCTGGGGCTCCCTAAGCCTAAGGGCTAGGGCATACCAGGCCTGGGACTACCAAAGCCTAAGGGCTGGCGCGCCCCAGGCCTGGGGCTCCAAAAGCCTAAGGGCTAGGGCACCCCAGGCTTTGGCTCCCAAAACCTAAGGGCTGGGTCGCACCAGGCTTGGGCTACGAAAGCCTAAGGGCTGGGGCGCCCCCGGCCTAGGGGCTCCCTAAGCCGAAGGGCTGGGGCGCCCTAGGTCTGGGGCGCCCAAAGCCTAAGGGCTATGGTGCCCCAGGACTGGGGCTCCGTAAGCCTAAGGGCTGGGGCGCCCCAGGCCTGGGGCTCCCAAATCCTAAGGGCGGGGACGCCCCAGGCCAGGGGGTCCCTAATCCTAAGGGCTGGGGTGTACCTGGCCTGGGGCCCCCAAAGCCTAAGGGCTTTGGCGCCCCAGGACTGGGACTCCCAAAGCCTAAGGGCTGGCGTGCCACAGGCCTGGGGCTCCCAAAACCTGAGGGATAGGGCGCCCTAGGTTTGTCGCGCCCTAAGCCGAAGGGCTGGGGCGTCCCAGCCTGGGGCTCCCAAATCTTAAGGGCTGGGGTGCCCCAGGCTTGGGCTGCCAAAGCCTAATGGCTGGGGCACCCCCGGGATGGTGCTCCCCAAGCCTAAGGGCTGGGAGGCCCCAGGCCAGGGGCTCCCTAAGCCAAAGGGCTGGGGGCCCTAGGTCTGGGGCGCCCAAAGCCTAAGGGCTGTGGCGCCCCAGGCCTAGGGCTCCGTAAGCCTATAGGCTGGGGCACCCCAGGCCTGGGGCTCCCAAATCCTAAGCTCGGAGGCGCCCCAGGCCTGGAGCTCCCAAAGCCTAAGGGCTGGGGCACCGCGGCCTGGGGCTCCAAAAGCCTAAGGGCTGGCGCGCCCCAGGCCAGTTGCTCCCAAAACCTAAGGGCGGGGGCGCCACAGGCCTGGGGCTCCCTACCCGAAGGGCTGCGACGCCCAGGCATGGGGCTCCCTAAGCCTAAGGGCTGGGGCACCATGGCCGGGGCTCCCAAAGCCTAAGGGCTGGGGCGCCCCAGGCAAGTGGCTCCCTAAACCTAAGAGCTGGGGCGCCCCAGGCCTGGGGCTCTCAAAGCCTAAGGGTTGGGGCGCCCCAGGCCTGGGGCTCCCTAAGAAAAAGGGCTGTGGCGCCCCAGGCCAGAGGCTCCCTAAGCCTAAGGGCTGGGGCACCCCAGGCCTGGGGCTCCCAAAGCCAAGGGCAGGGGCGCCCCAGGCCTAGGGCTCACAAAACCTAAGGGCTGGGGCGCCTCAGCCCTGGGGCTTCCAAAGCCTAAGTGCTAGGGCGACCCAGGTCAGGGGCTCCCTAAGCCTAAGGGATGGGGCGCCCCAGGCCAGGGGTTCCCTAATCCTAAGGGCTGGGGCGTACCTGGCCTGGGGCTCCCAAAGCCTAAGGGCTTGGCGCCCCAGGCCTGGGACTCCCAAAGCCTAAGGGCTGGCGTGCCCCAGGCCTGGGGCTCCCAAATCCTAAGGATTGGGGCGCCGCAGATCTGGGGCTTCCAAAGCCTAAGGGCTGGGCCGCCCCAGGCCTGGGGCTCCCTAAGCCGAAGGGCTGGGTGCCCCTAAACCTGGGGCTCTCCAAGCATAAGGGCTGGGGCGCCACAGGCCTGGAGCTCCCAAAGCCTAAGGGCTGGGGCGCCCCAGGCCTGGGGCACCCAAAGTCTAAGGGCTGGGGTGCCCCAGGCCGGGGGCTCCCAAAACCGAGGTGTTGGGGCGCCCCAGGCCTTGGGCTTCCTAAGACAAAGGGCTGTGGCGCCCAAGGCCAGAGGCTCCCTAAGCCTAAGGGCTGGGGCGCTCCAGGCCTGGGGCTCCCAAAGCCTAAGGGCTGGGGTGCCCCACGCCTGGGGCTCCCAAAGCCTAAGGGCAGAGGGGCCTCAGGCCTAGGGCTCCCAAAACCTAAGGACTGGGGCGCCCCAGGCCAGGTGCTCCCTAAGCCTAAGGGCTGGGGCGTACCAGGCCTGCGACTCCCAGCCTAAGGGCTGTGGCGCCTAGGTCTGGAACACCCAAAGCCTAAGGGCTGGGGCGCCCAGAGCCTGGGGCTCCCTAAGCCTAAGGGAAGGGACGCCCCAGGCCTGGAGCTCCCTAAGCCAAAGAGCTGGGTCCCCCCAGGCCCTGGGGCTCCATAAGCCTAAGGGCTGTGGCGCCCCAGGCCTGTGGCTCCAAAAGCCTAAGAGTTGGGGCGCCCCAAATCTGGGGCTCCCAAAGCCTAAGGGCTGGGCGCCCCAGGCCTGGGGCTCCCAAAACCTATGGGCTGGGGCGTCCCAGCCGGGGGCTCCAAAAGCCTAAGGGCTGGTGCGCCCCAGGCCTGGGGCTCCCTAAGACTAAGGGCGGGGGTTCCCCAGGCCAGGGGGTCCCTAATCCTAAGGGCTGGGGCATACCTGGCCTGGGGCTCCCAAAGCCTAAGGGCTTGTGCGCCCCAGGACTGGGACTCCCAAAGCCTAAGGGCTGGCGTGCCACAGGCCTGGGGCTCCCAAAACCTGAGGGCTGGGGCGCCCTAGGTCTGTCGCGCCCTAAGCCGAAGGGCTGGGGCGTCCCAGCCTGGGGCTCCCAAATTCTAAGGGCTGGGGCGCCCCAGGCCAGGGGCTCCCTAAGCCTAAGGCTGGGGCTCCCTAAGCCTAAGGGCTGGGGCATACCAGGCCTGGGGCTCCCAAAGCCTAAAGGTTGGGGCGCCCTAGGCCTGGCGCGCCCTAATCCAAAGGGCTGGGGGTTCCCTGGCCATGGGCTCCCTAAGCCTAAGGGCTGGTGCGCCCCAGGCCTGGGGCTCCCTAAGCCTAAGGGCTGTGACGCCCCTGGCCTGGGGCTCCTAAAGCCGAAGAGGGCGGCGCCCCAGGCCTGGGGCTCCCAAAGCCTAAGGGCTTGGGTGCCCCAGGCCAGGGGTTCCCTAAGCCTAAGAGCTGGGGCGCCCCAAGCGTGGGGCTCTCAAAGCCTAAGGGCTCGGGCGCCTCAGGCCTGGGGCTCCCAAAGCCTAAGGGCTAGGGCACCCCAGGCTTTGGCTCCCAAAACCTAAGGGCTGGGTCGCACCAGGCTTTGGCTGCCAAAGCCTAACGGCTGGGGCGCCCCCGGGCTGGGGCTCCCAAAGCCTAAGGGCTGGGACGCCCCAGGCCAGGGGCTCCCTAAGCCAAAGGGCTGGGGCGCCCTAGGTCTGAGGCGCCCAAAGCCTAAGGGCTGTGGCGCCCTAGGCCTGGGGCTCCGTAAGCCTAAGGGCTGGGGTACCCCAGGCCTGGGGCTCCCAAATCCTAAGGGTGGGGGCGCCCCAGGCCAGCGGCCCCCAAAACCTAAGGGCTGGGGTCCCCCAGGCCAGGAGCACCCTAATCCTAAGGGCTTGGGCGCCCCAGGCCTGGGACTCCCAAAGCCTAAGGGCTGGCGTGCCCCAGGCCTGGGGCTCCCAAAGCCTGAGGGCTGGGGCGCCCTAGGTCTGTCGCGCCCTAAGCCGAAGGGCTGGGGCATCCCAGGCTATAGGCTCAGTAAGCCTAAGGGCAGGGACGCCCCAGGCCTGGGGCTCCCTAAGCCGAACGGCTGGGTGCCCCCAGGCCTGGGGCTCCCTAAGACCAAGCGCTGGGGTGCCCAAGGTCTGTGGCTCCCAAAGACTAAGAGCTGGGGCGCCCCAAGCCTGGGGCTCCCAAACCCTAAGGGCTGGGGACCCCAGGCCTGGGGCTCCCAAAACCTATGGGCTGGGGCGTCCCAGCATGGGGCTCCTAAAGCCTAAGGGTTTGAGCGCCCCAGGCCTGGGACTCCCAAAGCCTAATGGCTGGCGTGCCACAGGCCTGGGGCTTCCAAAGCCTAAGGGCTGGGGTGCCCTAGGTCTGTCGCGCCCTAAGCCGAAGGGCTGGGGCGTCCCAGGCCGTAGGCTTCCTAAGCCTAAGGGCTGGGGTCCCCCAGGCCTGGGGCTCCCAAAGCCTAAGGGCTGGGACGCCCCAGGCCTGGGGCTCCCTAAGCCGAAGGGCTGGGTGCCCCAGGCCTGGGGCTCCCTAAGTCTAAGGGCTGGGGCGCCCCAGGCCTGGGGCTCTCAAAGCGTAAGCGCTGGGGCGCCCCGGCCTGGTGCTCCCAAAGCCTAAGGGCTGGGGCGCCCCATGCCAGGGGCTCCCTAAACCTAAAGGCGGGGGCGCCCCAGGCCTGGGGCTCCCTAAGCCGAAGGGATGTGAGGCCCAGGTCTGGGGCTCCCTAAGCCAAAAGGCTGGGTGCCCCTAAACCTGGGGCTCTCAAAGCATAAGGGCTGGGGCGCCACAGGCCTGGAGCTCCCAAAGCCTTAGGGCTGGGGCGCCCCAGGCCTGGGGCACCCAAAGCCTAAGGGCTGGGGCGCCCCTAGCCGGGCGCTCCCAAAACCTAAGTGTTGGGGCGCCCCAGGCCTTGGGCTTCCTAAGACAAAGGGCTGTGGCGCCCAAGGCCAGAGGCTCCCTAAGCCTAAGGGCTGGGGTGCCCCAGGCCTAGGGCTCCCAAAACCTAAGGGCTGGGGCGCCCCAGGCCAGGTGCTCCCTAAGCCTAAGGGCTGGGGCGTACCAGGCCTGCGACTCCCAGCCTAAGGGCTGTGGCGCCTAGGTCTGGAACTCCCAAAGCCTAAGGGCTGGGGCGCCCCGAGCCTGGGGCTCCCTAAGCCTAAGGGCAGGGACGCCCCAGGCCTGGGGCTCCCAAAGCCTAAGGGCTGGGACGCCCCAGGCCTGGGGCTCCCTAGGCCGAAGCGCTGGGTGCCCCCAGGCCTGGGGCTCCCTAAGTCTAAGGGCTCGGGCGCCCCAGGCCTGGGGCTCCCAAAGCCTAAGCCCTGGGGCGCCCCAGGCCTGGGGCTCCCAAAGCCTAAGGCTGGGACGCCCAGGCCTGGGGCTCCCAAAGCCTAAGCGCTGGGGTGCCCCAGGCCTGGGGCTCCCAAAGGCTAAGGCTGGGGCGCCCCAGGCCTGGGGCTCCCAAAGCCTAAGCGCTGGCGCGCCCCAGGCCTGGGGCTCCCAAACCCTAAGGCTGGTGCGCCCCGGCCTTGGGCTCCCAAAGCCTAAGGGCTGGGGCGCCCCAGGCCAGGGGCTCCCTAAACCTAAGGGCGGTGGCGCCCCAGGCCTTGGGCTCCCTAAGCCGAAGGGCTGTGACGCCCAGGTCTGGGGCACCCTAAGCCAAAGGGCTGGGTGCCCCTAAGCCTGGGGCTCTTTAAGCATAAGGGCTGGGGCGCCACAGGCCTTGGGCTTCCTAAGACAAAGGGCTGTGGCGCCCCAGGCCAGGGGCTCCCTAAACCTAAGGGCTGGTGTGCCCCAGGCCTAGGGCTCCCAAAACCTAAGGCCTGGGGCGCCCCAGGCCAGGTGCTCCCTAAGCCTAAGGGCTGGGGCATACCAGGCCTGCGACTCCCAGCCTAAGGGCTGTGGCGCCTAGGTCTGGAACTCCCAAAGCCTACGGCTGGGGCGCCCAGAGCCTGGGGCTCCCTAAGCCTAAGGGCAGGGACGCCCCAGGCCTGGGGCTCCCTAAGCCAAAGAGATGGGTCCCCCCAGGGCCTGGGGCTCCATAAGCCTAAGGGCTGTGGCGCCCCAGGCCTGTGGCTCCAAAAGCCTAAGAGTTGGGGCGCCCCAAATCTGGGGCTCCCAAAGCCTAAGGGCTGGGCGCCCCAGGCCTTGGGCTCCCAAAACCTATGGGCTGGGGAGTCACAGCCTGGGGCTCCCAATGCCTAAGGGTTTGAGCGCCCCAGGCCTGGGACTCCCAAAGCCTAATGGCTGGCGTGCCACAGGCCTGGGGCTTCCAAAGCCTAAGGGCTGGGGTGCCCTAGGTCTGTCGCGCCCTAAGCCGAAGGGCTGGGGCGTCCCAGGCCATAGGCTCCCTAAGCCTAAGGGCTTGGGTGCCCCAGGCCTGGGGCTCCCAAAGCCTAAGGGCTGGGACGCCCCAGGCCTGGGGCTCCCTAAGCAGAAGGGCTGGGTGCCCACAGGCCTGGGGCCCCCTAAGTCTAAGGGCTGGGGCGCCCCAGGACTGGGGCTCCCCAGGACTGGGGCTCCCAAAGCCTAAGCGCTGGGGCGCCCCAGGCCTGGGGCTCCCAAAGCCTAAGGCTGGTGCGCTCCAGCCTGGGGCTCCCAAAGCCTAAGGGCTGTGGCGCCCCAGGCCAGGGGCTCCCTAATCCTAAGGGGGGGGCGCCCCAGGCCTGGGGCTCCCTAAGCCGAAGGGCTGTGAGGCCCAGGTCTGGGGCTCCCTAAGCCAAAGGGCTGGGTGCCCCTAAACCTGGGGCTCTCAAATCATAAGGGCTGCGGCGTCACAGGCCTGGAGCTCCCAAAGCCTTAGGGCTGGGGCGCCCCAGGCCTGGGGCACCCAAAGCCTAAGGGCTGGGGCGCCCCTAGCCGGGGGCTCCCAAAACCTAAGTGTTGGGGCGCCCCAGGCCTTGGGCTTCCTAAGACAAAGGGGTGTGGCCCCCAAGGCCAGAGGCTCCCTAAGCCTAAGGGCTGGGGCGCCCCAGGCCTGGGGCTCCCAAAGCCTAAGGGCTGGGGCGCCCCAGGCCTAGGGCTCCCTAAACCTAAGGGCTGGGGCGCCCCAGGCCAGGTGCTCCCTAAGCCTAAGGCCTGGGGCGTACCAGGCCTGCGACTCCCAGCCTAAGGGCTGTGGTGCCTAGGTCTGGAACTCCCAAAGCCTAAGGGCTGGGGCGCCCCGAGCCTGGGGCTCCCTAAGCCTAAGGGCAGGGACGCCCCAGGCCTGGGGCTCCCAAAGCCTAAGGGCTGGGACGCCCCAGGCCTGGGGCTCCCTAAGCCAAAGCGCTGTGTGCCCCCAGGCCTGGGGCTCCATAAGTCTAAGGGCTGGGGCGCCCCAAGCCTGGGGCTCCCAAAGCCTAAGCCCTGGGACGTCCCAGGCCTGGGGCTCCCAAAGCCTAAGCTGGTGCGCCCCGGCCTGGGGCTCCCAAAGCCTAAGGGCTGGGGCACCCCAGGCCAGGAGCTCCCTAAACCTAAGGGCGGTGGCGCCCCAGGCCCGGGGCTCCCTAAGCCGAAGGGCTGTGACACCCAGGTCTGGGGCTCCCTAAGCCGAAGGGCTGGGTGCCCCTAAGCCTGGGGCTCTCCAAGCATAAGGGCTGGGGCGCCACAGGCCTGGAGCTCCCAAAGCCGAAGGGCTGGGGCGCCCCAGGCCTGGAGCACCCAAAGCCTAAGGGCTGGGGCGCCCCTAGCCGGGGGCTCCCAAAACCTAAGTGTTGGGGCGCCCCAGGCCTTGGGCTTCCTAAGACAAAGGGGTGTGGCGCCCAAGGCCAGAGGCTCCCTAAGCCGAAGGGATGTGAGGCCCAGGTCTGGGGCTCCCTAAGCCAAAAGGCTGGGTGCCCCTAAACCTGGGGCTCTCAAAGCATAAGGGCTGGGGCGCCACAGGCCTGGAGCTCCCAAAGCCTTAGGGCTGGGGCGCCCCAGGCCTGGGGCACCCAAAGCCTAAGGGCTGGGGCGCCCCTAGCCGGGCGCTCCCAAAACCTAAGTGTTGGGGCGCCCCAGGCCTTGGGCTTCCTAAGACAAAGGGCTGTGGCGCCCAAGGCCAGAGGCTCCCTAAGCCTAAGGGCTGGGGTGCCCCAGGCCTAGGGCTCCCAAAACCTAAGGGCTGGGGCGCCCCAGGCCAGGTGCTCCCTAAGCCTAAGGGCTGGGGCGTACCAGGCCTGCGACTCCCAGCCTAAGGGCTGTGGCGCCTAGGTCTGGAACTCCCAAAGCCTAAGGGCTGGGGCGCCCCGAGCCTGGGGCTCCCTAAGCCTAAGGGCAGGGACGCCCCAGGCCTGGGGCTCCCAAAGCCTAAGGGCTGGGACGCCCCAGGCCTGGGGCTCCCTAAGCCGAAGCGCTGGGTGCCCCCAGGCCTGGGGCTCCCTAAGTCTAAGGGCTGGGGCGCCCCAGGCCTGGGGCTCCCAAAGCCTAAGCCCTGGGGCACCCCAGGCCTGGGGCTCCCAAAGCCTAAGGCTGGGACGCCCAGGCCTGGGGCTCCCAAAGCCTAAGCGCTGGGGTGCCCCAGGCCTGGGGCTCCCAAAGGCTAAGGCTGGGGCGCCCCATTCCTGGAGCTCCCAAAGCCTAAGGCTGGTGCGCCCCGGCCTTGGGCTCCCAAAGCCGAAGGGCTGGGGCGCCCCAGGCCAGGGGCTCCCTAAACCTAAGGGCGGTGGCGCCCCAGGCCTTGGGCTCCCTAAGCCGAAGGGCTGTGACGCCCAGGTCTGGGGCACCCTAAGCCAAAGGGCTGGGTGCCCCTAAGCCTGGGGCTCTTTAAGCATAAGGGCCTGGGCGCCACAGGCCTTGGGCTTCCTAAGACAAAGGGCTGTGGCGCCCCAGGCCAGGGGCTCCCTAAACCTAAGGGCTGGTGTGCCCCAGGCCTAGGGCTCCCAAAACCTAAGGCCTGGGGCGCCCCAGGCCAGGTGCTCCCTAAGCCTAAGGGCTGGGGCATACCAGGCCTGCGACTCCCAGCCTAAGGGCTGTGGCGCCTAGGTCTGGAACTCCCAAAGCCTAACGGCTGGGGCGCCCAGAGCCTGGGGCTCCCTAAGCCTAAGGGCAGGGACGCCCCAGGCCTGGGGCTCCCTAAGCCAAAGAGATGGGTCCCCCCAGGGCCTGGGGCTCCATAAGCCTAAGGGCTGTGGCGCCCCAGGCCTGTGGCTCCAAAAGCCTAAGAGTTGGGGCGCCCCAAATCTGGGGCTCCCAAAGCCTAAGGGCTGGGCGCCCCAGGCCTGGGGCTCCCAAAACCTATGGGCTGGGGCGTCCCAGCCTGGGGCTCCAAAAGCCTAAGGGCTGGTGCGCCCCAGGCCTGGGGCTCCCTAAGACTAAGGGCGGGGGTGCCCCAGGCAAGGGGGTCCCTAATCCTAAGGGCTGGGGCATACCTGGCCTGGGGCTCCCAAAGCCTAAGGGCTTGTGCGCCCCAGGACTGGGACTCCCAAAGCCTAAGGGCTGGCGTGCCACAGGCCTGGGGCTCCCAAAACCTGAGGGCTGGGGCGCCCTAGGTCTGTCGCGCCCTAAGCCGAAGGGCTGGGTCGTCCCAGCCTGGGGCTCCCAAATTCTAAGGGCTGGGGCGCCCCAGGCCAGGGGCTCCCTAAGCCTAAGGCTGGGGCTCCCTAAGCCTAAGGGCTGGGGCATACCAGGCCTGGGGCTCCCAAAGCCTAAGGGATGGGGCGCCCTAGGCCTGGCGCGCCCTAATCCGAAGGGTTGGGGGGTCCCTTGCGATGGGCTCCCTAAGCCTAAGGGCTGGTGCGCACCAGGCCTGGGGCTCCCATAAGCCTAAGGGCTGGGACGCCCCTGGCCTGGGGCTCCTTAAGCCGAAGAGCTGGGCGCCCCAGGCCTGGGGCTCCCAAAGCCTAAGGGCTTGGGTGCCCCAGGCCAGGGGTTCCCTAAGCCTAAGAGCTGGGGCGCCCCAAGCGTGGGGCTCTCAAAGCCTAAGGGCTCGGGCGCCTCAGGCCTGGGGCTCCCAAAGCCTAAGGGCTAGGGCGCCCCAGGCTTTGGCTCCCAAAACCTAAGGGCTGGGTCGCACCAGGCTTTGGCTGCCAAAGCCTAACGGCTGGGGCGCCCCCGGGCTGGGGCTCCCAAAGCCTAAGGGCTGGGACGCCCCAGGCCAGGGGCTCCCTAAGCCAAAGGGCTGGGGCGCCCTAGGTCTGGGGCGCCCAAAGCCTAAGGGCTGTGGCGCCCTAGGCCTGGGGCTCCGTAAGCCTAAGGGCTGGGGTACCCCAGGCCTGGGGCTCCCAAATCCTAAGGGTGGGGGCGCCCCAGGCCAGCGGCCCCTAAAACCTAAGGGCTGGGGTCCCCCAGGCCAGGAGCTCCCTAATCCTAAGGGCTTGGGCGCCCCAGGCCTGGGACTCCCAAAGCCTAAGGGCTGGCGTGCCCCAGGCCTGGGGCTCCCAAAGCCTGAGGGCTGGGGCGCCCTAGGTCTGTCGCGCCCTAAGCCGAAGGGCTGGGGCATCCCAGGCTATAGGCTCACTAAGCCTAAGGGCTGGGACGCCCAGGCCTGGGGCTCCCTAAGCCGAAAGGCTGGGTGCCCACAGGCCTGGGGCTCCCTAAGTCTAAGGGCTGGGGCGCCCCAGGCCTGGAGCTCTCAAACCCTAAGGGCTGGGGGCCCCAGGCTGGGGCTCCCAAAACCTATGGGCTGGGGAGTCACAGCCTGGGGCTCCCAATGCCTAAGGGTTTGAGCGCCCCAGGCCTGGGACTCCCAAAGCCTAATGGCTGGCGTGCCACAGGCCTGGGGCTTCCAAAGCCTAAGGGCTGGGGTGCCCTAGGTCTGTCGCGCCCTAAGCCGAAGGGCTGGGGCGTCCCAGGCCATAGGCTCCCTAAGCCTAAGGGCTGGGGTGCCCCAGGCCTGGGGCTCCCAAAGCCTAAGGGCTGGGACGCCCCAGGCCTGGGGCTCCCTAAGCCGAAGGGCTGGGTGCCCACAGGCCTGGGGCTCCCTAAGTCTAAGGGCTGGGGCGCCCCAGGCCTGGGGCTCCCAAAGCCTAAGCGCTGGGGCGCCCCAGGCCTGGGGCTCCCAAAGCCTAAGGCTGGTGCGCTCCAGCCTGGGGCTCCCAAAGCCTAAGGGCTTTGGCGCCCCAGGCCAGGGGCTCCCTAATCCTAAGGGGGGGGCGCCCCAGGCCTGGGGCTCCCTAAGCCGAAGGGCTGTGAGGCCCAGGTCTGGGGCTCCCTAAGCCAAAGGGCTGGGTGCCCCTAAACCTGGGGCTCTCAAAGCATAAGGGCTGCGGCGTCACAGGCCTGGAGCTCCCAAAGCCTTAGGGCTGGGGCGCCCCAGGCCTGGGGCACCTAAAGATTAAGGGCTGGGGCGCCCCTAGCCGGGGGCTCCCAAAACCTAAGTGTTGGGGCGCCCCAGGCCTTGGGCTTCCTAAGACAAAGGGGTGTGGCCCCCAAGGCCAGAGGCTCCCTAAGCCTAAGGGCTGGGGCGCCCCAGGCCTGGGGCTCCCAAAGCCTAAGGGCTGGGGCGCCCCAGGCCTAGGGCTCCCTAAACCTAAGGGCTGGGGCGCCCCAGGCCAGGTGCTCCCTAAGCCTAAGGGCTGGGGTGTACCAGGCTTGCGACTCCCAGCCTAAGGGCTGTGGTGCCTAGGTCTGGAACTCCCAAAGCCTAAGGGCTGGGGCGCCCCGAGCCTGGGGCTCCCTAAGCCTAAGGGCAGGGACGCCCCAGGCCTGGGGCTCCCAAAGCCTAAGGGCTGGGACGCCCCAGGCCTGGGGCTCCCTAAGCCAAAGCGCTGTGTGCCCCCAGGCCTGGGGCTCCCTAAGTCTAAGGGCTGGGGCGCCCCAGGCCTGGGGCTCCCAAAGCCTAAGCCCTGGGGCGTCCCAGGCTTGGGGCTCCCAAAGCCTAAGCTGGTGCGCCCCGGCCTGGGGCTCCCAAAGCCTAAGGGCTGGGGCACCCCAGGCCAGGAGCTCCCTAAACTAAGGGCAGTGGCGCCCCAGGCCCGGGGCTCCCTAAGACGAAGGGCTGTGACGCCCAGGTCTGGGGCTCCCTAAGCCGAAGGGCTGGGTGCCCCTAAGCCTGGGGCTCTCCAAGCATAAGGGCTGGGGCTCCACAGGCCTGGAGCTCCCAAAGCCGAAGGGCTGCGGCGCCCCAGGCCTGGAGCACCCAAAGCCTAAGGGCTGGGGCGCCCCAGGCCGGGGGCTCCCAAAACCTAAGTGTTGGGGCGCCCCAGGCCTTGGGCTTCCTAAGACAAAGGGGTGTGGCGCCCAAGGCCAGAGGCTCCCTAAGCCTAAGGGCTGGGGCGCCCCAGGCCTGGGGCTCCCAAAGCCTAAGGGCGGAGGCGCTCAGGCCTAGGGCTCCCAAAACCTAAGGGCTGGGGCGCCCCAGGCCAGGTGCTCCCTAAGCCTAAGGGCTGGGGCGTACCAGGCCTGCGACTCCCAGCCTAAGGGCTGTGGCGCCTAGGTCTGGAACTCCCAAAGCCTAAGGGCTGGGGCGACCCGAGCCTGGGGCTCCCTAAGCCTAAGGGCAGGGACGCCCCAGGCCTGGGGCTCCCTAAGCCAAAGAGCTGGGTCCCCCCAGGGCCTGGGGCTCCATAAGACTAAGGGCTGTGGCGCCCCAGGCCTGTGGCTCCAAAAGCCTAAGAGTTGGGGCGCCCCAAATCTGGGGCTCCCAAAGCCTAAGGGCTGGGCGCCCCAGGCCTTGGGCTCCCAAAGCCTAAGGGCTGGGCGCCCCAGGCCTGGGGCTCCCAAAACCTATGGGCTGGGGCGTCCCAGCCTGGGGCTCCAAAATCCTAAGGGCTGGGGCGCCCAAGGCCTGGGGCTCCCTAAGACTAAGTGCTGGGCCATACCAGGTCTGGGGCTCCCTAAGCCGAAGGGCAGGTTGCCCCTAGGCCTGGGGCTCCCAAAGCATAAGGGATGGGGCGCCACAGGCCTGGAGTTCCCAAAGCCTAAGGGCTGGGGCACCCCGGCCTGGGGCTCCCTACCTGAAGGGCTGGGACGCCCAGGCATGGGGCTCCCTAAGCCTAAGGGCTGGGGCACCCCGGCCTGGGGCTCCCAAAGCCTAAGGGCTGGGGCGCCCCAGGCCAGTTGCTCCCAAAACCTAAGGGCGGGGGCGCCCCAGGCCTGGGGCTCCCTACGCGAAGGGCTGGGACGCCCAGGCATGGGGCTCCCTAATCCTAAGGGCTGGGGCACCCCGGCCTGGGGCTCCCAAAGCCTAAAGGCTGGGGCGCCCCAGGCAAGTGGCTCCCTAAACCTAAGAGCTGGGGCGCCCCAGGCCTCGGGCTCTCAAAGCCTAAGGGTTGGGGCGCCCCAGGCCTTGGGCTTCCTAAGACAAAGGGCTGTGGCGCCCAAGGCCAGAGGCTCCCTAAGCCTAAGGGCTGGGGCGCCCCAGGCCTGGGGCTCCCAAAGCCTAAGGGCTGGGGTGCCCCACGCTTGGGGCTCCCAAAACCTAAGGGCAGAGGCGCTCAGGCCTAGGGCTCCCAAAACCTAAGGGCTGGGGCGCCCCAGGCCAGGTGCTCCCTAAGCCTAAGGGCTGGGGCGTACCAGGCCTGCGACTCCCAGCCTAAGGGCTGTGGCGCCTAGGTCTGGAATTCCCAAAGCCTAAGGGCTGGGGCGCCCCAAGCCTGGGGGTCCCTAAGCCTAAGGGCAGGGACGCCCCAGGCCTGGGGCTCCCTAAGCCAAAGAGCTGGGTCCCCCCAGGGCCTGGGGCTCCATAAGCCTAAGGGCTGTGGCGCCCCAGGCCTGTGGCTCCAAAAGCCTATGAGTTGGGGCGCCCCAAATCTGGGGCTCCCAAAGCCTAAGGGCTGGGCGCCCCAGGCCTGGGGCTCCCAAAACCTATGGGCTGGGGCGTCCCAGCCTGGGGCTCCAAAATCCTAAGGGCTGGGGCGCCCAAGGCCTGGGGCTCCCTAAGACTAAGTACTGGGCCGTACCAGGTCTGGGGCTCCCTAAGCCGAAGGGCTGCTTGCCCCTAGGCCTGGGGCTCCCAAAGCATAAGGGCTGGGGCGCCACAGGCCTGGAGCTCCCAAAGCCTAAGGGCTGGGGCACCCAGGCCTGGGGCTCCCTACCTGAAGGGCTGGGACGCCCAGGCATGGGGCTCCCTAAGCCTAAGGGCTGGGGCACCCCGGACTGGGGCTCCCAAAGCCTAAGGGCTGGGGCGCCCCAGGCCCGTTGCTCCCAAAACCTATGGGCGGGGGCGCCCCAGGCCTGGGGCTCCCTACGCCAAGGGCTGGGACGCCCAGGCATGGGGCTCCCTAAGCCTAAGGGCTGGGGCACCCCGGCCTGGGGCTCCCAAAGCCTAAGGGCTGGGGCGCCCCAGGCAAGTGGCTCCCTAAACCTAAGAGCTGGGGCGCCTCAGGTCTCGGGCTCTCAAAGCCTAAGGGTTGGGGCGCCCCAGGCCTGGGGCTCCCTAAGAAAAAGGGCTGTGGCGCCCCAGGCCAGAGGCTCCCTAAGCCAAACGGTTGGGGCGACCCAGGCCTGGGGCTCCCTAAGCCTAAGGGCTGGGACACCCCAGGCCTGGGGCTCCCAAAGCCAAGGGCAGGGTCGCACCAAGCCTAGGGCTCACAAAACCTAAGGGCTGGGGCGCCTCAGCCCTGGGGTTCCCAAAGCCTAAGTGCTAGGGTGCCCCAGGTCAGGGGCTCCCTAAGCCTAAGGGATGGGGCATACCAGGCCTGTGGCTCCCAAAGCCAAAGGGCTGGGGCGCCCCAGGCCAGGGGTTCCCTAATCCTAAGGGCTGGGGCGTACCTGGCCTGGGGCTCCCAAAGCCTAAGGACTTGGCGCCCCAGGCCTGCGACTCCCAAAGCCTAAGGGCTGGCGTACCCCAGGCCTGGGGATCCCAAATCCTAAGGGTTGGGGCGCCGCAGATCTGGGGCTTCCAAAGCCTAAGGGCTGGGCCTTCCCAGGCCTAGGGCTGCCAAAGCCTAAGGGCTGGGGCACCCCAGGCTTTGGCTCCCAAAACCTAAGGGCTGGGTCGCACCAGGCTTGGACTCCCAAAGCCTAACATATGGGGAACCCCTGGCCTGGGGCTCCTAAACCTAAGGGCTGGTGCGCCCCAGGCCAGGGACTCCCTAAGCCGAAGGGCTAGGGCGCCATAGGTCTGGGGCGCCCAAAGCCTAAGGGCTGTGGTGCCCCAGGCCTGGGGCTCCGTAAGCCTAAGGGCTGGTGCGCCCCAGGCCTGGGGCTCCCAAATCCTAAGGGCGGGGGTGCCCCAGGCCAGGGGATCCCTAATCCTAAGGGCTGGGGCATACCTGGCCTGGGGCTCCCAAAGCCTAAGGGCTTGTGCGCCCCAGGACTGGGACTCCCAAAGCCTAAGGGCTGGCGTGCCACAGGCCTGGGGCTCCCAAAACCTGAGGGCTGGGGTGCCCTAGGTCTGTCGCGCCCTAAGCCGAAGGGCTGGGGCGTCCCAGCCTGGGGCTCCCAAATTCTAAGGGCTGGGGCGCCCCAGGCCAAGGGCTCCCTAAGCCTAAGGCTGGGGCTCCCTAAGCCTAAGGGCTGGGGCATACCAGGCCTGGGGCTCCCAAAGCCTAAGGGTTGGGACGCCCTAGGCCTGGCGCGCCCTAATCCGAAGGGCTGTGGGGTCCCTGGCCATGGGCTCCCTAAGCCTAAGGGCTGGTGCGCCCCAGGCCTGGGGCTCCCTAAGCCTGAGGGCTAGGACGCCCCAGGCCTGGGGCTCCTTAAGCCGAAGAGCTGGGCGCCCCAGTCCTGGGGATCCCAAAGCCTAAGGGCTTGGGTGCCCCAGGCCAGGGGGTCCCTAAGCCTAAGAGCTGGGGCGCCCCAAGCGTGGGGCTCTCAAAGCCTAAGGGCTTGGGCGCCTCAGGCCTGGGGCTCCCAAAGCCTAAGGGCTAGGGCGCCCCAGGCTTTGGCTCCCAAAACCTAAGGGTTGGGTCGCACCAGGCTTGGGCTGCCAAAGCCTAACGGCTGGGGCGCCCCCGGGCTGGGGCTCCCAAAGCCTAAGGGCTTGGACGTCCCAGGCCAGGGGCTCCCTAAGCCAAAGGGTTGGGGCGCCCTAGGTCTGGGGCACCCAAAGCCTAAGGGCTGTGGCGCCCTACGCCTGGGGCTCCGTAAGCCTAAGGGCTGGGGTACCCCAGGCCTGGGGCTCCCAAATCCTAAGGGTGGGGGCGACCCAGGCCTGCGGCCCCCAAAACCTAAGGGCTGGGGCCCCCCAGGCCAGGAGCTCCCTAATCCTAAGGGCTTGGGCGCCCCAGGCCTGGGACTCCCAAAGCCTAAGGGCTGGCGTGCCCCAGGCCTGGGGCTCCCAAAGCCTGAGGGCTGGGGCGTCCTAGGTCTGTCGCGCCCTAAGCCGAAGGGCTGGGGCATCCCAGGCTATAGGCTCACTAAGCCTAAGGGCTGGGACGCCCCAGGCCTGGGGCTCCCTAAGCCGAACGTCTGGGTGCCCCCAGGCCTGGGGATCCCTAAGACTAAGCGCTGGGGTGCCCAAGGCCTGTGGCTCCCAAAGCCTAAGAGCTGGGGCACCCCAAGCCTGGGGCTCTCAAACCCTAAGTGCTGGGGGCCCCAGGCCTGGGGCTCCCAAAACCTATGGGCTGGGGCGTCCCAGCCTGGGACTCCCAAAGCCTAAGGGTTTGAGTGCCCCAGGGCTGGGACTCCCAAAGCCTAATGGCTGGCGTGCCACAGGCCTGGGGCTTCCAAAGCCTAAGGGCTGGGGTGCCCTAGGTCTGTCGCGCCCTAAGCCGAAGGGCTGGGGCGTCCCAGGCCATAGGCTCCCTAAGCCTAAGGGCTGGGGCGTCCCAGGCCTGGGGCTCCCAAAGCCTAAGGGCTGGGACGCCCCAGGCCTGGGGCTCCCTAAGCCCTGGGGCACCCTAAGTCTAAGGGCTGGGGCGCCCCAGGCCTGGGGCTCCCAAAGCCTAAGCGCTGGGGCGGCCCAGGCCTGGGGCTCCCAAAGCCTAAGGCTGGTGCGCCCCGGCCTGGGGCTCCCAAAGCCTAAGGGCTGGGGCCCCCCAGGCCAGGGGCTCCCTAAACCTATGGGCGGGGGCGCCCCAGGCCTGGGGCTCCCTAAGCCGAAGGGCTGTGAGGCCCAGGTCTGGGGCTCCCTAAGCCGAAGGGCTGGGTGCCCCTAAGCCTGGGGCTCTCAAAGCATAAGGGCTGGGGCGCCACAGGCCTGGAGCTCCCAAAGCCTAAGGGCTGGGGCGCCCCAGGCCTGGGGCACCCAAAGCCTAAGGGCTGGGGCGCCCCTGGTCGGGGGCTCCCAAAACCAAAGTGTTGGGGTGCCCCAGTACTTGGGCTTCCTAAGACAAAGGGCTGTGGCGCCCAAGGTCAGGGGCTCCCTAAGCCTAAGGGCTGGGGCGTCCCAGGCCTGGGGCTCCCAAAGCCTAAGGGCTAGGGTGCCCCAGGCCTAGGGCTCCCAAAACCTAAGGGCTGGGGCGCCCCAGGCCAGGTGCTCCCTAAGCCTACGGGCTGGGGCGTACCAGGCCTGCGACTCCCAGCCTAAGGGCTGTGGCGCCTAGGTCTGGAACTCCCAAAGCCTAAGGGCTGGGGCGCCCCGAGCCTGGGGCTCCCTAAGCCTAAGGGCAGGGACGCCCAGGCCTGGGGCTCCCTAAGCCGAAGCGCTGGGTGCCCCCAGGCCTGGGGCTCCCTAAGTCTAAGGGCTGGGGCGCCCCATGCCTGGGGCTCCCAAAGCCTAAGCCCTGGGGCGCCCCAGGCCTGGGGCTCCCAAAGCCTAAGGCTGGTGCGCCCCGGCCTGGGGCTCCCAAAGCCTAAGGGCTGGGGCGCCCCAGGCCAGGGGCTCCCTAAACCTAAGGGCGGGGTCGCCCCTGGCCTGGGGCTCCCTAAGCCAAAGGGCTGGGGCGCCCTAGGTCTGGGGCGCCCAAAGCCTAAGGGCTGTGGCGCCCTAGGCCTTGGGCTCCGTAAGCCTAAGGGCTGGGGTACCCCAGGCCTGGGGCTCCCAAATCCTAAGGGTGGGGGCGCCACAGACCTGCGGCCCCCAAAACCTAAGGGCTGGGGCCCCCCAGGCCAGGAGCTCCCTAATCCTAAGGGCTTCGGCGTCCCAGGCCTGGGACTCCCAAAGCCTAAGGCTGGCGTGCCCAAGGCCTGGGGCTCCCAAAGCCTGAGGGCTGGGGCGCCCTAGGTCTGTCGCGCCCTAAGCCGAAGGGCTGGGGCATCCCAGGCTATAGGCTCACTAAGCCTAATGGCTGGGACGCCCCAGGCCTGGGGCTCCCTAAGCCGACCGGCTGGGTGCCCCCAGGCCTGGGGCTCCCTAAGACTAAGCGCTGGGGTGCCCAAGGCCTGTGGCTTCCAAAGCCTAAGAGCTGGGGCGCCCCAAGCCTGGGGCTCTCAAAACCTAAGGGCTGGGGGCCCCAGGCCTGGGGCTCCCAAAACCTATGGGCTGGGGCGTCCCAGCCTGGGGCTCCCAAAGCCTAAGGGTTTGAGCGCCCCAGGCCTGGGACTCCCAAAGCTTTATGGCTGGCGTGCCACAGGCCTGGGGCTTCCAAAGCCTAAGGGCTGCGACGCCCCAGGCCTGGGGCTCCCTAAGCCGAAGGGCTGGGTGCCTCCAGCCCTGGGGCTCCCTAAGTCTAAGGGCTGGGGCGCCCCAGGCCTGGAGCTCCCAAAGCCTAAGCACTGCTGCGCCCCGGCCTGGGGCTCCCAAAGCCTAAGGGCTGGGGCGCCCCAGGCCAGGGGCTCCCTAAACCTATGGGCGGGGACGCCCCAGCCCTGGGGCTCCCTAAGCCGAAGGGCTGGGTGCCCCTAAGCCTGGGGCTCTCAAAGCATAAGGGCTGGGGCGCCACAGGCCTGGAGCTCCCAAAGCCTAAGGGCTGGGGCGCCCCGGGCCTGGGGCACCCAAAGCCTAAGGCCTGGGGCGCCCCTAGCCGGGGGCTCCCAAAACCTAAGTGTTGGGGCGCCCCAGGCCTTGGGCTTCCTAAGACAAAGGGCTGTGGCGCCCAAGGCCAGAGGCTCCCTAAGCCTAAGGGCTGGGGCGCCCCAGGCCTGGGGCTCCCAAAGCCTAAGGGCTGGGGTGCCCCAGGTATAGGGCTCCCAAAACCTAAGGGCTGGGGCGCCCCAGGCCAGGTGCTCCCTAAGCCTAAGGGCTGGGGCGTACCAGGCCTGCGACTCCCAGGCTAAGGGCTGTGGCGCCTAGGTCTGGAACTCCCAAAGCCTAAGGGCTGGGGCGCCCCGAGCCTGGGGCTCCCTAAGCCTAAGGGCTGGGACGCCACAGCCCTGGGGCTCCCTAAGCCGAAGGGCTGGGACGCCCCAGTCCTGGGGCTCCCTAAGCCGAAGCGCTGGGTGCCCCCAGGCCTGGGGCTCCCTAAGTCTAAGGGCTGGGGCGCCCCAGGCCTGGGGCTCCCAAAGCCTAAGGCTGGTGCGCCCCGGCCTGGGGCTCCCAAAGCCTAAGGGCTGGGGCGCCCCAGGCCAGGGGCTCCCAAAGCCTAAGGGCGGGGGCGCCCCAGGCCTGGGGCTCCCTAAGCCGAAGGGCTGTGATGCCCAGGTCTGGGGCTCCCTAAGCCGAAGGGCTGGGTGCCCCTAAGCCTGGGGCTCTCAAAGCATAAGGGCTGGGGCGCCAATGGCCTGGAGCTCCCAAAGCCTAAGGGCTGGGGCGCCCCAGGCCTTGGGCTTCCTAAGACAAAGGGCTGTGGCGCCCAAGGCCAGAGGCTCCCTAAGCCTAAGGGCTGGGGCGCCCCAGGCCTGGGGCTCCCAAAGCCTAAGGGCAGGGGTGCCCCAGGCCTAGGGCTCCCAAAATCTAAGGGCTGGGGCGCCCCAGGCCAGGTGCTCCCTAAGCCTAAGGGCTGGGGCGTACCAGGCCTGCGACTCCCAGTCTAAGGGCTGTGGTGCCTAGGTCTGGAACTCCCAAAGCCTAAGGGCTGGGGCGCCCCGAGCCTGGGCCTCCCTAAGCAAAAGGGCAGGGACGCCCCAGGCCTGGGGCTCCCAAAGCCTAAGGGCTGGGATGCCCCAGGCCTGGGGCTCCCTAAGCCGAAGCGCTGTGTGCCCCCAGGCCTGGGGCTCCCTAAGTCTAAGGGCTGGGGTGCCCCAGGCCTGGGGCTCCCAAAACCTAAGCCCTGGGGCGTCCCAGGCCTGGGGCTCCCAAACCCTAAGCTGGTGCGCCCCGGCCTGGGGCTCCCAAAGCCTAAGGGCTGGGGCACCCCAGGCCAGGAGCTCCCTAAACCTAAGGGCGGTGGCGCCCCAGGCCTGGGGCTCCCTAAGCCGAAGGGCTGTGACGCCCAGGTCTGGGGCTCCCTAAGCCGAAGGACTGGGTGCCCCTAAGCCTGGGGCTCTCCAAAAATAAGGGCTGGGGCGCCACAGGCCTGGAGCTCCCAAAGCCGAAGGGCTGGGGCGCCCCAGGCCTTGGGCTTCCTAAGACAAAGGGCTGTGGCGCCCAAGGCCAGAGGCTCCCTAAGCCTAAGGGCTGGGGCGTCCCAGGCCTGGGGCTCCCAAAGCCTAAGGGCTGGGGTGCCCCACGCTTGGGGCTCCCAAAGCCTAAGGGCAGAGGCGCTCAGGCTTAGGGCTCCCAAAACCTAAGGGCTGGGGCGCCCCAGGCCAGGTGCTCCCTAAGCCTAAGGGCTGGGGCGTACCAGGCCTGCGACTCCCAGCCTAAGGGATGTGGCGCCTAGGTCTGGAATTCGTAAAGCCTAAGGGCTGGGGCGCCCCGAGGCTGGGGCTCCCTAAGCCTAAGGGCAGGGACGCCCCAGGCCTGGGGCTCCCTAAGCCAAAGGGCTGGGTCCCTCCAGGGCCTGGGGCTCCATAAGCCTAAGGGCTGTGGCGCCCCAGGCCTGTGGCTCCAAAAGCCTAAGAGTTGGGGCGCCCCAAATCTGGGGCTCCCAAAGCCTAAGGGCTGGGCGCCCCAGGCCTGGGGCTCCCAAAACCTATGGGCTGGGGCGTCCCAGCCTGGGGCTCCAAAATCCTAAGGGCTGGGGCGCCCAAGGCCTGGGGCTCGCTAAGACTAAGTGCTGGGCCGTACCAGGTCTGGGGCTCCCTAAGCCGAAGGGCAGGTTGCCCCTAGGCCTGGGGCTCCCAAAGCATAAGGGCTGGGGCGCCACAGGCCTGGAGCTCCCAAAGCCTAAGGGCTGGGGCACCCCGGCCTGGGGCTCCCTACCTGAAGGGCTGCGACGCCCAGGCATGGGGCTCCCTAAGCCTAACGGCTGGGGCACCCCGGACTGGGGCTCCCAAAGCCTAAGGGCTGGGGCGCCCCAGGCCAGTTGCTCCCAAAACCTAAGGGCGGGGGCGCCCCAGGCCTGGGGCTCCCTACGCGAAGGGCTGGGACGCCCAGGCATGGGGCTCCCTAAGCCTAAGGGCTGGGGCACCCCGGCCTGTGGTTCCCAAAGCCTAAGGGCTGGGGCGCCCCAGGCAAGTGGCTCCCTAAACCTAAGAGCTGGGGTACCCGAGGCTTCTGGCTCTCAAAGCCTAAGGGTTGTGGTGCCCCAAGCCTGGGGCTCCCTAAGAAAAAGGGCTGTGGCGCCCCAGGCCAGAGACTCCCTAAGCCTAACGATTGGGGAGACCCAGGCCTGGGGCTCCCTAAGCCTAAGGGCTGGGGCACCCCAGGCCTGGGGCTCCCAAAGCCAAGGGCAGAGTCGCCCCAAGCCTAGGGCTCACAAAACCTAAGGGCTGGGGCGCCTCAGCCCTGGGGCTCCCAAAGCCTAAGTGCTAGGGCGCCCCAGGTCAGGGGCTCCCTAAGCCTAAGGGATGGGGCATACCAGGCCTGTGGCTCCCAAAGCCAAAGGGCTGGGGCGCCCCAGGCCAGGGGTTCCCTAATCCTAAGGGCTGGGGCGTACCTGGCCTGGGGCTCCCAAAGCCTAAGGGCTTGGCGCCCCAGGCCTGTGACTCCCAAAGCCTAAGGGCTGGCGTGCCCCAGGCCTGGGGATCCCAAATCCTAAGGGTTGGTGCGCCTCAGATCTGGGGCTTCCAAAGCCTAAGGGCTGGGCCTTCCCAGGCCTAGGGCTGCCAAAGCCTAAGGGCTGGGGCACCCCAGGCTTTGGCTCCCAAAACCTAAGGGCTGGGTCGCACCAGGCTTGGACTCCCAAAGCCTAACATATGCGGAACCCCTGGCGTGGGGCTCCCAAAGCCTAAGGGCTGGTGCGCCCCAGGCCAGGGACTCCCTAAGCCGAAGGGCTAGGGCGCCCTAGGTCTGGGGCGCCCAAAGCCTAAGGGCTGTGGTGCCCCAGGCCTGGGGCTCCGTAAGCCTAAGGGCTGGTGCGCCCCAGGCCTGGGGCTCCCAAATCCTAAGGGCGGGGGTGCCCCAGGCCAGGGGGTCCCTAATCCTAAGGGCTGGGGCATACCTGGCCTGGGGCTCCCAAAGCCTAAGGGCTTGTGCACCCCAGGACTGGGACTCCCAAAGCCTAAGGGCTGGCGTGCCACAGGCCTGGGGCTCCCAAAACCTGAGGGCTGGGGCGCCCTAGGTCTGTCGCGCCCTAAGCCGAAGGGCTGGGTCGTCCCAGCCTGGGGCTCCCAAATTCTAAGGGCTGGGGCGCCCCAGGCCAAGGGCTCCCTAAGCCTAAGGCTGGGGCTCCCTAAGCCTAAGGGCTGGGGCATACCAGGCCTGGGGCTCCCAAAGCCTAAGGGTTGGGACGCCCTAGGCCTGGCGCGCCCTAATCCGAAGGGCTGGGGGGTCCCTGGCCATGGGCTCCCTAAGCCTAAGGCTGGTGCGCCCCAGGCCTGGGGCTCCCTACGCCTAAGGGCTGTGACGCCCCTGGCCTGGGGCTCCTTAAGCCGAAGAGCTGGGCGCCCCAGTCCTGGGGCTCCCAAAGCCTAAGGGCTTGGGTGCCCCAGGCCAGGGGTTCCCTAAGCCTAAGAGCTGGGGCGCCCCAAGCGTGGGGCTCTCAAAGCCTAAGGGCTTGGGCGCCTCAGGCCTGGGGATCCCAAAGCCTAAGGGCTAGGGCGCCCCATGCTTTGGCTCCCAAAACCTAAGGGTTGGGTCGCACCAGGCTTGGACTGCCAAAGCCTAACGGCTGGGGCACCCCCGGGCTGGGGCTCCCAAAGCCTAAGGGCTGGGACGTCCCAGGCCAGGGGCTCCCTAAGCCAAAGGGCTGGGGCGCCCTAGGTCTGGGGCACCCAAAGCCTAAGGGCTGTGGCGTCCTAGGCCTGGGGCTCCGTAAGCCTAAGGTCTGGGGTACCCCAGGCCTGGGGCTCCAAAATCCTAAGGGTGGGGGCGCCCCAGGCCTGCGGCCCCCAAAACCTAAGGACTGGGGCCCCCCAGGCCAGGAGCTCCCTAATCCTAAGGGCTTGGGCGCCCCAGGCCTGGGACTCCCAAAGCCTAAGGGCTGGCGTGCCCCAGACCTGGGGCTCCCAAAGCCTGAGGGCTGGGGCACCCTAGGTCTGTCGCGCCCTAAGACGAAGGGCTGGGGCATCCCAGGCTATAGGCTCACTAAGCCTAAGGGCTGGGACGCCCCAGGCCTGGGGCTCCCTAAGCCGAACGGCTGGGTGCCCCCAGGCCTGGGGCTCCCTAAGACTAAGCGCTGGGGTGCCCAAGGCCTGTGGCTCCCAAAGCCTAAGAGCTGGGGCGCCCCAAGCCTGGGGCTCTCAAACCCTAAGCGCTGGGGGCCCCAGGCCTGGGGCTCCCAAAACCTATGGGCTGGGGCGTCCCAGCCTGGGACTCCCAAAGCCTAAGGGTTTGAGCGCCCCAGGCCTGGGACTCCCAAAGCCTAATGGCTGGCGTGCCACAGGCCTGGGGTTTCCAAAGCCTAAGGGCTGGGGTGCCCTAGGTCTGTCGCGCCCTAAGCCGAAGGGCTGGGGCGTCCCAGGCCATAGGCTCCCTAAGCCTAAGGGCTGGGGCGTCCCAGGCCTGGGGCTCCCAAAGCCTAAGGGCTGGGACGCCCCAGGCCTGGGGCTCCCTAAGCCGAAGGGCTGGGTGCCTCCAGTCCTGGGGCTCCCTAAGTCTAAGGGATGGGGCGCCCCAGGCCAGGTGCTCCCTAAGCCTAAGGGCTGGGGCGTACCAGGCCTGCGACTCCCAGCCTAAGGGCTGTGGCGCCTAGGTCTGGAACTCCCAAAGCCTAAGGGCTGGGGCGCCCTAGGTCTGTCGCGCCCTAAGCCGAAGGGCTGGGGCATCCCAGGCTATAGGCTCACTAAGCATAAGGGCTGGGACAACCCAGGCCTGGGGCTCCCTAAGCCGAACGGCTGGGTGCCCCCAGGCCTGGGGCTCCCTAAGAATAAGCGCTGGGGTGCCCAAGGCCTGTGGCTCCCAAAGCCTAAGCGCTGGGGCGCCCCAGGCCTGGGGCTCCCAAAGCCTAAGGCTGGTGCGCCCCGGCCTGGGGCTCCCAAAGCCTAAGGGCTGGGGCGCCCCAGGCCAGGGGCTCCCTAAGCCTAAGGGATGGGGCATACCAGGCCTGTGGCTCCCAAAGCCAAAGGGCTGGGGCGCCCCAGGCCAGGGGTTCCCTAATCCTAAGGGCTGGGGCGTACCTGGCCTGGGGCTCCCAAAGCCTAAGGGCTTGGCGCCCCAGGCCTGTGACTCCCAAAGCCTAAGGGCTGGCGTGCCCCAGGCCTGGGGATCCCAAATCCTAAGGGTTGGTGCGCCGCAGATCTGGGGCTTCCAAAGCCTAAGGGCTGGGCCTTCCCAGGCCTAGGGCTGCCAAAGCCTAAGGGCTGGGGCACCCCAGGCTTTGGCTCCCAAAACCTAAGGGCTGGGTCGCACCAGGCTTGGACTCCCAAAGCCTAACATATGCGGAACCCCTGGCGTGGGGCTCCCAAAGCCTAAGGGCTGGTGCGCCCCAGGCCAGGGACTCCCTAAGCCGAAGGGCTAGGGCGCCATAGGTCTGGGGCGCCCAAAGCCTAAGGGCTGTGGTGCCCCAGGCCTGGGGCTCCGTAAGCCTAAGGGCTGGTGCGCCCCAGGCCTGGGGCTCCCAAATCCTAAGGGCGGGGGTGCCCCAGGCCAGGGGGTCCCTAATCCTAAGGGCTGGGGCATACCTGGCCTGGGGCTCCCAAAGCCTAAGGGCTTGTGCGCCCCAGGACTGGGACTCCCAAAGCCTAAGGGCTGGCGTGCCACAGGCCTGGGGCTCCCAAAACCTGAGGGCTGGGGCGCCCTAGGTCTGTCGCGCCCTAAGCCGAAGGGCTGGGGCGTCCCAGCCTGGGGCTCCCAAATTCTAAGGGCTGGGGCGCCCCAGGCCAAGGGCTCCCTAAGCCTAAGGCTGGGGCTCCCTAAGCCTAAGGGCTGGGGCATACCAGGCCTGGGGCTCCCAAAGCCTAAGGGTTGGGACGCCCTAGGCCTGGCGCGCCCTAATCCGAAGGGCTGGGGGGTCCCTGGCCATGGGCTCCCTAAGCCTAAGGCTGGTGCGCCCCAGGCCTGGGGCTCCCTACGCCTAAGGGCTGTGACGCCCCTGGCCTGGGGCTCCTTAAGCCGAAGAGCTGGGCGCCCCAGTCCTGGGGCTCCCAAAGCCTAAGGGCTTGGGTGCCCCAGGCCAGGGGTTCCCTAAGCCTAAGAGCTGGGGCGCCCCAAGCGTGGGGCTCTCAAAGCCTAAGGGCTTGGGCGCCTCAGGCCTGGGGATCCCAAAGCCTAAGGGCTAGGGCGCCCCATGCTTTGGCTCCCAAAACCTAAGGGTTGGGTCGCACCAGGCTTGGACTGCCAAAGCCTAACGGCTGGGGCACCCCCGGGCTGGGGCTCCCAAAGCCTAAGGGCTGGGACGTCCCAGGCCAGGGGCTCCCTAAGCCAAAGGGCTGGGGCGCCCTAGGTCTGGGGCACCCAAAGCCTAAGGGCTGTGGCGTCCTAGGCCTGGGGCTCCGTAAGCCTAAGGTCTGGGGTACCCCAGGCCTGGGGCTCCAAACTCCTAAGGGTGGGGGCGCCCCAGGCCTGCGGCCCCCAAAACCTAAGGACTGGGGCCCCCCAGGCCAGGAGCTCCCTAATCCTAAGGGCTTGGGCGCCCCAGGCCTGGGACTCCCAAAGCCTAAGGGCTGGCGTGCCCCAGGCCTGGGGCTCCCAAAGCCTGAGGGCTGGGGCACCCTAGGTCTGTCGCGCCCTAAGACGAAGGGCTGGGGCCTCCCAGGCTATAGGCTCACTAAGCCTAAGGGCTGGGACGCCCCAGGCCTGGGGCTCCCTAAGCCGAACGGCTGGGTGCCCCCAGGCCTGGGGCTCCCTAAGACTAAGCGCTGGGGTGCCCAAGGCCTGTGGCTCCCAAAGCCTAAGAGCTGGGGCGCCCCAAGCCTGGGGCTCTCAAACCCTAAGCGCTGGGGGCCCCAGGCCTGGGGCTCCCAAAACCTATGGGCTGGGGCGTCCCAGCCTGGGACTCCCAAAGCCTAAGGGTTTGAGCGCCCCAGGCCTGGGACTCCCAAAGCCTAATGGCTGGCGTGCCACAGGCCTGGGGTTTCCAAAGCCTAAGGGCTGGGGTGCCCTAGGTCTGTCGCGCCCTAAGCCGAAGGGCTGGGGCGTCCCAGGCCATAGGCTCCCTAAGCCTAAGGGCTGGGGCGTCCCAGGCCTGGGGCTCCCAAAGCCTAAGGGCTGGGACGCCCCAGGCCTGGGGCTCCCTAAGCCGAAGGGCTGGGTGCCTCCAGTCCTGGGGCTCCCTAAGTCTAAGGGATGGGGCGCCCCAGGCCAGGTGCTCCCTAAGCCTAAGGGCTGGGGCGTACCAGGCCTGCGACTCCCAGCCTAAGGGCTGTGGCGCCTAGGTCTGGAACTCCCAAAGCCTAAGGGCTGGGGCGCCCTAGGTCTGTCGCGCCCTAAGCCGAAGGGCTGGGGCATCCCAGGCTATAGGCTCACTAAGCATAAGGGCTGGGACAACCCAGGCCTGGGGCTCCCTAAGCCGAACGGCTGGGTGCCCCCAGGCCTGGGGCTCCCTAAGAATAAGCGCTGGGGTGCCCAAGGCCTGTGGCTCCCAAAGCCTAAGCGCTGGGGCGCCCCAGGCCTGGGGCTCCCAAAGCCTAAGGCTGGTGCGCCCCGGCCTGGGGCTCCCAAAGCCTAAGGGCTGGGGCGCCCCAGGCCAGGGGCTCCCTAAACTTATGGGCGGGGGCGCCCCAGGCCTGGGGCTGCCTAAGCCGAAGGGCTGTGAGGCCCAGGTCTGGCGCTCCCTAAGCCGAAGGGCTGGGTGCCCCTAAGCCTGGGGCTCTCAAAGCATAAGGGCTGGGGCGACACAGGCCTGGAGCTCCCAAAGCCTAAGGGCTGGGGCGCCCCAGGCCTGGGGCACCCAAAGCCTAAGGGCTGGGGCGTCCCTAGCCGGGGGCTCCCAAAACCTAAGTGTTGGGGCGCCCCAGGCCTTGGGCTTCCTAAGACAAAGGGCTGTGGCGCCCAAGGCCAGTGGCTCCCTAAGCCTAAGGGCTGGGGCGCCCCAGGCCTGGGGCTCCCAAAGCCTAAGGGCTGGGGTGCCCCAGGCCTAGGGCTCCCAAAACCTAAGGGCTGGGGCGCCCCAGGCCTGGTGCTCCCTAAGCCTAAAGGCAGGGACGCCCTAGCCCTGGGGTTCCCAAAGCCTAAGGGCTGGGACGCCCCAGGCCTGGGGCTCCCTAAGCCGAAGCGCTGGGTACCCCCAGGCCTGGGGCTCCCTAAGTCTAAGGGCTGGGGCGCCCCAGGCCTGGGGCTGCCAAAGCCTAAGCCCTGGGGCACCCCAGGCCTGGGACTCCCAAAGCCTAAGGCTGGTGCGCCCCGGCCTGGTGCTCCCAAAGCCTAAGGGCTGGGGCGCCCCAAGCCAGAGGCTCCCTAAAACTATGGGCGGGGGCGCCCCAGGCCTGGGTCTCCCTAAGCCGAAGGGCTGTGAGGCCCAGGTCTGGGGCTCCCTAAGCCGAAGGGCTGGGTGCCCCTAAGCCTGGGGCTCTCAAAGCATAATGGCTGGGGCGCCACAGGCCTGGAGCTCCCAAAGCCTAAGGGCTGGCGCGCCCCAGGCCTGGGGCACCCAAAGCCTAAGTGTTGGGGCGCCCCAGGCCTTGGGTCCTAAGACAAAGGGCTGTGGCGCCCAAGGCCAGAGGCTCCCTAAGCCTAAGGGCTGGGGCGCCCCAGGCCAGGTGCTCCCTAAGCCTAAGGGCTGGGGCGTACCAGGCCTGCGACACCCAGCCTAAGGGCTGTGGTGCCTAGGTCTGGAACTCCCAAGGCCTAAGGGCTGGGGCGCCCCGAGCCTGGGGCTCCCTAAGCCTAAGGGCAGGGACGCCCCAGCCCTGGGGCTCCCTAAGCCTAAGGGTTGGGTGCCCCTAAGCCTGGGGCTTTCAAAGCATAATGGCTGGGGCGCCATAGGCCATGAGCTCCCAAAGCCTAAGAGCTGGGGCACCCCAGGCCTGGGGCACCCAAAGCCTAAGGGCTGGGGCGCCCCTAGCCGGGGGCTCCCAAAACCTAAGTGTTGGGGCGCCCCAGGCCTTGGGCTTCCTAAGACAAAGGGCTGTGGCGCCAAGGCCAGAGGCTCCCTAAGCCTAAGGGCTGGGGCGCCCCAGGCCTGTGGCTCCCAAAGCCTAAGGGCTGGGGTGCCCCAGGCCTAGGGCTCCCAAAACCTAAGGGCTGGGGCGCCCCAGGCCAGGTGCTCCCTAAGCCTAAGGGCTGGCGCATACCAGGCCTGCGACTCCCAGCCTAAGGGCTGTGGCGCCTAGGTCTGGAACTCCCAAAGCCTAAGGGCTGGGGCGCCCTGAGCCTGGGGCTCCCTAAGCCTAAGGGCAGGGACGCCCCAGCCCTGGGGCTCCCAAAGCCTAAGGGCTGGGACGCCTCAGGCCTGGGGCTCCCTAAGCTGAAGCGCTGGGTGCCCCCAGGCCTGGGGCTCCCTAAGTCTAAGGGCTGGGGCGCCCCAGGCCTGGGGCTCCCAAAGCCTAAGGCTGGTGCGCCCCGACCTGGGGCTCCCAAAGCCTAAGGGCTGGGGCGCCCCAGGCCAGGGGCTCCCTAAACCTAAGGGCTGGGGCGCCCCAGGCCTGGGGCTCCCTAAGCCGAAGGGCTGTGATGCCCAGGTCTGGGGCTCCCTAAGCCGAAGGGCTGGGTGCCCCTAAGCCTGGGGCTCTCAAAGCATAAGGGCAGGGGCGCCACAGGCCTGGAGCTCCCAAAGCCTAAGGGCTCGGGCGCCCCAGGCCGGGGGCTCCCTAAGCCTAAGGGCTGGGGCGTACCAGGCCTGCGACTCCCAGCCTAAGGGCTGTGGTGCCTAGGTCTGGAACTCCCAAAGCCTAAGGGCTGGGGCGCCCCGAGCCTGGGGCTCCCTAAGCCTAAGGGCAGGGACGCCCCAGCCCTGGGGCTACCAAAGCCTAAGGGCTCGGACGCCCAGGGCCTGGGGCTCCCTACGCCGAAGCGCTGGGTGCCCCCAGGCCTGGGGCTCCCTAAGTCTAAGGGCTGGGGCGCCCCAGGCCTGGGGCTCCCAAAGCCTAAGCCCTGGGGCGTCCCAGGCCTGGGGCTCCCAAAGCCTAAGGCTGGTGCGCCCCGGCCTGGGGCTCCCAAAGCCTAAGGGCTGGGGCGCCCCAGGCCAGGGGCTCCCTAAACCTAAGGGCGGGGCGCCCCAGGCCTGGGGCTCCCTAAGCCAAAGGGCTGGGGCGCCCTAGGTCTGGGGCGCCCAAAGCCTAAGGGCTGTGGCGCCCTAGGCCTGGGGCTCCGTAAGCCTAAGGGCTGGGGTACCCCAGGCCTGGGGCTCCCAAATCCTAAGGGTGGGGGCGCCCCAGGCCTGCGGCCCCCAAAACCTAAAGCTGGGGCCCGCCAGGCCAGGAGCTCCCTAATCCTAAGGGCTTGGGCGCCCCAGGCCTGGGATTCCCAAAGCCTAAGGGCTGGCGTGCCCCAGGCCTGGGGCTCCCAAAGCCTGAGGGCTGGGCGCCCTAGGTCTGTCGCGCCCTAAGCCGAAGGGCTGGGGCATCCCAGGCTATAGGCTCACTAAGCCGAAGGGCTGGGACGCCCCAGGCCTGGGGCTCCCTAAGCAGAAGCGGTGGGTGCCCCCAGGCCTGGGGCTCCCTAAGTCTAAGGGCTGGGGCGCCCCAGGCCTGGGGCTCCCAAAGCCTAAGCCCTGGGGCACCCCAGGCCTGGGACTCCCAAAGCCTAAGGCTGGTGCGCCCCGGCCTGGGGCTCCCAAAGCCTCAGGGCTGGGGCGCCCCAGGCCAGGGGTTCGCTAAGCCGAAGGGCTGTGACGCCCAGGTCTGGGGCTCCCTAAGCCGAAAGGCTGGGTGCCCCTAAGCCTGGGGCTCTCAAAGCATAAGGGCTGGGGCGCCACTGGCCTGGAGATCCCAAAGCCTAAGGGCTGGGGTGCCCCAGGCCTGGGGCACCCAAAGCCTAAGGGCTGGGGCGCCCCTAGCCGGGGGCTCCCAAAACCTAAGTGTTGGGGCGCCCCAGGCTTTGGGCTTCCTAAGACAAAGGGCTGTGGCGCCCAAGGCCAGAGGCTCCCTAAGCCTAAGGGCTGGGGCACCCCAGGCCTGGGGCTCCCAAAGCCTAAGGGCTGGGGCGCCCCGAGCCTGGGGCTCCCTAAGCCTAAGGGCAGGGACGCCCCAGCCCTGGGGCTCCCAAAGCCTAAGGGCTGGGACGCCCCAGACCTGGGGCTCCCTAAGCCGAAGCGCTGGGTGCCCCCAGGCCTGGGGCTCCCAAAGCCTAAGGCTGGTGCGCCCCGGCCTGGGGTTCCCAAAGCCTAAGGGCTGGGGCGCCCCAGGCCAGGGGCTCGCTAAGCCAAAGGGCTGTGACGCCCAGGTCTGGGGCTCCCTAAGCCGAAGGGCTGGGTGCCCCTAAGCCTGGGGCTCTCAAAGCATAAGGGCTGGAGCGCCACAGGCCTGGAGCTCCCAAAGCCTAAGGGCTGGGGCGCCCCTAGCCGGGGGCTCCCAAAACCTAAGTGTTGGGTCGCACCAGGCTTTGGGCTTCCTAAGACAAAGGGCTGTGGCGCCCAAGGCCAGAGGCTCCCTAAGCCTAAGGGCTGGGGCGCCCCAGGCCTGGGGCTCCCAAAGCCTAAGGGCTGGGGTGCCCCAGGCCTAGGGCTCCCAAAACCTAAGGGCTGGGGCGCCCCAGGCCAGGTGCTCCCTAAGCCTAAGGGCTGGGGCGTACCAGGCCTGCGACTCCCAGCCTAAGGGCTGTGGCGCCTAGGTCTGGAACTCCCAAAGCCTAAGGGCTGGGGCGCCCCGAGCCTGGGGCTCCCTAAGCCTAAGGGCAGGGACGCCCCAGCCCTGGGGCTCCCAAAGCCTAAGGGCTGGGACGCCCCAGGCCTGGGGCTCCCTAAGCCGAAGCGCTGGGTGCCCCCAGGCCTGGGGCTCCCTAAGTCTAAGGGCTGGGGCGCCCCAGGCCTGGGGCTCCCAAAGCCTAAGGCTGGTGCGCCCCGGCCTGGGGCTCCCAAAGCCTAAGGGCTGGGGCGCCCCAGGCCAGGGGCTCCCTAAACCTAAGGGCGGGGGCGCCCCAGGCCTGGGACTCCCTAAGCCAAAGGGCTGTGAGGCCCAGGTCTGGGGCTCCCTAAGCCGAAGGGCTGGGTGCCCCTAAGCCTGGGGCTCTCAAAGCATAAGGGCTGGGGCGCCACAGGCCTGGAGCTCCCAATGCCTAAGGGCTGGGGCGCCCCAGGCCTGGGGCACCCAAAGCCTTAGGGCTGGGGCGCCCCAGGCCGGGGGCTCCCAAAACCTAAGTATCGGGGCGCCCCAGGCCTTGGGCTTCCTAAAACAAAGGGCTGTGGCACCCAAGGCAAGAGGCTCCCTAAGCCTAAGGGCTGGGGCGCCCCAGGCCTGGGGCTCCCAAAGCCTAAGGGCTGGGGTGCTCCAGGCCTAGGGCTCCCAAAACCTAAGGGCTGGGGCGCCCCAGGCCAGGTGCTCCCTAAGCCTAAGGGCTGGGGCGTACCAGGCCTGCGACTCCCAGCCTAAGGGCTGTGGCGCCTAGGTCTGGAACTCCCAAAGCCTAAGGGCTGGGTGCCCCGAGCCTGGGGCTCCCAAAGCCTAAGGGCTGGGGCGCCCCAGGCCAGCTGCTCCCTAAGCCTAAGGGCTGGGGCGTACCAGGCCTGCGACTCCCAGCCTAAGGGCTGTGGCGCCTAGGTCTGGAACTCCCAAAGCCTAAAGGCAGGGACGCCCCAAGCCTGGGGCTCCCTAAGCCAAAGAGCTGGGTCCCCCCAGGGCCTGGGCTCCATAAGCCTAAGGGCTGTGGCGCCCCAGGCCTGTGGCTCCAAAAGCCTAAGAGTTGGGGCGCCCCAAATCTGGGGCTCCCAAAGCCTAAGTGCTGGGCGCCCCAGGCCTGGGGCTCCCAAAACCTATGGGCTGGGGCGTCCCAGCCTGGGGCTTCAAAAGCCTAAGGGCTGGGGCGCCCAAGGCCTGGGGCTCCCTAAGACTAAGTGCTGGGCCGTACCAGGTTGGGGCTCCCTAAGCCTATGGGCTGGGTGTCCCCAGGCCTAGGGCTCCCTAAGCCTAAGGAATGGGGCGCCCCAGGCCTGGGGCTTCCCAAAGCATAAGCGCTGGGGCGCCCCAGGCCTGGGGCTCCCAAAGCCTAAGGGCTGGGGCGCCCCGGCCTGGGGCTCCCAAAGACAAAGCGCTGTGGCGCCCCAGGCCAGAGGCTCACTACACCTAAGGGCGGGGGCGCCCCAGGCCTGGGGCTCCCTAAGCCGAAGGGCTGTGACTCCCAGGTCTGGGGCTCCCTAAGCCGAAGGGCAGGGTGCCCCTAGGCCTGGTGCTCCCAAAGCATAAGGGCTGGGGCTCGACAGGCCTGGAGCTCCCAAAGCCTAAGAGCTGGGGCACCCCGGCCTTGGGCTCCCTAGCTGAAGGGCTGGGACGCCCAGGCATGGGGCTCCCTAAGCCTAAGGGCTGGGGCACCCCGGCCTGGGGCTCCCAAAGCCTAAGGGCTGGGGCGCCCCAGGCAAGTGGCTCCCTAAACCTAAGAGCTGGGGCGCCCCAGGCCTGGGGCTCCCAAATTATAAGCGCTGGGGCGCCCCAGGCCTGGGGCTCCCAAAGCCTAAGGGCTGGGGCACCCCGGCCTGGGGCTCCCAAAGCCTAAGGGCTGGGGCGCCCCACGCCTGTTGCTCCCAAAACCTAAGGGCGGGGGTGCCCCAGGCCTGGGGCTTCTTACCTGAAGGGCTGGGACGCCCAGGCATGGGGCTCCCTAAGCCTAAGGGCTGGGGCACCCCGGCCTGGGGCTCCCAAAGCCTAAGGGCTGGGGCGCCCCAGGCAAGTGGCTCCCTAAACCTAAGAGCTGGGGCGCCCCAGGCCTGTGGCTCTCAAAGCCTAAGGTTTGGGGCGCCCCAGGCCTGGGGCTCCCTAAGCCTAAGGGCTGGGGCAACCCAGGCCTGGGGCTCCCAAAGCCAAGGACAGGGCCGCCCCAGGCCTGGGGCTCCCAAAGCCTAAGGGCTGGGGCACCCCAGGCCTAGGGTTCCCAAAACCTAAGGGCTGGGGCGCCCCAGGCCAGGTGCTCCCTAAGCCTAAGGGCTGGGGCGTACCAGGCCTGCGACTCCCAGCCTAAGGGCTGTGGCGCCTAGGTCTGGAACTCCCAAAGCCTAAGGGCAGGGACGCCCCAGGCCTGGGGCTCCCTAAGCCAAAGAGCTGGGTACCCCCAGGGCCTGGGGCTCGATAAGCCTAAGGGCTGTGGCGCCCAGGCCTGTGGCTCCAAAAACCTAAGAGGTGGGGCGCCCCAAATCTGGGGCTCCAAAAGCCTAAGGGCAAAACCTATGGGCTGGGGCGTCCCAGCCTGGGGCTCCAAAAGCCTAAGGGCTGGGGCGCCCAAGGCCTGGGGCTCCCTAAGACTAAGTGCTGGGGCCGTACCAGATTGGGGCTCCCTAAGCCTAAGGGCTGGGTGTCCCCAGGCCTAGGGCTCCCTAAGCCTAAGGAATGGGGCGCCCCAGGCCTGGGGCTTCCCAAAGCATAAGCGCTGGGGCGCCCCAGGCCTGGGGCTCCCAAAGCCTAAGGGCAGGTGCGCCCCGGCCTGGGGCTCCCAAAGACAAAGGGCTGTGGCGCCCCAGGCCAGAGGCTCCCTAAACCTAAGGGCGGGGGCGCCCCAGGCCTGGGGCTCCCTAAGCCGAAGGGCTGTGACTCCCAGGTCTGGGCTCCCTAAGCCGAAGGGCAGGGTGCCCCTAGGCCTGGGGCTCCCAAAGCATAAGGGCTGGGGCGCCACAGGCCTGGAGCTCCCAAAGCCTAAGGGCTGGGGCACCCCGGCCTGGGGCTCCCTAGCTGAAGGGCTGGGACGCCCAGGCATGGGGTTCCCTAAGCCTAAGGGCTGGGGCACCCTGGCCTGGGGCTCCCAAAGCCTAAGGGCTGGGGCGCCCCAGGCAAGTGGCTCCCTAAAACTAAGAGCTGGTGCGCCCCAGGCCTGGGGCTCCCAAAGCATAAGCGCTGGGGCGCCCCAGGCCTGGGGCTCCCAAAGCCTAAGGGCTGGGGCACCCCGGCCTGGGGCTCCCAAAGCCTAAGGGCTGGGGCGCCCCACGCCAGTTGCTCCCAAAACCTAATGGCGGGGGCGCCCCAGGCCTGGGGCTCCTTACCTGAAGGGCTGGGACGCCCAGGCATGGGGCTCCGTAAGCCTAAGGGCTGGGGCACCCCGGCCTGGGGCTCCCAAAGCCTAAGGGCTGGGGCGCCCCAGGCAAGTGGCTCCCTAAACCTAAGAGATGGGGCGCCCCAGGCCTGGGGCTCTCAAAGCCTAAGGGTTGGGGCGCCCCAGGCCTGGGGCTCCCTAAGAAAAAGGGCTGTGGCGCCCCAGGCCAGAGGCTCCCTAAGCCTAACGGTTGGGGCGACCCAGGCCTGGGGCTCCCTAAGCCTAAGGGCTGGGGCACCCCAGGCCTGGGGCTCCAAAGCCAAGGACAGGGGCGCCCCAGGCCTAGGGCTCACAAAACCTAAGGGCTGGGGCGCCTCAGCCCTGGGGCTCCCAAAATCTAAGTGCTAGGGCGCCCCAGGTCAGGAGCTCCCTAAACCTAAGGGATGGGGCGTATCAGGCCTGTGGCTCCCAAAGCCTTAGGGCTTGGCGCCCCAGGCCTGGGACTCCCAAAGCCTAAGGGCTGGCGTGCCCCAGGCCTGGGTTTCCCAGAGCCTGAGGGCTGGGGCCCTCTAGGTCTGTTGCACCCTAAGCCGAGGGCTGGGGCGTCCCAGGCTATAGGCTCCCTAAGCCTAAGAGCTGGGGCGCCCCAGGCCTGGGGCTCCCTAAGCCTAACGGCTGGGACGCCCCAGGCCTGGGGCTCCCTAAGCCGAAGGGCTGGGCGCCCCCAGGCCTGGGGTTCCCTAAGCCTAAGCTCTGGGGAGCCCCAGGCCTGTGGCTCCCAAAGCCTATGAGCTGGGGCGCCCTAAGCCTTGGACTCTCAAACCCTAAGGGCTGGGCGCCCCGGCCTGGGGCTCCCAAAGACAAAGGGCTGTGGCGCCTCAGGCCAGAGGCTCCCTAAACCTAAGGGCGGGGGCGCCCCAGGCCTGGGGCTCTCTACGCCAAAGGGCTGTGACGCCCAAGTCTGGGGCTCCCTAAGCCGAAGGGCAGGGTGCCCCTAGGCCTGGGGCTCCCAAAGCATAAGGGCTGGGCGCCACAGGCCTGGAGCTCCCAAAGCCTAAGGGCTGGGGCACCCCGGCCTGGGGCTCCCTACCTGAAGGGCTGGGACGCCCAGGCATGGGGCTCCCTAAGCCTAAGGGCTGGGGCACCCCGGCCTGGGGCTCCCAAAGCCTAAGGGCTGGGGAGCCCCAGGCAAGTGGCTCCCTGAACCTAAGAGCTGGGGCGCGCCAGGCCTGGGGCTCCCAAAGCATAAGCGCTGGGGCGCCCCGGCCTGGGGCTCCCAAAGCCTAAGGGCTGGGGCGCCCCACGCCAGTTGCTCCCAAAACCTAAGTGCGGGGGAGCCCCAGGCCTGGGGCTCCTTACCCGAAGGGCTGGGACGCCAAGGCATGGGGCTCCCTAAGCCTAAGGGCTGGGGCACCCCGGCCTGGGGCTCCCAAAGCCTAAGGGCTGGGGCGCCCCAGGCAAGTGGCTCCCTAAACCTAAGAGCTGGGGCGCCCCAGGCCTGGGGCTCTCAAAGCCTAAGGGTTGGGGCGCCCCAGGCCTGGGGCTCCCTAAGAAAAAGGGCTGTGGCGCCCCAGGCCAGAGGCTCCCTAAGCCTAACGGTTGGGGCGACCCAGGCCTGGGGCTCCCTAAGCCTAAGGGCTGGGGCACCCCAGGCCTGGGGCTCCCAAAGCCAAGGGCAGGGGCGCCCCAGGCCTAGGGCTCACAAAACCTAAGGGCTGGGACGCCTCAGCCCTGGGGCTCCCAAAGCCTAAGTGCTAGGGCGCCCCAGGTCAGGGGCCCCCTAAGCCTAAGGGATGGGGCGCACCAGGCCTGTGGCCCCCAAAGCCTTAGGGCTTGGCGCCCCAGGCCTGGGACTCCCAAAGCCTAAGGGCTGGCGTGCCCCAGGCCTGGGGCTGCCAAAGCCTGAGGGCTGGGGCGCTCTAGGTCTGTTGCACCCTAAGCCGAAGGGCTGGGGCGTCCCAGGCTATAGGCTCCCTAATCCTAAGAGCTGGGGCGCCCCAAGCCTGGGGCTCCCTAAGCCTAAGGGCTGGGACGCCCCAGGCCTGGGGCTCCCTAAGCCGAAGGGCTGGGCGCCCCCAGGCCTGGGGTTCCCTAAGCCTAACGGTTGGGGCGCCCCAGGCCAGGGGCTCCCTAAGCCGAAGGGCTGGTGCGCCCTAGGTCTGGGGCGCCCAAAGCCTGAGGGCTGTGGTGACCCAGGCCTGGGGCTCCGTAAGCCTAAGGGCTGGGGCGCCCCAGGCCTGGGGCTCCCAAATCCTAAGGGCGGGGGCACCCCAGGCCAGGGGGTCCCTAATCTTAAGGGCTGGGGCGTACCTGGCCTGGGGCTCCAAAAGCCTAAGGGCTTGGGCACCCCAGGCCAGGGGGTCCCTAATCCTAAGGGCTGGGGCGTACCTGGCCTGGGGCTCCCAAAGCCTAAGGGCTGGGGCTTCCCAGGCCATAGGCTCCCTAAGCCTAAGGGCTGGGGCGCCCCAGGCCTGGGGCTCCCTAAGCCTAAGGGCTGGGATGCCCCAGGCCTGGGGCTCCCTAAGCCGAAGGGCTGCGTGCCCCCAGGCCTGGGGCACCCTAAGCCTAAGGGCTGGGGCACCCCGGCCTTGGGCTCCCAAAGCCTAAGGGCTGGGGCGCCCCAGGCCAGTTGCTCCCAAAACCTTAGGGCGGGGGCGCCCCAGGCCTGGGGCTCCCTACCCGAAGGGCTGGGACGCCCAGGCATGGGGCTCCCTAAGCGTAAGGGCTGGGGCACCCCGGCCTGGGGCTCCCAAAGCCTAAGGGCTGGGGCGCCCCAGGCAAGTGGCTCCCTAAACCAAAGAGCTGGGTCGCCCCAGGCCTGGGGCTCTCAAAGGCTAAGGGTTGGGGCGCCCCAGGCCTGGGGCTCCCTAAGAAAAAGGGCTGTGGCGCCCCAGGCCAGAGGCTCCCTAAGCCTAACAGTTGGGGCGACCCAGGCCTGGGGCTCCCTAAGCCTAAGGGCAGGGGCGCCCCAGGCCTAGGGCTCACAAAACCTAAGGGCTGGGGCGCCTCACTCCTGGGGCTCCCAAAGCCTAAGTGCTAGGGCGCCCCATGTCAGGGGCTCCCTAAACTAAGGGTTGGGGCATACCAGGCCTGTGGCTCCCAAAGCCAAAGGGCTGGGGCGCCCCAGGCCAGGGGTTCCCTAATCGTAAGTGCTGGGGCGTACCTGGCCTGGGGCTCCCAAAGACTAAGGGCTTGGCGCCCCAGGCCTGGGACTCCCAAAGCCTAAGGGCTGGCGTGCCCCAGGCCTGGGGCTCCCAAAGCCTGAGGGCTGGGGCGCTCTAGGTCTGTTGCACCCTAAGCCGAAGGCCTGGGGCGTCCCAGGCTATAGGTTACCTAAGCTTAAGAGCTGGGGCACCCCAGGCCTGGGGCTCCCTAAGCCGAAGGGCTGGGCGCCCCCAGGCCTGGGGTTCCCTAAGCCTAAGCTCTGGGGAGCCCCAGGCCTGTGGCTCCCAAAGCCTAAGAGCTGGGGCGCCCCAAGCCTTGGGCTCTCAAACCCTAAGGGCTGGGCGCCCCAGGCCTGGGGCTCCCAAAACCTATGGGCTGGGGCGTCCCAGCCTGGGGCTCCCAAATCCTAAGGGTTGGGGCGCCCCATGCCTGGGGCTTCCAAAGCCTAAGAGCTGGGTCGCACCAGGCTTTAGCTCCCAAAGCCTAACGGCTGGGGCACCCCCGGCCTGGGGCTCCCAAAGCCTAAGCGCTGGGGCGCCCCAGGCCAGGGGCTCCCTAAGCCGAAGGGCTGGTGCGCCCTAGGTCTGGGGCGCCCAAAGTCTGAGGGCTGTGGTGCCCCAGGCCTGGGGCTCCGTAAGCCTAAGGGCTGGGGCGCCCCAGGCCTGAGGCTCCCAAATCCTAAGGGCGTAGGCGCCCCAGGCCAGGGGGTCCCTAATCCTAAGGGCAGGGGCGTACCTGGCCTGGGGCTCCCAAAGCCTAAGGGCTGGGGCGTCCCAGGCCATAGGCTCCCTAAGCCTAAGGGCTGGGGCGCCCCAGGCCTGGAGCTCCCTAAGCCTAAGGGCTGGGACGCCCCAGGCCTGGGGCTCCCTAAGCCGAAGGGCTCGTTGCCCCCAGCCTGGGGCACCCTAAGCCTAAGGGCTGGGGCTCCCCAGGCCTGGGGCTCCCAAAACCTAAGCGCTGGGGCGCCCCAGGCCTGGGGCTCCCAAAGCCTAAAGGCTGGGGCGCCCCGGCCAGGGGCTCCCAAAGCCTAAGGGCGGGGCGCCCCAGGACTGGGGCTCCCTAAGCCGAAGGGCTTTGACGCCCAGGTCTGGGGCTCCCTAAGCCGAAGGGCTGGGTGCTCCTAGGCCTGGGTCTCCCAAAGCATCAGGGCTGGGGTGCAACAGGCCTGGAGCTCCCAAAGCCTAAGGGCTGGGGCGACCCAGGACTGGCGACCAAAGCCTAAGGGCTGGGGCGCCCCAGGCCGGGGATCCCAAAGACTAAGGGTTGGGGCGCCCCAGGCCTTGGGCTTCCTAAGACAAAGGGCTGTGGCGCCCCAGGCCAGAGGCTCCCTAAGCCTAAGGGAAGAGGCGCCCTAGGCCTAGGGCTCCCAAAACCTAAAGGCTGGGTCGCCCCAGGCCTGGGGCTCCGAAGCCTAAGGGCTGGGGCGTACCAGACCTGGGTCTCCTAAAGCCTAAGGTCTGGGGCGCCTAGGTCTGGGACTACCAAAGCCTAAGGGCAGTGGCGCCTCGAGCATGGGGCTCTCTAAGCCTAAGGGCAGGGACGCCCCAGGCCTGGGGCTCCCTAAGCCGAAGAGCTGGGTCTTCCCAGGCCTGGGGCTCCATAAGACTAAGGGCTGGGGCGCCCCAGGCCAGAGGCTCCCTTAGCCTAACTGCTGGGGCGACCCAGGCCTGGGGCTCCCAAAGCCTAAGGGCTGGGCGCCCCAGGCCTGGGGCTCCCTAAGCTTATTGGATGGGGCGACCCCAGGCCTGGGGCTCCCAAAGCATAAGCGCTGGGGCGCCCCAGGCCTGGGTCTCCCAAAGCCTAAGGGCTGGGGCGCCTCGGCCTGGGGCTCCCAAAGCCTAAGGTCTGGGGCGCCCCAGGCCAGGGGCTCCCTAAACCTAAGGGCGTGGGCGCCCCAGGCCTGGGGCTCCCTAAGCCGAAGGGCTGGGTGCCCCCAGGCCTGGGGCTCCCAAAGCCTAAGGGCTGGGGCGCCACAGGCCTGGAGCTCCCAAAGCCTAAGGGCAGGTGCGCCCCAGGCCTGGAGCTCCCAAAGCCTAAGGGCTGGGGCGCCCCAGGCCTGGGGCACCCAAAGCCTAAGGGCTGGGCGCCCCAGCCTGGGGCTCCAAAAACCTAAGGGTTGGGGCGCCCCAGGCCTGGGGCTCCCTAAGAAAAAGGGCTGTGGTTCCCCAGGCCAGAGGCTCCCTTATCCTAACTGCTGGGGCGACCCAGGCCTGGGGCTCCCTAAGCCCAAGGGCTGGGGCACCCCAGGCCTGGGGCTCCCTAAGCCAAGGGCAGAGGCGCCCCAGGCCTGGGGCTCCCAAAGCCTAAGTGCTGGGGCGCCCCAGGTCAGGGTCTCCCTAAGCCAAAGGGCTGGGGCGTACCAGGCCTGTGGCTTCCAAAGCCTAAGGGCTGGGGTGCCCCAGGCCTGGGGCTCACAAAGCCTAAGGGCAGTTGCCCCCCAGGTCTGGGGCTCCCAAAGCCTAAGGGCTGGGGCGCCCCAAGCCAGGGGCTCCCTAAGCCTAAGTGCTGGGGCGCCCCAGGTCAGGGGCTCCCTAAGCCAAAGGGCTGGGGCGTACCAGGCCTGTGGCTTCCAAAGCCTAAGGGCTGAGGCGCACAGGAATGGGACTCCCAAAGCCTAAGAGCTGGGGTGCCCCAGACCTGGGACTCCCTAAGCCTAAGGGCTGGGGCACCCCAGGCTTGGGGCTTCCAAAGCATAAGGGCTGGTGCGCCCCAGTCCTGGGGTTCCCAAAACCTAAGGGCGGGGGCGCCCCAGGCCTGGGGCTCCCGTAGCCGAAGACCTGGGTCCCACCAGGTCTGGGGCTCCCTAAGCCTAAGGTCTGGGGCGCCCCAGGCTTGGGGCTTCCAAAGCATAAGGGCTGGTGCGCCCCAGTCCTGGGGTTCCCAAAACCTAAGGGCGGGGGCGCCCCAGGCCTGGGGCTCCCGTAGCCGAAGACCTGGGTCCCACCAGGTCTGGGGCTCCCTAAGCCTAAGGTCTGGGGCGCCCCAGGCCTGTGGCTCCCAGAGCTTACGAGCTGGGGTGCCCCAGGCATGTGGCTCCCAGAGCTTACGAGCTGGGGCGCCCCAGGCCTGTGGCTCCCAGAGCCTACGAGCTGGGGCGCCCCAGGCCTGTGGCTCCAAAAGCCTAAGAGTTGGGGCGCCCCAAGCCTGGGGCTCCCAAAGCCTAAGGGCTGGCGCCCCAGGCCTGGGGCTCCCAAATCCTATGGACTGGGGCGTCCCAGCCTGGGGCTCCAAAGGCCTAAGGGCTGGGGCGCCCAAGGCCTGGGGCTCCCTAAGCCGAAGGGCTGGGTGTCCCCAGGCCTAGGGTTCCCTAAGCCTATTGGATGGGGCGACCCCTGGCCTGGGGCTCCCAAAGCATAAGCACTGGGGCGCCCCAGGCCTGGGTCTCCCAAAGCCTAAGGGCTGGGGCGACCCGGCCTGGGGCTCCCAAAGCCTAAGGTTTGTGGCGCCCCAGGCCAGGGGCTCCCTAAACCTAAGGGCGTGGGCGCCCCAAGCCTGGGGCTCCCTAAGCCGAAGGGCTGGGACGCCCAGGCCTGGGGCTCCCTAAGCAGAAGTGCCGGGTGCCCCCAGGCCTGGGGCTCCCAAAGCCTAAGGGCTGGGGCGCCACAGGCCTGGAGCTCCCAAAGCCTAAGGGCTGGGGAGCCCCAGGCCTGAGGCACCCAAAGCCTAAGGGCTGGGACGCCCCAGCCTGGGGCTCCAAAAACCTAAGGTTTGGGGCGCCCCAGGCCTGGGGCTCCCTAAGAAAAAGGGCTGTGGCTTCCCAGGCCAGAGGCTCCCTTAGCCTAACGGCTGGGGCGACCCAGGCCTGGGGCTCCGTAAGCCCAAGGGCTGGGGCACCCCAGGCCTGGGGCTCCCTAAGCCAAGGGCAGGGGCGCCCCAGGCCTGGGGCTCCCAAAGCCTAAGTGCTGGGGCGCCCCAGGTCAGGGGCTCCCTAAGCCAAAGGGCTGGGGCGTACCAGGCCTGTGGCTTCCAAAGCCTAAGGGCTGGGGCGCCCAGGAATGGAACTCCCAAACCTAAGGGCTGGGGTGCCCCAGGCCTGGGACTCCCTAAGCCTAAGGGCAGGGATGCCCCAGGCCTGGGGCTCCCTAAGCCGAAGAGCTGGGTACTCCCAGGTCTGGGGCTCCTTAAGCCTAAGGTCTGGGGCGCCGCAGGCCTGTGGCTCCCAGAGCCTACGAGCTGGGGCGCCCCAGGCCTGGGGCTCCCAAAATCTATGGGCTGGGGCGTCCCAGCCTGGGGCTCCCAAATCCTAAGGGCTGGGGCACCCCAGTCCTGGGGCTCCCAAAGCCTAAGGGATGGGGCACCCCAGGCCTGGGGCTTCCAAAGCATAAGGGCTGGTGCGCCCCAGCCCTGGGGCTCCCAAAACCTAAGGGCGGGGGCGCCCCAGACCTGGGGCTCCCAAATCCAAAGGGCTGGGGTACCCCTGGCCTGGGCTTTGCAAAGCCTAAGGGCTGGGGCGCCCCAGGCCAGGGGCTCCCTAAACCTAAGGGCTGGGCCCTACCAGGCCTGGGGCTCCCAAAGCCTAAGGGCTGGGGCGCCCCAGGCCTGGGGCTCACAAAGCTTAAGGCCTGGGGCGCTCCAGGCCTGGGGATCCCAAAGCCTAAGGACTGGGGCACCCCAGGCCTGGGACTCCCAAAGCCTAACGGCTGGGGTGCCCCAGGCCTGGGGCTCCCAAAGCCTAAGAGCTGGGGTGCCCCAGGCCTGGGGCTCACAAAGCCTAAGGGCAGTTGCCCCCCAGGTCTGGGGCTCCCAAAGCCTAAGGGCTGGAGCGCCCCAAGCCAGGGGCTCCCTAAGCCTAAGGGGTGGGCCGTACCAGGCCTGGGGCTCCAAAAGCCTAAGGGCTGGGGCACCCCAGGCCTAGGGCTCCCAAAACCTAAGGGCTGGGGCGCCCCAGGCCAGGTGCTCCCTAAGCCTAAGGGCTGGGGCGTACCAGGCCTGCGACTCCCAGCCTAAGGGCTGTGGCGCCTAGGTCTGGAACTCCCAAAGCCTAAGGGCAGGGACGCCCCAGGCCTGGGGCTCCCTAAGCCAAAGAGCTGGGTCCCCCCAGGGCCTGGGGCTCCATAAGCCTAAGGGCTGTGGCGCCCCAGGCCTGTGGCTCCAAAAGCCTAAGAGTTGGCGCGCCCCAAATCTGGGGCTCCCAAAGCCTAAGGGCTGGGCGCCCCTGTCCTGGGGCTCCCAAAACCTATGGGCTTGGGTGTCCCAGCCTGGGGCTCCAAAAGCCTAAGGGCTGGGGCACCCAAGGCCTGGGGCCCCCTAAGACTAAGTTCTGGGCCGTACCAGGTTGGGGCTCCCTAAGCCTAAGGGCTGGGTGTCCCCAGGCCTAGGGCTCCCTAAGCCTAAGGAATGGGGCGCCCCAGGCCTGGGGCTTCCCAAAGCATAAGCGCTGGGGCGCCCCAGGCCTGGGGCTCCCAAAGCCTAAGGGCTGGGGCGCCCCGGCCTGGGGCTCCCAAAGACAAAGGGCTGTGGCGCCCCAGGCCAGAGGCTCCCTAAACCTAAGGGCGGGGGCGCCCCAGGCCTGGGGCTCCCTAAGCCGAAGGGCTGTGACGCCCAGGTCTGGGGCTCCCTAAGCCGAAGGGCAGGGTGCCCCTAGGCCTGGGGCTCCCAAAGCATAAGGGCTGGGGCGCCACAGGCCTGGAGCTCCCAAAGTCTAAGGGCTGGGGCACCCCGGCCTGGGGCTCCCTACCTGAAGGGCTTGGACACCCAGGCATGGGGCTCACTAAGCCTAAGGGCTGGAGCACCCCGGCCTGGGGCTCCCAAAGCCTAAGGGCTGGGGCACCCCGGCCTGGGGCTCCCAAAGCCTAAGGGCTGGGGCGCCCCACGCCAGTTGCTCACAAAACCTAAGGACGGGGGCGCCCCAGGCCTTGGGCTCCTTACCCGAAGGGCATTGATGCCCAGGCATTGGGCTCCCTAAGCCTAAGGGCTGGGGCACCCCGGCCTGGGGCTCCCAAAGCCTAAGGGCTGGGGCGCCCCAGGCAAGTGGCTCCCTAAACCTAAGAGCTGGGGCGCCCCAGGCCTGGGGCTCTCAAAGGCTAAGGGTTGGGGCGCCCCAGGCCTGGGGCTCCCTAAGAAAAAGGGCTGTGGCGCCCCAGGCCAGAGGCTCCCTAAGCCTAAGGGAAGAGGCGCCCTAGGCCTAGGGCTCCCAAAACCTAAAGGCTGGGTCGCCCCAGGCCTGGGGCTCCGAAGCCTAAGGGCTGGGGCGTACCAGACCTGGGTCTCCTAAAGCCTAAGGTCTGGGGCGCCTAGGTCTGGGACTACCAAAGCCTAAGGGCAGTGGCGCCTCGAGCATGGGGCTCTCTAAGCCTAAGGGCAGGGACGCCCCAGGCCTGGGGCTCCCTAAGCCGAAGAGCTGGGTCTTCCCAGGCCTGGGGCTCCATAAGACTAAGGGCTGGGGCGCCCCAGGCAAGTGGCTCCCTAAACCTAAGAGCTGGGGCGCCCCAGGCCTGGGGCTCTCAAAGGCTAAGGGTTGGGGCGCCCCAGGCCTGGGGCTCCCTAAGAAAAAGGGCTGTGGCGCCCCAGGCCAGAGGCTCCCTAAGCCTAAGGGAAGAGGCGCCCTAGGCCTAGGGCTCCCAAAACCTAAAGGCTGGGTCGCCCCAGGCCTGGGGCTCCGAAGCCTAAGGGCTGGGGCGTACCAGACCTGGGTCTCCTAAAGCCTAAGGTCTGGGGCGCCTAGGTCTGGGACTACCAAAGCCTAAGGGCAGTGGCGCCTCGAGCATGGGGCTCTCTAAGCCTAAGGGCAGGGACGCCCCAGGCCTGGGGCTCCCTAAGCCGAAGAGCTGGGTCTTCCCAGGCCTGGGGCTCCATAAGACTAAGGGCTGGGGCGCCCCAGGCCAGAGGCTCCCTTAGCCTAACTGCTGGGGCGACCCAGGCCTGGGGCTCCCAAAGCCTAAGGGCTGGGCGCCCCAGGCCTGGGGCTCCCTAAGCTTATTGGATGGGGCGACCCCAGGCCTGGGGCTCCCAAAGCATAAGCGCTGGGGCGCCCCAGGCCTGGGTCTCCCAAAGCCTAAGGGCTGGGGCGCCTCGGCCTGGGGCTCCCAAAGCCTAAGGTCTGGGGCGCCCCAGGCCAGGGGCTCCCTAAACCTAAGGGCGTGGGCGCCCCAGGCCTGGGGCTCCCTAAGCCGAAGGGCTGGGTGCCCCCAGGCCTGGGGCTCCCAAAGCCTAAGGGCTGGGGCGCCACAGGCCTGGAGCTCCCAAAGCCTAAGGGCAGGTGCGCCCCAGGCCTGGAGCTCCCAAAGCCTAAGGGCTGGGGCGCCCCAGGCCTGGGGCACCCAAAGCCTAAGGGCTGGGGCGCCCCAGCCTGGGGCTCCAAAAACCTAAGGGTTGGGGCGCCCCAGGCCTGGGGCTCCCTAAGAAAAAGGGCTGTGGTTCCCCAGGCCAGAGGCTCCCTTATCCTAACTGCTGGGGCGACCCAGGCCTGGGGCTCCCTAAGCCCAAGGGCTGGGGCACCCCAGGCCTGGGGCTCCCTAAGCCAAGGGCAGAGGCGCCCCAGGCCTGGGGCTCCCAAAGCCTAAGTGCTGGGGCGCCCCAGGTCAGGGTCTCCCTAAGCCAAAGGGCTGGGGCGTACCAGGCCTGTGGCTTCCAAAGCCTAAGGGCTGGGGTGCCCCAGGCCTGGGGCTCACAAAGCCTAAGGGCAGTTGCCCCCCAGGTCTGGGGCTCCCAAAGCCTAAGGGCTGGGGCGCCCCAAGCCAGGGGCTCCCTAAGCCTAAGTGCTGGGGCGCCCCAGGTCAGGGGCTCCCTAAGCCAAAGGGCTGGGGCGTACCAGGCCTGTGGCTTCCAAAGCCTAAGGGCTGAGGCGCACAGGAATGGGACTCCCAAAGCCTAAGAGCTGGGGTGCCCCAGACCTGGGACTCCCTAAGCCTAAGGGCTGGGGCACCCCAGGCTTGGGGCTTCCAAAGCATAAGGGCTGGTGCGCCCCAGTCCTGGGGTTCCCAAAACCTAAGGGCGGGGGCGCCCCAGGCCTGGGGCTCCCGTAGCCGAAGACCTGGGTCCCACCAGGTCTGGGGCTCCCTAAGCCTAAGGTCTGGGGCGCCCCAGGCCTGTGGCTCCCAGAGCTTACGAGCTGGGGTGCCCCAGGCATGTGGCTCCCAGAGCTTACGAGCTGGGGCGCCCCAGGCCTGTGGCTCCCAGAGCCTACGAGCTGGGGTGCCCCAGGCCTGTGGCTCCAAAAGCCTAAGAGTTGGGGCACCCCAAGCCTGGGGCTCCCAAAGCCTAAGGGCTGGCGCCCCAGGCCTGGGGCTCCCAAATCCTATGGACTGGGGCGTCCCAGCCTGGGGCTCCAAAGGCCTAAGGGCTGGGGCGCCCAAGGCCTGGGGCTCCCTAAGCCGAAGGGCTGGGTGTCCCCAGGCCTAGGGTTCCCTAAGCCTATTGGATGGGGCGACCCCTGGCCTGGGGCTCCCAAAGCATAAGCACTGGGGCGCCCCAGGCCTGGGTCTCCCAAAGCCTAAGGGCTGGGGCGACCCGGCCTGGGGCTCCCAAAGCCTAAGGTTTGTGGCGCCCCAGGCCAGGGGCTCCCTAAACCTAAGGGCGTGGGCGCCCCAAGCCTGGGGCTCCCTAAGCCGAAGGGCTGGGACGCCCAGGCCTGGGGCTCCCTAAGCAGAAGTGCCGGGTGCCCCCAGGCCTGGGGCTCCCAAAGCCTAAGGGCTGGGGCGCCACAGGCCTGGAGCTCCCAAAGCCTAAGGGATGGGGAGCCCCAGGCCTGAGGCACCCAAAGCCTAAGGGCTGGGACGCCCCAGCCTGGGGCTCCAAAAACCTAAGGTTTGGGGCGCCCCAGGCCTGGGGCTCCCTAAGAAAAAGGGCTGTGGCTTCCCAGGCCAGAGGCTCCCTTAGCCTAACGGCTGGGGCGACCCAGGCCTGGGGCTCCGTAAGCCCAAGGGCTGGGGCACCCCAGGCCTGGGGCTCCCTAAGCCAAGGGCAGGGGCGCCCCAGGCCTGGGGCTCCCAAAGCCTAAGTGCTGGGGCGCCCCAGGTCAGGGGCTCCCTAAGCCAAAGGGCTGGGGCGTACCAGGCCTGTGGCTTCCAAAGCCTAAGGGCTGGGGCGCCCAGGAATGGAACTCCCAAACCTAAGGGCTGGGGTGCCCCAGGCCTGGGACTCCCTAAGCCTAAGGGCAGGGATGCCCCAGGCCTGGGGCTCCCTAAGCCGAAGAGCTGGGTACTCCCAGGTCTGGGGCTCCTTAAGCCTAAGGTCTGGGGCGCCGCAGGCCTGTGGCTCCCAGAGCCTACGAGCTGGGGCGCCCCAGGCCTGGGGCTCCCAAAATCTATGGGCTGGGGCGTCCCAGCCTGGGGCTCCCAAATCCTAAGGGCTGGGGCACCCCAGTCCTGGGGCTCCCAAAGCCTAAGGGATGGGGCACCCCAGGCCTGGGGCTTCCAAAGCATAAGGGCTGGTGCGCCCCAGCCCTGGGGCTCCCAAAACCTAAGGGCGGGGGCGCCCCAGACCTGGGGCTCCCAAATCCAAAGGGCTGGGGTACCCCTGGCCTGGGCTTTGCAAAGCCTAAGGGCTGGGGCGCCCCAGGCCAGGGGCTCCCTAAACCTAAGGGCTGGGCCCTACCAGGCCTGGGGCTCCCAAAGCCTAAGGGCTGGGGCGCCCCAGGCCTGGGGCTCACAAAGCTTAAGGCCTGGGGCGCTCCAGGCCTGGGGATCCCAAAGCCTAAGGACTGGGGCACCCCAGGCCTGGGACTCCCAAAGCCTAACGGCTGGGGTGCCCCAGGCCTGGGGCTCCCAAAGCCTAAGAGCTGGGGTGCCCCAGGCCTGGGGCTCACAAAGCCTAAGGGCAGTTGCCCCCCAGGTCTGGGGCTCCCAAAGCCTAAGGGCTGGAGCGCCCCAAGCCAGGGGCTCCCTAAGCCTAAGGGGTGGGCCGTACCAGGCCTGGGGCTCCAAAAGCCTAAGGGCTGGGGCACCCCAGGCCTAGGGCTCCCAAAACCTAAGGGCTGGGGCGCCCCAGGCCAGGTGCTCCCTAAGCCTAAGGGCTGGGGCGTACCAGGCCTGCGACTCCCAGCCTAAGGGCTGTGGCGCCTAGGTCTGGAACTCCCAAAGCCTAAGGGCAGGGACGCCCCAGGCCTGGGGCTCCCTAAGCCAAAGAGCTGGGTCCCCCCAGGGCCTGGGGCTCCATAAGCCTAAGGGCTGTGGCGCCCCAGGCCTGTGGCTCCAAAAGCCTAAGAGTTGGCGCGCCCCAAATCTGGGGCTCCCAAAGCCTAAGGGCTGGGCGCCCCTGTCCTGGGGCTCCCAAAACCTATGGGCTTGGGTGTCCCAGCCTGGGGCTCCAAAAGCCTAAGGGCTGGGGCACCCAAGGCCTGGGGCCCCCTAAGACTAAGTTCTGGGCCGTACCAGGTTGGGGCTCCCTAAGCCTAAGGGCTGGGTGTCCCCAGGCCTAGGGCTCCCTAAGCCTAAGGAATGGGGCGCCCCAGGCCTGGGGCTTCCCAAAGCATAAGCGCTGGGGCGCCCCAGGCCTGGGGCTCCCAAAGCCTAAGGGCTGGGGCGCCCCGGCCTGGGGCTCCCAAAGACAAAGGGCTGTGGCGCCCCAGGCCAGAGGCTCCCTAAACCTAAGGGCGGGGGCGCCCCAGGCCTGGGGCTCCCTAAGCCGAAGGGCTGTGACGCCCAGGTCTGGGGCTCCCTAAGCCGAAGGGCAGGGTGCCCCTAGGCCTGGGGCTCCCAAAGCATAAGGGCTGGGGCGCCACAGGCCTGGAGCTCCCAAAGCCTAAGGGCTGGGGCACCCCGGCCTGGGGCTCCCTACCTGAAGGGCTTGGACACCCAGGCATGGGGCTCACTAAGCCTAAGGGCTGGGGCACCCCGGCCTGGGGCTCCCAAAGCCTAAGGGCTGGGGCACCCCGGCCTGGGGCTCCCAAAGCCTAAGGGCTGGGGCGCCCCACGCCAGTTGCTCACAAAACCTAAGGACGGGGGCGCCCCAGGCCTTGGGCTCCTTACCCGAAGGGCATTGATGCCCAGGCATTGGGCTCCCTAAGCCTAAGGGCTGGGGCACCCCGGCCTGGGGCTCCCAAAGCCTAAGGGCTGGGGCGCCCCAGGCAAGTGGCTCCCTAAACCTAAGAGCTGGGGCGCCCCAGGCCTGGGGCTCTCAAAGGCTAAGGGTTGGGGCGCCCCAGGCCTGGGGCTCCCTAAGAAAAAGGGCTGTGGCGCCCCAGGCCAGAGGCTCCCTAAGCCTAACGGTTGGGGCGACCCAGGCCTGGGGCTCCCTAAGCCTAAGGGCTGGGGCTCCCCAGGCCTGGGGCTCCCAAAGCCAAGGGCAGGGGCGCCCCAGGCCTAGGGCTCACAAAACCTAAGGGCTGGGGCGCCTCAGCCCTGGGGCTCCCAAAGCCTAAATGCTAGGGCGCCCCAGGTCAGGGGCTCCCTAAGCCTAAGGGATGGGGCGTACCAGGCCTGTGGCTCCCAAACCAAAGGGCTGGGGCGCCCCTGGCCAGGGGTTCCCTAATCCTAAGGGCTGGGGCGTACCTGGCCTGGGGCTCCCAAAGCCTAAGGGCTTGGCGCCCCAGGCCTGGGACTCCCAAAGCCTAAGGGCTGGCGTGCCCCAGGCCTGGGGCTCCCAAAGCCTGAGGGCTGGGGCGCTCTAGGTCTGTTGCACCCTAAGCCGAAGGGCTGGGGCGTCCCAGGCTATAGGCTCCCTAAGCCTAAGGGCTGGGGCACCCCGGCCTGGGGCTCCCAAAGCCTAAGGGCTGGGGCGCCCCAGGCAAGTGGCTCCCTAAACCTAAGAGCTGGGGCGCCCCAGGCCTGGGGCTCTCAAAGGCTAAGGGTTGGGGCGCCCCAGGCCTGGGGCTCCCTAAGAAAAAGGGCTGTGGCGCCCCAGGCCAGAGGCTCCCTAAGCCTAAGGGAATAGGCGCCCTAGGCCTAGGGCTCCCAAAACTTAAAGGCTGGGTCGCCCCAGGCCTGGGGCTCCGAAGCCTAAGGGCTGGGGCGTACCAGACCTGGGTCTCCTAAAGCCTAAGGTCTGGGGCGCCTAGGTCTGGGACTACCAAAGCCTAAGGGCAGTGGCGCCTCGAGCATGGGGCTCTCTAAGCCTAAGGGCAGGGACGCCCCAGGCCTGGGGCTCCCTAAGCCGAAGAGCTGGGTCTTCCCAGGCCTGGGGCTCCATAAGACTAAGGGCTGGGGCGCCCCAGGCCAGAGGCTCCCTTAGCCTAACTGCTGGGGCGACCCAGGCCTGGGGCTCCCAAAGCCTAAGGGCTGGGCGCCCCAGGCCTGGGGCTCCCTAAGCTTATTGGATGGGGCGACCCCAGGCCTGGGGCTCCCAAAGCATAAGCGCTGGGGCGCCCCAGGCCTGGGTCTCCCAAAGCCTAAGGGCTGGGGCGCCTCGGCCTGGGGCTCCCAAAGCCTAAGGTCTGGGGCGCCCCAGGCCAGGGGCTCCCTAAACCTAAGGGCGTGGGCGCCCCAGGCCTGGGGCTCCCTAAGCCGAAGGGCTGGGTGCCCCCAGGCCTGGGGCTCCCAAAGCCTAAGGGCTGGGGCGCCACAGGCCTGGAGCTCCCAAAGCCTAAGGGCAGGTGCGCCCCAGGCCTGGAGCTCCCAAAGCCTAAGGGCTGGGGCGCCCCAGGCCTGGGGCACCCAAAGCCTAAGGGCTGGGGCGCCCCAGCCTGGGGCTCCAAAAACCTAAGGGTTGGGGCGCCCCAGGCCTGGGGCTCCCTAAGAAAAAGGGCTGTGGTTCCCCAGGCCAGAGGCTCCCTTATCCTAACTGCTGGGGCGACCCAGGCCTGGGGCTCCCTAAGCCCAAGGGCTGGGGCACCCCAGGCCTGGGGCTCCCTAAGCCAAGGGCAGAGGCGCCCCAGGCCTGGGGCTCCCAAAGCCTAAGTGCTGGGGCGCCCCAGGTCAGGGTCTCCCTAAGCCAAAGGGCTGGGGCGTACCAGGCCTGTGGCTTCCAAAGCCTAAGGGCTGGGGTGCCCCAGGCCTGGGGCTCACAAAGCCTAAGGGCAGTTGCCCCCCAGGTCTGGGGCTCCCAAAGCCTAAGGGCTGGGGCGCCCCAAGCCAGGGGCTCCCTAAGCCTAAGTGCTGGGGCGCCCCAGGTCAGGGGCTCCCTAAGCCAAAGGGCTGGGGCGTACCAGGCCTGTGGCTTCCAAAGCCTAAGGGCTGAGGCGCACAGGAATGGGACTCCCAAAGCCTAAGAGCTGGGGTGCCCCAGACCTGGGACTCCCTAAGCCTAAGGGCTGGGGCACCCCAGGCTTGGGGCTTCCAAAGCATAAGGGCTGGTGCGCCCCAGTCCTGGGGTTCCCAAAACCTAAGGGCGGGGGCGCCCCAGGCCTGGGGCTCCCGTAGCCGAAGACCTGGGTCCCACCAGGTCTGGGGCTCCCTAAGCCTAAGGTCTGGGGCGCCCCAGGCCTGTGGCTCCCAGAGCTTACGAGCTGGGGTGCCCCAGGCATGTGGCTCCCAGAGCTTACGAGCTGGGGCGCCCCAGGCCTGTGGCTCCCAGAGCCTACGAGCTGGGGCGCCCCAGGCCTGTGGCTCCAAAAGCCTAAGAGTTGGGGCGCCCCAAGCCTGGGGCTCCCAAAGCCTAAGGGCTGGCGCCCCAGGCCTGGGGCTCCCAAATCCTATGGACTGGGGCGTCCCAGCCTGGGGCTCCAAAGGCCTAAGGGCTGGGGCGCCCAAGGCCTGGGGCTCCCTAAGCCGAAGGGCTGGGTGTCCCCAGGCCTAGGGTTCCCTAAGCCTATTGGATGGGGCGACCCCTGGCCTGGGGCTCCCAAAGCATAAGCACTGGGGCGCCCCAGGCCTGGGTCTCCCAAAGCCTAAGGGCTGGGGCGACCCGGCCTGGGGCTCCCAAAGCCTAAGGTTTGTGGCGCCCCAGGCCAGGGGCTCCCTAAACCTAAGGGCGTGGGCGCCCCAAGCCTGGGGCTCCCTAAGCCGAAGGGCTGGGACGCCCAGGCCTGGGGCTCCCTAAGCAGAAGTGCCGGGTGCCCCCAGGCCTGGGGCTCCCAAAGCCTAAGGGCTGGGGCGCCACAGGCCTGGAGCTCCCAAAGCCTAAGGGCTGGGGAGCCCCAGGCCTGAGGCACCCAAAGCCTAAGGGCTGGGACGCCCCAGCCTGGGGCTCCAAAAACCTAAGGTTTGGGGCGCCCCAGGCCTGGGGCTCCCTAAGAAAAAGGGCTGTGGCTTCCCAGGCCAGAGGCTCCCTTAGCCTAACGGCTGGGGCGACCCAGGCCTGGGGCTCCGTAAGCCCAAGGGCTGGGGCACCCCAGGCCTGGGGCTCCCTAAGCCAAGGGCAGGGGCGCCCCAGGATGGGGCTCCCAAAGCCTAAGTGCTGGGGCGCCCCAGGTCAGGGGCTCCCTAAGCCAAAGGGCTGGGGCGTACCAGGCCTGTGGCTTCCAAAGCCTAAGGGCTGGGGCGCCCAGGAATGGAACTCCCAAACCTAAGGGCTGGGGTGCCCCAGGCCTGGGACTCCCTAAGCCTAAGGGCAGGGATGCCCCAGGCCTGGGGCTCCCTAAGCCGAAGAGCTGGGTACTCCCAGGTCTGGGGCTCCTTAAGCCTAAGGTCTGGGGCGCCGCAGGCCTGTGGCTCCCAGAGCCTACGAGCTGGGGCGCCCCAGGCCTGGGGCTCCCAAAATCTATGGGCTGGGGCGTCCCAGCCTGGGGCTCCCAAATCCTAAGGGCTGGGGCACCCCAGGCCTGGGGCTTCCAAAGCATAAGGGCTGGTGCGCCCCAGCCCTGGGGCTCCCAAAACCTAAGGGCGGGGGCGCCCCAGACCTGGGGCTCCCAAATCCAAAGGGCTGGGGTACCCCTGGCCTGGGCTTTGCAAAGCCTAAGGGCTGGGGCGCCCCAGGCCAGGGGCTCCCTAAACCTAAGGGCTGGGCCCTACCAGGCCTGGGGCTCCCAAAGCCTAAGGGCTGGGGCGCCCCAGGCCTGGGGCTCACAAAGCTTAAGGCCTGGGGCGCTCCAGGCCTGGGGATCCCAAAGCCTAAGGACTGGGGCACCCCAGGCCTGGGACTCCCAAAGCCTAACGGCTGGGGTGCCCCAGGCCTGGGGCTCCCAAAGCCTAAGAGCTGGGGTGCCCCAGGCCTGGGGCTCACAAAGCCTAAGGGCAGTTGCCCCCCAGGTCTGGGGCTCCCAAAGCCTAAGGGCTGGAGCGCCCCAAGCCAGGGGCTCCCTAAGCCTAAGGGGTGGGCCGTACCAGGCCTGGGGCTCCAAAAGCCTAAGGGCTGGGGCACCCCAGGCCTAGGGCTCCCAAAACCTAAGGGCTGGGGCGCCCCAGGCCAGGTGCTCCCTAAGCCTAAGGGCTGGGGCGTACCAGGCCTGCGACTCCCAGCCTAAGGGCTGTGGCGCCTAGGTCTGGAACTCCCAAAGCCTAAGGGCAGGGACGCCCCAGGCCTGGGGCTCCCTAAGCCAAAGAGCTAGGTCCCCCCAGGGCCTGGGGCTCCATAAGCCTAAGGGCTGTGGGGCCCCAGGCCTGTGGCTCCAAAAGCCTAAGAGTTGGCGCGCCCCAAATCTGGGGCTCCCAAAGCCTAAGGGCTGGGCGCCCCTGTCCTGGGGCTCCCAAAACCTATGGGCTTGGGTGTCCCAGCCTGGGGCTCCAAAAGCCTAAGGGCTGGGGCACCCAAGGCCTGGGGCCCCCTAAGACTAAGTTCTGGGCCGTACCAGGTTGGGGCTCCCTAAGCCTAAGGGCTGGGTGTCCCCAGGCCTAGGGCTCCCTAAGCCTAAGGAATGGGGCGCCCCAGGCCTGGGGCTTCCCAAAGCATAAGCGCTGGGGCGCCCCAGGCCTGGGGCTCCCAAAGCCTAAGGGCTGGGGCGCCCCGGCCTGGGGCTCCCAAAGACAAAGGGCTGTGGCGCCCCAGGCCAGAGGCTCCCTAAACCTAAGGGCGGGGGCGCCCCAGGCCTGGGGCTCCCTAAGCCGAAGGGCTGTGACGCCCAGGTCTGGGGCTCCCTAAGCCGAAGGGCAGGGTGCTCCTAGGCCTGGGGCTCCCAAAGCATAAGGGCTGGGGCGCCACAGGCCTGGAGCTCCCAAAGCCTAAGGGCTGGGGCACCCCGGCCTGGGGCTCCCTACCTGAAGGGCTTGGACACCCAGGCATGGGGCTCACTAAGCCTAAGGGCTGGGGCACCCCGGCCTGGGGCTCCCAAAGCCTAAGGGCTGGGGCACCCCGGCCTGGGGCTCCCAAAGCCTAAGGGCTGGGGCGCCCCACGCCAGTTGCTCACAAAACCTAAGGACGGGGGCGCCCCAGGCCTTGGGCTCCTTACCCGAAGGGCATTGATGCCCAGGCATTGGGCTCCCTAAGCCTAAGGGCTGGGGCACCCCGGCCTGGGGCTCCCAAAGCCTAAGGGCTGGGGCACCCCAGGCAAGTGGCTCCCTAAACCTAAGAGCTGGGGCGCCCCAGGCCTGGGGCTCTCAAAGGCTAAGGGTTGGGGCGCCCCAGGCCTGGGGCTCCCTAAGAAAAAGGGCTGTGGCGCCCCAGGCCAGAGGCTCCCTAAGCCTAACGGTTGGGGCGACCCAGACCTGGGGCTCCCTAAGCCTAAGGGCTGGGGCTCCCCAGGCCTGGGGCTCCCAAAGCCAAGGGCAGGGGCGCCCCAGGCCTAGGGCTCACAAAACCTAAGGGCTGGGGCGCCTCAGCCCTGGGGCTCCCAAAGCCTAAGTGCTAGGGCGCCCCAGGTCAGGGGCTCCCTAAGCCTAAGGGATGGGGCGTACCAGGCCTGTGGCTCCCAAACCAAAGGGCTGGGGCGCCCCTGGCCAGGGGTTCCCTAATCCTAAGGGCTGGGGCGTACCTGGCCTGGGGCTCCCAAAGCCTAAGGGCTTGGCGCCCCAGGCCTGGGACTCCCAAAGCCTAAGGGCTGGCGTGCCCCAGGCCTGGGGCTCCCAAAGCCTGAGGGCTGGGGCGCTCTAGGTCTGTTGCACCCTAAGCCGAAGGGCTGGGGCGTCCCAGGCTATAGGCTCCCTAAGCCTCAGAGCTGGGGCGCCCCAGGCCTGGGGCTCCCTAAGCCTAAGGGCTGGGATGCCCCAGGCCTGGGGCTCCCTAAGCCGAAGGGCTGGGCGCCCCCAGGTCTGGGGTTCCCTAAGCCAAAGCTCTGCTGAGCCCCAGGCCTGTGGCTCCCAAAGCCTAAGTGCTGGGGCGCCCTAAGCCTTGGGCTCTCAAACCCTAAGGGCTGGGCGCTCCAGGCCTGGGGCTCCCAAAACCTATGGGCTAGGGCGTCCCAGCCTGGGGCTTCCAAATCCTAAGGGTTGGGGCGCCCCATGCCTGGGGCTTCCAAAGCCTAAGGGCTGGGTCGCACCAGGCTTTAGCTCCCAAAGCCTAACGGCTGGGGAACCCTCGGCCTATGGCTCCCAAAGCCTAAGCGCTGGGGCGCCCCAGGCCAGGGTCTCCCTAAGCCGAAGGGCTGGTGCGCCCTAGGTCTGGGGCGCATAAAGCCTGAGGGCTGTGGTGACCCAGGCCTGGGGCTCCGTAAGCCTAAGGGCTGGGGCGCCCCAGGCCTGGGGCTCCCAAATCCTAAGGGCGGGGGCACCCCAGGCCAGGGGGTCCCTAATCCTAAGGGCTGGGGCGTACCTGGCCTGGGGCTCCCAAAGCCTAAGGGCTTGGGCGCCCCAGGCCAGGGGGTCCCTAATCCTAAGGGCTGGGGCGTACCTGGCCTGGGGCTCCCAAAGCCTAAGGGCTGGGGCGTCCCAGGCCATAGGCTCCCTAAGCCTAAAGGCTGGGGCGCCCCAGGTCTGGGGCTCCCTAAGCCTAAGGGCTGGGACGCCCCAGGCCTGGGGCACCCTAAGCCTAAGGGCTGGGGCTCCCCAGGCCTGGGGCTCCCAAAACCTAAGCGCTGGGGCGCCCCTGGCCTGGGGCTCCCAAAGCCTAAGGGCTGGGGTGCCCCAGGCCAGGGGCTCCCTAAATCTAAGGGCGGGGCACCCCAGGACTGGGGCTCCCTAAGTCGAAGGGCTTTGACGCCCAGGACTGGGGCTCCCTATGCCGAAGACCTGGGTGCTCCTAGGCCTGGGTCTCCCAAAGCATAAGGGCTGGGGTGCCACAGGCCTGGAGCTCCCAACCTAAGGGCTGGGGCGACCCAGGACTGGCGCCCAAAGCCTAAGGGCTGGGGCGCCCCAGGCCTGGGGATCCCAAAGACTAAGGGTTGGGGTGCCCCAGGCCTTGGGCTTGCTAAGACAAAGGGCTGTGGCGCCCCAGGCCAGAGGCTCCCTAAGCCTAAAGGAAGAGGCGCCCCAGGCCTAGGGCTCCCAAAACCTAAAGGCTGGGTCGCCCCAGGCCTGGGGCTCCGAAGCCTAAGGGCTGGGGCGTACCAGACCTGGGTCTCCTAAAGCCTAAGGGCAGGGACGCCCCAGGCCTGGGGCTCCCTAAGCCTAAGGGCAGGGACGCCCCAGGCCCGGGGCTCCCTAAGCCGAAGACCTGGGTCCCACCAGGTCTGGGGCTCCCTAAGCCTAAGGTCTGGGGCGCCCCAGGCCTGTGGCTCCCAGAGCCTACGAGCTGGGGCGCCCCAGGCCTGTGGCTCCCAGAGCCTACGAGCTGGGGCGCCCCAGGCCTGTGGCTCCAAAAGCCTAAGAGTTGGGGCGCCCCAAGCCTGGGGCTCCCAAAGCCTAAGGGCTGGCACCCCGGGCCTGGGGCTCCCATATCCTATGGGCTGGGGCGTCCCAGCCTGGGGCTCCAAAAGCCTAAGGGCTGGGGCGCCCAAGGCCTGGGGCTCCCTAAGACTAAGGGCTGGGACGTACCAGGCCTGGTGATCCCTAAGCCTAAGGGCTGCGGCGCCGTAGGCCTGGGGCTCCCTAAGCCGAAGGGCTGGGTATCCCCAGGCCTAGGGCTCCCTAAGCCTATTGGATGGGGCGACCCCAGGCCTGGGGCTCCCAAAGCATAAGCGCTGGGGCGCCCCAGGCCTGAGTCTCCCAAAGCCTAAGGGCTGGGGTGCCCCAGGCCTGTGGCTCCCATAGCTTACGAGCTGTGGCGCCCCAGGCCTGTGGCTCCCAGAGCCTACGAGCAGGGGCGCCCCAGGCCTGTGGCTCCAAAAGCCTAAGAGTTGGGGCGCCCCAATCCTGGGGCTCCCAAAGCCTAAGGGCTGGCGCCCCAGGCCTGGGGCTCCCAAATCCTATGGACTGGGGCGTCCCAGCCTGGGGCTCCAAAAGCCTAAGGGCTGGGGCGCCCAAGGCCTGGGGCTCCCTAAGCCGAAGGGCTGGGTGTCCCCAGGCCTAGGGTTCCCTAAGCCTATTGGATGGGGCGACCCCTGGCCTGGGACTCCCAAAGCATAAGCACTGGGGCGCCCCAGGCCTGGGTCTCCCAAAGCCTAAGGGCTGGGGCGACCCGGCCTGGGGCTCCCAAAGCCTAAGGTTTGGGGCGCCCCAGGCCAGGGGCTCCCTAAACCTAAGGGCGTGGGCGCCCCAGGCCTGGGGCTCCCTAAGCCGAAGGGCTGGGACACCCAGGCCTGGGGCTCCCTAAGCAGAAGTGCCGGGTGCCCCCAGGCCTGGGGCTCCCAAAGCCTAAGGGCTGGGGCGCCACAGGCCTGGAGCTCCCAAAGCCTAAGGGCTGGGACGCCCCAGCCTGGGGCTCCCAAAACCTAAGGTTTGGGGCGCCCCAGGCCTGGGGCTCCCGAAGAAAAAGGGCTGTGGCTTCCCAGGCCAGAGGCTCCCTTAGCCTAACGGCTGGGGCGACCCAGGCCTGGGGCTCCCTAAGCCCAAGGGCTGGGGCACCCCAGGCCTGGGGCTCCCTAAGCCAAGGGCAGGGGCGCCCCAGGCCTGGGGCTCCCAAAGCCTAAGTGCTGGGGCGCCCCAGGTCAGGGGCTCCCTAAGCCAAAGGGCTGGGGCGTACCAGGCCTGTGGCTTCCAAAGCCTAAGGGCTGGGGCGCCCAGGAATGGAACTCCCAAACCTAAGGGCTGGGGTGCCCCAGGCCTGGGACTCCCTAAGCCTAAGGGCAGGGATGCCCCAGGCCTGGGGCTCCCTAAGCCGATGAGCTGGGTACTCCCAGGTATGGGGCTCCTTAAGCCTAAGGTCTGGGGCGCCGCAGGCCTGTGGCTCCCAGAGCCTACGAGCTAGGGCGCCCCAGGCCTGGGGCTCCCAAAATCTATGGGCTGGGGCGTCCCAGCCTGGGGCTCCCAAATCCTAAGGGCTGGGGCACCCCAGGCCTGGGGCTCCCAAAGCCTAAGGGATGGGGCACCCCAGGCCTGGGGCTTCCAAAGCATAAGGGCTGGTGCGCCCCAGCCCTGGGGCTCCCAAAACCTAAGGGCGGGGGCGCCCCAGACCTGGGGCTCCCAAATCCAAAGGGCTGGGGTACCCCTGGCCTGGGCTTTGCAAAGCCTAAGGGCTGGGGCGCCCCAGGCCAGGGGCTCCCTAAACCTAAGGGCTGGGCCCTACCAGGCCTGGGGCTCCCAAAGCCTAAGGGCTGGGGCGCCCCAGGCCTGGGGCTCACAAAGCTTAAGGCCTGGGGCGCTCCAAGCCTGGGGATCCCAAAGCCTAAGGACTGGGGCACCCCAGGCCTGGGACTCCCAAAGCCTAACGGCTGGGGTGCCCCAGGCCTGGGGCTCCCAAAGCCTAAGGGCTGGGGTGCCCCAGGCCTGGGGCTCACAAAGCCTAAGGGCAGTTGCCCCCCAGGTCTGGGGCTCCCAAAGCCTAAGGGCTGGAGCGCCCCAAGCCAGGGGCTCCCTAAGCCTAAGGGGTGGGCCGTACCAGGCCTGGGGCTCCAAAAGCCTAAGGGCTGGGGCACCCCAGGCCTAGGGCTCCCAAAACCTAAGGGCTGGGGCGCCCCAGGCCAGGTGCTCCCTAAGCCTAAGGGCTGGGGCGTACCAGGCCTGCGACTCCCAGCCTAAGGGCTGTGGCGCCTAGGTCTGGAACTCCCAAAGCCTAAGGGCAGGGACGCAACAGGCCTGGGGCTCCCTAAGCCAAAGAGCTGGGTCCCCCCAGGGCCTGGGGCTCCATAAGCCTAAGGGCTGTGGCGCCCCAGGCCTGTGGCTCCAAAAGCCTAAGAGTTGGGGCGCCCCAAATCTGGGGCTCCCAAAGCCTAAGGGCTGGGCGCCCCTGTCCTGGGGCTCCCAAAACCTATGGGCTTGGGTGTCCCAGCCTGGTGCTCCAAAAGCCTAAGGGCTGGGGCACCCAAGGCCTGGGGCCCCCTAAGACTAAGTTCTGGGCCGTACCAGGTTGGGGCTCCCTAAGCCTAAGGGCTGGGTGTCCCCAGGCCTAGGGCTCCCTAAGCCTAAGGAATGGGGCGCCCCAGGCCTGGGGCTTCCCAAAGCATAAGCGCTGGGGCGCCCCAGGCCTGGGGCTCCCAAAGCCTAAGGGCTGGGGCGCCCCGGCTTGGGGCTCCCAAAAACAAAGGGCTGTGGCGCCCCAGGCCAGAGGCTCCCTAAACCTAAGGGCGGGGGCGCCCCAGGCCTGGGGCTCCCTAAGCCGAAGGGCTGTGACGCCCAGGTCTGGGGCTCCCTAAGCCGAAGGGCAGGGTGCCCCTAGGCCTGGGGCTCCCAAAGCATAAGGGCTGGGGCGCCACAGGCCTGGAGCTCCCAAAGCCTAAGGGCTGGGGCACCCCGGCCTGGGGCTCCCTACCTGAAGGGCTTGGACACCCAGGCATGGGGCTCACTAAGCCTAAGGGCTGGGGCACCCCGGCCTGGGGCTCCCAAAGCCTAAGGGCTGGGGCACCCCGGCCTGGGGCTCCCAAAGCCTAAGGGCTGGGGCGCCCCACGCCAGTTGCTCACAAAACCTAAGGGCGGGGGCGCCCCAGGCCTTGGGCTCCTTACCCGAAGGGCATTGACGCCCAGGCATGGGGCTCCCTAAGCCTAAGGGCTGGGGCACCCCGGCCTGGGGCTCCCAAAGCCTAAGGGCTGGGGCGCCCCAGGCAAGTGGCTCCCTAAACCTAAGAGCTTGGGCGCCCCAGGCCTGGGGCTTTCAAAGCCTAAGGGTTGGGGCGCCCCAGGCCTGGGGCTCCCTAAGAAAAAGGGCTGTGGCGCCCCAGGCCAGAGGCTCCCTAAGCCTAACGGTTGGGGCGACCCAGGCCTGGGGCTCCCTAAGCTTAAGGGCTGGGGCACCCCAGGCCTGGGGCTCCCAAAGCCAAGGGCAGGGGCGCCCCAGGCCTAGGGCTCACAAAACCTAAGGGCTGGGGCGCCTCAGCCCTGGGGCTCCCAAAGCCTAAGTGCTAGGGCGCCCCAGGTCAGGGGCTCCCTAAGCCTAAGGGATGGGACGTACCAGGCCTGTGGCTCCAAAAGCCAAAGGGCTGGGGCGCCCCAGGCCAGGGGTTCCCTAAACCTAAGGGCTGGGGCGTACCTGGCCTGGGGCTCCCAAAGCCTAAGGGCTTGGCGCCCCAGGCCTGGGACTCCCAAAGCCTAAGGGCTGGCATGCCCCAGGCCTGGGGCTCCCAAAGCCTGAGGGCTGGGGCGCTCTAGGTCTGTTGCACCCTAAGCCGAAGGGCTGGGGCGTCCCAGGCTATAGGCTCCCTAAGCCTAAGAGCTGGGGCGCCCCAGGCCTGGAGCTCCCTAAGCCTAAGGGCTGGGACGCCCCAGGCCTGGGGCTCCCTAAGCGGAAGGGCTGGGCGCCCCCAGGCCTGGGGTTCACTAAGCATAAGCTCTGGGGAGCCCCAGGCCTGTGGCTCCCAAAGCCTAAGAGCTGGGGCGCCGTAAGCCTTGGGCTCTCAAACCCTAAGGGCTGGGCGCCCCGGCCTGGGGCTCCCAAAGACAAAGGGCTGGGGCGCCCCAGGCAAGTGGCTCCCTAAACCTAAGAGCTGGGGCGCCCCAGGCCTGGGGCTCTCAAAGCCTAAGGGTTGGGGCGCCCCAGGCCTGGGGCTCCCTAAGAAAAAGGGCTGTGGCGCCCCAGGTCAGAGGCTCCCTAAGCCTAACGGTTGGGGCGACCCAGGTCTGGGGCTCCCTAAGCCTATGGGCTGGGGCACCCCAGGCCTGGGGCTCCCAAAGCCAAGGGCAGGGGCGCCCCAGGCCTAGGGCTCACAAAACCTAAGGGCTGGGGCGCCTCAGCCCTGGGGCTCCGAAAGCCTAAGTGCTAGGGCGCCCCAGGTCAGGGGCTCCCTAAGCCTAAGGGATGGGGCGTACCAGGCCTGTGGCTCCCAAACCAAAGGGCTGGGGCGCCCCTGGCCAGGGGTTCCCTAATCCTAAGGGCTGGGGCGTACCTGGCCTGGAGCTCCCAAAGCCTAAGGGCTTGGCGCCCCAGGCCTGGGACTCCCAAAGCCTAAGGGCTGGCGTGCCCCAGGCCTGGGGCTCCCTAAGCCGAAGGGCTGGGCGCCCCCAGGTCTGGGGTTCCCTAAGCCAAAGCTCTGCTGAGCCCCAGGCCTGTGGCTCCCAAAGCCTAAGTGCTGGGGCGCCCTAAGCCTTGGGCTCTCAAACCCTAAGGGCTGGGCGCCCCAGGCCTGGGGCTCCCAAAACCTATGGGCTAGGGCGTCCCAGCCTGGGGCTCCCAAATCCTAAGGGTTGGGGCGCCCCATGCCTGGGGCTTCCAAAGCCTAAGGGCTGGGTCGCACCAGGCTTTAGCTCCCAAAGCCTAACGGCTGGGGAACCCCCGGCCTGGGGCTCCCAAAACCTAAGCGCTGGGGCGCCCCAGGCCAGGGTCTCCCTAAGCCGAAGGGCTGGTGCGCCCTAGGTCTGGGGCGCATAAAGCCTGAGGGCTGTGGTGACCCAGGCCTGGGGCTCCATAAGCCTAAGGGCTGGGGCGCCCCAGGCCTGGGGCTCCCAAATCCTAAGGGCGGGGGCACCCCAGGCCAGGGGGTCCCTAATCCTAAGGGCTGGGGCGTACCTGGCCTGGGGCTCCCAAAGCCTAAGGGCTTGGGCGCCCCAGGCCAGGGGGTCCCTAATCCTAAGGGCTGGGGCGTACCTGGCCTGGGGCTCCCAAAGCCTAAGGGCTGGGGCGTCCCAGGCCATAGGCTCCCTAAGCCTAAAGGCTGGGGCGCCCCAGGTCTGGGGCTCCCTAAGCCTAAGGGCTGGGACGCCCCAGGCCTGGGGCTCCCTAAGCCGAAGGGCTGGGTGCCCCGAGGCCTGGGGCACCCTAAGCCTAAGGGCTGGGGCTCCCCAGGCCTGGGGCTCCCAAAACCTAAGCGCTGGGGCGCCCCCGGCCTGGGGCTCCCAAAGCCTAAGGGCTGGGGTGCCCCAGGCCAGGGGCTCCCTAAATCTAAGGGCGGGGCACCCCAGGACTGGGGCTCCCTAAGCCGAAGGGCTTTGACGCCCAGGTCTGGGGCTCCCTAAGCCGAAGGCCTGGGTGCTCCTAGGCCTGGGTCTCCCAAAGCATAAGGGCTGGGGTGCCACAGGCCTGGAGCTCCCAACCTAAGGGCTGGGGCGACCCAGGACTGGCGCCCAAAGCCTAAGGGCTGGAGCGCCCCAGGCCTGGGGATCCCAAAGACTAAGGGTTGGGGTGCCCCAGGCCTTGGGCTTGCTAAGACAAAGGGCTGTGGCGCCCCAGGCCAGAGGCTCCCTAAGCCTAAGGGAAGAGGCGCCCCAGGCCTAGGGCTCCCAAAACCTAAAGGCTGGGTCGCCCCAGGCCTGGGGCTCCGAAGCCTAAGGGCTGGGGCGCCCCAGGCCATGTGCTCCCTAAGCCTAAGGGCTGGGGCAACCAGGCCTGGGTCTCCCAAAGCCTAAGGTCTGGGGCGCCTAGGTCTGGGACTCCCAAAGCCTAACGGCAGTAGCGCCTCGAGCATGGGGCTCTCTAAGCCTAAGGGCAGGGACGCCCCAGGCCTGGGGCTCCCTAAGCCGAAGAGCTGGGTCTTCCCAGGCCTGGGGCTCCATAAGACTAAGGGCTGGGGCGCCCCAGGCCTGTGGCTCCAAAAGCCTAAGAGTTGGGGTGCCCCAAGCCTGGGGCTCCCAAAGCCTAAGGGCTGGGCGCCCCAGGCCTGGGGCTCCCAAATCCTATGGGCAGGGGCGCCCAGGAATGGGACTCCCAAAGCCTAAGGGCTGGGGTGCCCCAGGCCAGGGACTCCCTAAGCCTAAGGGCAGGGACGCCCCAGGCCTGGGGCTCCCTAAGCCTAAGGGCAGGGACGCCCCAGGCCCGGGGTTCCCTAAGCCGAAGACCTGGGTCCCACCAGGTCTGGGGCTCCCTAAGCCTAAGGTCTGGGGCGCCCCAGGCCTGTGGCTCCCAGAGCCTACGAGCTGGGGCGCCCCAGGCCTGTGGCTCCCAGAGCCTACGAGCTGGGGCGCCCCAGGCCTGTGGCTCCAAAAGCCTAAGAGTTGGGGCGCCCCAAGCCTGGGGCTCCCAAAGCCTAAGGGCTGGCGCCCCGGGCCTGGGGCTCCCATATCCTATTGTCTGGAGCGTCCCAGCCTGGGGCTCCAAAAGCCTAAGGGCTGGGGCGCCCAAGGCCTGGGGCTCCCTAAGACTAAGGGCTGGGACGTACCAGGCCTGGTGATCCCTAAGCCTAAGGGCTGCGGCGCCGTAGGCCTGGGGCTCCCTAAGCCGAAGGGCTGGGTATCCCCAGGCCTAGGGCTCCCTAAGCCTATTGGATGGGGCGACCCCAGGCCTGGGGCTCCCAAAGCATAAGCGCTGGGGCGCCCCAGGCCTGGGTCTCCCAAAGCCTAAGGGCTGGGGCGCCCCAGCCTGGGGCTCCCAAAGTCTAAGTTCTGGGGCGCCCCAGGCCAGGGGCTCCCTAAACGTAAGGGCGTGGGCGCCCCTGGCCTGGGGCTCCCTAAGCCGAAGGGCTGGGTGCCCCCAGGCTGGGGCTCCCAAAGCCTAAGAGCTGGGGCGCCACAGGCCTGGAGCTCCCAAAACCTAAGGGCAGGGGCGCTCCAAGCCTGGAGCTCCCAAAGCCTAAGGGCTGGGACGCCCCAGGCCTGGGGCACCCAAAGCCTAAGGGCTGGGGCGCCCCAGCCTAGGGCTCCCAAAACCTAAGGGTTGGGGCGCCCCAGGCCTGGGGCTCCCTAAGAAAAAGGGCTGTAGCTCCACAGGCCAGAGGCTCCCTTAGCCTAACTGCTGGGACGACCCAGGCCTGGGGCTCCCTAAGCCCAAGGGCTGGGGCAACCCAGGCCTGGGGCTCCCTAAGCCAAGGGCAGGGGCGCCCCATACCTGGGGCTCCCAAAGCCTAAGTGCTAGGGCGCCCCAGGTCAGGGGCTCCCAAAGCCAAAGGGCTGGGGCGTACCAGGCCTGTGGCTTCCAAAGCCTAAGGGCTGGGGCGCCCAGGAATGGAACTCCCAAACCTAAGGGCTGGGGTGCCCCATGCCTGGGACACCCTAAGCCTAAGGGCAGGGATGCCCCAGGCCTGGGGTTCCCTAAGCCGAAGAGCTGGGTCCCCCCAGGTCTGGAGCTCCTTAAGCCTAAGGCCTGGGGCGCCCCAGGCCTGTGGCTCCCAGAGCCTACGAGCTGGGGCGCCCCAGGCCTGGGGCTCCCAAAATCTATGGGCTGGGGCGTCCCAGCCTGGGGCTCCCTAATCCTAAGGGCTGGGGCACCCCAGGCCTGGGGCTCCCAAAGCCTAAGGGCTGGGGCACCCCAGGCCTGGGGCTTCCAAAGCATAAGGGCTGGTGTGCCCCAGCCCTGGGGCTCCCAAAGCCTAAGGACTGGGGCACCCCAGGCCTGGGACTCCCAAAGCCTAACGGCTGGGGTGCCCCAGGCCTGGGGCTCACAAAGCCTAAGGGCTGGGGTTCCCCAGGCCTGGGGCTCACAAAGCCTAAGGGCACTTGCCCCCCAGGTCTGGGGCTCCCAAAGCCTAAGGGCTGGGGCGCCCCAAGCCAGGGGCTCCCTAAGCCTAAGGGGTGGGCCGTACCAGGCCTGGGGCTCCCAAAGCCTAAGGGCTGGGGCACCCCAGGCCTGGGGCTCCCAAAGCCTAAGGCCTGGGGCGCTCCAGGCCTGGGGCTCCCAAAGCCTAAATCCTGGGACGCCCCAGGCCAGGGGCTCCCTAAGCCTAAGGGCTGGGGCGTACCAGGCCTGGGGTTCCCAAAGCCTAAGGGCTGGGGCGCCCCAGGCCAGGGACTTCCAAAGCCTAAGGGCTGGGGCGCACCAGGCCTCGGGCTTCCAAAGCCTAAGGCCTGGGGCGCTCCACGCCTCGGGCTCCCAAAGCCTAAGGGCTGGGACGCCCCAGGCCTGGGGCTCTCAAAGTCTAATGGCTGGGGCGCCCCAGGCCTGGGGCTCCCAAAGCCTAAGGGCTGGGGTGCCCCAGGCCTGGGGCTGCCAAAGCTTAAGGGCGGGGGGCCACAGGCCTGGGGCTCACAAAGCCTAAGGGCTGGGCCGTACCAGGCCTGGGGCTCCAAAAACCTAAGGGCTGGGGCGCCCCAGGCCTGGGGCTCCCAAAGTCTAAAGGCTGGGGCGCCCCAGGCCAGGGGCTCCCTAAGCCTAAGGGCTAGGCCGTACCAGGCCTGGGGCTCTCAAAGCCTAAGGGCTGGGGCGCCCCAGGCCTGGGACTCCCAAAGCCTAAGGGCTGGGGCACCCCGGCCTGGGGCTCCCAAACCTAAGGGCTGGGGCGCCCCAGGCCAGTTGCTCCCAAAACCTAAGGGCGGGGGCGCCCCAGGCTTGGGGCTCCCTACCCGAAGGGCTGGGACGCCCAGGCATGGGGCTCCCTAAGCCTAAGGGCTGGGGCACCCCGGCCTGGGGCTCCCAAAGCCTAAGGGCTGGGGCCCCCCAGGCAAGTGGCTCCCTAAACCTAAGAGCTGGGGCGCCCCAGGCCTGGGGCTCTCAAAGCCTAAGGGTTGGGGCGCCCCAGGCCTGGGGCTCCCTAAGAAAAAGTGCTGTGGCGCCCCAGGCCAGAGGCTCCCTAAGCCTAACGGTTATGGCACCCCAGGCCTGGGGCTCCCAAAGCCAAGGACAGGGGCGCCCCAGGCCTAGGGCTCACAAAACCTAAGGGCTGGGGCGCCCCAGGTCAGGGGCTCCCTAAGCCTAAGGGATGGGGCGTACCAGGCCTGGGACTCCCAAAGCCTAAGGGCTGGCGTGCCCCAGGCCTGGGGCTCCCAAAGCCTGAGGGCTGGGGCGCTCTAGGTCTGTTGCACCCTAAGCCGAAGGGCTGGGGCGTCCCAGGCTATAGGCTCCCTAAGCCTAATAGCTGGGGCGCCCCAGGCCTGGGGCTCCCTAAGCCTAAGGGCTGGGACGCCCCAGGCCTGGGGCTCCCTAAGCTGAAGGGCTGGGCACCCCCAGGCTTGGGGTTCCCTAAGCCTTAACTCTGGGGAGCCCCAGGCCTGTGGCTCCCAAAGCCTAAGAGCTGGGGCGCCCCAAGCCTTGGGCTGTCAAACCCTTAGGGCTGGGCGCCCCAGGCCTGGGGCTCCCAAAACCTATGGGCTGTGGCGTCCCACCCTGGGGCTCCCAAATCCTAAGGGTTGGGGCGCCCCATGACTGGGGCTTCCAAAGCCTAAGGGCTGGGGCGCCCAGGAATGGAACTCCCAAACCTAAGGGCTGGGGTGCCCCAGGCCTGGGACTCCCTAAGCCTAAGGGCAGGGATGCCCCAGGCCTGGGGTTCCCTAAGCCGAAGAGCTGGGTCCCCCCAGGTCTGGGGCTCCTTAAGCCTAAGGTCTGGGCGCCCCAGGACTGTGGCTCCCAGAGCCTACGAGCTGGGGCGCCCCAGGCCTGGGGCTCCCAAAATCTATGGGCTGACGCGTCCCAGCCTGGGGCTCCCAAATCCTAAGGGCTGGGGCACCCCAGGCCTGGGGATCCCAAAGCCTAAGGCCTGGGGCACCCCAGGCCTGGGGCTTCCAAAGCATAAGGGCTGGTGCGCCCCAGGCCTGGGGCTCCCAAAACCTAAGGGCAGGGGCGCCCCAGGCCTGGGGCTCCCAAATCCTAAGGGCTGGGGTGCCCCTGGCCTGGGCTTTGCAAAGCCTAAGGGCTGGGGCTCCCCAGGCCAGGGGCTCCCTAAGCCTAAGGGCTGGGCCCTACCAGGCCTGGGGCTCCCAAAGCCTAAGGGCTGGTGCGCCCCAGGCCTGGGGCTCACAAAGCTTAAGGCCTGGGGCGCTCCAGGCCTGGGGATCCCAAAGCCTAAGGACTGGGGCACCCCAGGCCTGGGACTCCCAAAGCCTAACGGCTGGGGTGCCCCAAGCCTGGGGCTCCCAAAACCTAAGCCTGGGGTGCCCCAGGCCTGGGGCTCACAAAGCCTAAGGGCACTTGCCCCCCAGGTCTGCGGCTCCCAAAGCCTAAGGGCTGGGGCGCCCCAAGCCATGGGCTCCCTAAGCCTAAGGGGTGGGCCGTACCAGGCCTGGGGCTCCCAAAGCCTAAGGGCTGGGGCACCCCAGGCCTGGGGCTCCCAAAGCCTAAGGCCTGGGGCGCTCCAGGCCTGGGGCTCCCAAAGCCTAAATCCTGGGACGCCCCAGGCCAGGGGCTCCCTAAGCCTAAGGGCTGTGGCGTACCAGGCCTGGGGCTCCCAAAGCCTAAGGGCTGGGGCGCCCCAGGCCAGGGACTTCCAAAGCCTAAGGGCTGGGGCGCACCAGGCCTCGGGCTTCCAAAGCCTAAGACCTGGGGCGCTCCACGCCTCGGGCTCCCAAAGCCTAAGGGCTGGGACGCCCCAGGCCTGGGGCTCCCAAAGTCTAAGGGCTGGGGCGCCCCAGGCCAGGGGCTGCCAAAGCCTAAGGGCTGGGGCGACCCAGGCCTGGGGCTCCCAAAGCTTAAGGGCGGGGGGCCCCAGGCCTGGGGCTCCCAAAGCCTAAGGCCTGGGGCGCTCCAGGCCTGGGGCTCCCAAAGCCTAAATCCTGGGACGCCCCAGGCCAGGGGCTCCCTAAGCCTAACGGCTGGGGCGTACCAGGCCTGGGGCTACCAAAGCCTAAGGGCTGGGGCGCCCCAGGCCAGGGACTTCCAAAGCCTAAGGGCTGGGGCGCACCAGGCCTCGGGCTTCCAAAGCCTAAGACCTGGGGCGCTCCACGCCTCGGGCTCCCAAAGCCTAAGGGCTGGGACGCCCCAGGCCTGGGGCTCCCAAAGTCTAAGGGCTGGGGCGCCCCAGGCCTGGGGCTGCCAAAGCCTAAGGGCTGGGGCGACCCAGGCCTGGGGCTCCCAAAGCTTAAGGGCGGGGGGCCCCAGGCCTGGGGCTCACAAAGCCTAAGGGCTGGGGCGCTCCTGGCCATGGGCTCCCTAAGCCTAAGGGCTGGGCCGTACCAGGCCTGGGGCTCCAAAAACCTAAGGGCTGGGGCGCCCCTGGCCTGGGGCTCCCAAAGTCTAAAGGCTGGGGTGCCCCAGGCCAGGGGCTCCCTAAGCCTAAGGGCTGGGCCGTACCAGGCCTGGGGCTCTCAAAGACTAAGGGCTGGGGCGCCCCAGGCCTGGGACTCCCAAAGCCTAAGGGCTGGGGCACCCCAGGCCTGGGGCTCCCAAAGCCTAAGCTCTGGGGAGCCCCAGGCCTGTAGCTCCCAAAGCCTAAGAGCTGGGGCGCCCCAAGCCTTGGGCTCTCAAACCCTAAGGGCTGGGCGCCCCAGGCCTGGGGCTCCCAAAACCTATGGGCTGGGGCGTCCCACCCTGGGGCTCCCAAATCCTAAGGGTTGGGGCGCCCCATGACTGGGGCTTCCAAAGCCTAAGGGCTGGGGCGCCCAGGAATGGGACTCCCAAACCTAAAGGCTGGGGTGCCCCAGGCCTGGGACTCCCTAAGCCTAAGGGCAGGGATGCCCCAGGCCTGGGGCTCCCTAAGCCGAAGAGCTGGGTCCCCCCAGGTCTGGGGCTCCTTAAGCCTAAGGTCTGGGGCACCCCAGGACTGTGGCTCCCAGAGCCTACGAGCTGGGGCGCCCCAGGCCTGGGGCTCCCAAAATCTATGGGCTGACGCGTCCCAGCCTGGGGCTCCCAAATCCTAAGGGCTGGGGCACCCCAGGCCTGGGGCTCCCAAAGCCTAAGGCCTGGGGCACCCCAGGCCTGGGGCTTCCAAAGCATAAGGGCTGGTGCGCCCCAGGCCTGGGGCTCCCAAAACCTAAGGGCGGGGGCGCCCCAGGCCTGGGGCTCCCAAATCCTAAGGGCTGGGGTGCCCCTGGCCTGGGCTTTGCAAAGCCTAAGGGCTGGGGCTCCCCAGGCCAGGGGCTCCCTAAGCCTAAGGGCTGGGCCCTACCAGGCCTGGGGCTCCCAAAGCCTAAGGGCTGGTGCGCCCCAGGCCTGGGGCTCACAAAGCTTAAGGCCTGGGGCGCTCCAGGCCTGGGGATCCCAAAGCGTAAGGACTGGGGCACCCCAGGCCTGGGACTCCCAAAGCCTAACGGCTGGGGTGCCCCAAGCCTGGGGCTCCCAAAACCTAAGCCTGGGGTGCCCCAGGCCTGGGGCTCACAAAGCCTAAGGGCACTTGCCCCCCAGGTCTGCGGCTCCCAAAGCCTAAGGGCTGGGGCGCCCCAAGCCATGGGCTCCCTAAGCCTAAGGGGTGGGCCGTACCAGGCCTGGGGCTCCCAAAGCCTAAGGGCTGGGGCACCCCAGGCCTGGGGCTCCCAAAGCCTAAGGCCTGGGGCGCTCCAGGCCTGGGGCTCCCAAAGCCTAAATCCTGGGACGCCCCAGGCCAGGGGCTCCCTAAGCCTAAGGGCTGTGGCGTACCAGGCCTGGGGCTCCCAAAGCCTAAGGGCTGGGGCGCCCCAGGCCAGGGACTTCCAAAGCCTAAGGGCTGGGGCGCACCAGGCCTCGGGCTTCCAAAGCCTAAGACCTGGGGCGCTCCACGCCTCGGGCTCCCAAAGCCTAAGGGCTGGGACGCCCCAGGCCTGGGGCTCCCAAAGTCTAAGGGCTGGGGCGCCCCAGGCCAGGGGCTGCCAAAGCCTAAGGGCTGGGGCGACCCAGGCCTGGGGCTCCCAAAGCTTAAGGGCGGGGGGCCCCAGGCCTGGGGCTCACAAAGCCTAAGGGCTGGGGCGCTCCTGGCCATGGGCTCCCTAAGCCTAAGGGCTGGGCCGTACCAGGCCTGGGGCTCCAAAAACCTAAGGGCTGGGGCGCCCCTGGCCTGAGGCTCCCAAAGTCTAAAGGCTGGGGCGCCCCAGGCCAGGGGCTCCCTAAGCCTAAGGGCTGGGCCGTACCAGGCCTGGGGCTCTCAAAGTCTAAGGGCTGGGGCTCCCCAGGCCTGGGACTCCCAAAGCCTAAGGGCTGGGGCACCCCAGGCCTGGGGCTCCCAAAGCCTAAGGGCGGGGGCGCCCCAGGCCTGGGGCTCCCAAAGCCTAAGGGCTGGGGCACCCCAGGCCTGGGGCTCCCAAAACCTAAGGGCTGGGGCGCCCCAGGCCTGGGGCTCCCAAAGCTTAAGGGCGGGGGCGCCCCAGGCCTGGGGCTCCCTAAGACTAAGGGCTGGGCCGTACCAGGCCTGGGGCACCCTAAGCCTAAGGGCTGCGGCGCCCTAGGCCTGGGGCTCCCTAAGCCGAAGGGCTGGGTGTCCTCAGGCCTAGGGCTCCCTAAGCCTAAGGAATGGGGCGCCCCAGGCCTGGGGCTCCCAAAGCATAAGCGCTGGGGCGCCCCAGGCCTGGGGCTCCCAAAGCCTAAGGCCTGGGGCACCCCGGCCTGGGGCTCCCAAAGCCTAAGGGCTGGGGCGCCCCAGGCCAGTTGCTCCCAAACCTAAGGGCGGGGGCGCCCCAGGCCTGGGGCTCCCTACCCGAAGGGCTGGGACGCCCAGGCATGGGGCTCCCTAAGCCTAAGGGCTGGGGCACCCCGGCCTGGGGCTCCCAAAGCCTAAGGGCTGGGGCCCCCCAGGCAAGTGGCTCCCTAAACCTAAGAGCTGGGGCGCCCCAGGCCTGGGGCTCTCAAAGCCTAAGGGTTGGGGCGCCCCAGGCCTGGGGCTCCCTAAGAAAAAGGGCTGTGGCGCCCCAGGCCAGAGGCTCCCTAAGCCTAACGGTTATGGCACCCCAGGCCTGGGGCTCCCAAAGCAAGGACAGGGGCGCCCCAGGCCTAGGGATCACAAAACCTAAGGGCTAGGGCGCCTAGCCCTGGGGCTCCCAAAGCCTAAGTACTAGGGCGCCCCAGGTCAGGGGCTCCCTAAGCCTAAGGGATGGGGCGTACCAGGCCTGGGACTCCCAAAGCCTAAGGGCTGGCGTGCCCCAGGCCTGGGGCTCCCAAAGCCTGAGGGCTGGGGCGCTCTAGGTCTGTTGCACCCTAAGCCGAAGGGCTGGGGCGTCCCAGGCTATAGGCTCCCTAAGCCGAATAGCTGGGGCGCCCCAGGCTTGGGGCTCCCTCAGCCTAAGGGCTGGGACGCCCCAGGTCTGGGGCTCCCTAACTGAAGGGCTGGGCACCCCCAGGCCTGGGGTTCCCTAAGCCTAAGCTCTGGGGAGCCCCAGGCCTGTGGCTCCCAAAACCTAAGAGCTGGGGCGCCCCAAGCCTTGGGCTCTCAAACCCTAAGGGCTGGGCGCCCCAGGCCTGGGGCTCCCAAAACCTATGGGCTGGGGCGTCCCAGCCTGGGGCTCCCAAATCCTAAGGGTTGGGGCGCCCCATGACTGGGGCTTCCAAATCCTAAGGGCTGTGGCGCCCTAGGCCTGGGGCTCCCAAAGCCCAAGGGCTGGGGCGCCCCATGGTTTGGCTCCCAAAACCTAAGGGCTGGGTCGCACCAGGCTTGAGCTCCCAAAGCCTAACGGCTGGGGCACCCCCGGCCTGGGGCACCCAAAACCTAAGCGCTGGGGCGCCCGAGGCCAGGGGCTCCCTAAGCCAAAGGGCTGGTGCGCCCTAGGTCTGGGGCGCCCAAAGCCTGAGGGCTGTGGTGCCCCAGGCCTGGGGCTCCGTAAGCCTAAGGGCTGGGGCCCCCCAGGCCTGGGGCTCCCAAATCCTAAGGGCGGGGGCACCCCAGGCCAGGGGGTCCCTAATCCTAAGGGCTGGGGTGTACCTGGCCTGGGGCTCCCGAAGCCTAAGGGCTTGGGCGCCCCAGGCCAGGGGGTCCCTAATCCTAAGGGCTGGGGCGTACCTGGCCTGGGGCTCCCAAAGCCTAAGGGCTGGGGCGTCCAAGACCATACGCTCCCTAAGCCTAAGGGCTGGGACGCCCCAGGCCTGGGGCTCCCTAAGCCGAAGGGCTGGGTGCCCCCAGGCCTGGGGCACCCTAAGCCTAAGGGCTGGGGCGCCCCAGGCTTGGGGCTCCCAAAACGTAAGCGCTGGGGCGCCCCAGACCTGGGGCTCCCAAAGCCTAAGGGCTGGGGTGCCCCGGCCAGGGGCTCCCAAAGCCTAAGGGCTGGGGCGTCCCAGGCCAGGGGCTCCCTAAACCTAAGGGCAGGGGCGCCCCAGGACTGGGGCTCCCTAAGCCAAAGGGCTGTGACGCCCAGGTCTGGGGCTCCCTAAGCCGAAGGGCTGGGTTCTCCTAGGCCTGGGTTTCCCAAAGCATAAGGGCTGGGGTGCCACAGGCCTGGAGCTCCCAAAGCCTAAGGGCTGGGGCGACCCAGGCCTGGCGCCCAAAGCCTAAGGGCTGGGGCGCCCCAGGCCTGGGGCTCCCAAAGCCTAAGGGTTGGGGCGCCCCAGGCCTTGGACTTCCTAAGACAAAGAGCTGTGGCGCCCCAGGCCAGAGTCTCCCTAAGCCTACGGGAAGAGACGCCCCAGGCCTAGGGCTCCCAAAACCTAAGGGCTGGGGCGCCCCAGGCCAGGTGCTCCCTAAGCCTAAGGGCTGGGGCGTACCAGGCCTGGGACTCCCAAAGTCTAAGGTCTGGGGCGCCTAGGTCTGGGACTCCCAAAGTTTAAGGGCTGTGGCGCCCCGAGCCTGGGGCTCTTTAAGCCTAAGGGTAGGGATGCCCCAGGCCTGGGGCTCCCTAAGCCGAAGAGCTGGGTCCTCCCAGGCCTGGGGCTCCATAAGCCTAAGGGCTGGGGCGCCCCAGGCCTGTGGCTCCAAAAGCCTAAAAGTTGGGGCGCCCCAAACCTGGGGCTCCCAAAGCCTAAGGGCTGGGCGCCCCAGGCCTGGGGCTCCCAAATCCTATGGGCTGGGGCGTCCCAGCCTGGGGCTCCAAAAGCCTAAGGCCTGGGGCGCCCAGGCCTGGGGCTCCCTAAGCTGAAGGGCTGGGGGACCCCAGGCCTAGGGCTCCCTAAACCTAAGGGATGGGGCGACCCCAGGCCTCGGGCTCCCAAAGCATAAGCGCTGGGGCGCCCCAGGCCTGGGTCTCCCAAAGCCTAAGGGCTGGGGCGCCCCGGCCTGGGGCTCCCAAAGCCTAAGGTCTGGGGCGCCCCAGGTCAGGGGCTCCCTAAACCTAAGGGCGGGGGCGCCCCAGGCGTGGGGCTCCCTAAGCCGAAGGGCTGGGACGCCCAGGCCTGGGGCTCCCTAAGCCGAAGTGCTGGGTGCCCCCAGGCCTGGGGCTCCCAAAGCCTAAGGGCTGGGGCGCCCCAGGCCTGGGGCACCCAAAGCCTAAGGGCTGGGGCGCCCCAGCCTGGGGCTCCCAAAACCTAAGGGTTGGGGCGCCCCAGGCCTGGGTTCCCTAAAAAAAGGGCTGTGGCTCCCCAGGCCAGAGGCTCCCTTAGCCTAACGGCTGGGGCGACCCAGGCCTGGGGCTCCCTAAGCCCAAGGGCTGGGGCACCCCAGGCCTGGGGCTCCCTAAGCCAAGGGCAGGGGTGCCCCAGGCCTGGGGCTCCCAAAGCCTAAGTGCTGGGGCGCCCCAGGTCAGGGGCTCCCCAAGCCAAAGGGCTGGGGCGTACCAGGCCTGTGGCTTCCAAAGCCTAAGGGCTGGGGCGCCCAGGAATGGAACTCCCAAACCTAAGGGCTGGGGTGCCCCAGGTTTGGGACTCCCTAAGCCTAAGGGCAGGGATGCCCCAGGGCTGGGGCACCCTAAGCCGAAGAGCTGGGTCCCCCCAGGTCTGTGGCTCTTAAGCCTAAGGTCTGGGGCGCCCCAGGCCTGTGGCTCCCAGAGCCTAAGGTCTGGGGCGCCCCAGGCCTGGGGCTCCCAAAATCTATGGGCTGGGGCGTCCCAGCCTGGGGCTCACAAATCCTAAGGGCTGGGGCACCCCAGGCCTGGGGCTCCCAAAGCCTAAGGACTGTGGCACCCCAGGCCTGGGGCTTCCAAAGCATAAGGGCTGGTGCGCCCCAGCCCTGGGGCTCCCAAAGCCTAAGGGCGGTGGCGGCCCAGGCCTGAGGCTCCCAAATCCTAAGGGCTGGGGTGCCCCTGGCCTGGGCCTCCCAAAGCCTAAGGGCTGAGGCACCCCAGGCCAGGGGCTCCCTAAGCCTAAGGGCTGGGCCCTACCAGGCCTGGGGCTCCCAAAGCCTAAGGGCTGGGGCGCTGCAGGCCTGGGGCTCACAAAGCCTAAGGCCTGGGGCGCTCCAGGCCTGGGGCTCCCAAAGCCTAAGGACTGGGTCGCCCCAGGTCTGGGACTCCCAAAGCCTAACGGCTGGGGTGCCCCAAGCCTGGGGCTCCCAAAGCCTAAGTGCTGGGGCACCCCAGGCCTGGGGCTCCCAAAATGTAAGGCTTGGGGCACTCCAGGCCTGGGGCTCCCAAAGCCTAAATCCTGGGACGCCCCAGGCCAGGGGCTCCCTAAGCCTAAGGGCTGGGGCGTACCAGGCCTGGGGCTCCCAAAGCCTAAGGGCTGGGGCGCCCCAGGCCAGGGACTCCCAAAGCCTAAGGGCTGGGGAGCCCCAGGCCTCGGACTTCCAAAGCCTAAGCCCTGGGGCGCTCCACGCCTCGTGCTCCCAAAGCCTAAGGGCTGGGACGCCCCAGGCCTGGGGCTCCCAAAGCCTAAGGTTTGGGGCGCCCCAGGCCAGGGGCTCCCTAAATCTAAGGGCGTGGGCGCCCCAGTCCTGGGGCTCCCTAATCCGAAGGGCTGGGACGCCCAGGCCTGGGGCTCCCTAAGCAGAAGTGCTGGGTGCCCTCAGGCCTGGGGCTCCCAAAGCCTAAGGGCTGGGGCGCCACAGGCCTGGAGCTCCCAAAGCCTAAGGGCTGGGGCGCCCCAGGCCTGAGGCACCCAAAGCCTAAGGGCTGGGACGCCCCAGCCTGGGGCTCCCAAAACCTAAGGGTTGGGGCGCCCCAGGCCTGGGGCTCCCTAAGAAAAAGGGCTGTGGCTCCCCAGGCCAGAGGCTCCCTTAGCCTAACGGCTGGGGCGACCCAGGCCTGGGGCTCCCTAAGCTCAAGGGCTGGGGCACCCCAGGCCTGGGGCTCCCTAAGCCAAGGGCAGGGGCGCCCCAGGCCTGGGGCTCCCAAAGCCTAAGTGCTGGGGCGCCCCAGGTCAGGGGCTCCCTAAGCCAAAGGGCTGGGGCGTACCAGGCCTGTGGCTTCCAAAGCCTAAGGGCTGGGGTGCCCAGGAATGGAACTCCCAATCCTAAGGGCAGGGATGCCCCAGGCCTGGGGCTCCCTAAGCCGAAGAGCTGGGTCCCCCCAGGTCTGGGGCTCCTTAAGCCTAAGGTCTGGGGCGCCCCAGGCCTGTGGCTCCCAGAGCCTACGAGCTGGGGCGCCCCAGGCCTGGGGCTCCCAAAATCTATGGGCTGGGGCGTCCCAGCCTGGGGCTCCCAAATCCTAAGGGCTGGGCACCCCAGGCCTGGGGCTCCCAAAGCCTAAGGGCGGTGGCGCCCCAGGCCTTAGGCTCCCAAATCCTAAGGGCTGGGGCACCCCAGGCCAGGGGCTCCCTAAGCCTAAGGGCTGGGCCCTACCAGGCCTGGGGCTCCCAGCCTTTAGGCTTTGGGAGCCCCAGGCCTGGGGCGCCCAAGCAGTTAGGTTTGGGACCCCAGGCCTGGGGCGCCCCAGCCCTTAGGTTTAGGGAGGCCGAGGCTGTGGCGCCTCAGCCCTTAGGTTTTGGGAGCCGCAGGCTTGGGGCGCTCCAGCCCTTGGGCTTTGGGTGCCCCAGGACTGTGGCGCCCTAGTCCTTAGGCTTAGGGAGCCCAGGGCCTGGGGTGCCCCAGCCCTTAGGCTTCGGGAGCCCCAGGCCTGGGGGTCCCCAGCCCTTAGGCTTTGGGAACCTCAGACCTTGGCGCCCCATCCCTTAGGCTTTGGGAACCCCAGACCTGGTGTGCCCCAGCACTTAGGCTTAGGGAGCCTCAGTCCTTGGGCGCCCCAGCCCTTAGAGTTAGGGAGCCCCAGGCCTAGGGCGCCCCAGCCCTTAGGGTTAGGAAGCCTCATGCCTGGGGCACCCCAGCCCTTAGGCTTAAGGACTCCCAGTTCTGGGACGCCCTAGCCCTTAGGATTTGGGAGCCCCAGGCCTGGGGCGCCCGATCCTTTAGGCTTAGGGACCCCCAGGCCTGGGGTGCCCCAGCCCTTAGGTTTAGGTAGCCCCAGGCCTGGGGCGCCCCAGCCCTTAGGCTTAGCGAGCCCCAGGTGGGGCGATAAAGCCTTTAGGCTTAGGGAGCCCCAGGCTTTGGGCGCCCCAGCCCTTAAGCTTAGGGTGCCCCATGGCTGGGGCGCCCCAACTCTTTGGCTTTGGGAGCACCAGTCCTGTGGCGGCCCAGCCCTTAGGCTTTGGGACCCCAGGCCTGGTGCGCCCCAGCCCCTAGAATTTGGGACCACATGCCTTGGGCGCACCAGCCCTTAAGCATTGGGACCCCAGACCTGGGGAGCCCCAGCCCTTTGGCTTTGGGAGCCCCAGGCCTGGGCGCCCCAGCCATTAAGCCTTTGGAGCCCCAGGCCTGGGGTGCCCCTACCCTTAGGCTAAGGAGCCCCAGGTTGGGGTGCCCCAGCCTTTAGGTTTAGGGAGCCCCAGGCCTGGGGCGCCCCAGCCCTTAGGCTTAGGAAGCCCCAAACCCGGGGTGCCCCAGCCCTTAGGATTTGGGAGCCCAGGCCTGGGCCGCCCCAGCAGTTAGGCTTTGGGACCCCATGCCTGAGGCGAACCAGCCCTTAGGCTTTGGGACCCCAGGCCTGGGGCGCCCTAGCCCTTAGGCTAAGGAGCCCCAGGACTTGGGCGAACCAGCCCTTACGCTTAGGGAGCCCCACGCCTGGGGCGCACCACCCCTTAGGCTAAGGAGCCCCAGGACTGGGGCGAACCAGCCCTTACGCTTAGGGAGCCCCAGGCCTGGGGCGCCCCAGCGCTTAGGCTTGGGAGTCCCAGGCTTGGGGCTCCCCAGACCTTAGGCTTTGGGAGCCCCAGGCATGGGGCGCCCCAGTCCTTAGGAAAACGGAGCCCCAGGCCTGGGGGGCCCCTGCCCTTAGGCATTGGGTGCCCCAGGACTGGGGCGCCCCAGCGCTTAGGCTTAGGGAGCCCGGGCCTGGGGCGCCCAAGCCCTTAGGCTTAGGGAGCACCTGGCCTGGGGCGCCCCAGAATTTAGGCTTAGGGAGGCCCAGGCCTGGGGGGACACATCCCATATGCTTAGGGAGCCCCAGGCCTGGGGCGCCCCAGCCCTTAGGCTTAGGGAGCCCCAGGCCAGGGGCGCACCAGCCCTTAGGTTTAGGGAACCCCAGGCCTGGGACACCCCAGCACTTAGGCTTAGGGAGCCCCTTGTGGGGCGATAAAACCTGTAGGCTTAGGGAGCTCCAGGCTTTCGGCGCCCCAGCCCTAAGCTTAGGGAGCCCCATGGATGGGGCGCCCCAGCCCTTTGGCTTTGGGAGCACCAGGCCTGGGAAGCCCCAGCCCTTAGGCGTAGGGAGCACAATCGCTGGGGCGCCCCAGCCCTTTGGCTTAGGGAGCCAGGGCCTGGGACACCCCAGCCCTTAGGCTTAGGGAGCACCTGGCTTGGGGCGCCACAGAACTTAGGCTTAGGGAGGTCCAGGCCTGGGGGGACCCACCCATATGCTTAGGGAGCCCCAGGCCTGGGGCGCCCCAGCCCTTAGGCTTAGGGAGCCCGAGGCCTGGGGCGCCCCAGCCCTTAGGCTTAGGGAGCCCCACGCGTGGGGCCACCAGCCTTTAGGCTTTGGGAACCCAGGCCTGGGCGCCCCAGCTCTTAGGCTAAGGAGCCCCAGGACTGGGGCGCCCCAGTCCTTACGCTTAGGGACCCCCACGCCTGGGGCGCCCCAGCCCTTAGGCCTAGGAAGCCCATGCCCGGGGTGCCCCAGCCCTTAGGCTATGAGAGCCCCTGTCCTGGGGCTCCCCAGCCCTTAGGCTTAGGGAGACCCAGGCCTGGGGTGCCCCAGCACTTAGGCTTTGGGAACCCAAGGCCTGGGGCGCCCCAGCCCTTATGCTTAGGGAGTCCCAGGCTTGGGGCGCCCCAGCCCTTAGGCTTTGGGAGCCCCAGGCATTGGGAGCCCCAGTCCTTAGGAAAAGGGAGCCCTAGGCCTGGGGCGCCCCAGCCCTTAGGCATTGGGTGCCCCAGGACTGGGGCGCCCCAGCGCTTAGGCTTAGGGAGCCCGGGCCTGGGGCGCCCCAGCCCTTAGGCTTAGGGAGCTCCAGGCCTGGGGCGGTCTAGGACTTAGGGTTAGGGAGCCCCAGGCCTTGGGCGCCCAAGCCCTTAGAGTTAGGGAGCCCCAGGCCTAGGGCGCCCAGCCCTTAGGCTTAGGGAGCCTCATGCCTGGGGCGCCCCAGCCCTTAGGCTTAGGGAGAAACTGGCCAGGGGCGCCCCAGCACTTAGGCTTAGGGAACCCCAGGCCTGGGGTGCCCCAGCCATTAGGATTAGGGAGCACCAGACATGAGGCGCCCCAGCCCTTAGGCTTAGGGAGCCACAGGACTGGGACGCACCAGCCCTTAGGCTTTTGGAGGCCCAGCCTAGGGAGCCCCAACACTTAGGCTTAGGGAGCCCCAGGCCTTGGGCTCACCATCCCTTAAGCATTGAGACCCCAGGCATGGGGCGCCCCAGCCCTTTGGCTTTGGGAGACCCAGGCCTGCGGCGCCCCAGCAGTTAGGCTTTGGGACCCGAGGCCTGGGGCGCACCAGCCCTAAGGCTTTGGGACCCCAGGCCTCGGGCGCCCCAGCCTTAGGCTAAGGAGCCCCAGGACTGGGGCGCCCCAGCCCTTACGCTTAGGGAGCCCCACTCCTGGGGCGCTCAAGCCCTTAGGCATAGGAGGCCCCAGGCCCGGGGCGCCCCAGCCCTTAGGCTTAGAGAGCCCCAGGCCTGGGGCGCCCCAGCCCTTAGACTTAGGGAGTCCCTCGCTAGGGGCGACCCAGACCTTAGGCTTTGGGACCCCAGTCCTGGGGCGCCCCAGTCCTTAGACTTAGGGAGAACCAGGCCTATGGCACCCCAGCCCTTAGGCTTTGAGAGCCCCAGGCCTGGGGCTGCCCCAGTCCTTAGGAAAAGGGAGACCCAGGCATGGGCGCCCCAGCCCTTAGCTTTGGGAGCCCCAGGCCTTGCACGCACCAGCACTTATGCTTTGGTAGCCCAAGGCCTGGGGTGCCCCAGCCCTTAGGCTTAGGGAGTCCCAGGCTTGGAGCGGCCCAACCCTTATGCTTTGGGAGCCCTAGACCTGGGCGCTCCAGCCCTTAGGCTTTGGGAGCCCAAGGCCTGGGGCGCCCCAGCCCTTAGGATTTGGGACCCCAGGCCTGGGGCGCCCCAGCCCTTAGGCTAAGGAGCCCCAGGACTGGGGCGAACCAGCCCTTACGCTTAGGGAGCCCCACGCCTGGGGCGCACCAGCCCTTAGGCTAAGGAGCCCCAGGACTGGGGCGAACCAGCCCTTACGCTTAGGGAGCCCCAGGCCTGAGGCACCCCAGCTCTTAGGCTTGGGAGTCCCAGGCTTGGGGCCCCCCAGACCTTAGGCTTTGGGAGCCCCAGGCATGGGGCGCCCCAGTCCTTAGGAAAACGGAGCCCCAGGCCTGGGGCGTCCCTTCTCTTAGGCATTGGATGCCCCAGGACTGGGTCGCCCCAGCGCTTAGGCTTAGGGAGCCCGGGCCTGGGGCGCCCCAGCCCTTAGGCATTGGGTGCCCCAGGACTGGGGCGCCCCAGCGCTTAGGATTAGGGAGCCCGGGCCTGGGGCGCCCAAGCCCTTAGGCTTAGGGCGCACCTGGCCAGGGGCGCCCCAATATTTAGGCTTAGGGAGGCCCAGGCCTGGGGGGACCCATCCCATATGCTTAGGGAGCCCCAGGCCTGGGGCGCCCCAGCCCTTAGGTTTAGGCAACCCCAGGCCTGGGGCACCCCAGCACTTAGGCTTAGGGAGCCCCTTGTGGGGCGATAAAACCTGTAGGCTTAGGGAGCTCCAGGCTTTCGGCGCCCCAGCCCTAAGCTTAGGGAGCCCCATGGCTGGGGCGCCCCAGCCCTTTGGCTTTGGGAGCACCAGGCCTGAGACGCCCCAGCCCTTAGGCTTAGGGAGCACCATGGCTGGGGTGCCCCAGCCCTTTGGCTTAGGGAGCACCTGGCATGGGGCGCCACAGAACTTAGGCTTAGGGAGGTCCAGGCCTGTGGGGACCCATCCATATGCTTAGGGAGCCCCAGGCCTGGGGCGCCCCAGCCCTTAGGCTTAGGGATCCCCAGGCCTGGGGCGCACCAGCCCTTAGGCTTAGGGAACCCCAGGCCTGGGGCGCCCCAGCGCTTAGGCTTAGGGAGCCCGAGGCCTGGGGCGCCCCAGCTCTTAGGATTTGGGACCCCAGTCCTGGGGCGCCCCAGTCCTTAGACTTAGGGAGAACCAGGCCTATGGCGCCCCAGCCCTTTGGTTTTGAGAGCCCCAGGCCTGGGGCTGCCCCAGTCCTTAGGAAAAGGGAGACCCAGGCCTGCGCGCCCCAGCCCTTAGCTTTGGGAGCCCCAGGCCTTGCGCGCACCAGCACTTATGCTTTGGTAGCCCAAGGCCTGGGGTGCCCCAGCCCTTAGGCTTAGGGAGTCCCAGGCTTGGAGCGGCCCAACCCTTATGCTTTGGGATCCCTAGACCTGGGCGCTCCAGCCCTTAGGCTTTGGGAGCCCAAGGCCTGGGGCGCCCCAGCCCTTAGGATTTGGGACCCCAGTCCTGGGGCGCCCCAGTCCTTAGACTTAGGGAGACCCAGGCCTGGGGCGCCCCAGCCCTTAGCTTTGGGAGCCCCAGGCCTTGCGCGCACCAGCACTTATGCTTTGGTAGCCCAAGCCTGGGGTGCCCCAGCCCTTAGGCTTAGGGAGTCCCAGGCTTGGAGCGGCCCAGCCCTTATGCTTTGGGAGCCCTAGACCTGGGTGCTCCAGCCCTTAGGCTTTGGGAGCCCAAGGACTGGGGCGCCCCAGCCCTTAGAATTTGGGACCCCAGTCCTGGGGCGCCACAGGCCTTAGGCTTAGGGAGCCCCAGGCCTGTGGCGCCCCAAACCCTTAGGCTTTGGGAGCCCCAGGCCTGGGGTGCCCCAATCCTTAGGAAAAGGGAGCCACAGGCCTAGGGCGCCCCAGCACTTAGGCTTAGGGAGCCCCAGGTGGGGCGATAAAAGTTTAGGCTTAGGGAGCTTCAGGCTTTGGGCGACCCAGCCTTTAAGCTTAACGAGCCCCATGGCTGGGGAGCCCCAGCCCTTTAGCTTTGGGAGCACAAGACCTGGGATGCCCCAGCCCTTTGGCTTTGGGAGCCCCAGTCCTGGGGTGCCCCACTCCTTAGGAAAAGGGAGCCCCAGGCCTGGGGCGCCCCAGCACTTAGGCTTTGGGTGCCCCAGGACTGAGGCGCCCCAGCGCTTAGGCTTAGGGAGCCCTCGCCTGGGACGCCCCAACCCTTAGGCTTAGGGAGCCCTAGGCCTGGGGCGCCCCAGTCATTAGGCTTAGGGAGACCCAGGCCTGGGGGGACCCATCCCATATGCTTAGGGAGCCCCAGGCCTGTGGCGCCCAAGTCCTTAGGCTTAGGGAGCCCTAGGGCAGGGGCGCACCAGCCGTTAGGCTTAGGGAGCCCCAGGCCAGGGGCACCGCAGCACTAAGGCTTAGGGAGCCCCAGGTGGGGCAATAAAACCTTTAGGCTTAGGGAGCCCCAGGCTTTGGGCGCCCCAGCCCTTAAGCTTAGGGAGCCCCATGGCTGGGGCGCCCCAGCCCTTTGGCTTTGGGAGCACCAGGCCTGGGGTGCCCCAGTCCTTAGGAAAAGGGAGCCCCAGGCCTGGGGCACCCCAGCGCTTAGGCTTAGGGAGCCCGGACCTGGGGCGCCCCAGCCCTTAGGCTTAGGGAGCCCTAGGCCTGGGGCGCCCAAGCCCTTAGGCTATGGGAGCCCCAGGTCTGGGGGGCGCCAGCGCTTATGCCTTGGGAGCCCCAGGCCTGGGGCGCCACAGCCCTTAGGTTAAGGAGTCCCAGAACTGGGGAACCCCAGCATTTAGGTATAGGGAGCCCCAGGCCTGGGGCGCCCCAGCCCTTAGGATTTGGGAGCCCCAGGCTTGGGGCGCCCCAGCCCTTAGGCTTAGGAAGCCCCCGGCCCAGGGAGCCCCAGCCCTAAGGCTTTGGGAACCCCACGCCTGGAGTGCCCCAGCCCTTAGGCATAGGAAGCCCCAGGCCCGGGCTCCCCAGCCCTTATGCTTTAGGAGCCCCAGACCTGGGGTGCCCCAGCCCTTAGGCTTAGGGAGCCCTAGGCATTGCGCGCACCAGCACTTATGCTTTGGTAGCCCAAGGCCTGGGGTGCCCCAGCCCTTAGGCTTAGAGAGTCCCAGGCTTGGGGCGCCCCAGCCCTTAGGCTTTGGGAGCCCCAGACTTGGGCGCCCCAGCCCTTTAGCTTTGGGATCCCAAGGCCTGGGGCGCCCCAGCCCTTAGGCTTAGGGAGCCCCAGGCATTGCACGCACCAGCACTTATGCTTTGGTAGCCCAAGGCCTGGGGTGCCCCAACCCATAGGCTTAGGGAGTCCCAGGCTTGGTGCGCCCCAGCCCTTAGGTTTTGGGAGCCCCAGACCTGGGCACCCCAGCTCTTAGGCTTTGGGAGCCCAAGGCCTGGGGCGACCCAGCCCTTAGGCTTTTGGAGCCCCAGGCCTGTGGCGCCCCAGCCCTTAGGCTTAGGGAGCCCCAGGACTGGGGCGCCCCAGCGCTTAGGCTTAGGGAGCCCGGGCCTGGGGCGCCCCAGCTCTTAGGCTTAGGGAGCACCTGGCCTGGGGCGCCCCAGAACTTAGGCTTAGGGAGCCCCAGGCCTGGGGCGCCAAGCACTTAGGCTTAGAGAGCCCCAGGCCTGGGGCGACCCATCCCATAGGCTTAGGGAGCCCCAGGCCTGGGGCGCCCCAGCCCGTAAGTTTGGGAGCCCCGGCCTGGGACGCCCTAGCCCTTAGGCTAAGGGAGCCCCAGGCCTGGGGCGCCCTAGGACTTAGGCTTAGGGAGCCCCAGGCCTTGGGCGCCCAAGACCTTAGAGTCAGAGAGCCGCAGGCCTAGGGCTCCCAGCCCTTAGGCTTAGGGAGCCTCATGCCTGGGGCGCCCCAGCCCTTAGGCTTAGGGAGAAACTGGCCAGGGGCGCCCCAGCACTTAGGCTTAGGGAACCACAGTCCTGGGGTGCCCCAACATTAGGATTAGGGAGCACCAGTTTTGGGGCGCCCCAGCCCTTAGGCTTAGGGAGCCCCAGGCCTGGGACCGCCCAGCCCTTAGGCTTTTGGAGCCCCATCCTAGGGAGCCCCAATCTTTAGGCTTAGGGAGCCCCAGGCCTTGGGCGCACCAACCCTTAAGCATTGGGACCCCAGGCCTGGGGCGCCCCAGCTTTTAGGTTTAGGGAGCCCCAGGCCTGGGGCGGCCAGCTCTTAGGCTTAGGAAGCCCCAGGCCCGGGGCCCACCAGCCCTTAGGCTTAGGGAGTTACAGGCTTGGGGCGCCCCAGACCTTAGGCTTTGGGAGTCCAAGGCATGGGGTGCCCCAGCCCTTCGGCTTTGGGAGCCCCAGGCCTGGGGAGCCCCAGTCCTTAGGAAAAGGGAGCCCCAGGCCTGGGGCGCCCAAGCCCTTAGGCATTGGGTGCCCCAGGACTGGGGCGCCCCAGCGCTTAGGCTTAGGGAGCCTGGGCCTGGGGTGCTCCAGCCCTTAGGCTTAGGGAGCACCTGCCCTGGGCGCCCCAGAACTTATGCTTAGGGAGGCCCAGGCCTGGGGGCACCCATCCCATATGCTTAGGGAGCCCCAGGCCTGGGGCGCACCAGCCCTTAGACTTAGGGAGCCCCAGGCCAGGGGTGCACCAGCCCTTAGGTTTAGGGAACCCCAGGCCTGGGGCGCCCCCTCACTTAGGCTTAGGGAGCCCCAATTGGGGCGATAAAGCCTTTAGGCTTAGGGAGCCCCAGGCTTTGGGCGCCCCAGCCCTTAAGTTTAGGGAGCCCCATGGCTGGAGCGGCCCAGCCCTTTGGCTTTGGGAGCACCAGGCCTGGGACGCCCCAGCCTTTTCGCTTTGGGAGCCCCAGGCCTGGGGTGCCCCAGTCTTTAGGAAAAGGGAGCCCCAGGCCGGGGGCGCCCCAGCCCTTAGGCTTTGGGTGCCCCAGGACTGAGGCGCCCCAGCGCTTAGGCTTAGGGAGCCCGGGCCTGGGGCGCCCCAGCCCTTAGGCTTAGGGAGCCCTAGGCCTGGGGCGCCCCAGCCCTTAGGCTTAGGGAACATCTGGCCTGGGGCCCCCCAGCGCTTAGGCTTAGGGAGACCGGGCCTGGGGCGCCCCTGCCCTTAGGCTTAGGGAGGCCTAGGCCTGGGGCGCCCCGGCCCTTAGGCTTAGGGAGCACCTGGCCTGGGGCGCCCCAGAACTTAGGCTTAGGGAGGCCTAGGCCTGGGGTGCCCCGGCCCTTAGGCTTAGGGAGCACCTGGCCTAGGGCGCCCCAGCACTTAGGCTTAGGGAGCCCCAGGTGGGGCGATAAAACCTTTAGGCTTAGGGAGCTCCAGGCTTTGGGCGACCCAGCCCTTAAGCTTAGGGAGCCCCATGGCTGGGGCGCCCCAGCCCTTTAGCTTTGGGAGCACCAGGCCTGGGACGCCCCAGCCCTTTGGCTTTGGGAGCCCCAGGCCTGGGGTGCCCCTGTCCTTAGGAAAAGGGAGCCCCAGGCCTGGGGCGCCCCAGCACTTAGGCTTTGGGTGCCCCAGGACTGAGGAGCCCCAGCGCTTAGGCTTAGGGAGCCCGGGCCTGGGACGCCCCAACCCTTAGGCTTAGGGAGCCCTAGGCCTGGGGAGCCCCAGCCCTTAGGCTTAGGGAGGCCCAGGCTTGGGGGGACCCATCCCATATGCTTAGAGGGCCCCAGGCCTGTGGCGCCCAAGTCCTTAGGCTTAGGGAGCCCTAGGGCAGGGGCGCACCAGCCGTTAGGCTTAGGAACCCCAGGCCAGGGGAACCGCAGCACTAAGGCTTACGGAGCCCCAGGTGGGGCGATAAAACCTTTAGGCTTAGGGAGCTCCAGGCTTTGGGCGACCCAGCCCTTAAGCTTAGGGAGACCCAGGCTTTGGGCGCCCCAGCCCTTAAGCTTAGGGAGCCCCATGGCTGGGGCGCCCCAGCCCTTTGGTTTGGGAGCACCAGGCCTGGGGCGCCCCAGCCCTTTGGCTTTGGGAGCGCCAGGCCTGGGGTGCCCCAGTCCTTAGGAAAAGGGAGCCCCAGGCCTGGGGCACCCCAGCGCTTAGGCTTAGGGAGCCTGGGCCTGGGGCGCCCCAGCCCTTAGGCTTAGGGAGCCCTAGGCCTGGGGCGCCCCAGCCCTTAGGCTTAGGGAGCACTTGGCCTGGGGCGCCTCAGAACGTAGGCTTAGGGAGGTCCAGGCCTGGGGGACTCATCCATATGCTTAGGGAGCCCCAGGCCTGGGGCGCCAAAGCCCTTAGCCTTAGGGAGCCCCAGGCCTGGGGCGCCCCAGCCCTTAGGTTTAGGGAGCCCCAGGCCTGAGGTCACCAGCCTTTAGGCTTTGGGACCCCAAGCCTGGGCGCCCCAGCTCTTAGGCTAAGGAGCCCCAGGACTGGGGCGCCCTAGTCCTTACGCTTAGGGAGCCCCACGCCTGGGGTGCCCCAGCCCTCAGGCATAGGAAGCCCCAGGCCCGGGGCGCCCTAGCCCTTAGGCTATGAGAGTCCCAGGCCTGGGGCGCCCCAGCCCTTAGGCTTAGGGAGACCCAGGCCTGGGGAGACCCATCCCATATGCTTAGGGAGCCCCAGGTCTCTGGCGCCCAAGTCCTTAGGCTTAGGGAGCCCTAGGCCAGGGGCGGACCAGCCGTTAGGCTTAGGGAGCCCCAGGCCAGGGGCACCACAGCACTAAGGCTTAGGGAGCCCCAGGTGGGGCGATAAAACCTTTAGGCTTAGGGAGCCCAAGGCTTTGGGCTCCCCAGCCCTTAAGCTTAGGTAGCCCTATGGCTGGGGCGCCCCAGCCCTTTGGCTTTGGGAGCACCAGGCCTGGGGCGCCCCAACCCTTTGGCTTTGGGAGCGCCAGGCCTGGGGTGCCCCAGTCCTTGGGAAAAGGGAGCCCCAGGCCTGGGGCGCTCCAGCGCTTAGGCTTAGGGCGCCCTGACCTGGGGCGCCCCAGCCCTTAGGCTTAGGGAGCCCTAGGCCTGGGGCGCCCCAGCCCTTAGGCTTAGGGAGCACCTGGCCTGGGGCGCCTCAGAACTTAGGCTTAGGGAGGTCCAGGCCTGGGGGGACCCATCCATATGCTTAGGGAGCTCCAGGCCTGGGGCGCCAAAGACCTTAGCCTTAGGGAGACCCTGGCCTGGGGCGCCCCAGCCCTTAGGCTTAGGGAGCCCCAGGCCTGGGGCCACCAGCCTTTAGGCTTTGGGACCCCAGGCCTGAGTGCCCCAGCTCTTAGGCTAAGGAGCCCCAGGACTGGGGCGCCCCAGTCCTTACGCTTAGGGAGCCCCACGCATGGGGTGCCCCAGCCCTTAGGCATAGGAAACCCCAGGCCCGGGGCGCCCCAGCCCTTAAGTTTAGGGAGCCCCAGGCCTGGGTTGCCCCAGCACTTAGGCTTTGGGAACCCAAGGCCTGGGGCGCACCAGCCCTTAGGCTTAGTGAGTCCCATGCTTGGGGCGCCCCAGCCCTTAGGCTTTGGGAGCCCCAGGCCTGGTGCGCCCCAGCCTTTCGGCATTGGGTGCCCAAGGCCTGGGGCGCCCCAGCTCTTAGGATTTGGGACCCCAGTCCTGGGGCGCTCCAGTCCTTAGGCTTAGTGAGCCCCAGGCCTGTGGTGCCCCAGCCCTTAGGCTTTGGGAACCCCAGGCCTGTGGCGCCCCAGCCCTTAGGCTTTGAGAGCCCCAGGCCTGGGGCTGCCCCAGTCCTTTGGAAAGGGAGCCCCAGGCCTGGGCGCCCCAGCCCTTTGGCTTAGGGAGCCCCAGGCCTGTGGCACCCCAAACCCTTAGGCTTTGGGAGCCCCAGCCTGGGGTGCCCCAGTCCTTAGGAAAAGGGAGCCACAGGCCTAGGGCGCCCCAGCACTTAGGTTTAGGGAGCCCCAGGTGGGGCGATAAAACCTTTAGGCTTAGGGAGCTCCAGGCTTTGGGCGACCCAGCCCTTAAGCTTAGGGAGCCCCATGGCTGGGGCACCCCAACCCTTTAGCTTTGGGAGCACCAGGCCTGGGACGCCCCAGCCCTTTGGCTTTGGGAGCCCCAGGCCTGGGGTGCCCCAGTCCTTAGGAAAATGAAGCCCCAGGCCTGGGGCGCCCCAGCCCTTAGGCTTTGGGTGCCCCAGGACTGAGGCACCCCAGCGCTTAGGTTAGGGAGCCCGGGCCTGGGACGCCCCAACCCTTAGGCTTAGGGAGCCCTAGGCCTGGGGAGCCACAGCCCTTAGGCTTTGGGAGGCCCAGGCCTGGGGGGACCCATCCCATATGCTTAGGGAGCCCCATGCCTGTGGCGCCCAAGTCCTTAGGCTTAGGGAGCCCTAGGCCAGGGGCGCAACAGCCGTTAGGCTTAGGGAACCCCAGGCCAGGGGCACCGCAGCACTAAGGCTTAGGGAGCCCCAGGTGGGGCGATAAAACCTTTAGGCTTAGGGAGCCCCAGGCTTTGGGCGCCCCAGCCCTTAAGCTTAGGGAGCCACATGGCTGGGGCGCCCTAGCCCTTTGGCTTTGGGAGCACCAGGCCTGGGGCGCCCCAGCCCTTTGGCTTTGGGAGCGCCAGGCCTGGGGTGCCCCAGTCCTTAGGAAAAGGGAGCCCCAGCCCTTAGGCTTAGGGAGCCCTAGGCCTGGGGCGCCCCAGCCCCTAGGCTTAGGGAGCATCTGGCCTGGGGCGCCTCAGAACTTAGGCTTAGGGAGACCCAGGCCTGGGGAGACCCATCCCATATGCTTAGGGAGCCCCAGGCCTGTGGCGCCCCAACCCTTAGGCTTAGGGAGCCCCAGGACTGGGGCACCCCAGCGCTTAGGCTTAGGGAGCCCCAGGCCTTGGGCGCCCAAGACCTTAGAGTCAGAGAGCCGCAGGCCGAGGGCTCCCAGCCCTTAGGCTTAGGGGCCTCATGCCTGGGGCGCCCCAGCCCTTAGGCTTAGGGAGAAACTGGCCAGGGGCGCCCCAGCACTTAGGCTGAAGGAACCCCAGTCCTGGGGTGCCCCAACATTAGGATTAGGGAGCACCAGATTTGGGGCGCCCCAGCCCTTAGGCTTAGGGAGCCCCAGGCCTGGGACGGCCCAGCCCTTAGGCTTTTGGAGCCCCAGCCTAGGGAGCCCCAATCTTTAGGCTTAGGGAGCCCCAGGCCTTGGGCGCACCAACACTTAAGCATTGGGACCCCAGGCCTGGGGCGCCCCAGCTTTTAGGTTTAGGGAGCCCCAGGCCTGGGGCGCCCCAGCCCTTAGGCTTAGGAAGCCGCAGGCCCGGGGCGCACCAGCCCTTAGGCTTAGGGAGTCACAGGATTGGGGCACCCCAGACCTTAGGATTTGGGAGCCCAAGGCATAGGGTGCCCCAGCCCTTCGGCTGTGGGAGCCCCAGGCCTGGGGTGCCCCAGTCCTTAGGCATTGGGTGCCCCAGGACTGGGGCGCCCCAGCGCTTAGGCTTAGGGAGTCCGGGCCTGGGGCGCCCCAGCCCTTAGGCTTAGGGAGCACCTGGCCTGGGGCGCCCCAGAAATTAGGCTTAGGGAGGTCCAGGCCTGGGGGGACTCATCCCATATGCTTAGGGAGCCCCAAGCCTTGGGCTCCCCAGCCCTTAGACTTAGGGAGCCCCAGGCCAGGGGCGCACCAGCCCTTAGGTTTAGGGAACCCCAGGCCTGGGGCGCCCCCGCACTTAAGCTTAGGGAGCCCCAATTGGGGCGATAAAGCCTTTAGGCTTAGGGAGCCCCAGGCTTTGGGCGCCCCAGCCCTTAAGCTTAGGGAGCCCCATGGCTGGCGCGGCCCAGCCCTTTGGCTTTGGGAGCACCAGGCCTGGGACGGCCCAGCCTTTTCGCTTTGGGAGCCCCAGGCCTGGGGTGCCCCAGTCCTTAGGAAAAGGGAGCCCCAGGCCGGGGGCGCCCCAGCCCTTAGGCTTTGGGTGCCCCAGGACTGAGGCGCCCCAGCGTTTAGGCTTAGGGAGCCCCGGCCTGGGGCGCCCCAGCCCTTAGGCTTAGGGAGCCCTAGGCCTGGGGCGCCCCAGCCCTTAGGCTTAGTGAGTCCCAGGCTTGGGGCGCCCCAGACCTTTGGCATTGGGTGCCCCAGGACTGGGGCGCCCCAGCCCTTAGGCATTGGGTGCCCCAGGACTGGGGCGCCCCAGCGCTTAGGCTTTGGGAGCCCGGGCCTGGGGAGCCCCAGCCCTTAGGCTTAGGGAGCACCTGGCCAGGGCTCCCCAGAACTTAGGCTTATGGAGGCCCAGGCCTGGGGGGAACCATCCCATATGCTTAGGGAGCCCCAGGCCTGGGGCGCCCCAGCCCTTAGACTTAGGGAGCCCCAGGCCAGGGGCGCACCAGCCCTTAGGTTTAGGGAACCCCAGGCCTGGGGCGCCCCCGCACTTAGACTTAGGGAGCCCCAGGCTTTGGGCGCCCCAGCCCTTAAGCTTAGGGAGCCCCATGGCTGGGGCGGCCCAGCCCTTTGGCTTTGGGAGCACCAGGCCTGGGACTCCCCAGCCTTTTGGCTTTGGGAGCCCCAGGCCTGGGGTGCCCCAGTCCTTAGGAAAAGGGAGCCCCAGGCCTGGGGCGCCCCAGCCCTTAGGCTTAGTGAGTCCCAGGCTTGGGGCGCCCAAGCCTTTCGGCATTGGGTGCCCAAGGCCAAGGGGCGCCCCAGTCCTTAGGCTTAGTGAGCCCCAGGCCTGTGGTGCCCCAGCCCTTAGGCTTTGGGAGCCCCAGGCCTGGGGTGCCCCAGTCCTTAGCAAAAGGGAGCCCCAGGCCGGGGGCGCCCCAGCCCTTAGGCTTTGGGTGCCCCAGGCCTGGGCGCCCCAGCCCTTAGCTTTGGGAGCCCCAGGAATGGGGCGCCCAAGCCCTTAGGCTATGGGAGCCCCAGGTCTGGGGCGCGCCAGCCCTTAGGCTTTGGGAACCCCATGCCTGGAGTGCCCCAGCCCTTAGGCATAGGAAGCCCCAGGCCCTGGGCTCCCCAGCCCTTATGCCTTAAGAGCCCCAGGCCTGGGGCGCCCCAGCCCTTAGGCTTAGGGAGCCCCAGGCATTGCGCGCACCAGCACTTATGCTTTGGTAGCCCAAGGCCTGGGGCGCCCCAGCCCTTAGGCTTAGGGAGCCCTAGGCCTGGGGCGCCCCAGCCCTTAGGCTTAGGGAGCACTTGGCCTGGGGCACCTCAGAACGTAGGCTTAGGGAGGTCCAGGCCTGGGGGGACTCATCCATATGCTTAGGGAGCCCCAGGCCTGGGGCGCCAAAGCCCTTAGCCTTAGGGAGCCCCAGGCCTGGGGCGCCCCAGCCCTTAGGTTTAGGGAGCCCCAGGCCTGAGGTCACCAGCCTTTAGGCTTTGGGACCCCAGGCCTGGGCGCCCCAGCTCTTAGGCTAAGGAGCCCCAGGACTGGGGCGCCCTAGTCCTTACGCTTAGGGAGCCCCACGCCTGGGGTGCCCCAGCCCTCAGGCATAGGAAGCCCCAGGCCCGGGGCGCCCTAGCCCTTAGGCTATGAGAGTCCCAGGCCTGGGGCGCCCCAGCCCTTAGGCTTAGGGAGACCCAGGCCTGGGGAGACCCATCCCATATGCTTAGGGAGCCCCAGGCCTCTGGCGCCCAAGTCCTTAGGTTTAGGGAGCCCTAGGCCAGGGGCGGACCAGCCGTTAGGCTTAGGGAGCCCCAGGCCAGGGGCACCACAGCACTAAGGCTTAGGGAGCCCCAGGTGGGGCGATAAAACCTTTAGGCTTAGGGAGCCCAAGGCTTTGGGCTCCCCAGCCCTTAAGCTTAGGTAGCCCCATGGCTGGGGCGCCCCAGCCCTTTGGCTTTGGGAGCACCAGGCCTGGGGCGCCCCAACCCTTTGGCTTTGGGAGCACCAGGCCTGGGGTGCCCCAGTCCTTGGGAAAAGGGAGCCCCAGGCCTGGGGCGCTCCAGCGCTTAGGCTTAGGGCGCCCTGACCTGGGGCGCCCCAGCCCTTAGGCTTAGGGAGCCCTAGGCCTGGGGCGCCCCAGCCCTTAGGCTTAGGGAGCACCTGGCCTGGGGCGCCTCAGAACTTAGGCTTAGGGAGGTCCAGGCCTGGGGGGACCCATCCATATGCTTAGGGAGCTCCAGGCCTGGGGCGCCAAAGACCTTAGCCTTAGGGAGACCCTGGCCTGGGGCGCCCCAGCCCTTAGGCTTAGGGAGCCCCAGGCCTGGGGCCACCAGCCTTTAGGCTTTGGGACCCCAGGCCTGAGTGCCCCAGCTCTTAGGCTAAGGAGCCCCAGGACTGGGGCGCCCCAGTCCTTACGCTTAGGGAGCCCCACGCATGGGGTGCCCCAGCCCTTAGGCATAGGAAACCCCAGGCCCGGTGCGCCCCAGCCCTTAAGTTTAGGGAGCCCCAGGCCTGGGGTGCCCCAGCACTTAGGCTTTGGGAACCCAAGGCCTGGGGCGCACCAGCCCTTAGGCTTAGTGAGTCCCATGCTTGGGGCGCCCCAGCCCTTAGGCTTTGGGAGCCCCAGGCCTGGTGCGCCCCAGCCTTTCGGCATTGGGTGCCCAAGGCCTGGGGCGCCCCAGCTCTTAGGATTTGGGACCCCAGTCCTGGGGCGCCCCAGTCCTTAGGCTTAGTGAGCCCCAGGCCTGTGGTGCCCCAGCCCTTAGGCTTTGGGAACCCCAGGCCTGTGGCGCCCCAGCCCTTAGGCTTTGAGAGCCCCAGGCCTGGGGCTGCCCCAGTCCTTTGGAAAGGGAGCCCCAGGCCTGGGCGCCCCAGCCCTTTGGCTTAGGGAGCCCCAGGCCTGTGGCACCCCAAACCCTTAGGCTTTGGGAGCCCCAGCCTGGGGTGCCCCAGTCCTTAGGAAAAGGGAGCCACAGGCCTAGGGCGCCCCAGCACTTAGGTTTAGGGAGCCCCAGGTGGGGCGATAAAACCTTTAGGCTTAGGGAGCTCCAGGCTTTGGGTGACCCAGCCCTTAAGCTTAGGGAGCCCCATGGCTGGGGCACCCCAGCCCTTTAGCTTTGGGAGCACCAGGCCTGGGACGCCCCAGCCCTTTGGCTTTGGGAGCCCCAGGCCTGGGGTGCCCCAGTCCTTAGGAAAATGAAGCCCCAGGCCTGGGGCGCCCCAGCCCTTAGGCTTTGGGTGCCCCAGGACTGAGGCACACCAGCGCTTAGGTTAGGGAGCCCGGGCCTGGGACGCCCCAACCCTTAGGCTTAGGGAGCCCTAGGCCTGGGGAGCCACAGCCCTTAGGCTTTGGGAGGCCCAGGCCTGGGGGGACCCATCCCATATGCTTAGGGAGCCCCAGGCCTGTGGCGCCCAAGTCCTTAGTCTTAGGGAGCCCTAGGCCAGGGGCGCAACAGCCGTTAGGCTTAGGGAACCCCAGGCCAGGGGCACCGCAGCACTAAGGCTTAGGGAGCCCCAGGTGGGGCGATAAAACCTTTAGGCTTAGGGAGCCCCAGGCTTTGGGCGCCCCAGCCCTTAAGCTTAGGGAGCCCCATGGCTGGGGCGCCCTAGCCCTTTGGCTTTGGGAGCACCAGGCCTGGGGCGCCCCACCCTTTGGCTTTGGGAGCGCCAGGCCTGGGGTGCCCCAGTCCTTAGGAAAAGGGAGCCCCAGCCCTTAGGCTTAGGGAGCCCTAGGCCTGGGGCGCCCCAGCCCCTAGGCTTAGGGAGCATCTGGCCTGGGGCGCCTCAGAACTTAGGCTTAGGGAGACCCAGGCCTGGGGAGACCCATCCCATATGCTTAGGGAGCCCCAGGCCTGTGGCGCCCCAACCCTTAGGCTTAGGGAGCCCCAGGACTGGGGCACCCCAGCGCTTAGGCTTAGGGAGCCCCAGGCCTTGGGCGCCCAAGACCTTAGAGTCAGAGAGCCGCAGGCCGAGGGCTCCCAGCCCTTAGGCTTAGGGGCCTCATGCCTGGGGCGCCCCAGCCCTTAGGCTTAGGGAGAAACTGGCCAGGGGCGCCCCAGCACTTAGGCTGAAGGAACCCCAGTCCTGGGGTGCCCCAGCCCTTAGGCTTAGGGAGCCCCAGGCCTGGGACGGCCCAGCCCTTAGGCTTTTGGAGCCCCAGCCTAGGGAGCCCCAATCTTTAGGCTTAGGGAGCCCCAGGCCTTGGGCGCACCAACACTTAAGCATTGGGACCCCAGGCCTGGGGCGCCCCAGCTTTTAGGTTTAGGGAGCCCCAGGCCTGGGGCGCCCCAGCCCTTAGGCTTAGGAAGCCGCAGGCCCGGGGCGCACCAGCCCTTAGGCTTAGGGAGTCACAGGATTGGGGCACCCCAGACCTTAGGATTTGGGAGCCCAAGGCATAGGGTGCCCCAGCCCTTCGGCTGTGGGAGCCCCAGGCCTGGGGTGCCCCAGTCCTTAGGCATTGGGTGCCCCAGGACTGGGGCGCCCCAGCGCTTAGGCTTAGGGAGTCCGGGCCTGGGGCGCCCCAGCCCTTAGGCTTAGGGAGCACCTGGCCTGGGGCGCCCCAGAAATTAGGCTTAGGGAGGTCCAGGCCTGGGGGGACTCATCCCATATGCTTAGGGAGCCCCAAGCCTTGGGCTCCCCAGCCCTTAGACTTAGGGAGCCCCAGGCCAGGGGCGCACCAGCCCTTAGGTTTAGGGAACCCCAGGCCTGGGGCGCCCCCGCACTTAGGCTTAGGGAGCCCCAATTGGGGCGATAAAGCCTTTAGGCTTAGGGAGCCCCAGGCTTTGGGCGCCCCAGCCCTTAAGCTTAGGGAGCCCCATGGCTGGCGCGGCCCAGCTCTTTGGCTTTGGGAGCACCAGGCCTGGGACGGCCCAGCCTTTTCGCTTTGGGAGCCCCAGGCCTGGGGTGCCCCAGTCCTTAGGAAAAGGGAGCCCCAGGCCGGGGGCGCCCCAGCCCTTAGGCTTTGGGTGCCCCAGGACTGAGGCGCCCCAGCGTTTAGGCTTAGGGAGCCCGGGCCTGGGGCGCCCCAGCCCTTAGGCTTAGGGAGCCCTAGGCCTGGGGCGCCCCAGCCCTTAGGCTTAGTGAGTCCCAGGCTTGGGGCGCCCCAGACCTTTGGCATTGGGTGCCCCAGGACTGGGGCGCCCCAGCGCTTAGGCTTTGGGAGCCCGGGCCTGGGGAGCCCCAGCCCTTAGGCTTAGGGAGCACCTGGCCAGGGGCTCCCCAGAACTTAGGCTTATGGAGGCCCAGGCCTGGGGGGAACCATCCCATATGCTTAGGGAGCCCCAGGCCTGGGGCGCCCCAGCCCTTAGACTTAGGGAGCCCCAGGCCAGGGGCGCACCAGCCCTTAGGTTTAGGGAACCCCAGGCCTGGGGCGCCCCCGCACTTAGACTTAGGGAGCCCCAGGCTTTGGGCGCCCCAGCCCTTAAGCTTAGGGAGCCCCATGGCTGGGGCGGCCCAGCCCTTTGGCTTTGGGAGCACCAGGCCTGGGACTCCCCAGCCTTTTGGCTTTGGGAGCCTCAGGCCTGGGGTGCCCCAGTCCTTAGGAAAAGGGAGCCCCAGGCCTGGGGCGCCCCAGCCCTTAGGCTTAGTGAGTCCCAGGCTTGGGGCGCCCAAGCCTTTCGGCATTGGGTGCCCAAGGCCAAGGGGCGCCCCAGTCCTTAGGCTTAGTGAGCCCCAGGCCTGTGGTGCCCCAGCCCTTAGGCTTTGGGAGCCCCAGGCCTGGGGTGCCCCAGTCCTTAGCAAAAGGGAGCACCACGCCTGGGGTGCCCCAGCCCTCAGGCATAGGAAGCCCCAGGCCCGGGGCGCCCTAGCCCTTAGGCTATGAGAGTCCAAGGCCTGGGGCGCCCCAGCCCTTAGGCTTAGGGAGACCCAGGCCTGGGGAGACCCATCCCATATGCTTAGGGAGCCCCAGGCCTCTGGCGCCCAAGTCCTTAGGCTTAGGGAGCCCTAGGCCAGGGGCGGACCAGCCGTTAGGCTTAGGGAGCCCCAGGCCAGGGGCACCACAGCACTAAGGCTTAGGGAGCCCCAGGTGGGGCGATAAAACCTTTAGGCTTAGGGAGCCCAAGGCTTTGGGCTCCCCAGCCCTTAAGCTTAGGTAGCCCCATGGCTGGGGCGCCCCAGCCCTTTGGCTTTGGGAGCACCAGGCCTGGGGCGCCCCAACCCTTTGGCTTTGGGAGCACCAGGCCTGGGGTGCCCCAGTCCTTGGGAAAAGGGAGCCCCAGGCCTGGGGCGCTCCAGCGCTTAGGCTTAGGGCGCCCTGACCTGGGGCGCCCCAGCCCTTAGGCTTAGGGAGCCCTAGGCCTGGGGCGCCCCAGCCCTTAGGCTTAGGGAGCACCTGGCCTGGGGCGCCTCAGAACTTAGGCTTAGGGAGGTCCAGGCCTGGGGGGACCCATCCATATGCTTAGGGAGCTCCAGGCCTGGGGCGCCAAAGACCTTAGCCTTAGGGAGACCCTGGCCTGGGGCGCCCCAGCCCTTAGGCTTAGGGAGCCCCAGGCCTGGGGCCACCAGCCTTTAGGCTTTGGGACCCCAGGCCTGAGTGCCCCAGCTCTTAGGCTAAGGAGCCCCAGGACTGGGGCGCCCCAGTCCTTACGCTTAGGGAGCCCCACGCATGGGGTGCCCCAGCCCTTAGGCATAGGAAACCCCAGGCCCGGTGCGCCCCAGCCCTTAAGTTTAGGGAGCCCCAGGCCTGGGGTGCCCCAGCACTTAGGCTTTGGGAACCCAAGGCCTGGGGCGCACCAGCCCTTAGGCTTAGTGAGTCCCATGCTTGGGGCGCCCCAGCCCTTAGGCTTTGGGAGCCCCAGGCCTGGTGCGCCCCAGCCTTTCGGCATTGGGTGCCCAAGGCCTGGGGCGCCCCAGCTCTTAGGATTTGGGACCCCAGTCCTGGGGCGCCCCAGTCCTTAGGCTTAGTGAGCCCCAGGCCTGTGGTGCCCCAGCCCTTAGGCTTTGGGAACCCCAGGCCTGTGGCGCCCCAGCCCTTAGGCTTTGAGAGCCCCAGGCCTGGGGCTGCCCCAGTCCTTTGGAAAGGGAGCCCCAGGCCTGGGCGCCCCAGCCCTTTGGCTTAGGGAGCCCCAGGCCTGTGGCACCCCAAACCCTTAGGCTTTGGGAGCCCCAGCCTGGGGTGCCCCAGTCCTTAGGAAAAGGGAGCCACAGGCCTAGGGCGCCCCAGCACTTAGGTTTAGGGAGCCCCAGGTGGGGCGATAAAACCTTTAGGCTTAGGGAGCTCCAGGCTTTGGGCGACCCAGCCCTTAAGCTTAGGGAGCCCCATGGCTGGGGCACCCCAGCCCTTTAGCTTTGGGAGCACCAGGCCTGGGACGCCCCAGCCCTTTGGCTTTGGGAGCCCCAGGCCTGGGGTGCCCCAGTCCTTAGGAAAATGAAGCCCCAGGCCTGGGGCGCCCCAGCCCTTAGGCTTTGGGTGCCCCAGGACTGAGGCACACCAGCGCTTAGGTTAGGGAGCCCGGGCCTGGGACGCCCCAACCCTTAGGCTTAGGGAGCCCTAGGCCTGGGGAGCCACAGCCCTTAGGCTTTGGGAGGCCCAGGCCTGGGGGGACCCATCCCATATGCTTAGGGAGCCCCAGGCCTGTGGCGCCCAAGTCCTTAGTCTTAGGGAGCCCTAGGCCAGGGGCGCAACAGCCGTTAGGCTTAGGGAACCCCAGGCCAGGGGCACCGCAGCACTAAGGCTTAGGGAGCCCCAGGTGGGGCGATAAAACCTTTAGGCTTAGGGAGCCCCAGGCTTTGGGCGCCCCAGCCCTTAAGCTTAGGGAGCCCCATGGCTGGGGCGCCCTAGCCCTTTGGCTTTGGGAGCACCAGGCCTGGGGCGCCCCACCCTTTGGCTTTGGGAGCGCCAGGCCTGGGGTGCCCCAGTCCTTAGGAAAAGGGAGCCCCAGCCCTTAGGCTTAGGGAGCCCTAGGCCTGGGGCGCCCCAGCCCCTAGGCTTAGGGAGCATCTGGCCTGGGGCGCCTCAGAACTTAGGCTTAGGGAGACCCAGGCCTGGGGAGACCCATCCCATATGCTTAGGGAGCCCCAGGCCTGTGGCGCCCCAACCCTTAGGCTTAGGGAGCCCCAGGACTGGGGCACCCCAGCGCTTAGGCTTAGGGAGCCCCAGGCCTTGGGCGCCCAAGACCTTAGAGTCAGAGAGCCGCAGGCCGAGGGCTCCCAGCCCTTAGGCTTAGGGGCCTCATGCCTGGGGCGCCCCAGCCCTTAGGCTTAGGGAGAAACTGGCCAGGGGCGCCCCAGCACTTAGGCTGAAGGAACCCCAGTCCTGGGGTGCCCCAACATTAGGATTAGGGAGCACCAGATTTGGGGCGCCCCAGCCCTTAGGCTTAGGGAGCCCCAGGCCTGGGACGGCCCAGCCCTTAGGCTTTTGGAGCCCCAGCCTAGGGAGCCCCAATCTTTAGGCTTAGGGAGCCCCAGGCCTTGGGCGCACCAACACTTAAGCATTGGGACCCCAGGCCTGGGGCGCCCCAGCTTTTAGGTTTAGGGAGCCCCAGGCCTGGGGCGCCCCAGCCCTTAGGCTTAGGAAGCCGCAGGCCCGGGGCGCACCAGCCCTTAGGCTTAGGGAGTCACAGGATTGGGGCACCCCAGACCTTAGGATTTGGGAGCCCAAGGCATAGGGTGCCCCAGCCCTTCGGCTGTGGGAGCCCCAGGCCTGGGGTGCCCCAGTCCTTAGGCATTGGGTGCCCCAGGACTGGGGCGCCCCAGCGCTTAGGCTTAGGGAGTCCGGGCCTGGGGCGCCCCAGCCCTTAGGCTTAGGGAGCACCTGGCCTGGGGCGCCCCAGAAATTAGGCTTAGGGAGGTCCAGGCCTGGGGGGACTCATCCCATATGCTTAGGGAGCCCCAAGCCTTGGGCTCCCCAGCCCTTAGACTTAGGGAGCCCCAGGCCAGGGGCGCACCAGCCCTTAGGTTTAGGGAACCCCAGGCCTGGGGCGCCCCCGCACTTAGGCTTAGGGAGCCCCAATTGGGGCGATAAAGCCTTTAGGCTTAGGGAGCCCCAGGCTTTGGGCGCCCCAGCCCTTAAGCTTAGGGAGCCCCATGGCTGGCGCGGCCCAGCTCTTTGGCTTTGGGAGCACCAGGCCTGGGACGGCCCAGCCTTTTCGCTTTGGGAGCCCCAGGCCTGGGGTGCCCCAGTCCTTAGGAAAAGGGAGCCCCAGGCCGGGGGCGCCCCAGCCCTTAGGCTTTGGGTGCCCCAGGACTGAGGCGCCCCAGCGTTTAGGCTTAGGGAGCCCGGGCCTGGGGCGCCCCAGCCCTTAGGCTTAGGGAGCCCTAGGCCTGGGGCGCCCCAGCCCTTAGGCTTAGTGAGTCCCAGGCTTGGGGCGCCCCAGACCTTTGGCATTGGGTGCCCCAGGACTGGGGCGCCCCAGCGCTTAGGCTTTGGGAGCCCGGGCCTGGGGAGCCCCAGCCCTTAGGCTTAGGGAGCACCTGGCCAGGGGCTCCCCAGAACTTAGGCTTATGGAGGCCCAGGCCTGGGGGGAACCATCCCATATGCTTAGGGAGCCCCAGGCCTGGGGCGCCCCAGCCCTTAGACTTAGGGAGCCCCAGGCCAGGGGCGCACCAGCCCTTAGGTTTAGGGAACCCCAGGCCTGGGGCGCCCCCGCACTTAGACTTAGGGAGCCCCAGGCTTTGGGCGCCCCAGCCCTTAAGCTTAGGGAGCCCCATGGCTGGGGCGGCCCAGCCCTTTGGCTTTGGGAGCACCAGGCCTGGGACTCCCCAGCCTTTTGGCTTTGGGAGCCTCAGGCCTGGGGTGCCCCAGTCCTTAGGAAAAGGGAGCCCCAGGCCTGGGGCGCCCCAGCCCTTAGGCTTAGTGAGTCCCAGGCTTGGGGCGCCCAAGCCTTTCGGCATTGGGTGCCCAAGGCCAAGGGGCGCCCCAGTCCTTAGGCTTAGTGAGCCCCAGGCCTGTGGTGCCCCAGCCCTTAGGCTTTGGGAGCCCCAGGCCTGGGGTGCCCCAGTCCTTAGCAAAAGGGAGCCCCAGGCCGGGGGCGCCCCAGCCCTTAGGCTTTGGGTGCCCCAGGCCTGGGCGCCCCAGCCCTTAGCTTTGGGAGCCCCAGGAATGGGGCGCCCAAGCCCTTAGGCTATGGGAGCCCCAGGTCTGGGGCGCGCCAGCCCTTAGGCTTTGGGAACCCCATGCCTGGAGTGCCCCAGCCCTTAGGCATAGGAAGCCCCAGGCCCTGGGCTCCCCAGCCCTTATGCCTTAAGAGCCCCAGGCCTGGGGCGCCCCAGCCCTTAGGCTTAGGGAGCCCCAGGCATTGCGCGCACCAGCACTTATGCTTTGGTAGCCCAAGGCCTGGGGTGCCCCAGCCCTTAGGCTTAGGGAGTCCCAGGCTTGGGGCGCCCCAGCCCTTAGGCTTTGGGAGCCCAAGGCCTGGGGCGTCTCAGCCCTTAGGCTTAGGGAGCCCCAGGCATTGCGCGCACCAGCACTTATGCTTTGGTAGCCCAAGGCCTGGGGTGCCCCAGCCCATAGGCCTGGGGTGCCCCAGCCCATAGGCTTAGGGAGTCCCAGGCTTGGGGCGCCCCAGCCCTTATGCTTTGGGAGCCCCAGACCTGGGCGCCCCAGCCCTTAGGATTTGGGACCCCAGTCCTGGGGCGCCCCAGCCCTTAGCCTTAGGGAGCCTCAGGCCTGTGGGCCCCAAACCCTTAGGTTTTGGGAGCCCCAGGCCTGGGGTGCCCCAGTCCTTAGGAAAAGGGAGCCACAGGCCTAGGGCGCCCCAGAACTTAGGCTTAGGGAGCACCTCGCCTGGGGCACCCCAGAACTTAGGCTTAGGGAGCCCCAGTTCTGGGGCTCCACTGCACTTAGGTTTAGGGAGCCCCAGGGCCTGGGGCGACCCACCCCATATGCTTAGGGAGCCCCAGACCTGGGGCACCCCAGCCCTTAGGCTTTGGGAGCTCCAGGCCTGGGACGCCTCAGACCTTAGGCTTTGGGAGCCCCAGGCCTGTGGCGCCCCATCCCTTAGGCTTAGGGAGCCCCAGGACTGGGGCGCCCCAACGCTTAGGCTTAGGGAGCCCGAGCCTGGGGCGCCCCAGCCCTTAGGCTTAGGGAGCACCTGGCCTGGGGCGCCCCAGAACTTAGGCTTAGGGAGCCCCAGGCCTGGGGCGCCCCAGCCCGTAGGTTTGGGAGTCCCGGCCTGGGACGCCCTAGCCCTTAGGCTAAGGGAGCCCCAGGCCTGGGGCGCCCTAGGACTTAGGCTTAGGGAGCCCCAGGCCTTGGGCGCCCAAGACCTTAGAGTCAGAGAGCCGCAGGCCTAGGGCTCCCAGCCCTTAGGCTTAGGGAGCCTCATGCCTGGGGCGCCCCAGCCCTTAGGCTTAGGGAGAAACTGGCCAGGGGCGCCCCAGCACTTAGGCTGAGGGAACCCCAGTCCTGGGGTGCCCCAACATTAGGATTAGGGAGCAGCAGATTTGGGGCGCCCCAGCCCTTAGGCTTAGGGAGCCCCAGGCCTGGGACGGCCCAGCCCTCAGGCTTTTGGAGCCCCAGCCTAGGGAGCCCCAATCTTTAGGCTTAGGGAGCCCCAGGCCTTGGGCGCACCAACCCTTAAGCATTGGGACCCCAGGCCTGGGGCGCCCCAACTTTTAGGATTAGGGAGCCCCAGGCCTGGGGCCCCCAGACCTTGGGCTTAGGAAGCCCCAGGCCCGGCGCTCACCAGCCCTTAGGCTTTGGGACCCCAGGCCTGTGACGCCCCAGCCCTTAGGCTTAGGAAGTCCCAGGCTTGGGCGCCCCAGCCCTTAGGCTTTGGGAGCCCCAGACCTGGGCACCCCAGCCCTTAGGCTTTGGGAGCCCAAGGCCTGGGGCGCCCCAGCCCTTAGGATTTGGGACCCCAGTCCTGGGGCGCCCCAGCCCTTAGCCTTAGGGAGCCTCAGGCCTGTGGGCCCCAAACCCTTAGGCTTTGGAAGCCCAAGGCCTGGGGTGCCCCAGTCCTTAGGAAAAGGGAGCCACAGGCCTAGGGCGCCCCAGCACTTAGGCTTAGGGAGCACCTCGCCTGGGGCGCCCCAGAACTTACGCTTAGGGAGCCCCAGTCCTGGGGCTCCACTGCACTTAGGTTTAGGGAGCCCCAGGGCCTGGGGCGACCCACCCCATATGCTTAGGGAGCCCCAGACCTGGGGCACCCCAGCCCTTAGGCTTTGGGAGCCCCAGGCCTGTGGCGCCCCAACCCTTAGGCTTAGGGAGCCCCAGGACTGGGGCGCCCCAGCGCTTAGGCTTAGGGAGCCCGGGCCTGGGGTGCCCCAGCCCTTAGGCTTAGGGAACACCTGGCCTGGGGCGCCCCAGAACTTAGGCTTAGGGAGCCCCAGGTCTGGGGCGCCAAGCACTTAGGCTTAGGGAGCCCCAGGCCTGGGGCGACCCATCCCATAGGCTTAGGGAGCCCCAGGCCTGGGGCGCCCCAGCCCGTATGTTTGGGATACCCGGCCTGGGACGCCCTAGCCCTTAGGCTAAGGGAGCCCCAGGCCTGGGGCGCCCTAGGACTTAGGCTTAGGGAGCCCCAGGCCTTGGGCGCCCAAGACCTTAGAGTCAGAGAGCCGCAGGCCTAGAGCTCCCAGCCCTTAGGCTTAGGGGCCTCATGCCTGGGGCGCCCCAGCCCTTAGGCTTAGGGAGAAACTGGCCAGGTGCGCCCCAGCACTTAGGCTGAGGGAACCCCCGTCCTGGGGTGCCCCAACATTAGGATTAGGGAGCACCAGATTTGGGGCGCCCCAGCCCTTAGGCTTAGGGAGCCCCAGGCCTGGGACGGCCCAGCCCTTATGCTTTTGGAGCCCCAGCCTAGGGAGCCCCAATCTTAGCCTTAGGGAGCCCCAGGCCTTGGGCGCAACAACACTTAAGCATTGGGACCCCAGGCCTGGGGCGCCCCAGCTTTTAGGTTTAGGGAGCCCCAGGCCTGGGGCGCCCCAGCCCTTAGGCTTAGGAAGCCGCAGGCCCGGGGCGCACCAGCCCTTAGGCTTAGGGAGTCACAGGCTTGGGGCACCCCAGACCTTAGGCTTTGGGAGCCCAAGGCATAGGGTGCCCCAGCCCTTCGGCTGTGGGAGCCCCAGGCCTGGGGTGCCCCAGTCCTTAGGCATTGGGTGCCCCAGGACTGGGGCGCCCCAGCGATTAGGCTTAGGGAGTCCGGGTCTGGGGCGCCCCAGCCCTTTGGCTTAGGGAGCACCTGGCCTGGGGCGCCCCAGAAATTAGGCTTAGGGAGGCCCAGGCCTGGGGGGACCCATCCCATATGCTTAGGGAGCCCCAGGCCTGGGGCTCCCCAGCCCTTAGACTTAGGGAGCCCCTGGCCAGGGGCGCACCAGCCCTTAGGTTTAGGGAACCCCAGGCCTGGGGCGCCCCCGCACTAGGCTTAGGGAGCCCCAATTGGGGCGATAAAGCCTTTAGGCTTATTGAGCCCCAGGCTTTGGGCGCCCCAGCCCTTAAGCTTAGGGAGCCCCATGGCTGGGGCGGCCCAGCACTTTGGCTTTGGGAGCACCAGGCCTGGGACGGCCCAGCCTTTTCGCTTTGGGAGCCCAAGGCCTGGGGCGCCTCAGCCCTTAGGATTTGGGACCCCAGTCCTGGGGCGCCCCAGCCCTTAGCCTTAGGGAGCCTCAGGCCTGTGGGCCCCAAACCCTTAGGCTTTGGGAGCCCCAGGCCTGGCGTGCCCCAGTCCTTAGGAAAAGGCAGCCACAGGCCTAGGGCGCCCCAGCACTTAGGCTTAGGGAGCACCTCGCATGGGGCGCCGCAGAACTTAGGCTTAGGGAGCCCCAGTCCTGGGGCTCCACTGCACTTAGGTTTAGGGAGCCCCAAGGCCTGGGGCGACCCACCCCATATGCTTAGGGAGCCCCAGACCTGGGGCGCCCCAGCCCTTAGGCTTTGGGAGCCCCAGGCCTGGGATGCCCCTGCCCTTAGGCTTAGGGAGCCCCAGGCCTGGGACGGCCCAGCCCTTAGGATTTTGGAGCCCCAGCCTAGGGAGCCCCAATCTTTAGGCTTAGGGAGCCCCAGGCCTTGGGCGCACCAACCCTTAAGCATTGGGACCCCAGGCCTGGGGCGCCCCAGCTTTTAGGTTTAGGGAGCCCCAGGCCTGGGGCCCCCAGACCTTGGGCTTAGGAAGCCCCAGGCCCGGGGCGCACCAGCCCTTAGGCTTTGGGACCCCAGGCCTGTGGCGCCCCAGCCCTTAGGCTTAGGAAGTCCCAGGCTTGGGCGCCCCAGCCCTTAGGCTTTGGGAGCCCCAGACCTGGGCACCCCAGCCCGTAGGCTTTGGGAGCCCAAGGCCTGGGGCGCCCCAACCCTTAGGATTTGGGACCCCAGTCCTGGGGCACCCCAGCCCTTAGCCTTTGGGAGCCTCAGGCCTGTGGGCCCCAAACCCTTAGGCTTTGGGAGCCCCAGGCCTGGGGTGCCCCAGTCCTTAGGAAAAGGGAGCCACAGGCCTAGGGTGCCCCAGCACTTAGGCTTAGGGGGCACGTCGCCTGGGGCGCCCCAGAACTTAGGCTTAGGGAGCCCCAGTCCTGGGGCTCCACTGCACTTAGGTGTAGGAAGCCCCAGGGCCTGGGTTGACCCACCCCATATGCTTAGGGAGCCCCAGACCTGGGGCGCCCCAGCCCTTAGGCTTTGGGAGCCCCAGGCCTGTGGCGCCCCAACCCTTAGGCTTAGGGAGCCCCAGGACTGGGGCGCCCCAGCGCTTAGGCTTAGGGAGCCCGGGCCTGGGGCGCCCCAGCCCTTAGGCTTAGGGAGCACCTGGCCTGGGGCGCCCCAGAACTTAGGCTTATGGAGCCCCAGGCCTGGGGCGCCAAGCACTTAGGCTTAGGGAGCCCCAGGCCGGGGGCGCCCCAGCCCGTAGGTTTGGGAGCCCCGGCCTGGGACGCCCCAGCCTTTAGGCTAAGGGAGCCCCAGGCCTGGGGCTCCCAGCCCTTAGGCTTAGAGAGCCCCAGGCCTGGGGCGACCCATCCCATAGGCTTAGGGAGCCCCAGGCCTGGGGCGCCCCAGCCCGTAGGTTTGGGATACCCGGCCTGGGACGCCCTAGCCCTTAGGCTAAGGGAGCCACAGGCCTGGGGCGCCCTTGGACTTAGGCTTAGGGAGCCCCAGGCCTTGGGCGCCCAAGACCTTAGAGTCAGAGAGCCTCAGGCCTAGGGCTCCCAGCCCTTAGGCTTAGGGAGCCTCATGCCTGGGGCGCCCCAGCCCTTAGGCTTAGGGAGAAACTGGCCAGGGGCGCCCCAGCACTTAGGCTTAGGGAACCCCAGTGCTGGGGTGCCCCAACATTAGGATTAGGGAGCACCAGATTTGCGGCGCCCCAGCCCTTAGGCTTAGGGAGCCCCAGGCCTGGGACGGCCCAGCCCTTAGGCTTTTGGAGCCCCAGCCTAGGGAGCCCCAATCTTTAGGCTTAGGGAGCCCCAGGCCTTGGGCGCACCAACCCTTAAGCATTGGGACCCCAGGCCTGGGGCGCCCCAGCTTTTAGGTTTAGGGAGCCCCAGGCCTGGGGCGCCCCAGCCCTTAGGCTTAGGAAGCCGCAGGCCCGGGGCGCACCAGCCCTTAGGCTTAGGGAGTCACAGGCTTGGGGCACCCCAGACCTTAGGCTTTGGGAGCCCAAGGCATAGGGTGCCCCAGCCCTTCGGCTGTGGGAGCCCCAGGCCTGGGGTGCCCCAGTCCTTAGGCATTGGGTGCCCCAGGACTGGGGCGCCCCAGCGCTTAGGCTTAGGGAGTCCGGGCCTGGGTCGCCCCAGCCCTTAGGCTTAGGGAGCACCTGGCCTGGGGCGCCCCAGAAATTAGGCTTAGGGAGGCCCAGGCCTGGGGGGACCCATCCCATATGCTTAGGGAGCGCCAGGCCTTGGCCTCCCCAGCCCTTAGACTTAGGGAGCCCCAGGCCAGGGGCGCACCAGCCCTTAGGTTTAGGGAACCCCAGGCCTGGGGCGCCCCCGCACTTAGGCTTAGGGAGCCCCAATTGGGGCGATAAAGCCTTTAGGCTTAGGGAGCCCCAGGCTTTGGGCGCCCCAGCCCTTAAGCTTAGGGAGCCCCATGGCTGGGGCGGCCCAGCACTTTGGCTTTGGGAGCACCAGGCCTGGGACGGCCCAGCCTTTTCGCTTTGAGAGCCCCAGGCCTGGGGTGCCCCAGTCCTTAGGAAAAGGGAGCCCCAGGCCGGGGGCGCCCCAGCCCTTAGGCTTTGGGTGCCCCAAGACTGAGGAGCCCCAGCGTTTAGGCTTAGGGAGACCGGGCCTGGGGCGCCCCAGCCCTTAGGCTTAGGGAGCCCTACGCCTGGGGTGCCCCAACCCTTAGGCTTAGTGAGTCCCAGGCTTGGGGCCCCCCAGCCCTTTGGCATTGGGTGCCCCAGGCTTGGGGCGCCCCAGCCCTTAGGCATTGGGTGCCCCAGGACTGGGGCGCCCCAGCGCTTAGGCTTAGGGAGCACCTGGCCTGGGGCGCCCCAGAACTTAGGCTTAGGGAGGCCCAGGCCTGGGGGGACCCATCCCATATGCTTAGGGAGCCCCAGGCCTGGGGCGCCCCAGCCCTTAGACTTAGGGAGCCCCAGGCCAGGGGCGCACCAGCCCTTAGGTTTAGGGAACCCCAGGCCTGGGGCGCCCCCGCACTTAGGCTTAGGGAGCCCCAATTTGGGCGATAAAGCCTTTAGGCTTAGGGAGCCCCAGGCTTTGGGCGCCCCAGCCCTTAAGCTTAGGGAGCCCCATGGCTGGGGCGGCCCAGCCCTTTGGCTTTGGGAACACCAGGCATGGGACTCCCCAGCCTTTTCGCTTTGGGAGCCCCAGGCCTGGGGTGCCCCAGTCCTTAGGAAAAGGGAGCCCGGGCCTGGGGCGCCCCAGCCCTTAGGCTTAGGGAGCCCTAGGCCAGGGGCGCCCCAGCCCTTAGGCTTAGTGAGTCCCAGGCTTGGGGCGCCCCAGCCCTTCGGCATTGGGTGCCCAAGGCCTGGGGCGCCCCAGTCCTTAGGCTTAGTGAACCCCAGGCCTGTGGTGCCACAGCCCTTAGGCTTTGGGAGCCCCAGGCCTGGGGTGCCCCAGTCCTTAGGAAAAGGGAGCCCCAGGCCGGGGGCGCCCCAGCCCTTAGGCTTCGGGTGCCCCAGGCCTGGGCGCCCCAGCCCTAAGCTTTGGGAGCCCCAGGACTGGGGCGCCCAAGCCCTAAGGCTATGGGAGCCCCAGGTCTGGGGCCCGCCAGCCCTTAGGCCTTGGGAGCCCCAGGCCTGGGGCGCCACAGCCCTTAGGTTAAGGAGCCCCAGAACTGGGGCACTCCAGCATTTAGGTTTAGGGAGCCCCAGGCCTGGGGCGCCCCAGCCCTTAGGATTGGGGAGCCCCAGGCTTGGGCGCCCCAGCCCTTAGGCTTAGGAAGCCCCCGGCCCAGGGGGCCCCAGCACTTAGGCTTTGGGTACCCCATGCCTGGAGTGCCCCAGCCCTTAGGCTTTGGGAGCCCCTAGCCTGTGGCGCCCAGCCCTTAGGCTTAGGGAGCCCCAGGCTTTGGGCGCCCCAGCCCTTAAGCTTAGGGAGCCCCATGGCTGGGGCGGCCCAGCGCTTTGGCTTTGGGAGCACCAGGCCTGGGACGCCCCAGCCTTTTCACTTTGGGAGCCCCAGGCCTGGGGTGCCCCTGTCCTTAGGAAAAGGGAGCCCCACGCCGGGGGCGCCCCAGCCCTTAAGTTTAGGGAGCCCCAGGCCTGGGGTGCCCCAGCACTTAGGCTTTGGGAACCCAAGGCCTGGGGCGCCCCAGCCCTTAGGCTTAGTGTGTCCCAGGCTTGGGGCGCCCCAGCCCTTAGGCTTTGGGAGCCCCAGGCCTGGGGCACCCCAGCCCTTCGGCATTGGGTGCCCAAGGCCTGGGGCGCCCCAGCTCTTAGGATTTGGGACCCCAGTCCTGGGGCCTCCAGTCCTTAGGCTTAGTGAGACCCAGGCCTGTGGTGCCCCAGCCCTTAGGTTTTGGGAGCCCCAGGCCTGGGGCTGCCCCAGTCCTTAGGAAAATGGAGCCCCAGGCCTGGGCGCCCCAGCCCTTAGCTTTGGGAGCCCCAGGTCTGGGGCGCCCCAGCGCTTAGGCCTTGGGAGCCCCAGGCCTGGGGCGCCACAGCCCTTAGGTTAAGGATCCCCAGAACTGGGGCGCCCCAGCATTTAGGTTTAGGGAGCCCCAGGCCTGGGGCGCCCCAGCACTTAGGATTAGGGAGCCCCAGGCTTGGGGCGCCCCAGCCCTTAGGCTTAGGAAGCCCCCGGCCCAGGGAGCCCCAGCCCTTAGGCTTTGGGAACCCCACGCCTGGAGTGCCCCAGCCCTTAGGCATAGGAAGCCCCAGGCCCGGGGCTCCCCAGCCCTTATGCTTTAGGAGCCCCAGGCCTGGGGCGCCCCAGCCCTTAGGCTTAGGGAGCCCCAGGCATTGCGCGCACCAGCACTTATGCTTTGGTAGCCCAAGGCCTGGGGTGCCCCAGCCCTTAGGCTTAGGGTGTCCCAGGCTTGGGGCGCCCCGCCCTTAGGCTTTGGGAGCCCCAGACCTGGGCGTCCCAGCCCTTAGGCTTTGAGAGCCCAAGGCCTGGGGTGCCCCAGCCCTTAGGCTTAGGGAGCCCCAGACATTGCGCGCACCAGCACTTATGCTTTCGTAGCCCAAGGCCTGGGGTGCCCCAGCCCATAGGCTTAGGGAGTCCCAAGCTTGGGGCGCCCCAGCCCTTAGGATTTGGGAGCCCCAGACCTGGGCACCCCAGCCCTTAAGCTTTGGGAGCCCAAGGCCTGGGGCGCCCCAGCCCTTAGGATTTGGGACCCCAATCCTGGGGCGCCCCAGCCCTTAGCCTTAGGGAGCCTCAGGCCTGTGGGCCCCAAACCCTTAGGCTTTGGGAGCCCCAGGCCTGGGGTGCCCCGTCCTTAGGAAAAGGGAGCCCCAGGCCTGGGGCGCCCCAGCCCTTAGACTTTGGGTGCCCAAGGACTGGGACGCCCCAGCGCTTAGGCTTAGGGAGCCCGGGCCTGGGGCGCCCCAGCCCTTAGGCTTAGGGAGCACCTGGCCTGGGGCGCCCCAGAACTTAGGCTTAGGGAGGCACAGGCCTGGGGGGACCCATCCCATATGCTTAGGGAGCCCCAGCCCTGGGGCGCCCCAGCCCTTAGACTTAGGGAGCCCCAGGCCAGGGGCGCACCAGCCCTTAGGTTTAGGGAACCCCAGGCCTGGGGCGCCCCCGCACTTAGGCTTAGGGAGCCCCAATTGGGGCGATAAAGCCTTTAGGCTTAGGGAGCCCCAGGCTTTGGGCGCCCCAGCCCTTAAGCTTAGGGAGCCCCATGGCTGGCGCGGCCCAGCACTTTGGCTTTGGGAGCACCAGGCCTGGGACGCCCCAGCCTTTTCGCTTTGGGAGCCCCAGGCCTGGGGTGCCCCAGTCCTTAGGAACAGGGAGCCCCAGGCCGGGGGTGCCCCAGCCCTTAGGCTTTGGGTGCCCCAGGACTGAGGCGCCCCAGCGTTTAGGCTTAGGGAGCCCGGGTCTGGGGCGCCCCAGCCCTTAGGCTTAGGGAGCCCTAGGCCTGGGGCGCCCCAGCCCTTAGGCTTAGTGAGTCCCAGGCTTAGGGCGCCCCAGCCCTTCGGCATTGGGTGCCCAAGGCCTGGGGCGCCCCAGCCCTTAGGCATTGGGTGCCCCAGGACTGGGGCGCCCCAGCGCTTAGGCTTAGGGAGCCCGGGCCTGGGGCACCCCAGCCCTTAGGCTTAGGGAGCACCTGGCCTGGGGCGCCCCAGAACTTAGGCTTAGGGAGCCCCAGGCCTGGGGCGCCAAGCACTTAGGCTTAGAGAGCCCCAAACCTGGGGCGACCCATCCCATAGGCTTATGGAGCCCCAGGCCTGGGGCGCCCCAGCCCGAAGGTTTGGGAGCCCAGGCCTGGGGCGCCCTTGGACTTAGGCTTAGGGAGCCCCAGGCCTTGGACGTCCAAGACCTTAGAGTCAGAGAGCCGCAGGCCTAGGGCTCCCAGCCCTTAGGCTTAGGGAGCCTCATGCCTGGGGCGCCCCAGCCCTTAGGCTTAGGGAGAAACTGGCCAGGGGCGCCCCAGCACTTAGGCTGAGGGAACCCCAGTCCTGGGGTGCCCCAACATTAGGATTAGGGAGCACCAGATTTGTGGCGCCCCAGCCCTTAGGCTTAGGGAGCCCCAGGCCTGGGACGGCCCAGCCCTTAGGCTTTTGGAGCCCCAGCCTAGGGCTCCCCAATCTTTAGGCTTAGGGAGCCCCAGGCCTTGGGCGCACCAACCCTTAAGCATTTTGTGCCCCAGGACTGGGGCGCCCCAGCGCTTAGGCTAGGGAGCCCGGGCCTGGGGCGCCCCAGCCTTTAGGCTTAGGGAGCACCTGGCCTGGGGCGCCCCAGAACGTAGGCTTAGCGATGCCCAGGCCTGGGGGGACCCATCCCATATGCTTAGGGAGCCCCAGGCCTGGGGCGCCCCAGCCCTTAGACTTAGGGAGCCCCAGGCCAGGGGCGCACCAGCCCTTAGGTTTAGGGAACCCCAGGCCTGGGGCGCCCCCGCACTTAGGCTTAGGGAGCCCCAATTGGGGCGATAAAGCCTTTAGGCTTAGGGAGCCCCAGGCTTTGGGCGCCCCAGCCCTTAAGCTTAGGGAGCCCCATGGCTGGCGCGGCCCAGCTCTTTGGCTTTGGGAGCACCAGGCCTGGGACGGCCCAGCCTTTTCGCTTTGGGAGCCCCAGGCCTGGGGTGCCCCAGTCCTTAGGAAAAGGGAGCCCCAGGCCGGGGGCGCCCCAGCCCTTAGGCTTTGGGTGCCCCAGGACTGAGGCGCCCCAGCGTTTAGGCTTAGGGAGCCCGGGCCTGGGGCGCCCCAGCCCTTAGGCTTAGGGAGCCCTAGGCCTGGGGCGCCCCAGCCCTTAGGCTTAGTGAGTCCCAGGCTTGGGGCGCCCCAGACCTTTGGCATTGGGTGCCCCAGGACTGGGGCGCCCCAGCGCTTAGGCTTTGGGAGCCCGGGCCTGGGGAGCCCCAGCCCTTAGGCTTAGGGAGCACCTGGCCAGGGGCTCCCCAGAACTTAGGCTTATGGAGGCCCAGGCCTGGGGGGAACCATCCCATATGCTTAGGGAGCCCCAGGCCTGGGGCGCCCCAGCCCTTAGACTTAGGGAGCCCCAGGCCAGGGGCGCACCAGCCCTTAGGTTTAGGGAACCCCAGGCCTGGGGCGCCCCCGCACTTAGACTTAGGGAGCCCCAGGCTTTGGGCGCCCCAGCCCTTAAGCTTAGGGAGCCCCATGGCTGGGGCGGCCCAGCCCTTTGGCTTTGGGAGCACCAGGCCTGGGACTCCCCAGCCTTTTGGCTTTGGGAGCCTCAGGCCTGGGGTGCCCCAGTCCTTAGGAAAAGGGAGCCCCAGGCCTGGGGCGCCCCAGCCCTTAGGCTTAGTGAGTCCCAGGCTTGGGGCGCCCAAGCCTTTCGGCATTGGGTGCCCAAGGCCAAGGGGCGCCCCAGTCCTTAGGCTTAGTGAGCCCCAGGCCTGTGGTGCCCCAGCCCTTAGGCTTTGGGAGCCCCAGGCCTGGGGTGCCCCAGTCCTTAGCAAAAGGGAGCCCCAGGCCGGGGGCGCCCCAGCCCTTAGGCTTTGGGTGCCCCAGGCCTGGGCGCCCCAGCCCTTAGCTTTGGGAGCCCCAGGAATGGGGCGCCCAAGCCCTTAGGCTATGGGAGCCCCAAGTCTGGGGCGCGCCAGCCCTTAGGCTTTGGGAACCCCATGCCTGGAGTGCCCCAGCCCTTAGGCATAGGAAGCCCCAGGCCCTGGGCTCCCCAGCCCTTATGCCTTAAGAGCCCCAGGCCTGGGGCGCCCCAGCCCTTAGGCTTAGGGAGCCCCAGGCATTGCGCGCACCAGCACTTATGCTTTGGTAGCCCAAGGCCTGGGGTGCCCCAGCCCTTAGGCTTAGGGAGTCCCAGGCTTGGGGCGCCCCAGCCCTTAGGCTTTGGGAGCCCAAGGCCTGGGGCGTCTCAGCCCTTAGGCTTAGGGAGCCCCAGGCATTGCGCGCACCAGCACTTATGCTTTGGTAGCCCAAGGCCTGGGGTGCCCCAGCCCATAGGCCTGGGGTGCCCCAGCCCATAGGCTTAGGGAGTCCCAGGCTTGGGGCGCCCCAGCCCTTATGCTTTGGGAGCCCCAGACCTGGGCGCCCCAGCCCTTAGGATTTGGGACCCCAGTCCTGGGGCGCCCCAGCCCTTAGCCTTAGGGAGCCTCAGGCCTGTGGGCCCCAAACCCTTAGGTTTTGGGAGCCCCAGGCCTGGTGTGCCCCAGTCCTTAGGAAAAGGGTGCCACAGGCCTAGGGCGCCCCAGAACTTAGGCTTAGGGAGCACCTCGCCTGGGGCACCCCAGAACTTAGGCTTAGGGAGCCCCAGTTCTGGGGCTCCACTGCACTTAGGTTTAGGGAGCCCCAGGGCCTGGGGCGACCCACCCCATATGCTTAGGGAGCCCCAGACCTGGGGCACCCCAGCCCTTAGGCTTTGGGAGCTCCAGGCCTGGGACGCCTCAGACCTTAGGCTTTGGGAGCCCCAGGCCTGTGGCGCCCCATCCCTTAGGCTTAGGGAGCCCCAGGACTGGGGCGCCCCAACGCTTAGGCTTAGGGAGCCCGAGCCTGGGGCGCCCCAGCCCTTAGGCTTAGGGAGCACCTGGCCTGGGGCGCCCCAGAACTTAGGCTTAGGGAGCCCCAGGCCTGGGGCGCCCCAGCCCGTAGGTTTGGGAGTCCCGGCCTGGGACGCCCTATCCCTTAGGCTAAGGGAGCCCCAGGCCTGGGGCGCCCTAGGACTTAGGCTTAGGGAGCCCCAGGCCTTGGGCGCCCAAGACCTTAGAGTCAGAGAGCCGCAGGCCTAGGGCTCCCAGCCCTTAGGCTTAGGGAGCCTCATGCCTGGGGCGCCCCAGCCCTTAGGCTTAGGGAGAAACTGGCCAGGGGCGCCCCAGCACTTAGGCTGAGGGAACCCCAGTCCTGGGGTGCCCCAACATTAGGATTAGGGAGCAGCAGATTTGGGGCGCCCCAGCCCTTAGGCTTAGGGAGCCCCAGGCCTGGGACGGCCCAGCCCTCAGGCTTTTGGAGCCCCAGCCTAGGGAGCCCCAATCTTTAGGCTTAGGGAGCCCCAGGCCTTGGGCGCACCAACCCTTAAGCATTGGGACCCCAGGCCTGGGGCGCCCCAACTTTTAGGATTAGGGAGCCCCAGGCCTGGGGCCCCCAGACCTTGGGCTTAGGAAGCCCCAGGCCCGGCGCTCACCAGCCCTTAGGCTTTGGGACCCCAGGCCTGTGACGCCCCAGCCCTTAGGCTTAGGAAGTCCCAGGCTTGGGCGCCCCAGCCCTTAGGCTTTGGGAGCCCCAGACCTGGGCACCCCAGCCCTTAGGCTTTGGGAGCCCAAGGCCTGGGGCGCCCCAGCCCTTAGGATTTGGGACCCCAGTCCTGGGGCGCCCCAGCCCTTAGCCTTAGGGAGCCTCAGGCCTGTGGGCCCCAAACCCTTAGGCTTTGGAAGCCCAAGGCCTGGGGTGCCCCAGTCCTTAGGAAAAGGGAGCCACAGGCCTAGGGCGCCCCAGCACTTAGGCTTAGGGAGCACCTCGCCTGGGGCGCCCCAGAACTTACGCTTAGGGAGCCCCAGTCCTGGGGCTCCACTGCACTTAGGTTTAGGGAGCCCCAGGGCCTGGGGCGACCCACCCCATATGCTTAGGGAGCCCCAGACCTGGGGCACCCCAGCCCTTAGGCTTTGGGAGCCCCAGGCCTGTGGCGCCCCAACCCTTAGGCTTAGGGAGCCCCAGGACTGGGGCGCCCCAGCGCTTAGGCTTAGGGAGCCCGGGCCTGGGGTGCCCCAGCCCTTAGGCTTAGGGAACACCTGGCCTGGGGCGCCCCAGAACTTAGGCTTAGGGAGCCCCAGGCCTGGGGCGCCAAGCACTTAGGCTTAGGGAGCCCCAGGCCTGGGGCGACCCATCCCATAGGCTTAGGGAGCCCCAGGCCTGGGGCGCCCCAGCCCGTATGTTTGGGATACCCGGCCTGGGACGCCCTAGCCCTTAGGCTAAGGGAGCCCCAGGCCTGGGGCGCCCTAGGACTTAGGCTTAGGGAGCCCCAGGCCTTGGGCGCCCAAGACCTTAGAGTCAGAGAGCCGCAGGCCTAGAGCTCCCAGCCCTTAGGCTTAGGGGCCTCATGCCTGGGGCGCCCCAGCCCTTAGGCTTAGGGAGAAACTGGCCAGGTGCGCCCCAGCACTTAGGCTGAGGGAACCCCCGTCCTGGGGTGCCCCAACATTAGGATTAGGGAGCACCAGATTTGGGGCGCCCCAGCCCTTAGGCTTAGGGAGCCCCAGGCCTGGGACGGCCCAGCCCTTATGCTTTTGGAGCTCCAGCCTAGGGAGCCCCAATCTTAGCCTTAGGGAGCCCCAGGCCTTGGGCGCAACAACACTTAAGCATTGGGACCCCAGGCCTGGGGCGCCCCAGCTTTTAGGTTTAGGGAGCCCCAGGCCTGGGGCGCCCCAGCCCTTAGGCTTAGGAAGCCGCAGGCCCGGGGCGCACCAGCCCTTAGGCTTAGGGAGTCACAGGCTTGGGGCACCCCAGACCTTAGGCTTTGGGAGCCCAAGGCATAGGGTGCCCCAGCCCTTCGGCTGTGGGAGCCCCAGGCCTGGGGTGCCCCAGTCCTTAGGCATTGGGTGCCCCAGGACTGGGGCGCCCCAGCGATTAGGCTTAGGGAGTCCGGGTCTGGGGCGCCCCAGCCCTTTGGCTTAGGGAGCACCTGGCCTGGGGCGCCCCAGAAATTAGGCTTAGGGAGGCCCAGGCCTGGGGGGACCCATCCCATATGCTTAGGGAGCCCCAGGCCTGGGGCTCCCCAGCCCTTAGACTTAGGGAGCCCCTGGCCAGGGGCGCACCAGCCCTTAGGTTTAGGGAACCCCAGGCCTGGGGCGCCCCCGCACTAGGCTTAGGGAGCCCCAATTGGGGCGATAAAGCCTTTAGGCTTATTGAGCCCCAGGCTTTGGGCGCCCCAGCCCTTAAGCTTAGGGAGCCCCATGGCTGGGGCGGCCCAGCACTTTGGCTTTGGGAGCACCAGGCCTGGGACGGCCCAGCCTTTTCGCTTTGGGAGCCCAAGGCCTGGGGCGCCTCAGCCCTTAGGATTTGGGACCCCAGTCCTGGGGCGCCCCAGCCCTTAGCCTTAGGGAGCCTCAGGCCTGTGGGCCCCAAACCCTTAGGCTTTGGGAGCCCCAGGCCTGGCGTGCCCCAGTCCTTAGGAAAAGGCAGCCACAGGCCTAGGGCGCCCCAGCACTTAGGCTTAGGGAGCACCTCGCATGGGGCGCCGCAGAACTTAGGCTTAGGGAGCCCCAGTCCTGGGGCTCCACTGCACTTAGGTTTAGGGAGCCCCAAGGCCTGGGGCGACCCACCCCATATGCTTAGGGAGCCCCAGACCTGGGGCGCCCCAGCCCTTAGGCTTTGGGAGCCCCAGGCCTGGGATGCCCCTGCCCTTAGGCTTAGGGAGCCCCAGGCCTGGGACGGCCCAGCCCTTAGGATTTTGGAGCCCCAGCCTAGGGAGCCCCAATCTTTAGGCTTAGGGAGCCCCAGGCCTTGGGCGCACCAACCCTTAAGCATTGGGACCCCAGGCCTGGGGCGCCCCAGCTTTTAGGTTTAGGGAGCCCCAGGCCTGGGGCCCCCAGACCTTGGGCTTAGGAAGCCCCAGGCCCGGGGCGCACCAGCCCTTAGGCTTTGGGACCCCAGGCCTGTGGCGCCCCAGCCCTTAGGCTTAGGAAGTCCCAGGCTTGGGCGCCCCAGCCCTTAGGCTTTGGGAGCCCCAGACCTGGGCACCCCAGCCCGTAGGCTTTGGGAGCCCAAGGCCTGGGGCGCCCCAACCCTTAGGATTTGGGACCCCAGTCCTGGGGCACCCCAGCCCTTAGCCTTTGGGAGCCTCAGGCCTGTGGGCCCCAAACCCTTAGGCTTTGGGAGCCCCAGGCCTGGGGTGCCCCAGTCCTTAGGAAAAGGGAGCCACAGGCCTAGGGTGCCCCAGCACTTAGGCTTAGGGGGCACGTCGCCTGGGGCGCCCCAGAACTTAGGCTTAGGGAGCCCCAGTCCTGGGGCTCCACTGCACTTAGGTGTAGGAAGCCCCAGGGCCTGGGTTGACCCACCCCATATGCTTAGGGAGCCCCAGACCTGGGGCGCCCCAGCCCTTAGGCTTTGGGAGCCCCAGGCCTGTGGCGCCCCAACCCTTAGGCTTAGGGAGCCCCAGGACTGGGGCGCCCCAGCGCTTAGGCTTAGGGAGCCCGGGCCTGGGGCGCCCCAGCCCTTAGGCTTAGGGAGCACCTGGCCTGGGGCGCCCCAGAACTTAGGCTTATGGAGCCCCAGGCCTGGGGCGCCAAGCACTTAGGCTTAGGGAGCCCCAGGCCGGGGGCGCCCCAGCCCGTAGGTTTGGGAGCCCCGGCCTGGGACGCCCCAGCCTTTAGGCTAAGGGAGCCCCAGGCCTGGGGCTCCCAGCCCTTAGGCTTAGAGAGCCCCAGGCCTGGGGCGACCCATCCCATAGGCTTAGGGAGCCCCAGGCCTGGGGCGCCCCAGCCCGTAGGTTTGGGATACCCGGCCTGGGACGCCCTAGCCCTTAGGCTAAGGGAGCCACAGGCCTGGGGCGCCCTTGGACTTAGGCTTAGGGAGCCCCAGGCCTTGGGCGCCCAAGACCTTAGAGTCAGAGAGCCTCAGGCCTAGGGCTCCCAGCCCTTAGGCTTAGGGAGCCTCATGCCTGGGGCGCCCCAGCCCTTAGGCTTAGGGAGAAACTGGCCAGGGGCGCCCCAGCACTTAGGCTTAGGGAACCCCAGTGCTGGGGTGCCCCAACATTAGGATTAGGGAGCACCAGATTTGCGGCGCCCCAGCCCTTAGGCTTAGGGAGCCCCAGGCCTGGGACGGCCCAGCCCTTAGGCTTTTGGAGCCCCAGCCTAGGGAGCCCCAATCTTTAGGCTTAGGGAGCCCCAGGCCTTGGGCGCACCAACCCTTAAGCATTGGGACCCCAGGCCTGGGGCGCCCCAGCTTTTAGGTTTAGGGAGCCCCAGGCCTGGGGCGCCCCAGCCCTTAGGCTTAGGAAGCCGCAGGCCCGGGGCGCACCAGCCCTTAGGCTTAGGGAGTCACAGGCTTGGGGCACCCCAGACCTTAGGCTTTGGGAGCCCAAGGCATAGGGTGCCCCAGCCCTTCGGCTGTGGGAGCCCCAGGCCTGGGGTGCCCCAGTCCTTAGGCATTGGGTGCCCCAGGACTGGGGCGCCCCAGCGCTTAGGCTTAGGGAGTCCGGGCCTGGGTCGCCCCAGCCCTTAGGCTTAGGGAGCACCTGGCCTGGGGCGCCCCAGAAATTAGGCTTAGGGAGGCCCAGGCCTGGGGGGACCCATCCCATATGCTTAGGGAGCGCCAGGCCTTGGCCTCCCCAGCCCTTAGACTTAGGGAGCCCCAGGCCAGGGGCGCACCAGCCCTTAGGTTTAGGGAACCCCAGGCCTGGGGCGCCCCCGCACTTAGGCTTAGGGAGCCCCAATTGGGGCGATAAAGCCTTTAGGCTTAGGGAGCCCCAGGCTTTGGGCGCCCCAGCCCTTAAGCTTAGGGAGCCCCATGGCTGGGGCGGCCCAGCACTTTGGCTTTGGGAGCACCAGGCCTGGGACGGCCCAGCCTTTTCGCTTTGAGAGCCCCAGGCCTGGGGTGCCCCAGTCCTTAGGAAAAGGGAGCCCCAGGCCGGGGGCGCCCCAGCCCTTAGGCTTTGGGTGCCCCAAGACTGAGGAGCCCCAGCGTTTAGGCTTAGGGAGACCGGGCCTGGGGCGCCCCAGCCCTTAGGCTTAGGGAGCCCTACGCCTGGGGTGCCCCAACCCTTAGGCTTAGTGAGTCCCAGGCTTGGGGCCCCCCAGCCCTTTGGCATTGGGTGCCCCAGGCTTGGGGCGCCCCAGCCCTTAGGCATTGGGTGCCCCAGGACTGGGGCGCCCCAGCGCTTAGGCTTAGGGAGCACCTGGCCTGGGGCGCCCCAGAACTTAGGCTTAGGGAGGCCCAGGCCTGGGGGGACCCATCCCATATGCTTAGGGAGCCCCAGGCCTGGGGCGCCCCAGCCCTTAGACTTAGGGAGCCCCAGGCCAGGGGCGCACCAGCCCTTAGGTTTAGGGAACCCCAGGCCTGGGGCGCCCCCGCACTTAGGCTTAGGGAGCCCCAATTTGGGCGATAAAGCCTTTAGGCTTAGGGAGCCCCAGGCTTTGGGCGCCCCAGCCCTTAAGCTTAGGGAGCCCCATGGCTGGGGCGGCCCAGCCCTTTGGCTTTGGGAACACCAGGCATGGGACTCCCCAGCCTTTTCGCTTTGGGAGCCCCAGGCCTGGGGTGCCCCAGTCCTTAGGAAAAGGGAGCCCGGGCCTGGGGCGCCCCAGCCCTTAGGCTTAGGGAGCCCTAGGCCAGGGGCGCCCCAGCCCTTAGGCTTAGTGAGTCCCAGGCTTGGGGCGCCCCAGCCCTTCGGCATTGGGTGCCCAAGGCCTGGGGCGCCCCAGTCCTTAGGCTTAGTGAACCCCAGGCCTGTGGTGCCACAGCCCTTAGGCTTTGGGAGCCCCAGGCCTGGGGTGCCCCAGTCCTTAGGAAAAGGGAGCCCCAGGCCGGGGGCGCCCCAGCCCTTAGGCTTCGGGTGCCCCAGGCCTGGGCGCCCCAGCCCTAAGCTTTGGGAGCCCCAGGACTGGGGCGCCCAAGCCCTAAGGCTATGGGAGCCCCAGGTCTGGGGCCCGCCAGCCCTTAGGCCTTGGGAGCCCCAGGCCTGGGGCGCCACAGCCCTTAGGTTAAGGAGCCCCAGAACTGGGGCACTCCAGCATTTAGGTTTAGGGAGCCCCAGGCCTGGGGCGCCCCAGCCCTTAGGATTGGGGAGCCCCAGGCTTGGGCGCCCCAGCCCTTAGGCTTAGGAAGCCCCCGGCCCAGGGGGCCCCAGCACTTAGGCTTTGGGTACCCCATGCCTGGAGTGCCCCAGCCCTTAGGCTTTGGGAGCCCCTAGCCTGTGGCGCCCAGCCCTTAGGCTTAGGGAGCCCCAGGCTTTGGGCGCCCCAGCCCTTAAGCTTAGGGAGCCCCATGGCTGGGGCGGCCCAGCGCTTTGGCTTTGGGAGCACCAGGCCTGGGACGCCCCAGCCTTTTCACTTTGGGAGCCCCAGGCCTGGGGTGCCCCTGTCCTTAGGAAAAGGGAGCCCCACGCCGGGGGCGCCCCAGCCCTTAAGTTTAGGGAGCCCCAGGCCTGGGGTGCCCCAGCACTTAGGCTTTGGGAACCCAAGGCCTGGGGCGCCCAAGCCCTTAGGCTTAGTGTGTCCCAGGCTTGGGGCGCCCCAGCCCTTAGGCTTTGGGAGCCCCAGGCCTGGGGCACCCCAGCCCTTCGGCATTGGGTGCCCAAGGCCTGGGGCGCCCCAGCTCTTAGGATTTGGGACCCCAGTCCTGGGGCCTCCAGTCCTTAGGCTTAGTGAGACCCAGGCCTGTGGTGCCCCAGCCCTTAGGTTTTGGGAGCCCCAGGCCTGGGGCTGCCCCAGTCCTTAGGAAAATGGAGCCCCAGGCCTGGGCGCCCCAGCCCTTAGCTTTGGGAGCCCCAGGTCTGGGGCGCCCCAGCGCTTAGGCCTTGGGAGCCCCAGGCCTGGGGCGCCACAGCCCTTAGGTTAAGGATCCCCAGAACTGGGGCGCCCCAGCATTTAGGTTTAGGGAGCCCCAGGCCTGGGGCGCCCCAGCACTTAGGATTAGGGAGCCCCAGGCTTGGGGCGCCCCAGCCCTTAGGCTTAGGAAGCCCCCGGCCCAGGGAGCCCCAGCCCTTAGGCTTTGGGAACCCCACGCCTGGAGTGCCCCAGCCCTTAGGCATAGGAAGCCCCAGGCCCGGGGCTCCCCAGCCCTTATGCTTTAGGAGCCCCAGGCCTGGGGCGCCCCAGCCCTTAGGCTTAGGGAGCCCCAGGCATTGCGCGCACCAGCACTTATGCTTTGGTAGCCCAAGGCCTGGGGTGCCCCAGCCCTTAGGCTTAGGGTGTCCCAGGCTTGGGGCGCCCCGCCCTTAGGCTTTGGGAGCCCCAGACCTGGGCGTCCCAGCCCTTAGGCTTTGAGAGCCCAAGGCCTGGGGTGCCCCAGCCCTTAGGCTTAGGGAGCCCCAGACATTGCGCGCACCAGCACTTATGCTTTCGTAGCCCAAGGCCTGGGGTGCCCCAGCCCATAGGCTTAGGGAGTCCCAAGCTTGGGGCGCCCCAGCCCTTAGGATTTGGGAGCCCCAGACCTGGGCACCCCAGCCCTTAAGCTTTGGGAGCCCAAGGCCTGGGGCGCCCCAGCCCTTAGGATTTGGGACCCCAATCCTGGGGCGCCCCAGCCCTTAGCCTTAGGGAGCCTCAGGCCTGTGGGCCCCAAACCCTTAGGCTTTGGGAGCCCCAGGCCTGGGGTGCCCCGTCCTTAGGAAAAGGGAGCCCCAGGCCTGGGGCGCCCCAGCCCTTAGACTTTGGGTGCCCAAGGACTGGGACGCCCCAGCGCTTAGGCTTAGGGAGCCCGGGCCTGGGGCGCCCCAGCCCTTAGGCTTAGGGAGCACCTGGCCTGGGGCGCCCCAGAACTTAGGCTTAGGGAGGCACAGGCCTGGGGGGACCCATCCCATATGCTTAGGGAGCCCCAGCCCTGGGGCGCCCCAGCCCTTAGACTTAGGGAGCCCCAGGCCAGGGGCGCACCAGCCCTTAGGTTTAGGGAACCCCAGGCCTGGGGCGCCCCCGCACTTAGGCTTAGGGAGCCCCAATTGGGGCGATAAAGCCTTTAGGCTTAGGGAGCCCCAGGCTTTGGGCGCCCCAGCCCTTAAGCTTAGGGAGCCCCATGGCTGGCGCGGCCCAGCACTTTGGCTTTGGGAGCACCAGGCCTGGGACGCCCCAGCCTTTTCGCTTTGGGAGCCCCAGGCCTGGGGTGCCCCAGTCCTTAGGAACAGGGAGCCCCAGGCCGGGGGTGCCCCAGCCCTTAGGCTTTGGGTGCCCCAGGACTGAGGCGCCCCAGCGTTTAGGCTTAGGGAGCCCGGGTCTGGGGCGCCCCAGCCCTTAGGCTTAGGGAGCCCTAGGCCTGGGGCGCCCCAGCCCTTAGGCTTAGTGAGTCCCAGGCTTAGGGCGCCCCAGCCCTTCGGCATTGGGTGCCCAAGGCCTGGGGCGCCCCAGCCCTTAGGCATTGGGTGCCCCAGGACTGGGGCGCCCCAGCGCTTAGGCTTAGGGAGCCCGGGCCTGGGGCACCCCAGCCCTTAGGCTTAGGGAGCACCTGGCCTGGGGCGCCCCAGAACTTAGGCTTAGGGAGCCCCAGGCCTGGGGCGCCAAGCACTTAGGCTTAGAGAGCCCCAAACCTGGGGCGACCCATCCCATAGGCTTATGGAGCCCCAGGCCTGGGGCGCCCCAGCCCGAAGGTTTGGGAGCCCAGGCCTGGGGCGCCCTTGGACTTAGGCTTAGGGAGCCCCAGGCCTTGGACGCCCAAGACCTTAGAGTCAGAGAGCCGCAGGCCTAGGGCTCCCAGCCCTTAGGCTTAGGGAGCCTCATGCCTGGGGCGCCCCAGCCCTTAGGCTTAGGGAGAAACTGGCCAGGGGCGCCCCAGCACTTAGGCTGAGGGAACCCCAGTCCTGGGGTGCCCCAACATTAGGATTAGGGAGCACCAGATTTGTGGCGCCCCAGCCCTTAGGCTTAGGGAGCCCCAGGCCTGGGACGGCCCAGCCCTTAGGCTTTTGGAGCCCCAGCCTAGGGCTCCCCAATCTTTAGGCTTAGGGAGCCCCAGGCCTTGGGCGCACCAACCCTTAAGCATTTTGTGCCCCAGGACTGGGGCGCCCCAGCGCTTAGGCTAGGGAGCCCGGGCCTGGGGCGCCCCAGCCTTTAGGCTTAGGGAGCACCTGGCCTGGGGCGCCCCAGAACGTAGGCTTAGCGATGCCCAGGCCTGGGGGGACCCATCCCATATGCTTAGGGAGCCCCAGGCCTGGGGCGCCCCAGCCCTTAGACTTAGGGAGCCCCAGGCCAGGGGCGCACCAGCCCTTAGGTTTAGGGAACCCCAGGCCTGGGGCGCCCCGGCACTTAGGCTTAGGGAGACCCAATTGAGGTGATAAAGCCTTTAGGCTTAGGGAGCCCCAGGCTTTGGGTGCCCCAGCCCTTAAGCTTAGGGAGCCCCATGGCTGGGGCGCCCCAGCCTTTTGGCTTTGGGAGCACCAGGCCTGGGATGCCCCAGCCCTTTGGCTTTGGGAGCCCCAGGCCTGGGGTGCCCCAGTCCTTAGGAAAAGAGAGCCCAGGCCGGGGGCGCCCCAGCCCTTAGGCTTTGGGTGCCCCAGGACTGAGGCGCCCCAGCGTTTAGGCTTAGGGAGCCCGGGCCTGGGGCGGCCCAGCCCTTAGGCTTTGGGAGCCCTAGATCTGGGCGCCCCAGCCCTTGGACTTTGGGAGCCCAAGGCCTGGGGCGCCCCAGCCCTTAGGATTTGGGACCCCAGTCCTGTGGCGTCCCAGCCCTTAGGCTTAGGGAGCCCCAGGCCTGGGGTGCCCCAGTACTTAGGAAAAGGGAGCCACAGACCTAGGGCGCCCCAGCACTTAGGCTTAGGGAGCCCCAGGTGGGGCGATAAAACCTTTAGGCTTAGGGAGCCCCAGGCTTTGGGCGCCCCAGCCCTTAAACTTAGGGAGCCCCATGGCTGGTGCGCCCCAGCCCTTTAGCTTTGGGAGCACCAGGCCTGGGATGCCCCAGCCCTTTGGATTTGGGAGCCCCAGGCCAGGGGTGCCCCAGTCCTTAGGAAAAGGGAGCCCCAGGCCTGGGGCGCCCCAGCCCTTAGGCTTTGGGTGCCCGAGGACTGAAGCGCCCCAGTGCTTAGGCTTAGGGAGCCCCAGGCCAGGGATACCCCAGCACTAAGGCTTAGGGAGCCCCAGGTGGGGCGATAAAACCTTTAGGCTTAGGGAGCCCCAGCCTTTGGGCGCCCCAGCCCTTAAGCTTAGGGAGCCCCATGGCTGGGGCACCCCTGCCCTTTGGCTTTGGGTGCACCAGGCCTGGGGCGCCCCAGCCCTTTGGCTTTGGGTGCCCCAGGCCTGGGGTGCCCCAGTCCTTAGGAAAAGGGAGCCCCAGGCCTGGGGTGCCCCAGCGCTTAGGCTTAAGGAGCCCGGCCCTGGGGCGCCCCAGGCCTTAGGCTTAGGGAGCCCTAGGCCTGGGTTTCCCCAGCTTTTAGGCTTAGGGAGCACCTGGCCGGGGGCGCCACAGAACTTAGGCTTAGGGAGGTCCAGGCCTGGGGGGACCCATCCATATGCTTAGCGAGCCCCAGGCCTGGGGCTCCCCAGTCCTTAGGCTTAGGGAGCCCCAGGCCGGGGGCCACCAGCCTTTAGGCTTTGGGACCCCAGGCCTGGGCGCCCCAGCTCTAAGGCTAAGGAGCCCCAGGACTGGGGCGCCCCCGTCCTTACGCTTAGGGAGCCCCAGCCCTGGGGCGCCCCAGCCCTTAGGCATAGGAAGCCCCAGGCCCGGGGCGCCCCAGCCCTTAGGCTATGAGTGCCCCAGGCCTGGGACGCCCCAGCCCTTATGCTTAGGAAGCCCCCGCCCTGTGGTGCCCCAGCACTTAGGCTTTCGGAACCCAAGGCCTGGGGCGCCCCAGCCCTTAGGCTTAGTGAGTCCCAGGCTTAGGGTGCCCCAGCCCTTAGGCTTTGGGAGCGCCAGGCCTTGGGCGCCCCAGCCCTTAGGCTTTGGGAGCGCCAAGCCTGGGGCGCCCCAGCCCTTCGGCTTTGGGAGCCCAAGGCCTAGGGCGCCCCATCTCTTAGGATTTGGGACCCCAGTCCTGGGGCGCCCCAGTCCTTAGGCTTAGGGAGCCCCAGGCCTGGGCGCCCCAGCCCTTAGCTTTGGGGGCCCCAGGACTGCGGCACTCAAGCCCTTAGGCTTTGGGAGCCCCAGGTCTGGTGCGCCCCAGCCCTTAGGCCTTGGGAGCCCCAGGCCTGGGGCGCCCCAGCCCTTAGGCTTAGGAAGCCCCAGGCCCTGGGAGCCCCAGCCTTAGGCTTTCGGAACCGCACGCCTGGAGCGCCCCAGCCCTTAGGCATAGGAAGCCCAGGCCCGGGGCTCCCCAGCCCTTATTCTTTAGGAGCCCCAGGCCTGGGGCGCCCCAGCCCTTAGGCTTAGGGAGCCCCAGGCCTTGCGCGCACCAGCACTTATGCTTTGGTAGCCCAAGGCCTGGCGTGCCCCAGCCCTTAGGCTTAGGGAGTCCCAGGCTTGGGGCGCCCCAGCCCTTAGGCTTTGGGAGCCCCAGACCTGGGCGCACCAGACCTGGGCGCCCCAGCCCTTAGGCTTTGGGAGCCCAAGGCCTGGGGCGCCCCAGCCCTTAGTATTTGGAAACCCAGTCCTGGGGCGCCCCAGCCCTTAGGCTTAGGGAGCCCCAGGCCTGTGGCGCCCCAAAACCTTAGGCTTTGGGAGCCCCAGGCCTGGGGTGCCCCAGTCCTTAGGAAAAGGGAGCCACAAGCCTAGGGCGCCCCAGCACTTAGGCTTAGGGAGCACCTCGCCTGGCGCGCCCCAGAATTTAGGCTTAGGGAGCCCCAGTCCTGGGGCTCCCCTGTACTTAGGTTTAGGGAGCCCCAGGGCCTGGGGCGACCCACCCCATATGCTTAGGGAGCCCCAGACCTGGGGCGCCCCAGCCCTTAGGCTTTGAGAGCCCCAGGCCTGGGACGCCCCAGCCCTTAGGCTTTGAGAGCCCCAGGCCTGGGACGCCCCAGCCCTTAGGCTTTGGGTGCCGTAGACCTGTGGCGCCCCAGCCCTTAGGCTTAGGGAGCCCCAGGACTTGGGCGCCCCAGCGCTTAGGCTTAGGGAGCCCGGGCCTGGGGCGCACCAGCCCTTAGTCTTAGGGCGCCCTAGGCCTGGGGCGCCCCAGCCCTTAGGCTTAGGGAGCACCTGTCCTGGGGCGCCCCAGAACTTAGGCTTAGCGAGCCCCAGGCCTGGGGTGCCAAACACTTAGTCTTAGAGAGCCCCAGGCCTGTGGCGACCCATCCCATAGGCTTAGGGAGCCCAAGGCCTGGGGCGCCCCAGCCCGTAGGTTTGGGAGCCCCGGCCTGGGACGCCCCAGCCTTTAGGGTAAGGGAGCCCCAGGCCTGGGGCGCCCTAGGACTTAGGCTTAGGAAGCACCAGGCCTGGGGCGCCCCAGCCCATAGGTTTGGGAGCCCCGGCCTGGGACGCCCCAGCCTTTAGGCTAAGGGAGCCCCAGGCCTGGGGCGCCAAGCACTTAGGCTTAGAGAGCCCCAGGCCTGGGGCGACCCATCCCATAGGCTTAGGGAGCCCCAGGCCTGGGGCGCCCCAGCCCGTAGGTTTGGGATACCCGGCCTGGGACGCCCTAGCCCTTAGGCTAAGGGAGCCCCAGGCCTGGGGCGCCCTAGGACTTAGGCTTAGGGAGCCCCAGGCCTTGGGCGCCCAAGACCTTAGAGTCAGAGAGCCGCAGGCCTAGGGCTCCCAGCCCTTAGGCTTAGGGAGCCTCATGCCTGGGGCGCCCCAGCCCTTAGGCTTAGGGAGAAACTGGCCAGGGGCGCCCCAGCACTTAGGCTTAGGGAACCCCAGTGCTGGGGTGCCCCAACATTAGGATTAGGGAGCACCAGATTTGCGGCGCCCCAGCCCTTAGGCTTAGGGAGCCCCAGGCCTGGGATGGCCCAGCCCTTAGGCTTTTGGAGCCCCAGCCTAGGGAGCCCCAATCTTTAGGCTTAGGGAGCCCCAGGCCTTGGGCGCACCAACCCTTAAGCATTGGGACCCCAGGCCTGGGGCGCCTCAGCTTTTAGGTTTAGGGAGCCCCAAGCCTGGGGCGCCCCAGCCCTTAGGCTTTGGGAGCCCCAGACCTGTGGCTCCCCAGTCCTTAGGCTTAGGGAGCCCCAGGACTGGGGCGCCCCAGCGCTTAGGCTTAGGGAGCCCGGGCCTGGGGCGCACCAGCCCTTAGTCTTATGGCGCCCTAGGCCTGGGGCGCCCCAGCCCTTAGGCTTAGGGAGCACCTGGCCTGGGGCGCCCCAGAACTTAGGCTTAGGGAGCCCCAGGCCTGGGGCGCCAAGCACTTAATCTTAGAGAGCCCCAGGCCTGTGGCGACCCATCCCATAGGCTTAGGGAGCCCCAGGCCGGGGGCGCCCCAGCCCGTAGGTTTCGGAGCCCCGGCCTGGGACGCCCCAGCCTTTAGGCTAAGGGAGCCCCAGGCCTGGGGCTCCCAGCCCTTAGGCTTAGAGAGCCCCAGGCCTGGGGCGACCCATCCCATAGGCTTAGGGAGCCCCAGGCCTGGGGCGCCCCAGCCCGTAGGTTTGGGATACCTGGCCTGGGACGCCCTAGCCCTTAGGCTAAGGGAGCCCCAGGCCTGGGGCGCCCTTGGACTTAGGCTTAGGGAGCCCCAGGCCTTGGGCGCCCAAGACCTTAGAGTCAGAGAGCCTCAGGCCTAGGGCTCCCAGCCCTTAGGCTTAGGGAGCCTCATGCCTGGGGCGCCCCAGCCCTTAGGCTTAGGGAGAAACTGGCCAGGGGCGCCCCAGCACTTAGGCTTAGGGAACCCCAGTGCTGGGGTGCCCCAACATTAGGATTAGGGAGCACCAGATTTGCGGCGCCCCAGCCCTTAGGCTTAGGGAGCCCCAGGCCTGGGACGGCCCAGCCCTTAGGCTTTTGGAGCCCCAGCCTAGGGAGCCCCAATCTTTAGGCTTAGGGAGCCCCAGGCCTTGGGCGCACCAACCCTTAAGCATTGTGTGCCCCAGGACTGGGGCGCCCCAGCGCTAAGGCTAGGGAGCCCGGGCCTGGGGCGCCCCAGCCCTTAGGCTTAGGGAGCACCTGGCCTGGGGCGCCCCAGAACTTAGGCTTAGGGATGCCCAGGCCTGGGGGGACCCTTCCCATATGCTTAGGGAGCCCCAGGCCTGGGGCGCCCCAGCCCTTAGACTTAGGGAGCCCCAGGCCAGGGGCGCACCAGCCCTTAGGTTTAGGGAACCCCAGGCCTGGGGCGCCCCCGCACTTAGGCTTAGGGAGACCCAATTGGGGTGATAAAGCCTTTAGGCTTAGGGAGCCCCAGGCTTTGGGGGCCCCAGCCCTTAAGCTTAGGGAGCCCCATGGCTGGGGCGCCCCAGCCCTTTGGCTTTGGGAGCACCAGGCCTGGGATGCCCCAGCCCTTTGGCTTTGGGAGCCCCAGGCCTGGGGTGCCCCAGTCCTTAGGAAAAGAGAGCCCAGGCCGGGGGCGCCCCAGCCCTTAGGCTTTGGGTGCCCCAGGACTGAGGCGCCCCAGCGTTTAGGCTTAGGGAGCCCGGGCCTGGGGCGGCCCAGCCCTTAGGCTTTGGGAGCCCTAGATCTGGGCGCCCCAGCCCTTGGACTTTGGGAGCCCAAGGCCTGGGGCGCCCCAGCCCTTAGGATTTGGGACCCCAGTCCTGTGGCGTCCCAGGCCTTAGGCTTAGGGAGCCCCAGGCCTGGGGTGCCCCAGTACTTAGGAAAAGGGAGCCACAGACCTAGGGCGCCCCAGCACTTAGGCTTAGGGAGCCCCAGGTGGGGCGATAAAACCTTTAGGCTTAGGGAGCCCCAGGCTTTGGGCGCCCCAGCCCTTAAACTTAGGGAGCCCCATGGCTGGTGCGCCCCAGCCCTTTAGCTTTGGGAGCACCAGGCCTGGGATGCCCCAGCCCTTTGGATTTGGGAGCCCCAGGCCAGGGGTGCCCCAGTCCTTAGGAAAAGGGAGCCCCAGGCCTGGGGCGCCCCAGCCCTTAGGCTTTGGGTGCCCGAGGACTGAAGCGCCCCAGTGCTTAGGCTTAGGGAGCCCCAGGCCAGGGATACCCCAGCACTAAGGCTTAGGGAGCCCCAGGTGGGGCGATAAAACCTTTAGGCTTAGGGAGCCCCAGCCTTTGGGCGCCCCAGCCCTTAAGCTTAGGGAGCCCCATGGCTGGGGCACCCCTGCCCTTTGGCTTTGGGTGCACCAGGCCTGGGGCGCCCCAGCCCTTTGGCTTTGGGTGCCCCAGGCCTGGGGTGCCCCAGTCCTTAGGAAAAGGGAGCCCCAGGCCTGGGGTGCCCCAGCGCTTAGGCTTAAGGAGCCCGGCCCTGGGGCGCCCCAGGCCTTAGGCTTAGGGAGCCCTAGGCCTGGGTTTCCCCAGCTTTTAGGCTTAGGGAGCACCTGGCCGGGGGCGCCACAGAACTTAGGCTTAGGGAGGTCCAGGCCTGGGGGGACCCATCCATATGCTTAGCGAGCCCCAGGCCTGGGGCTCCCCAGTCCTTAGGCTTAGGGAGCCCCAGGCCGGGGGCCACCAGCCTTTAGGCTTTGGGACCCCAGGCCTGGGCGCCCCAGCTCTAAGGCTAAGGAGCCCCAGGACTGGGGCGCCCCCGTCCTTACGCTTAGGGAGCCCCAGCCCTGGGGCGCCCCAGCCCTTAGGCATAGGAAGCCCCAGGCCCGGGGCACCCCAGCCCTTAGGCTATGAGTGCCCCGGGCCTGGGACGCCCCAGCCCTTATGCTTAGGAAGCCCCCGCCCTGTGGTGCCCCAGCACTTAGGCTTTCGGAACCCAAGGCCTGGGGCGCCCCAGCCCTTAGGCTTAGTGAGTCCCAGGCTTAGGGCGCCCCAGCCCTTAGGCTTTGGGAGCGCCAGGCCTTGGGCGCCCCAGCCCTTAGGCTTTGGGAGCGCCAAGCCTGGGGTGCCCCAGCCCTTCGGCTTTGGGAGCCCAAGGCCTAGGGCGCCCCATCTCTTAGGATTTGGGACCCCAGTCCTGGGGCGCCCCAGTCCTTAGGCTTAGGGAGCCCCAGGCCTGGGCGCCCCAGCCCTTAGCTTTGGGGGCCCCAGGACTGCGGCACTCAAGCCCTTAGGCTTTGGGAGCCCCAGGTCTGGTGCGCCCCAGCCCTTAGGCCTTGGGAGCCCCAGGCCTGGGGCGCCCCAGCCCTTAGGCTTAGGAAGCCCCAGGCCCTGGGAGCCCCAGCCCTTAGGCTTTCGGAACCGCACGCCTGGAGCGCCCCAGCCCTTAGGCATAGGAAGCCCAGGCCCGGGGCTCCCCAGCCCTTATTCTTTAGGAGCCCCAGGCCTGGGGCGCCCCAGCCCTTAGGCTTAGGGAGCCCCAGGCCTTGCGCGCACCAGCACTTATGCTTTGGTAGCCCAAGGCCTGGCGTGCCCCAGCCCTTAGGCTTAGGGAGTCCCAGGCTTGGGGCGCCCCAGCCCTTAGGCTTTGGGAGCCCCAGACCTGGGCTCACCAGACCTGGGCGCCCCAGCCCTTAGGCTTTGGGAGCCCAAGGCCTGGGGCGCCCCAGCCCTTAGTATTTGGAAACCCAGTCCTGGGGCGCCCCAGCCCTTAGGCTTAGGGAGCCCCAGGCCTGTGGCGCCCCAAAACCTTAGGCTTTGGGAGCCCCAGGCCTGGGGTGCCCCAGTCCTTAGGAAAAGGGAGCCACAAGCCTAGGGCGCCCCAGCACTTAGGCTTAGGGAGCACCTCGCCTGGGGCGCCCCAGAATTTAGGCTTAGGGAGCCCCAGTCCTGGGGCTCCCCTGTACTTAGGTTTAGGGAGCCCCAGGGCCTGGGGCGACCCACCCCATATGCTTAGGGAGCCCCAGACCTGGGGCGCCCCAGCCCTTAGGCTTTGAGAGCCCCAGGCCTGGGACGCCCCAGCCCTTAGGCTTTGAGAGCCCCAGGCCTGGGACGCCCCAGCCCTTAGGCTTTGGGTGCCGTAGACCTGTGGCGCCCCAGCCCTTAGGCTTAGGGAGCCCCAGGACTTGGGCGCCCCAGCGCTTAGGCTTAGGGAGCCCGGGCCTGGGGCGCACCAGCCCTTAGTCTTAGGGCGCCCTAGGCCTGGGGCGCCCCAGCCCTTAGGCTTAGGGAGCACCTGTCCTAGGGCGCCCCAGAACTTAGGCTTAGCGAGCCCCAGGCCTGGGGCGCCAAACACTTAGTCTTAGAGAGCCCCAGGCCTGTGGCGACCCATCCCATAGGCTTAGGGAGCCCAAGGCCTGGGGCGCCCCAGCCCGTAGGTTTGGGAGCCCCGGCCTGGGACGCCCCAGCCTTTAGGCTAAGGGAGCCCCAGGCCTGGGGCGCCCTAGGACTTAGGCTTAGGAAGCACCAGACCTGGGGCGCCCCAGCCCATAGGTTTGGGAGCCCCGGCCTGGGACGCCCCAGCCTTTAGGCTAAGGGAGCCCCAGGCCTGGGGCGCCAAGCACTTAGGCTTAGAGAGCCCCAGGCCTGGGGCGACCCATCCCATAGGCTTAGGGAGCCCCAGGCCTGGGGCGCCCCAGCCCGTAGGTTTGGGATACCCGGCCTGGGACGCCCTAGCCCTTAGGCTAAGGGAGCCACAGGCCTGGGGCGCCCTAGGACTTAGGCTTAGGGAGCCCCAGGCCTTGGGCGCCCAAGACCTTAGAGTCAGAGAGCCGCAGGCCTAGGGCTCCCAGCCCTTAGGCTTAGGGAGCCTCATGCCTGGGGCGCCCCAGCCCTTAGGCTTAGGGAGAAACTGGCCAGGGGCGCCCCAGCACTTAGGCTTAGGGAACCCCAGTGCTGGGGTGCCCCAACATTAGGATTAGGGAGCACCAGATTTGCGGCGCCCCAGCCCTTAGGCTTAGGGAGCCCCGGGCCTGGGACGGCCCAGCCCTTAGGCTTTTGGAGCCCCAGCCTAGGGAGCCCCAATCTTTAGGCTTAGGGAGCCCCAGGCCTTGGGCGCACCAACCCTTAAGCATTGGGACCCCAGGCCTGGGGCGCCTCAGCTTTTAGGTTTAGGGAGCCCCAAGCCTGGGGCGCCCCAGCCCTTAGGCTTTGGGAGCCCCAGACCTGTGGCGCCCCAGCCCTTAGGCTTAGGGAGCCCCAGGACTGGGGCGCCCCAGCGCTTAGGCTTAGGGAGCCCGGGCCTGGGGCGCACCAGCCCTTAGTCTTATGGCGCCCTAGGCCTGGGGCGCCCCAGCCCTTAGGCTTAGGGAGCACCTGGCCTGGGGCTCCCCAGAACTTAGGCTTAGGGAGCCCCAGGCCTGGGGCGCCAAGCACTTAATCTTAGAGAGCCCCAGGCCTGTGGCGACCCATCCCATAGGCTTAGGGAGCCCCAGGCCGGGGGCGCCCCAGCCCGTAGGTTTGGGAGCCCCGGCCTGGGACGCCCCAGCCTTTAGGCTAAGGGAGCCCCAGGCCTGGGGCTCCCAGCCCTTAGGCTTAGAGAGCCCCAGGCCTGGGGCGCCCCAGCCCGTAGGTTTGGGATACCTGGCCTGGGACGCCCTAGCCCTTAGGCTAAGGGAGCCCCAGGCCTGGGGCGCCCTTGGACTTAGGCTTAGGGAGCCCCAGGCCTTGGGCGCCCAAGACCTTAGAGTCAGAGAGCCTCAGGCCTAGGGCTCCCAGCCCTTAGGCTTAGGGAGCCTCATGCCTGGGGCGCCCCAGCCCTTAGGCTTAGGGAGAAACTGGCCAGGGGCGCCCCAGCACTTAGGCTTAGGGAACCCCAGTGCTGGGGTGCCCCAACATTAGGATTAGGGAGCACCAGATTTGCGGCGCCCCAGCCCTTAGGCTTTTGGACCCCCAGCCTAGGGAGCCCCAATCTTTAGGCTTAGGGAGCCCCAGGCCTTGGGCGCACCAACCCTTAAGCATTGGGACACCAGGCCTGGGGCGCCCCAGCTTTTAGGTTTAGGGAGCCCCAGGCCTGGGGCGCCCCAGTCCTTAGGCTTAGGAAGCCCCAGGCCCGGGGCGCACCAGCCCGTAGGCTTTGGGACCCCAGGCCTGTGGGGCCCCAGCCCTTAGGCTTAGGGAGCCTCATACCTGGGGCGCCCCAGCCCTTAGGCTTAGGGAGAAACTGGCCAGGGGCGCCCCAGCACTTAGGCTTAGGGAACCCCAGTGCTGGGGTGCCCCAACATTAGGATTAGGGAGCACCAGATTTGCGGCGCCCCAGCCCTTAGGCTTAGAGAGCCCCAGGCCTGGGACGGCCCAGCCCTTAGGCTTTTGGAGCCCCAGCCTAGGGAGCCCCAATCTTTAGGCTTAGGGAGCCCCAGGCCTTGGGCGCACCAACCCTTAAGCATTGGGACACCAGGCCTGGGGCGCCCCAGCTTTTAGGTTTAGGGAGCCCCAGGCCTGGGGCGCCCCAGCCCTTAGGCTTAGGAAGCCCCAGGCCCGGGGCGCACCAGCCCGTAGGCTTTGGAACCCCAGGCCTGTGGCGCCCCAGCCCTTAGGCTTAGGGAGTCACAGGCTTGGGGCGCCCCAGACCTTAGGCTTTGGGAGCCCAAGGCATAGGGTGCCCCAGCCCTTTGGCTTTGGGAGCACCAGGCCTGGGACGCCACAGCCTTTTCGCTTTGGGAGCCCCAGGCCTGGGGTGCCCCAGTCCTTAGGAAAAGGGAGCCCCAGGCCGGGGGCGAACCAGCCCTTAGGCTTTGGGTGCCCCAGGACTGGGGCGCCCCAGCGCTTATGCTTAGGGAGCCCGGGCCTGGGGCACCCCAGCCCTTAGGCTTAGGGAGCACCTGGCCTGGGGCGCCCCAGAACTTAGGCTTAGGGAGCCCCAGGCTTGGGGCGCCAAGCACTTAGGCTTAGAGAGCCCCAGGCCTGGGGCGACCCATCCCATAGGCTTAGGGAGCCCCAGGCCTGGGGCGCCCCAGCCCGTCGGTTTGGGATACCCGGCCTGGGTCGCCCTAACCCTTAGGCTAAGGGAGCCCTCAGGCCTGGGGCGCCCTAGGACTTAGGCTTAGGGAGCCCCAGGCCTTGGGCGCCCAAGACCTTAGAGTCAGAGAGCCGCAGGCCTAGGGCTCCCACCCCTTAGGCTTAGGGAGCCCCAGGCCTGGGGCGCCCCAGCCCTTAGACTTAGGGAGCCCAAGGCCAGGGGCGCCCCAGCACTTAGGTTTAGGGAACCCAAGGCCTGGGGCGCCCCCGCACTTGGGCTTAGGGAGCCCCAATTGGGGCGATAAAGCCTTTAGGCTTAGGGAGCCCCAGGCTTTGGGCGCCCCAGCCCTTAAGCTTAGGGAGCCCCATGGCTGGGGCGGCCCAGCCCTTTGGCTTTGGGAGCACCAGGCCTGGGACGCCACAGCCTTTTCGCTTGGGGAGCACCAGGCCTGGGGTGCCCCAGTCCTTAGGAAAAGGGAGCCCCAGGCCGGGGGCGCCCCAGCCCTTAGGCTTTGGGTGCCCCAGGACTGAGGCGCCCCAGCGTTTAGGCTTAGGGAGCCCGGGCCTGGGGTGCCCCAGCCCTTAGGCTTAGGGAGCAATAGGCCTGGGGCGCCCCAGCCCTTAGGCTTAGGGAGCATCTGGCATGGGGCCCCCCAGCGCTTAGGCTTAGGAAGACCGGGCCTGGGCGCCCCAGCTCTTAGGCTATGGAGTCCCAGGACTGGGGTGCTCCAGTCCTTAGGCTTAGGGAGCCCCAGGCCTGGGGGGACCCTTCCCATATGCTTAGAGAGCCCCAGGGCTGGGGCGCCTCATCCTTTAGGCTTAGGGAGCCCCAGGCCTGGGGCCACCAGCCTTTAGGCTTTGGGACCCCAGGCCTGGGCGCCCCAGCTCTTAGGCTAAGGAGCCCCAGGACTGGGGTGCCCCAGTCCTTAGGCTTAGGGAGCCCCAGCACTTAGGCTTTTGGAGCCCCAGGCCTGGGGCGCCCTAGCCCTTCGGCTTTGGGAGCCCAAGGCCTGGGGCGCCCCAGCTCTTAGCATTTGGGACCCCAGTCCTGGGGCGCCCCAGTCCTTAGGCTTAGGGAGCCCCAGGCCTGTGGCGCCCCAGCCCTTAGGCTTTGGGAGCCCCAGGCCTGGGGCTGCCCCAACCTTAGGAAAAGGGAGCCCCAGGCCTGGGCGCCTCAGCCCTTAGCTTTCGAAGCCCCAGGACTGGGGCGCCGAAGCCATTAGGCTTTGGGAGCCCCAGGTCTGGGGCGCCCCAGCCCTTAGCCCTTGGGAGCCCCAGGCCTGGGGCGCCACAGCCCTTAGGTTAAGGAGCCCCAGAACTGGGGCGCCCCAGCATTTAGGTTTAGGGAGCCCCAGGCCTGGGCGGCCCCAGCCCTTAGGATTAGGGAGCACCAGGCTTGGGGCGCCCCAGCTCTTAGGCTTAGGAAGCCCCAGGCCCAGGGAGCCCCAGCCCTTAGGCTTTGGGAACCCCACGCCTGGAGCGCCCCAGCCCTTAGGCATAGAAAGCCCCTGGCCCGGGGCTCCCCAGCCCTTATGCTTTAGGAGCCCCAGGCTTGGGGCGACCCAGCCCTTAGGCTTTGGGAGCCCCAGGCCTTGCGCGCACCAGCACTTATGCTTTGGTATCCCAAGGCCTGGGGTGCCCCAGCCCTTAGGCTTAGGGAGTCCCAGGTTTGGAGCGCCCCAGCCCTTAGGCTTTGGGAGCCCTAGACCTGGGCGCCCCAGCCTTTGGACTTTCGGAGCCCAAGGCCTGGGGCGCCCCAGCCCTTAGGATTTGGGACCCCAGTCCTGGGGCGTCCCAGGCCTTAGGCTTAGGGAGCCCCAGGCCTGTGGCGCCCCAAACCCTTAGGCTTTGGGAGCCCCAGGCCTGGGGTGCCCCAGTTCTTAGGAAAAGGGAGCCACAGACCTAGGGTGCCCCAGCACTTAGGCTTAGGGATCCCCAGGTGGGGCGATAAAACCTTTAGGCTTAGGGAGCTCCAGGCTTTGGGCGCCCCAGCCCTTAAGCTTAGGGAGCCCCATGGCTGGGGCGCCCCAGCCCTTTAGCTTTGGGAGCACCAGGCCTGGGACGCCCCAGCCCTTTGGTTTTGGGAGCCCCAGGCCTGGGGTGCCCCAGGCCTTAGGAAAAGGGAGCCCCAGGACTGGGGCGCCCCAGCCCTTAGGCTTTGGGTGCCCCAGGACTGAGGCGCCCCAGTGCTTAGGCTTAGGGAGCCCGGGCCTGTGGCGCCCCAGCCCTTAGGCTTAGGGAGCCCTAGGCCTGGGGCGCCCCAGACCTTAGGCTTAGGGAGCCCCAGGCCAGCGGCACCCCAGCACTAAGGCTTAGGGAGCCCCAGGTGGGGCGATAAAACCTTTAGGCTTAGGGAGCCCCAGGCTTTGGGCGCCCCAGCTCTTAAGCTTAGGGAGCCCCATGGCTGGGGCACCCCAGCCCTTTGGCTTTGGGTGCACCAGGCCTGGGGCGCCCCAGCCCTTTGGCTTTGGGAGCCCCAGGCCTGGGGTGCCCCAGTCCTTAGGAAAAGGGAGCCCCAGGCCTGGGGTGCCCCAGCGCTTAGGCTTAAGGAGCCCGGCTCTGGGGCGCCCCAGGCCTTAGGCTTAGGGAGCCCTAGGCCTGGGTTTCCCCAGCCCTTAGGCTTAGGGAGCACCTGGCTGGGGGCGCCGCAGAACTTAGGCTCAGGGAGGTCCAGGCCTGGGGGGACCCATCCATATGCTTAGCGAGCCCCAGGCCTGGGGCGCCCCAGTCCTTAGGCTTAGGGAGCCCCAGGCCTGGGGCCACCAGAATTAGGCTTTGGGACCCCAGGCCTGGGCGCCCCAGCTCTAAGGCTTAGGAGCCCCAGGATTGGTGCGCCCCAGTCCTTACGCTTAGGGAGCCCCAGGCCTGGGGCGCCCCAGCCCTTAGGCATAGGAAGCCCCAGGCCCGGGGCCCCCCAGCCCTTAGGCTATGAGAGCCCCAGGCCTGGGGCGCCCCAGCCCTTATGCTTAGGAAGCCCCCGCCCTGGGGTGCCCCAGCACTTAAACTTTGGGAACCCAAGGCCTGGGGCGCCCCAGCCCTTAGGCTTAGTGAGTCCCAGGCTTGGGACGCCCCAGCCCTTAGGCTTTGGGAGCGCCAGGCCTTGGGCGCCCCAGCCCTTAGGCTTTGGGAGCTCCAAGCCTGGGGCACCCCAGCCCTTCGGCTTTGGGAGCCCAAGGCCTGGGGCGCCCCATCTCTTAGGATTTGGGACCCCAGTCCTGGGGCGCCCCAGTTCTTAGGCTTTGGGGGCCCCAGGACTGCGGCGCCCAAGCCCTTAGGCTTTGGGAGCCCCAGGTCTGGTGCGCCCCATCCATTAGGCCTTGGGAGCCCCAGGCCTGGGGCGCCACAGCCCTTAGGTTAAGGAGCCCCAGAACTGGGGCGCCCCAGCCCTTAGGCTTAGGAAGCCCCAGGCCCTGGGAGCCCCAGCCCTTAGGCTTTGGGAACCCCACGCCTGGAGCGCCCTAGCCCTTAGGCATAGGAAGCCCCAGGCCCGGGGCTCTCCAGCCCTTATGCTTTAGGAGCCCCAGGCCTGGGGCGCCCCATCCCTTAGGCTTAGGGAGCCCCAGGCCTTGCGCGCACCAGCACTTATGCTTTGGTAGCCCAAGGCCTGGCGTGCCCCAGCCCTTAGGCTTAGGGAGTCCCAGGCTTGGGGCGCCCCAGCCCTTAGGCTTTGGGAGCCCCAGACCTGGGCGCCCCAGCCTTTAGGCTTTGGGAGCCCAAGGCCTGGGGCGCCCCAGCCCTTAGTATTTGGGACCCCAGTCCTGGGGCGCCCCAGCCCTTAGGCTTAGGGAGCCCCAGGCCTGTGGCGCCCCAAACCCTTAGGCTTTGGGAGCCCCAGGCCTGGGGTGCCCCAGTCCTTAGGAAAAGGGAGTCACAGGCCTACGGCGCCCCAGCACTTAGGCTTAGGGAGCACCTTGCCTGGGGCGCCCCAGAATTTAGGCTTAGGGAGCCCCAGTCCTGGGGCTCCCCTGTACTTAGGTTTAGGGAGCCCCAGGGACTGGGGCGACCCACCCCATATGCTTAGGGAGCCCCAGACCTGGGGCGCCCCAGCCCTTAGGCTTTGAGAGCCCCAGGCCTGGGACAACCAGCCCTTAGGCTTTGGGAACCCCAGACCTGTGACGCCCCAGCCCTTAGGCTTAGGGAGCCCCAGGACTGGGGCGCCCCAGCGCTTAGGCTTAGGGAGCCCGGGCCTGGGGCGCACCAGCCCTTAGTCTTAGGGAGCCCTAGGCCTGGGGCGCGCCAGCCCTTAGGCTTTGGGAGCACCTGGCCTGGGGTGCCCCAGAACTTAGGCTTAGGGAGCCCCAGGCCTGGGGCGCCAAGCACTTAGTCTTAGAGAGCCCCAGGCCTGTGGCGACCCATCCCATAGGCTTAGGGAGCCCCAGACCTGTGGCGCCCCAGTCCGTAGGTTTGGGAGCCCCGGCCTGGGACGCCCCAGCCTTTAGGCTAAGGGAGCCCCAGGCCTGGGGCCCCTAGGACTTAGGCTTAGGGAGCCCCAGTCCTTGGGCGCCCAAGACCTTAGATTTAGAGAGCCCCAGGCCTAGGGCGCCCAGCCCTTAGACTTAGGGAGCCCCAGGCCTGGGACGGCCCAGCCCTTAGGCTTTTGGAGCCCCAGCCTAGGGAGCCCAAACCCTTAGGCTTAGGGAGCCCCAGGCCTTGGGCGCAGCAACCCTTAAGCATTGGGACCACGGCCTGGGGAGACCCAGCCTTTAGGTTTAGGGAGCCCCAGGCCTGGGACGCCCCAGCCCTTAGGCTTAGGAAGCCCAGGCCCGGGGCGCACCAGCCCTTAGGCTTTGTGACCCCAGGCCTTGGCGCCCCAGCCCTTAGGCTAAGGAGCCCCAGGACTGGGGCGCCCCAGCTCTTACCCTTAGGGAGCCCCACGCCTGGGGCGCACCAGCCCTTAGGCATAGAAAGCCCCAGGCCCGGGACGCCCCAGCCCTTAGGCTTTGAGAGCCCCAGGCCTGGGGTGCCCAAGCCTTTAGGCTTAGGGAGTCCAGGCTTGGGGCGGCCCAGACCTTAGGCTTTGGGAGCCGAAGGCATGGGGTGCCCCAGTCCTTAAGAAAAGGGAACCCCAGGCCTGGGGCGCCCCAGCCCTTAGGCATTGGGTGCCCCAGGACTGGGGCGCCCCAGCGCTTAGGCTTAGGGAACCCGGGCGTGGGGCGCCCCAGCCCTTAGGCTTAGGGAGCACCTGGCCTGGGGCGCCCCCGAACTTAGGCTTAGGGAGGCCCAGGCCTGGGGGAACCCATCCCATATGCTTAGGGAGCCCCAGGCCTAGGGCGCCCCAGCCCTTAGGCTTTGGGAGCCCCAGGCCTGGGGTGCCCCAGTCCTTAGGAAAAGGGAGCCCCAGGCATGGGGCGCCCCAGCCCTTAGGCTTTGGGTGCCCCAGGACTGAGGCGCCCCAGCGCTTAGGCTTAGGGAGCCCGGGACTGGGGCGCCCCAGGCCTTAGGCTTAGGGAGCCCTAGGCCTGGGGCGCCCCCGCCCTTAGGCTTAGGGAGCACCTGGCCGGGGGCGCCACAGAACTTAGGCTTAGGAAGGTCCAGGCCTGGGCGGACCCATCCATATGCTTAGGGAGCCCCAGGCCTGGGGCGCCCCAGTCCTTAGGCTTAGGGAGCCCCAGGCCTGGGGCGCCCCAGCCCTTAGGCTTAGGGAGCCCCCGGCCTGGGGCCACCAGCCTTTAGGCTTTGGGACCCCAGGCCTGGGCTCCCAGCTCTAAGGCTAAGGAGCCACAGGACTGGGGCGTCCCAGTCCTTACGCTTAGGGAGACCAACGCCTGGGGCGCCCCGGGCCCTTAGGCATAGGAAGCCCCAGGCCCGGGGCGCCCCAGCCCTTAGGCTATGAGAGCCCCAGGCCTGGGGCGCCCCAGCCCTTATGCTTAGGAAGCCCCCACTCTGGGGTGCCCCAGCACTTAGGCTTAGTGAGTCCCAGGCTTGGGGCGCCCCAGCCCTTAGGCTTTGGGAGCGCCAGGCCTGGGGCCCCCCAGCCCTTAGGCTTTGGGAGCGCCAAGCCTGGGGCGCCCCAGCCCTTCGGCTTTGGGAGCCCAAGGCCTGGGGCGCCCCAGCTCTTAGGATTTGGGACCCCAATCCTGGGGAGCCCCAGTCCTTAGGCTTAGGGAGCCCCAGGCCTGTGGTGCCCCAGCACTCAGGCTTTGGGAGCCCCAGGCCTGGGGCTGCCCCAGTCCTTAGGAAAAGGGAGCCCCAGGCCTGGGTGCCCCAGCCCTTAGGTTTGGGAGCCCCAGGACTGGGGCGCCCAAGCCCTTAGGCTTTGGGAGCCCCAGGTCTGGGGCGCCCAGCCCTTAGGCCTTGGGAGCCCCAGGCCTGGGTCGCCACAGTCCTTAGGTTAAGGATCCCCAGAAATGGTGCGCCCCTACATTTAGGTTTAGGGAGCCCCAGGCTTTGGGCGCCCCAGCCCTTAAGCTTAGGGAGCCCCATGGCTGGGGCGCCCCAGCCCTTTAGCTTTGGGAGCACCAGGCCTGGGACGCCCCAGCCCTTTGGTTTTGGGAGCCCCAGGCCTGGGGTGCCCCAGGCCTTAGGAAAAGGGAGCCCCAGGACTGGGGCGCCCCAGCCCTTAGGCTTTGGGTGCCCCAGGACTGAGGCGCCCCAGTGCTTAGGCTTAGGGAGCCCGGGCCTGTGGCGCCCCAGCCCTTAGGCTTAGGGAGCCCTAGGCCTGGGGCGCCCCAGACCTTAGGCTTAGGGAGCCCCAGGCCAGCGGCACCCCAGCACTAAGGCTTAGGGAGCCCCAGGTGGGGCGATAAAACCTTTAGGCTTAGGGAGCCCCAGGCTTTGGGCGCCCCAGCTCTTAAGCTTAGGGAGCCCCATGGCTGGGGCACCCCAGCCCTTTGGCTTTGGGTGCACCAGGCCTGGGGCGCCCCAGCCCTTTGGCTTTGGGAGCCCCAGGCCTGGGGTGCCCCAGTCCTTAGGAAAAGGGAGCCCCAGGCCTGGGGTGCCCCAGCGCTTAGGCTTAAGGAGCCCGGCTCTGGGGCGCCCCAGGCCTTAGGCTTAGGGAGCCCTAGGCCTGGGTTTCCCCAGCCCTTAGGCTTAGGGAGCACCTGGCTGGGGGCGCCGCAGAACTTAGGCTCAGGGAGGTCCAGGCCTGGGGGGACCCATCCATATGCTTAGCGAGCCCCAGGCCTGGGGCGCCCCAGTCCTTAGGCTTAGGGAGCCCCAGGCCTGGGGCCACCAGAATTAGGCTTTGGGACCCCAGGCCTGGGCGCCCCAGCTCTAAGGCTTAGGAGCCCCAGGATTGGTGCGCCCCAGTCCTTACGCTTAGGGAGCCCCAGGCCTGGGGCGCCCCAGCCCTTAGGCATAGGAAGCCCCAGGCCCGGGGCCCCCCAGCCCTTAGGCTATGAGAGCCCCAGGCCTGGGGCGCCCCAGCCCTTATGCTTAGGAAGCCCCCGCCCTGGGGTGCCCCAGCACTTAAACTTTGGGAACCCAAGGCCTGGGGCGCCCCAGCCCTTAGGCTTAGTGAGTCCCAGGCTTGGGACGCCCCAGCCCTTAGGCTTTGGGAGCGCCAGGCCTTGGGCGCCCCAGCCCTTAGGCTTTGGGAGCTCCAAGCCTGGGGCACCCCAGCCCTTCGGCTTTGGGAGCCCAAGGCCTGGGGCGCCCCATCTCTTAGGATTTGGGACCCCAGTCCTGGGGCGCCCCAGTTCTTAGGCTTTGGGGGCCCCAGGACTGCGGCGCCCAAGCCCTTAGGCTTTGGGAGCCCCAGGTCTGGTGCGCCCCATCCATTAGGCCTTGGGAGCCCCAGGCCTGGGGCGCCACAGCCCTTAGGTTAAGGAGCCCCAGAACTGGGGCGCCCCAGCCCTTAGGCTTAGGAAGCCCCAGGCCCTGGGAGCCCCAGCCCTTAGGCTTTGGGAACCCCACGCCTGGAGCGCCCTAGCCCTTAGGCATAGGAAGCCCCAGGCCCGGGGCTCTCCAGCCCTTATGCTTTAGGAGCCCCAGGCCTGGGGCGCCCCATCCCTTAGGCTTAGGGAGCCCCAGGCCTTGCGCGCACCAGCACTTATGCTTTGGTAGCCCAAGGCCTGGCGTGCCCCAGCCCTTAGGCTTAGGGAGTCCCAGGCTTGGGGCGCCCCAGCCCTTAGGCTTTGGGAGCCCCAGACCTGGGCGCCCCAGCCTTTAGGCTTTGGGAGCCCAAGGCCTGGGGCGCCCCAGCCCTTAGTATTTGGGACCCCAGTCCTGGGGCGCCCCAGCCCTTAGGCTTAGGGAGCCCCAGGCCTGTGGCGCCCCAAACCCTTAGGCTTTGGGAGCCCCAGGCCTGGGGTGCCCCAGTCCTTAGGAAAAGGGAGCCACAGGCCTACGGCGCCCCAGCACTTAGGCTTAGGGAGCACCTTGCCTGGGGTGCCCCAGAATTTAGGCTTAGGGAGCCCCAGTCCTGGGGCTCCCCTGTACTTAGGTTTAGGGAGCCCCAGGGACTGGGGCGACCCACCCCATATGCTTAGGGAGCCCCAGACCTGGGGCGCCCCAGCCCTTAGGCTTTGAGAGCCCCAGGCCTGGGACAACCAGCCCTTAGGCTTTGGGAACCCCAGACCTGTGACGCCCCAGCCCTTAGGCTTAGGGAGCCCCAGGACTGGGGCGCCCCAGCGCTTAGGCTTAGGGAGCCCGGGCCTGGGGCGCACCAGCCCTTAGTCTTAGGGAGCCCTAGGCCTGGGGCGCGCCAGCCCTTAGGCTTTGGGAGCACCTGGCCTGGGGTGCCCCAGAACTTAGGCTTAGGGAGCCCCAGGCCTGGGGCGCCAAGCACTTAGTCTTAGAGAGCCCCAGGCCTGTGGCGACCCATCCCATAGGCTTAGGGAGCCCCAGACCTGTGGCGCCCCAGTCCGTAGGTTTGGGAGCCCCGGCCTGGGACGCCCCAGCCTTTAGGCTAAGGGAGCCCCAGGCCTGGGGCCCCTAGGACTTAGGCTTAGGGAGCCCCAGTCCTTGGGCGCCCAAGACCTTAGATTTAGAGAGCCCCAGGCCTAGGGCGCCCAGCCCTTAGACTTAGGGAGCCCCAGGCCTGGGACGGCCCAGCCCTTAGGCTTTTGGAGCCCCAGCCTAGGGAGCCCAAACCCTTAGGCTTAGGGAGCCCCAGGCCTTGGGCGCAGCAACCCTTAAGCATTGGGACCACGGCCTGGGGAGACCCAGCCTTTAGGTTTAGGGAGCCCCAGGCCTGGGACGCCCCAGCCCTTAGGCTTAGGAAGCCCAGGCCCGGGGCGCACCAGCCCTTAGGCTTTGTGACCCCAGGCCTTGGCGCCCCAGCCCTTAGGCTAAGGAGCCCCAGGACTGGGGCGCCCCAGCTCTTACCCTTAGGGAGCCCCACGCCTGGGGCGCACCAGCCCTTAGGCATAGAAAGCCCCAGGCCCGGGACGCCCCAGCCCTTAGGCTTTGAGAGCCCCAGGCCTGGGGTGCCCAAGCCTTTAGGCTTAGGGAGTCCAGGCTTGGGGCGGCCCAGACCTTAGGCTTTGGGAGCCGAAGGCATGGGGTGCCCCAGTCCTTAAGAAAAGGGAACCCCAGGCCTGGGGCGCCCCAGCCCTTAGGCATTGGGTGCCCCAGGACTGGGGCGCCCCAGCGCTTAGGCTTAGGGAACCCGGGCGTGGGGCGCCCCAGCCCTTAGGCTTAGGGAGCACCTGGCCTGGGGCGCCCCCGAACTTAGGCTTAGGGAGGCCCAGGCCTGGGGGAACCCATCCCATATGCTTAGGGAGCCCCAGGCCTAGGGCGCCCCAGCCCTTAGGCTTTGGGAGCCCCAGGCCTGGGGTGCCCCAGTCCTTAGGAAAAGGGAGCCCCAGGCATGGGGCGCCCCAGCCCTTAGGCTTTGGGTGCCCCAGGACTGAGGCGCCCCAGCGCTTAGGCTTAGGGAGCCCGGGACTGGGGCGCCCCAGGCCTTAGGCTTAGGGAGCCCTAGGCCTGGGGCGCCCCCGCCCTTAGGCTTAGGGAGCACCTGGCCGGGGGCGCCACAGAACTTAGGCTTAGGAAGGTCCAGGCCTGGGCGGACCCATCCATATGCTTAGGGAGCCCCAGGCCTGGGGCGCCCCAGTCCTTAGGCTTAGGGAGCCCCAGGCCTGGGGCGCCCCAGCCCTTAGGCTTAGGGAGCCCCCGGCCTGGGGCCACCAGCCTTTAGGCTTTGGGACCCCAGGCCTGGGCTCCCAGCTCTAAGGCTAAGGAGCCACAGGACTGGGGCGTCCCAGTCCTTACGCTTAGGGAGACCAACGCCTGGGGCGCCCCAGCCCTTAGGCATAGGAAGCCCCAGGCCCGGGGCGCCCCAGCCCTTAGGCTATGAGAGCCCCAGGCCTGGGGCGCCCCAGCCCTTATGCTTAGGAAGCCCCCACTCTGGGGTGCCCCAGCACTTAGGCTTAGTGAGTCCCAGGCTTGGGGCGCCCCAGCCCTTAGGCTTTGGGAGCGCCAGGCCTGGGGCCCCCCAGCCCTTAGGCTTTGGGAGCGCCAAGCCTGGGGCGCCCCAGCCCTTCGGCTTTGGGAGCCCAAGGCCTGGGGCGCCCCAGCTCTTAGGATTTGGGACCCCAATCCTGGGGAGCCCCAGTCCTTAGGCTTAGGGAGCCCCAGGCCTGTGGTGCCCCAGCACTCAGGCTTTGGGAGCCCCAGGCCTGGGGCTGCCCCAGTCCTTAGGAAAAGGGAGCCCCAGGCTTGGGTGCCCCAGCCCTTAGGTTTGGGAGCCCCAGGACTGGGGCGCCCAAGCCCTTAGGCTTTGGGAGCCCCAGGTCTGGGGCGCCCAGCCCTTAGGCCTTGGGAGCCCCAGGCCTGGGTCGCCACAGTCCTTAGGTTAAGGATCCCCAGAAATGGTGCGCCCCTACATTTAGGTTTAGGGAGCCCCAGGCCTGGGGCGCCCCAGCCCTTAGGATTAGGGAGCCCCAGGCTTGGGGCGCCCCAGCCCTTAGGCTTAGGAAGCCCCAGGCCTAGGGAGCCCCAGCCCTTAGGCTTTGGGAACCCCACGCCTGGAGCGCCCCAGCCCTTAGGCATAGGAGGCCCCAGGCCCGGGGCTCCCCAGCCCTTATGCTTTAGGAGCCCCAGGCCTGGGGCGCCCCAGCCCATAGGCTTAGGGAGCCCCAGGCCTTGCGCGCACCAGCAGTTATGCTTTGGTAGCCCAAGGCCTGGCGTGCCCCAGCCCTTAGGCTTAGGGAGTCCCAGGCTTGGGGCGCCCCAGCCCTTAGGCTTTGGGAGCCCCAGACCTGGGCGCCCCAGCCCTTAGGCTTTGGGAGCCCAAGGCCTGGGGCGCCCCAGCCCTTAGTATTTGGGACCCCAGTCCTGGGGCGCCCCAAGCCCTTAGGCTTTGGGAGCCACAGGCCTGGGGTGCCCAAGTCCTTAGGAAAAGGGAGCCACAGGCCTAGGGCGCCCCAGCACTTAGGCTTAGGGAGCCCCTCGCCTGGAGCGCCCCAGAATTTAGGCTTAGGGAGCCCCAGTCCTGGGGCTCCCCTATACTTAGGTTTAGGGAGCCCCAGGGCCTGGGGCGACCCACCCCATATGCTTAGGGAGCCCCACCCTGGGGCGCCCCAGCCCTTAGACTTTGAGAGCCCCAGGCCTGGGACGCCCCAGCACTTAGGCTTTGGGAGCCCCAGACCTGTGGCGCCCCAGCCCTTAGGCTTAGGGAGCCCCAGGACTGGGGCGCCCCAGCGCTTAGGCTTAGGGAGCCCGGGCCTGGACGCCCCAGAACTTAGGCTTAGAGAGCACCTGGCCTGGGGCGCCCCAGAACTTAGGCTTAGGGAGCCCCAGGCCTGGGGCGCCAAGCACTTAGGCTTAGGGAGCCCCAGGCCTGGGGCGACCCATCCCATAGGCTTAGGGAGCCCCAGGCCTGGGGCGCCCCAGACCATAGGTTTGGGAGCCCCGGCCTGGGACGCTCCAGCCCTTAGGCTAAGGGAGCCCAGGTCCTGGGGCGCCCTAGGACTTAGGCTTAGGGAGCCCCAGGTCTTGGGCGCCCAAGACCTTAGATTTAGGGAGCCCCAGGCCTAGGGCACCCAGCCCTTAGGCTTAGGGAGCCCCAGGCCTGTGTCAGCCCAGCCCTTAGGCTTTTGGAGCCCCAGCCTAGGGAGCCCAAACACTTAGGCTTAGGGAGCCCCAGGCCTTGGGCGCACCAACCCTTAAGAATTGGGACCCCAGGCCTGGGGCGCCCCAGCCTTTAGGTTTAGGGAGCCCCAGGCCTGGGGCGCCCCAGCCCTTAGACTTAGGAAGCCCCAGGCCCGGGACGCACCAGCCCTTAGGCTTTGGGACCCCAGGCCGGTGGCGCCCCAGTCCTTAGGCTAAGAGCCCCAGGACTGGGGCGCCCCAGCTCTTACCCTTAGGGAGCCCCACGCCTGGGCCGCACCAGCCCTTAGGCATAGGAAGCCCCAGACCCGGGACGCCCCAGCCCTTAGGCTTTGAGAGCCCCAGGCCTGGTGTGCCCAAGCCCTTAGGCTTAGGGAGTCCCAGGCTTGGGGCGCCCCAGACCTTAGGCTTTGGGAGCCCAAGGCATGGGGTGCCCCAGGATTCGGCTTTGGGAGCCCGAGGCCTGGGGTGCCCGAGTCCTTAGGAAAAGGGAGCCCCAGGCCTGGGGCGCCCCAGCCCTTAGGCATTGGGTGCCCCAGGACTGGGGCGCCCCAGCGCTTAGGCTTAGGGAGCCCGGGCCTGGCGCGCCCCAGCCCTTAGGCTTAGGGAGCACCTGGCCTGGGGCGCCCAGAACTTAGGCTTAGGGAGGCTCAGGCCTGGGGGAACCCATCCCATATGCTTAGGGAGCCCCAGGCCTAGAGCGCCCCAGGCCTTAGGCTTAGGGAGCCCCAGGCCAGGGGCGCACCAAGCCTTAGGTTTAGGGAACCCCAGGCCTGGGGCTCCCCAGCACTTAGGCTTAGGGAGCCCCAATTGGGGCGATAAAGCCTTTAGGCTTAGGGAGCCCCAGGCTTTGGGCGCCCCAGCCCTTAAGCTTAGGGAGCCCCATGGCTGGGGCGGCCCAGCCCTTAGGCTGTGGGAGCCCAAGGCCTGGGGCGCCCCAGCCCTTAGGCTTTGGGAGCCGCAGGCCTCGGGCGCTCCAGCCATTAGGCTTAGGGAGCCCCTGGACTGGGGCGCTCCAGGACTTAGGCTTAGGGAGCCCTAGGCCTGGGGAGCCCCAGCCCTTAGGTTTAGGGAGCCCCAGGCCTGGGGCGACCCAGCCATTATAGTTAGGGAGCCCCAGGCCTAGGGCGCCCCAGCCCTTAGGATTAGGGAGAACCTGGCCAGGGGCGCCCCAGCACTTAGGCTTTGGGAGCCCCAGGCCTGGGGCTTCCCAGCCCTTAGGCTTAGGGAGCTCCACGCATGGGGCCTCCCAGCCCTCAGGCTTTGGGATCCCAAGGCCTGGGGCGCCCCAGCCCTTAGCCTTAGGGAGCCGCAGGCCTGGGGCGCCCCTGCACTTAGGCTTAGGGAGCCCCAGGGCCTGGGGAGACCCAACCTATAGGCTTAGGGAGCCCTAGGCCTGGGGCGCCCCAGCCCTTAGGCTTTGAGAGCCCCAGGCCTAGGATGCCCCAGCCCATAGGCTTAGGGAGCCCCAGGTGGGGAGCCAAAGCCTTTAGGCTTAGGTAGCCCTAGGCCTTTTGCGCCCCAACCCTTAAGCTTAGGAAGCCACAGGGCTGGGACGCCCCAGTCCTTAGGATTTGGGAGCCCCAGGCCTGGGGCGCCCACGCCCGTAGGTTTGGGAGCCCCGGCCTGGGACGCCCCAGCCCTTAGGCTTAGGGAGCCCCAACCTGGGGCGCCCTAGGACTTAGGCTTAGGGAGCCCCAGGCCTTGGGCGCCTAAGCCCTTAGAGTTAGGGAGCCCCAGGCCTAGGGCGCCCAGCCCTTAGGCTTAGGGAGCCTCATGCCTGGGGAGCCCCAGCCCTTAGGCTTAGGGAGAAACTGGCCAGGGGTGCCCCTGCACTTAGGCTTAGGGAAGCCCAGGCCTGGCGTGCCCCAGCCATTAGGATTAGGGAGAAACTGGCCAGGGGTGCCCCTGCACTTAGGCTTAGGGAAGCCCAGGCCTGGGGTGCCCCAGCCATTAGGATTAGGGACCCCCAGGCCTGGGGCGCCCCAGCCCTTAGGCTGTGGGAGCCGCAGGCCTGGGGCGCTCCAGCAATTAGGCTGTGGGAGCCGCAGGCCTGGGGCCCTCCAGCAATTAGGCTTAGGGACTCCCTGGCCTGGGGCGCTCCAGGACTTAGGCTTAGGGAGCCCTAGTCCAGAGGAGCCCTAGCCCTTAGGCTTAGGGAGCCCCAGGCCTGGGGCAACCCAGCCCTTAGAGTTAGAGAGCCCCAGGCCTAGGGCGCAACAGCCCTTAGGATTAGGGAGAACCTGGCCAGGGGCGCCCCTGCACTTAGGCTTTGGGAGCCCCAGGCCTGGGGCTTCCCAGCCCTTAGGCTTAGGGAGCTCCACGCATGGGGCCTCCCAGCCCTCAGGCTTTGGGAGCCCAAGCCTGGGGCGCCCCAGCCCTTAGGATTAGGGAGCCGCAGGCCTGGGGCGCCCCTGCACTTAGGCTTAGGGAGCCCTAGGCCTGGGGAGCCCCAGCCATTAGGCTTAGGGAGCCCTGGGCCTGGGACGCCCCAGGCCATAGGCTTAGGGAGCCCTAGGCCTGGGGCGCCCCAGCCCTTAGGCTTAGGGAGCCCTTGGCCTGGGGCGCCCCAGCCCTTAGGCTTTTGGAGCCGCAGGCCTGGGGCGCTCCAGCCCTTAGGGTTAGGGAGCACCGGGCCTGGGGTGCCCCAGGCCTTAGGCTTAGGGAGCCCTAGGCCTGGGACGCCCCAGCCCTTAGGCTTAGGGCGCACCTGGTCTGAGGCGCCCCAAACTTAGGCTTAGGGAGCCCCAGGCCTGGGGCGCCACAGCATTTAGGCTTAGGGAGCTCCAGGCTTGGGGCGACCCACCCTTAGGCTTATGGAGCCCCAGGCCTGGGGCGCCCCAGCCCTTAGGCTTTGGGAGCCCCGGCCTGGGACTCCCCAGCTCGTAGGCTTAGGGAGCCCCAAGTCTTGGGTGCCCAAGCCCTTAGAGTTAGGGAGCCCCAGGCCTAGGGTGCCCTAGCCCTTAGGATTAGGGAGCCTCATACCTGGGGCTCCCTAGACCTTAGGATTAAGGAACCCCAGGCCTGGGACGCCCCAGCCCTTAGACTTAGGGAGCCTCATGCCTGGGGCGCCCCAGCCCTTAGGCTTAAGGAACCCCAGGCCTGGGGCACCCCAGCCCTTCGCCTTAGGGAGAACCTGGCCAGGGGCGTCCCAGCACTTAGGCTTTGGGACCCCCAGGCCTGGGGCTTCCCAGCCCTTAGGCTTAGGGAGCCCCACGCCTAGGGCCCCCCAGCCCTTAGGCTTAGGGAGCACCTGGCCTGGGGCGCCCCCGAACTTAGGCTTAGGGAGGCCCAGGCCTGGGGGAACCCATCCCATATGCTTAGGGAGCCCCAGGCCTAGGGCCCCCCAGCCCTTAGGCTTTGGGAGCCCCAGGCCTGGGGTGCCCCAGTCCTTAGGAAAAGGGAGCCCCAGGCATGGGGCGCCCCAGCCCTTAGGCTTTGGGTGCCCCAGGACTGAGGCGCCCCAGCGCTTAGGCTTAGGGAGCCCGGGACTGGGGCGCCCCAGGCCTTAGGCTTAGGGAGCCCTAGGCCTGGGGCGCCCCCGCCCTTAGGCTTAGGGAGCACCTGGCCGGGGGCGCCACAGAACTTAGGCTTAGGAAGGTCCAGGCCTGGGCGGACCCATCCATATGCTTAGGGAGCCCCAGGCCTGGGGCGCCCCAGTCCTTAGGCTTAGGGAGCCCCAGGCCTGGGGCGCCCCAGCCCTTAGGCTTAGGGAGCCCCCGGCCTGGGGCCACCAGCCTTTAGGCTTTGGGACCCCAGGCCTGGGCTCCCAGCTCTAAGGCTAAGGAGCCACAGGACTGGGGCGTCCCAGTCCTTACGCTTAGGGAGACCAACGCCTGGGGCGCCCCAGCCCTTAGGCATAGGAAGCCCCAGGCCCGGGGCGCCCCAGCCCTTAGGCTATGAGAGCCCCAGGCCTGGGGCGCCCCAGCCCTTATGCTTAGGAAGCCCCCACTCTGGGGTGCCCCAGCACTTAGGCTTAGTGAGTCCCAGGCTTGGGGCGCCCCAGCCCTTAGGCTTTGGGAGCGCCAGGCCTGGGGCGCCCCAGCCCTTAGGCTTTGGGAGCGCCAAGCCTGGGGCACCCAGCCATTCGGCTTTGGGAGCCCAAGGCCTGGGGCGCCCCAGCTCATAGGATTTGGGACCCCAATCCTGGGGAGCCCCAGTCCTTAGGCTTAGGGAGCCCCAGGCCTGTGGTGCCCCAGCACTTAGGCTTTGGGAGCCCCAGGCCTGGGGCTGCCCCAGTCCTTAGGAAAAGGGAGCCCCAGGCCTGGGTGCCCCAGCCCTTAGGTTTGGGAGCCCCAGGACTGGGGCGCCCAAGCCCTTAGGCTTTGGGAGCCCCAGGTCTGGGGCGCCCAGCACTTAGGCCTTGGGAGCCCCAGGCCTGGGTCGCCACAGTCCTTAGGTTAAGGATCCCCAGAAATGGTGCGCCCCTACATTTAGGTTTAGGGAGCCCCAGGCCTGGGGCGCCCCAGCCCTTAGGATTAGGGAGCCCCAGGCTTGGGGCGCCCCAGCCCTTAGGCTTAGGAAGCCCCAGGCCCAGGGAGCCCCAGCCCTTAGGCTTTGGGAACCCCACGCCTGGAGCGCCCCAGCCCTTAGGCATAGGAGGCCCCAGGCCCGGGGCTCCCCAGCCCTTATGCTTTAGGAGCCCCAGGCCTGGGGCGCCCCAGCCCATAGGCTTAGGGAGCCCCAGGCCTTGCGCGCACCAGCAGTTATGCTTTGGTAGCCCAAGGCCTGGCGTGCCCCAGCCCTTAGGCTTAGGGAGTCCCAGGCTTGGGGCGCCCCAGCCCTTAGGCTTTGGGAGCCCCAGACCTGGGCGCCCCAGCCCTTAGGCTTTGGGAGCCCAAGGCCTGGGGCGCCCCAGCCCTTAGTATTTGGGACCCCAGTCCTGGGGCGCCCCAAGCCTTTAGGCTTTGGGAGCCACAGGCCTGGGGTGCCCAAGTCCTTAGGAAAAGGGAGCCACAGGCCTAGGGCGCCCCAGTCTTAGGCTTAGGGAGCACCTCGCCTGGAGCGCCCCAGAATTTAGGCTTAGGGAGCCCCAGTCCTGGGGCTCCCCTATACTTAGGTTTAGGGAGCCCCAGGGCCTGGGGCGACCCACCCCATATGCTTAGGGAGCCCCAGACCTGGGGCGCCCCAGCCCTTAGACTTTGAGAGCCCCAGCCCTGGGACGCCCCAGCACTTAGGCTTTGGGAGCCCCAGACCTGTGGCGCCCCAGCCCTTAGGCTTAGGGAGCCCCAGGACTGGGGCGCCCCAGCGCTTAGGCTTAGGGAGCCCGGGCCTGGACGCCCCAGAACTTAGGCTTAGAGAGCACCTGGCCTGGGGCGCCCCAGAACTTAGGCTTAGGGAGCCCCAGGCCTGGGGCGCCAAGCACTTAGGCTTAGGGAGCCCCAGGCCTGGGGCGACCCATCCCATAGGCTTAGGGAGCCCCAGGCCTGGGGCGCCCCAGACCATAGGTTTGGGAGCCCCGGCCTGGGACGCTCCAGCCCTTAGGCTAAGGGAGCCCAGGTCCTGGGGCGCCCTAGGACTTAGGCTTAGGGAGCCCCAGGTCTTGGGCGCCCAAGACCTTAGATTTAGGGAGCCCCAGGCCTAGGGCACCCAGCCCTTAGGCTTAGGGAGCCCCAGGCCTGTGTCAGCCCAGCCCTTAGGCTTTTGGAGCCCCAGCCTAGGGAGCCCAAACCCTTAGGCTTAGGGAGCCCCAGGCCTTGGGCGCACCAACCCTTAAGAATTGGGACCCCAGGCCTGGGGCGTCCCAGCCTTTAGGTTTAGGGAGCCCCAGGCCTGGGGCGCCCCAGCCCTTAGACTTAGGAAGCCCCAGGCCCGGGACGCACCAGCCCTTAGGCTTTGGGACCCCAGGCCGGTGGCGCCCCAGTCCTTAGGCTAAGAGCCCCAGGACTGGGGCGTCCCAGCTCTTACCCTTAGGGAGCCCCACGCCTGGGCCGCACCAGCCCTTAGGCATAGGAAGCCCCAGACCCGGGACGCCCCAGCCCTTAGGCTTTGAGAGCCCCAGGCCTGGTGTGCCCAAGCCCTTAGGCTTAGGGAGTCCCAGGCTTGGGGCGCCCCAGACCTTAGGCTTTGGGAGCCCAAGGCATGGGGTGCCCCAGGATTCGGCTTTGGGAGCCCGAGGCCTGGGGTGCCCCAGTCCTTAGGAAAAGGGAGCCCCAGGCCTGGGGCGCCCCAGCCCTTAGGCATTGGGTGCCCCAGGACTGGGGCGCCCCAGCGCTTAAGCTTAGGGAGCCCGGGCCTGGGGCGCCCCAGCCCTTAGGCTTAGGGAGCACCTGGCCTGGGGCGCCCAGAACTTAGGCTTAGGGAGGCTCAGGCCTGGGGGAACCCATCCCATATGCTTAGGGAGCCCCAGGCCTAGAGGGCCCCAGGCCTTAGGCTTAGGGAGCCCCAGGCCAGGGGCGCACCAGCCCTTAGGTTTAGGGAACCCCAGGCCTGGGGCGACCCAGCCCTTATAGTTAGGGAGCCCCAGGCCTAGGGCGCCCCAGCCCTTAGGATTAGGGAGAACCTGGCCAGGGGCGCCCCAGCACTTAGGCTTTGGGAGCCCCAGGCCTGGGGCTTCCCAGCCCTTAGGCTTAGGGAGCTCCACGCATGGGGCCTCCCAGCCCTCAGGCTTTGGGATCCCAAGGCCTGGGGCGCCCCAGCCCTTAGCCTTAGGGAGCCGCAGGCCTGGGGCGCCCCTGCACTTAGGCTTAGGGAGCCCCAGGGCCTGGGGAGACCCAACCTATAGGCTTAGGGAGCCCTAGGCCTGGGGCGCCCCAGCCCTTAGGCTTTGAGAGCCCCAGGCCTAGGATGCCCCAGCCCATAGGCTTAGGGAGCCCCAGGTGGGGAGCCAAAGCCTTTAGGCTTAGGTAGCCCTAGGCCTTTTGCGCCCCAACCCTTAAGCTTAGGAAGCCACAGGGCTGGGACGCCCCAGTCCTTAGGATTTGGGAGCCCCAGGCCTGGGGCGCCCCCGCCCGTAGGTTTGGGAGCCCCGGCCTGGGACGCCCCAGCCCTTAGGCTTAGGGAGCCCCAACCTGGGGCGCCCTAGGACTTAGGCTTAGGGAGCCCCAGGCCTTGGGCGCCTAAGCCCTTAGAGTTAGGGAGCCCCAGGCCTAGGGCGCCCAGCCCTTAGGCTTAGGGAGCCTCATGCCTGGGGAGCCCCAGCCCTTAGGCTTAGGGAGAAACTGGCCAGGGGTGCCCCTGCACTTAGGCTTAGGGAAGCCCAGGCCTGGCGTGCCCCAGCCATTAGGATTAGGGAGAAACTGGCCAGGGGTGCCCCTGCACTTAGGCTTAGGGAAGCCCAGGCCTGGGGTGCCCCAGTCCTTAGGAAAAGGGAGCCCCAGGCCTGGGGCGCCCCAGCCCTTAGGCATTGGGTGCCCCAGGACTGGGGCGCCCCAGCGCTTAAGCTTAGGGAGCCCGGGCCTGGGGCGCCCCAGCCCTTAGGCTTAGGGAGCACCTGGCCTGGGGCGCCCAGAACTTAGGCTTAGGGAGGCTCAGGCCTGGGGGAACCCATCCCATATGCTTAGGGAGCCCCAGGCCTAGAGCGCCCCAGGCCTTAGGCTTAGGGAGCCCCAGGCCAGGGGCGCACCAACCCTTAGGTTTAGGGAACCCCAGGCCTGGGGCTCCCCAGCACTTAGGCTTAGGGAGCCCCAATTGGGGCGATAAAGTCTTTAGGCTTAGGGAGCCCCAGGCTTTGGGCGCCCCAGCCCTTAAGCTTAGGGAGCCCCATGGCTGGGGCGGCCCAGCCCTTAGGCTGTGGGAGCCCAAGGCCTGGGGCGCCCCAGCCCTTAGGCTTTGGGAGCCGCAGGCCTCGGGCGCTCCAGCCATTAGGCTTAGGGAGCCCCTGGACTGGGGCGCTCCAGGACTTAGGCTTAGGGAGCCCTAGGCCTGGGGAGCCCCAGCCCTTAGGTTTAGGGAGCCCCAGGCCTGGGGCGACCCAGCCCTTATAGTTAGGGAGCCCCAGGCCTAGGGCGCCCCAGCCCTTAGGATTAGGGAGAACCTGGCCAGGGGCGCCCCAGCACTTAGGCTTTGGGAGCCCCAGGTCTGGGGCTTCCCAGCCCTTAGGCTTAGGGAGCTCCACGCATGGGGCCTCCCAGCCCTCAGGCTTTGGGATCCCAAGGCCTGGGGCGCCCCAGCCCTTAGCCTTAGGGAGCCGCAGGCCTGGGGCGCCCCTGCACTTAGGCTTAGGGAGCCCCAGGGCCTGGGGAGACCCAACCTATAGGCTTAGGGAGCCCTAGGCCTGGGGCGCCCCAGCCCTTAGGCTTTGAGAGCCCCAGGCCTAGGATGCCCCAGCCCATAGGCTTAGGGAGCCCCAGGTGGGGAGCCAAAGCCTTTAGGCTTAGGTAGCCCTAGGCCTTTTGCGCCCCAACCCTTAAGCTTAGGAAGCCACAGGGCTGGGACGCCCCAGTCCTTAGGATTTGGGAGCCCCAGGCCTGGGGCGCCCACGCCCGTAGGTTTGGGAGCCCCGGCCTGGGACGCCCCAGCCCTTAGGCTTAGGGAGCCCCAACCTGGGGCGCCCTAGGACTTAGGCTTAGGGAGCCCCAGGCCTTGGGCGCCTAAGCCCTTAGAGTTAGGGAGCCCCAGGCCTAGGGCGCCCAGCCCTTAGGCTTAGGGAGCCTCATGCCTGGGGAGCCCCAGCCCTTAGGCTTAGGGAGAAACTGGCCAGGGGTGCCCCTGCACTTAGGCTTAGGGAAGCCCAGGCCTGGCGTGCCCCAGCCATTAGGATTAGGGAGAAACTGGCCAGGGGTGCCCCTGCACTTAGGCTTAGGGAAGCCCAGGCCTGGGGTGCCCCAGCCATTAGGATTAGGGACCCCCAGGCCTGGGGCGCCCCAGCCCTTAGGCTGTGGGAGCCGCAGGCCTGGGGCGCTCCAGCAATTAGGCTGTGGGAGCCGCAGGCCTGGGGCGCTCCAGCAATTAGGCTTAGGGACTCCCTGGCCTGGGGCGCTCCAGGACTTAGGCTTAGGGAGCCCTAGTCCAGAGGAGCCCTAGCCCTTAGGCTTAGGGAGCCCCAGGCCTGGGGCGACCCAGCCCTTAGAGTTAGAGAGCCCCAGGCCTAGGGCGCAACAGCCCTTAGGATTAGGGAGAACCTGGCCAGGGGCGCCCCTGCACTTAGGCTTTGGGAGCCCCAGGCCTGGGGCTTCCCAGCCCTTAGGCTTAGGGAGCTCCACGCATGGGGCCTCCCAGCCCTCAGGCTTTGGGAGCCCAAGCCTGGGGCGCCCCAGCCCTTAGGATTAGGGAGCCGCAGGCCTGGGGCGCCCCTGCACTTAGGCTTAGGGAGCCCTAGGCCTGGGGAGCCCCAGCCATTAGGCTTAGGGAGCCCTGGGCCTGGGACGCCCCAGGCCATAGGCTTAGGGAGCCCTAGGCCTGGGGCGCCCCAGCCCTTAGGCTTAGGGAGCCCTTGGCCTGGGGCGCCCCAGCCCTTAGGCTTTTGGAGCCGCAGGCCTGGGGCGCTCCAGCCCTTAGGGTTAGGGAGCACCGGGCCTGGGGTGCCCCAGGCCTTAGGCTTAGGGAGCCCTAGGCCTGGGACGCCCCAGCCCTTAGGCTTAGGGCGCACCTGGTCTGGGGCGCCCCAAACTTAGGCTTAGGGAGCCCCAGGCCTGGGGCGCCACAGCATTTAGGCTTAGGGAGCTCCAGGCTTGGGGCGACCCACCCTTAGGCTTATGGAGCCCCAGGCCTGGGGCGCCCCAGCCCTTAGGCTTTGGGAGCCCCGGCCTGGGACTCCCCAGCTCGTAGGCTTAGGGAGCCCCAAGTCTTGGGTGCCCAAGCCCTTAGAGTTAGGGAGCCCCAGGCCTAGGGTGCCCTAGCCCTTAGGCTTAGGGAGCCTCATACCTGGGGCTCCCTAGACCTTAGGATTAAGGAACCCCAGGCCTGGGACGCCCCAGCCCTTAGACTTAGGGAGCCTCATGCCTGGGGCGCCCCAGCCCTTAGGCTTAAGGAACCCCAGGCCTGGGGCGCCCCAGCCCTTCGCCTTAGGGAGAACCTGGCCAGGGGCGTCCCAGCACTTAGGCTTTGGGACCCCCAGGCCTGGGGCTTCCCAGCCCTTAGGCTTAGGGAGCCCCACGCCTAGGGCCCCCCAGCCCTTAGGCTTAGGGAGCCCTAGGCCTGGGGCGCCCCAGAACTTAGGCTTAGGGAGAACCTGGCCAGGGGCGCCACAGCACTTAGGCTTTGGGACCCCCACGCCTAGGGCCCCCCAGCCCTTAGGCTTAGGGAGCCCTATGCCTGGGACGCCCAAGCCCTTAGGCTTAGGGCGCACCTGGTCTGGGGTGCCCCAGAACTTAGGCTTAGGGATCCCCAGGCCTGGGACGCCACAGCATTTAGGCTTAGGGAGCGCCAGGCCTGGGGCGACACACTCTTATGCTAAGGGAGCCCCAGGCCTGGGGCGCTCCAGCCCTTATGCTTTGGGAGCCCCGGCCTGGGACTCCCAACTCTTAGGCTTAGGGAGCCCCAGGTCTTGGGCGCCCCAGCCCTTAGAGTTAGGGAGCCCCAGACCTAGGGCGCCCCAGCCCTTAGGCTTAGGGAGCCTCATACCTGGGGCTCCCCAGCCCTTAGGATTAAGGAACCCCAGGCCTGGGGCGCCCCAGCCCTTCGGCTTAGGGAGAACCTGGCCAGAGGCGCCCCAGCACTTAGGCTTAGGGAGCCTCATGCCTGGGGCGCCCCAGCCCTTAGGCTTAAGGAACTCGAGGCCTGGGGCGCCCCAGCCCTTAGGCTTAAGGAACCCGAGGCCTGGGGCGCCCCAGCCCGTAGGTTTTGGAGCCCCGGCCTGGGACGACCCAGCCCTTAGGCTTAGGGAGCCCCAACCTGGGGCGCCCTAGGACTTAGGCTTAGGGAGCCCCAGGCCTTCTGCGCCTAAGCCCTTAGAGTTAGGGAGCCCCAGGCCTAGGGTGCCCAGCACTTAGGCTTAGGGAGTCTCATGCCTGGGGAGCCCCAGCCCTTAGGCTTAGGGAGAAACTGTCCAGGGGTGCCCCTGCACTTAGGCTTAGGGAAGCCCAGGCCTGGGGTGCCCCAGCCATTAGGATTAGGGACCCCCAGGCCTGGGGCGCCCCTGCGCTTAGGCTTAGGTAGCACCAGGCCTGGGACGCCCCAGCCCTTAGGTTTAGGGAGCCCCAGGCCTGGGGCGACCCAGCCCTTATAGTTAGGGAGCCCCAGGCCTAGGGCGCCCCAGCCCTTAGGATTAGGGAGAACCTGGCCAGGGGCGCCCCAGCACTTAGGCTTTGGGAGCCCCAGGCCTGGGGCTTCCCAGCCCTTAGGCTTAGGGAGCTCCACGCATGGGGCCTCCCAGCCCTCAGGCTTTGGGATCCCAAGGCCTGGGGCGCCCCAGCCCTTAGCCTTAGGGAGCCGCAGGCCTGGGGCGCCCCTGCACTTAGGCTTAGGGAGCCCCAGGGCCTGGGGAGACCCAACCTATAGGCTTAGGGAGCCCTAGGCCTGGGGCGCCCCAGCCCTTAGGCTTTGAGAGCCCCAGGCCTAGGATGCCCCAGCCCATAGGCTTAGGGAGCCCCAGGTGGGGAGCCAAAGCCTTTAGGCTTAGGTAGCCCTAGGCCTTTTGCGCCCCAACCCTTAAGCTTAGGAAGCCACAGGGCTGGGACGCCCCAGTCCTTAGGATTTGGGAGCCCCAGGCCTGGGGCGCCCACGCCCGTAGGTTTGGGAGCCCCGGCCTGGGACGCCCCAGCCCTTAGGCTTAGGGAGCCCCAACCTGGGGCGCCCTAGGACTTAGGCTTAGGGAGCCCCAGGCCTTGGGCGCCTAAGCCCTTAGAGTTAGGGAGCCCCAGGCCTAGGGCGCCCAGCCCTTAGGCTTAGGGAGCCTCATGCCTGGGGAGCCCCAGCCCTTAGGCTTAGGGAGAAACTGGCCAGGGGTGCCCCTGCACTTAGGCTTAGGGAAGCCCAGGCCTGGCGTGCCCCAGCCATTAGGATTAGGGAGAAACTGGCCAGGGGTGCCCCTGCACTTAGGCTTAGGGAAGCCCAGGCCTGGGGTGCCCCAGCCATTAGGATTAGGGACCCCCAGGCCTGGGGCGCCCCAGCCCTTAGGCTGTGGGAGCCGCAGGCCTGGGGCGCTCCAGCAATTAGGCTGTGGGAGCCGCAGGCCTGGGGCGCTCCAGCAATTAGGCTTAGGGACTCCCTGGCCTGGGGCGCTCCAGGACTTAGGCTTAGGGAGCCCTAGTCCAGAGGAGCCCTAGCCCTTAGGCTTAGGGAGCCCCAGGCCTGGGGCGACCCAGCCCTTAGAGTTAGAGAGCCCCAGGCCTAGGGCGCAACAGCCCTTAGGATTAGGGAGAACCTGGCCAGGGGCGCCCCTGCACTTAGGCTTTGGGAGCCCCAGGCCTGGGGCTTCCCAGCCCTTAGGCTTAGGGAGCTCCACGCATGGGGCCTCCCAGCCCTCAGGCTTTGGGAGCCCAAGCCTGGGGCGCCCCAGCCCTTAGGATTAGGGAGCCGCAGGCCTGGGGCGCCCCTGCACTTAGGCTTAGGGAGCCCTAGGCCTGGGGAGCCCCAGCCATTAGGCTTAGGGAGCCCTGGGCCTGGGACGCCCCAGGCCATAGGCTTAGGGAGCCCTAGGCCTGGGGCGCCCCAGCCCTTAGGCTTAGGGAGCCCTTGGCCTGGGGCGCCCCAGCCCTTAGGCTTTTGGAGCCGCAGGCCTGGGGCGCTCCAGCCCTTAGGGTTAGGGAGCACCGGGCCTGGGGTGCCCCAGGCCTTAGGCTTAGGGAGCCCTAGGCCTGGGACGCCCCAGCCCTTAGGCTTAGGGCGCACCTGGTCTGGGGCGCCCCAAACTTAGGCTTAGGGAGCCCCAGGCCTGGGGCGCCACAGCATTTAGGCTTAGGGAGCTCCAGGCTTGGGGCGACCCACCCTTAGGCTTATGGAGCCCCAGGCCTGGGGCGCCCCAGCCCTTAGGCTTTGGGAGCCCCGGCCTGGGACTCCCCAGCTCGTAGGCTTAGGGAGCCCCAAGTCTTGGGTGCCCAAGCCCTTAGAGTTAGGGAGCCCCAGGCCTAGGGTGCCCTAGCCCTTAGGCTTAGGGAGCCTCATACCTGGGGCTCCCTAGACCTTAGGATTAAGGAACCCCAGGCCTGGGACGCCCCAGCCCTTAGACTTAGGGAGCCTCATGCCTGGGGCGCCCCAGCCCTTAGGCTTAAGGAACCCCAGGCCTGGGGCGCCCCAGCCCTTCGCCTTAGGGAGAACCTGGCCAGGGGCGTCCCAGCACTTAGGCTTTGGGACCCCCAGGCCTGGGGCTTCCCAGCCCTTAGGCTTAGGGAGCCCCACGCCTAGGGCCCCCCAGCCCTTAGGCTTAGGGAGCCCTAGGCCTGGGGCGCCCCAGAACTTAGGCTTAGGGAGAACCTGGCCAGGGGCGCCACAGCACTTAGGCTTTGGGACCCCCACGCCTAGGGCCCCCCAGCCCTTAGGCTTAGGGAGCCCTATGCCTGGGACGCCCAAGCCCTTAGGCTTAGGGCGCACCTGGTCTGGGGCGCCCCAGAACTTAGGCTTAGGGATCCCCAGGCCTGGGACGCCACAGCATTTAGGCTTAGGGAGCGCCAGGCCTGAGGCGACACACTCTTATGCTAAGGGAGCCCCAGGCCTGGGGCGCTCCAGCCCTTATGCTTTGGGAGCCCCGGCCTGGGACTCCCAACTCTTAGGCTTAGGGAGCCCCAGGTCTTGGGCGCCCCAGCCCTTAGAGTTAGGGAGCCCCAGACCTAGGGCGCCCCAGCCCTTAGGCTTAGGGAGCCTCATACCTGGGGCTCCCCAGCCCTTAGGATTAAGGAACCCCAGGCCTGGGGCGCCCCAGCCCTTCGGCTTAGGGAGAACCTGGCCAGAGGCGCCCCAGCACTTAGGCTTAGGGAGCCTCATGCCTGGGGCGCCCCAGCCCTTAGGCTTAAGGAACTCGAGGCCTGGGGCGCCCCAGCCCTTAGGCTTAAGGAACCCGAGGCCTGGGGCGCCCCAGCCCGTAGGTTTTGGAGCCCCGGCCTGGGACGACCCAGCCCTTAGGCTTAGGGAGCCCCAACCTGGGGCGCCCTAGGACTTAGGCTTAGGGAGCCCCAGGCCTTCTGCGCCTAAGCCCTTAGAGTTAGGGAGCCCCAGGCCTAGGGTGCCCAGCACTTAGGCTTAGGGAGTCTCATGCCTGGGGAGCCCCAGCCCTTAGGCTTAGGGAGAAACTGTCCAGGGGTGCCCCTGCACTTAGGCTTAGGGAAGCCCAGGCCTGGGGTGCCCCAGCCATTAGGATTAGGGACCCCCAGGCCTGGGGCGCCCCTGCGCTTAGGCTTAGGTAGCACCAGGCCTGGGACGCCCCAGCCCTTAGGTTTAGGGAGCCCCAGGCCTGGGGCGACCCAGCCCTTATAGTTAGGGAGCCCCAGGCCTAGGGCGCCCCAGCCCTTAGGATTAGGGAGAACCTGGCCAGGGGCGCCCCAGCACTTAGGCTTTGGGAGCCCCAGGCCTGGGGCTTCCCAGCCCTTAGGCTTAGGGAGCTCCATGCATGGGGCCTCCCAGCCCTCAGGCTTTGGGAGCCCAAGGCCTGGGGCGCCTCAGCCCTTAGCCTTAGGGAGCCGCAGGCCTGGGACGCCCCTGCAACTTAGGCTTAGGGAGCGCCAGGGCCTGGGGAGACCCAACCTATAGGCTTAGGGAGCCCCAGGCCTGGGGCGCCCCAGCCCTTAGGCTTTGAGAGCCCCAGGCCTAGGACGCCCCAGCCCTTAGGCTTAGGGAGCCCCAGGTGGGGAGCCAAAGCCTTTAGGCTTAGGTAGCCCTAGGCCTTTTGCGCCTTAACCCTTAAGCTTAGGAAGCCACAGGGCTGGGACGCCCCAGTCCTTAGGATTTGGGAGCCCCAGGCCTGGGGCGCCCCAGCCCGTAGGTTTGGGAGCCCCGGCCTGGGACGCCCCAGCCCTTAGGCTTAGGGAGCCCCAACCTGGGGCGCCCTAGGACTTAGGCTTAGGGAGCCTCAGGCCTTGGGCGCCTAAGCCCTTAGAGTTAGGGTGCCCCAGGCCTAGGGCGCCCAGCCCTTAGGCTTAGGGAGCCTCATGCCTGGGGAGCCCCAGCCCTTAGGCTTAGGGAGAAACTGGCCAGGGGTGCCCCTGCACTTAGGCTTAGGGAAGTCCAGGCCTGGGGTGCCCCAGCCATTAGGATTAGGGACCCCCCAGGCCTGGGGTACCCCTGCGCTTAGGCTTAGGTAGCCCCAGGCCTGGGACGCCCCAGCCCTTAGGCTTAGGGAGCCCCAGGCCTGGGGCGCCCCAGCCCTTAGGCTGTGGGAGCCCAAGGCCTGGGGCGCCCCAGCCCTTAGGCTTTGGGAGCCGCAGGCCTGGGGCGCTCCAGCAATTAGGCTTAGGGAGACCCTGGCCTGGGGCGCTCCAGGACTTAGGCTTAGGGAGCCCTAGTCCTGGGGAGCCCCAGCCCTTAGGCTTAGGGAGCCCCAGGCCTGGGGCGACCCAGCCCTTAGAGTTAGGGAGCCCCAGGCCTAGGGCGCCCCAGCCCTTAGGATTAGGGAGAACCTGGCCAGGGGCGCCCCTGCACTTAGGCTTTGGGAGCCCCGGCCTGGGACTCCCCAGCTCGTAGGCTTAGGGAGCCCCAGGTCTTGGGCGCCCCAGCCCTTAGAGTTAGGGAGCCCCAGGCCTAGGGCGCCCTAGCCCTTAGGCTTAGGGAGCCTCATACCTGGGGCTCCCTAGACCTTAGGATTAAGGAACCCCAGGCCTGGGATGCCCCAGCCCTTAGACTTAGGGAGCCTCATGCCTGGGGCGCCCCAGCCCTTAGGCTTAAGGAACCCCAGGCCTGGGGCGCCCCAGACTTTCGGCTTAGGGAGAACCTGGCCAGGGGCGCCCCAGCACTTAGGCTTTGGGACCCCCAGGCCTGGGGCTTCCCAGCCCTTAGGTTTAGGGAGCCCCACGACTAGGGCCCCCCAGCCCTTAGGCTTAGGGAGCCCTAGGCCTGGGACGCCCCAGCCCTTAGGCTTAGGGCGCACCTGGTCTGGGGCACCCCAGAACTTAGGCTTAGGGAGAACCTGGCCAGGGGCGCCCCTGCACTTAGGCTTCGGGAGCTCCGGCCTGGGACTCCCCAGCTCGTAGGCTTAGGGAGCCCCAGGTCTTGGGCGCCCCAGCCCTTAGAGTTAGGGAGCCCCAGCCCTAGGGCGCCCTAGCCCTTATGCTTAGGGAGCCTCATACCTGGGGCTCCCTAGACCTTAGGATTAAGGACCCTCAGGCCTGGGACGCCCCAGCCCTTAGACTTAGGGAGCCTCATGCCTGGGGCGCCCCAGCCCTTAGGCTTAAGGAACCCCAGGCCTGGGGCGCCCCAGCCCTTCGGTTTAGGGAGAACCTGGCCAGGGGCGCCCCAGCACTTAGGCTTTGGGACCCCCAGGCCTGCGGCTTCCCAGCCCTTAGGCTTAGGGAGCCCCACGCCTAGGGCCCACCAGCCCTTAGGCTTAGGGAGCCCTAGGCCTGGGACGCCCCAGCCCTTAGGCTTAAGGCGCACCTGGTCTGGGGCGCCCCAGGACTTAGGCTTAGGGAGAACCTGGCCAGGGGCGCCCCAGCACTTAGGCTTTGGGACCCCCAGGCCTGGGGCTTCTCAGCCCTTAGGCTTAGGGAGCCCCATGCCTAGGGCCCCCCAGCCATTAGGCTTAGGGAGCCCTAGGCCTGGGATGCCCCAGCCCTTAGGCTTAGGGCGCACCTGGTCTGGGGCGCCCCAGAACTTAGGCTTAGGGATCCCCAGGCCTGGGGCGCCACAGCATTTAGGCTTAGGGAGCGCCAGGCCTGGGGCGACACACTCTTATGCTTAGGGAGCCCCAGGCCTGGGGCGCTCCAGCCCTTATGCTTTGGGAGCCCCGGCCTGGGACTCCCCAGCTCTTAGGCTTAGGGAGCCCCAGGTCTTGGGCGCCCCAGCCCTTAGAGTTAGGGAGCCCCAGGCCTAGGGCACCCCAGCCCCTAGGCTTAGGGAGCCTCATACCTGGGGCTCCCCAGCCCTTAGGATTAAGGAACCCCAGGCCTGGGATGCCCCAGCCCTTAGGCTTAGGGAGCCTCATGCCTGGGGCGCCCCAGCCCTTAGGCTTAAGGAACCCGAGGTCTGGGGCGCCCCAGCCCGTAGGTTTGGGAGCCCCAGCCTGGGACGCCCCAGCCCTTAGGCTTAGGGAGCCCCAACCTGGGGCGCCCTAGGACTTAGGCTTAGGGAGCCCCAGGCCTTGGGCGCCTAAGTCCTTAGAGTTAGGGAGCCCCAGGCCTAGGGCGCCCAGCCCTTAGGCTTAGGGAGCCTCATGCCTGGGGAGCCCCAGCCCTTAGGCTTAGGGAGAAAGTGGCCAGGGGTGCCCCTGCACTTAGGCTTAGGGAAGCCCAGGCCTGGGGTGCCCCAGCCATTAGGATTAGGGACCCCCAGGCCTGGGGCGCCCCTGCGATTAGGCTTAGGTAGCACCAGTCCTGGGATGCCCCAGCCCTTAGGTTTAGGGAGCCCCAGGCCTGGGGCGACCCAGCCCTTATAGTTAGGGAGCCCCACGCCTAGGGCGCCCCAGCCCTTAGGATTAGGGAGAACCTGGCCAGGGGCGCCCCAGCACTTAGGCTTTGGGAGCCCCAGGCCTGGGGCTTCCCAGCCCTTAGGCTTAGGGAGCTCCACGCATGGGGCCTCCCAGCCCTCAGTCTTTGGGAGCCCAAGGCCTGGGGCGCCCCAGCCCTTAGCCTTAGGGAGCCGCAGGCCTGGGGCGCCCCTGCAACTTAGGCTTAGGGAGCCCCAGGGCCTGGGGAGACCCAACCTATAGGCTTAGGGAGCCCCAGGCCTGGGGAGCCCCAGCCCTTAAGCTTTGAGAGCCCAGGCCTAGGACGCCCCAGCCCTTAGGCTTAGGGAGCCCCAGGTGGGGAGCGAAAGCCTTTAGGCTTAGGTAGCCCTAGGCCTTTTGCGCCTCAACCCTTAAGCTTAGGAAGCCACAGGGCTGGGGCGCCCCATTCCTTAGGATTTGGGAGCCCCAGGCCTGGGGCGCCCCAGCCCGTAGGTTTGGGAGCCCCGGCTTGGGACGCCCCAGCCCTTAGGCTTAGGGAGCCCCAACCTGGGGCTCCCTAGGACTTAGGCTTAGGGAGCCCCAGGCCTTGGGCGCCTAAGCCCTTAGAGTTAGGGAGCCCCAGGCCTAGGGCGCCCAGCCCTTAGGCTTAGGGAGCCTCATGCCTGGGGAGCCCCAGCCCTTTGGTTTAGGGAGAAACTGGCCAGGGGTGCCCCTGCACTTAGGCTTAGGGAAGCCCAGGCCTGGGTTGCCCCAGCCATTAGGATTAGGGACCCCCAGGCCTGGGGCGCCCCTGCGCTTACGCATAGGTAGCCCCAGGCCTGGGACGCCCCAGCCCTTAGGCTTAGGGAGCCCCAGGCCTGGGGCGCCCCAGCCCTTAGGATTAGGTAGCCGCAGGCCTGGGGCGCCCCTGCACTTAGGCTTAGGGAGCCCCAGGCCTGGGGTGCCCCAGCCATTAAGATTAGAGACCCCCAGGCCTGGGGCACAACTGCCCTTAGGCTTAGGTAGCCCCAGGCCTTGGGCGCCCCTGCACTTAGGCTTAGGTAGCCCCAGGTCTGGGACGCCCCAGGCTTAAGGCTTATGGAACCCCTGGTCTGGGGCGCCCCAGCCCTTAGGCTTTGGGAGCCGCAGGCCTGGGGCGCTACACCCATTAGGCTTAGGGAGCCCTGGGCCTGGGGCGCCCCAGGCCATAGGCTTAGGGAGCCCTAGGCCTGGGGCGCCCCAGCCCTTAGGCTTAGGGAGCCCCAGGCCTGGGGCGCCCCAGCCCTTAGGCTTTGGGAGCCGCAGGCCTGGGGCGCTCCAGCCCTTAGGGTGAGGGAGCACCGGGCCTGAGGCGCCCCAGGCCTTAGGCTTAGGGAGCCCTAGGCCTGGGACGCCCCAGCCCTTAGGCTTAGGGAGCCCTAGGCCTGGTGCGCCCCAGCCCTTAGGCTTAGGGAGCACCTGGACTGGGGCGCCCCAGAACTTAGGCTTAGGGAGCCCCAGGCCTGGGGCGCCCCAGCACTTAGGTTTAGGGTGCCCCAGGCCTGGGGCGACCCATCCCATAGGCTTAGGGAGCCCCAGGCCTGGGGCGCCCCAGCCCTTACGCTTTGGGAACCCCGACGGGGACGCCCAAACCCTTAGGCTTAGCGTGCCCCAGGCCTGGGGCGCCCTAGCACTTAGGCTTAAGGAGCCCCAGGTCTTGGGCGCCCCAGGCCTTAGAGTTAGGGAGGTCCAGGCCTAGGGCGCCCCAGCACTTAGGCTTAGGGAGCCTCATGCCTGGGGCTCCCCAGCCCTTAGTATTAAGAAACCCTAGGCCTGGGACTCCCTAGCCCTTAGGCTTAGGGAGCCTCATGCCTGGGGCGCCCCAGCCCTTAGGCTTAAGGAACCCCAGGCCTGGGACGCCCCAGCCCTTAGGCTGAGGGAGAACCTGGCCAGGGGCGCCCCAGCACTTTGGCTTTGGGAGCCCCAGGCCTGGGGCTTCCCAGCCCTTAGGCTAAGGGAGCCCCACGCCTGGGCCCCCACAGTCCTTTGGCTTTGGGAGCCCAAGGCCTGGGGCGCCCCAGCCCTTAGGCTTGGGGGCGCCCCAGGACTGGGGCGCCCCAGCCCTTAGGCTTAGGTAGCGCCCCAGCCCTTAGGCTTAGGTAGCCCTAGGCCTGGGGCGCCCCAGCACTTAGGCTTAGGGAGCCCCAGGTGGGGCGCCAAAGCCTTTAGGCTTAGGGAGCCCCAAGCCTTGGGCGCCCCAGCCCTTAAGCTTAGGGAGCCCCAGGCCTGCGTTGCCCCAGCCTTTAGGCTTTGGGAGCCCCAGGACTGGTGCGCCCCAGCCATTAGGCCTTGGGAGCCACAGACCTGGGGCGGCCCAGCCCTTAGGCTAAGGAGCCCCAGGACTGAGGCGCCCCAGCATTTAGGTTTCGTGAGCCCCAGGCATGGGGCGCCCCAGCCCTTAGGATTAGGGAGCCCCAGGCTTGGGGTGCCCCAGCCCTTAGGCTTAGGAAGCCGCAGGTTGGGGAGCCCCCGCCCTTACGCTTATGGAGCCCCACGCCTGGGGCGCACCAGCCCTTAGGCATAGGAAGCCCCAGGCCCGGGGCTCCCCAGCCCTTAGGCTTTGGGAGCCCCAGGTCCGGGGCGCCCCAGCCCTTAGGCTTAGGGAGCACCAGGCCTCAGGCGCCCCAGCAATTAGGCTTTGGGAGCCCAAGGCCTGGGGCGCCCCAGCCCTTAGGCTTAGGGAGTCCAAGGCTTGGGGCCCCCCAGCCCTTAGGCTTTTGGAGCCCCAGGCCTGGGGCGCCCCAGCCCTTAGGCTTAGGGAGCCCCAGGCCTGTGGCGCCCCAGACCTTAGGATTTGGGTGCCCCAGGCCTGGCGCGGCATAGCCCTTAGGATTTGGGAGCCCCAGGCCTAGGACGCCCCAGCCCTTAGCTTTGCAAGCACTACGCCTGTGGCGCCCCAGCCCTTAGTCTTACGGAGCCCCAGACCTGTGGCGCCCCAGCACTTAGGCTTAGGGAGCCCCAGGCCTTGGGCGCCCCAGCCCTTAGACTTAGGGAGCCCCAGGCCTAGGGTGCCCCAGCCCTTAGGCTTAGGAAGCCTCATGCCTGGGGCGCCCAAGCCCTTAGGATTAAGGAACCCCAGGCCTGGGACGTCCCAGCCCTTGGGATTAGGGAGCCTCATGCCTGGGGCGCCCCAGCCCTTAAGATTAGGGAGAAAGTGGACAGGGGCGCCCCAGCACTTTGGCTTAGGGAGCCCCAGGCCTGGGGTGCCCCAGCCATTAGGATTAGGTACCCCCAGGTCTGGGGCGCCCCAGCCCTTAGGCTTAGGGAGCCCCAGGCCTGCTGCGCCCCAGCCCTTAGGGTTTTGGAGCTGCACCCTGGGGCGCTCCAGCCATTAGGCTAAGGAGCCCCAGGACTGGGGCGGCACAGCCCTTAGTATTTGGGAGCCCCAAGCCTGGGACTCCCCAGCCCTTAGCTTTGCAAGCACCAGGCCTGGGGCGCCCCAGCCCTTAGACTTAGGGAGCCCAAGGCCTGGGGCGCCGCAGCCCTTAGGCTTTGGGACCCCAGTCCTGGGGCACCCCAATTCTTAGGCTTAGGGAGCCCCAGGCCTGGGGCACCACAGCCCTTAGGCTTTGGGAGCCCCAGGCTTGTGGCCCCCCAGCCCTTAGGCTTAGGGAGCCTCTATCCTGGGGCACCCAGCCCTTAGGCTTAGGGAGACCCAGGCCTGGGGAGCCCCAGCCCTTACACTTTGGGAGCCCCTGGTCTGGGGAGCCCCAGCCTTTAGGCTTAGGGAGCCCAGGCCTGTGGCGCCCCTGCCTTTAGGCTTTGGGAGCGCCAGGCCTGGGGCGCCCCTGCCCTTAGGCTTTGGGAGCCCCAGGCCTGGGACGCCCCAGCCATTAGGCTTTGGGAGACCAAAACCTGGGGCACCCCAACCCTTAGGCTTTGGGACCCCAGTCCTGGGGTACCCCAATTCTTAGGCTTAGGGAGCCCCAGGCCTGGGGCACCCCAGACCTTAGGTTTTGGGAGCCCAGGCCTGGCGTGCCCCAGTCCTTAGGAAAAGGAGTCCCAGGCCTGGGGAGCCCCAGCCCTTAGGGTTTGGGAGCCCCAGGCCTGGGGTGCCGCAGTCCTTAGGAAAAGGGAGCCCCAGGCCTGGGGTGCCCCAGCCCTTTGGCTAAGGGAGCCCCAGGCCTAGGGCGCCCCAGCACTTAGGCTTACGGAGCCCCAGGCCTTGGGCGCCCCAGCCATTAGGCTTTGGGAGCCGCAGGCCTGGGGTGCTCCAGCCCTTAGGCTTAGGGAGCCCTAGGCCTGGGGCGCTCCAGACTTAGGCTTAGGGAACACCTTGCCTGGGGCACCCCAGAACTCAGGCTTAGGGAGCCCCAGGCCTGGGGCGCCCCAGCCCTTAGGCTTTGGGAGCCACGACCTGGGACGCCACAGCCCTTAGTCTTACGGAGCCCCAGACCTGGGGCGCCCCAGCACTTAGGCTTAGGGAGTCCCAGGCCTTGGGCACCCCAGCCCTTAGAGTTAGGGAGCCCCAGGCCTAGGGCTCCCCAGCCCTTAGGATTAAGGAACCCCAGGCCTGGGACGCCCCAGCCCTTGGCCTTAGGGAGCCTCCTGCCTTGGGCGCCCCAGCCCTTACGATTAGGGAGAAACTGGACAGGGGAGCGCCAGCACTTAGGCTTAGGGAGCCCCAGGTCTGGGGCGCCCCTGCCCTTAGGCTTAGGTAGCCCCAGGCCTTGGGCGCCTCAGCCCTTAGGCTTAGGGAGCCCGAGGCCTGCCGCGCCCCAGCCCTTAGGCTTTTATAGAGGCACACTGGGGCGCTCCAGCCATTAGGCTTAGTTAGCCCCGGGCCTGGGGCGCCCCAGGCCTTAGGCTTAGGGAGCCCTAGGCCTGGTGCGCCCCAGCCCGTAGGCTAAAGAGCCCCAGGACTGGGGAGGCACAGCCCTTAGGCTTTGGGAGCCCAGGCCTGGGGCGCCCCAGCCATTAGGCCTTGGTAGCCCCAGGCCTGGGGCGCCCCAGCCCTTAGGCTAAGGAGCCCCATGACTGGGGCGGCACAGCCCTTAGGATTTGGGAGGCCCAGGCCTGGGACTCCCCAGCCCTTAGCTTTGCAAACACCAGAACTGGGGCGCCCCAGCCCTTAGGCTTTGGGAGCCACGGCTTGGGAAGCCCCAGCCCTTAGTCTTACGGAGCCCCAGACCTGGGGCGCCCCAGCACTTAGGCTTAGGGAGCCCCAGGCCTGGGGCGCCCCAGCCTTAGGCTTTGGGAGCCCAAGGCCTGGGGCTTCCCAGCCCATAGGCTTTGGGACCCCAGTCCTGGGGCACCCCAATTCTTAGGCTTAGGGAGCCCCAGGCCTGGGGCACCCCAGCCCTTAGGCTTTGGGAGCCCCAGGCCTGTGGCGCCACAGCCCTTAGGCTTAGGGAGCCCCTATCCTGGGGCACCCCAGCCCTTAGGCTTAGGGAGACCCAGGCCTGTGGCGCTCCAGCCCTTAGACTTTGGGAGCCCCTGGTCTGGGGCGCCCCAGCCTTTAGGCTTATGGAGCCCCAGGCTTGTGGCGCGCCTGCCTTGAGGCTTTGGGAGCGCCAGGCCTGGGGCGCCCCTGCCCTTAGGCTTTGGGAGCCCCAGGCCTGGGGCGCCCCATCCATTTGGCTTTGGGAGCCCAAGGCCTGGGGCGCCCCAGCCCTTAGGCTTTGGGACCCCAGTCCTCGGGCACCCCAATTCTTAAGCTTAGGGAGCCCCAGGCCTGGGGCACCCCAGACCTTAGGCTTTGGGAGCCCAGGCCTGGGGCGCCCCAGCCCTTACGCTTAGGGAGCCCCAAGCCTGGTGAGCCCTAGCCCTAAGGCTAGGGGCCCCCAGGCCTGGGGAGCTCTAGGCTTAGGGAGCCCCAGGCATGGGGAGCCCTAGCCTTAAGGAGGCCCAGGCCTCGGGAGTCCTAGCCCTAAGGCTTAGGGAGCACCAGGCTTGTTGCTCTCCTGCACTTAGTCTTAGGGAGCCCCAGGCCTTGGGCGCCCCAGCCTTAGGGTTAGGGTGCCCCAGGCCTAGGGCGCCCCAGCCCTTAGGCTTAGGGAGCCTCATGCCTGGGGCGACCCAGCCCTTAGGCTTAGGGAGCCCCAAGCCTGGTGAGCCCTAGCCTTAAGGCTAGGGGGCCCCAGGCCTGGGGAGATCTAGGCTTTGGGAGCCCCAGGCATGGGGAGCCCTAGGCTTAAGGAGGCCCAGGCCTCGTGATTCCTAGCCCTAAGGCTTTGGGAGCCCCAGGCCTGTGGAGCCTTAGGCTTAGGGAGCCCCAGGCCTGGGGAGCCCTAGGCTTAGGGAGTCCAGCATGGAGAGCCCTAGGCTTAGGGAGCCCCAGGCCTGGGGAGCCCTAGGTTTAGGGAGCCCCAGGCCTGGGGAGCCCTAGGCTTAGGGAGCCACAGGGCTGGGGAGCTCTAGGCTTTGGGAGCACCAGGCCTGGGGAGCCCTAGGCTGCTGGAGCCCCAGGCCTGGGGAGCCATAGCCCTAAGGCTTAATTAGCCCCAGGCCTCGGGACCCTTAGGCTTAGGGAGCCCCAGGCCTGGGGAGCCCTAGCTTAAGGCTTCGGGAACCCCAGGTCTGGGGAACCCTAGCCCTAAAGCTTAGGGAGCCCCAGGCCTGGGGAGACCTAGGCTCAGGGAGCCCCAGGCTGGGGAACTTAAGATCAGGGAGCCCCAGGCCTGGGGAGCCCTAGCCCTAAGGCTTAGGGAGCCACAGGCCTGGGGAGCCCTAGGCTAAGGTAGCCCCAGGCCAGGGGAGCCCTAACCCTATGGCTTAGTGAGCCCCAGGCCTGGGGAGCCCTACTCTTAGGGAGCCCCAGCATGGGGAGCCCTACTCTTATGGAGCCCCAGGCCTGGGGAGCCCTAGGCTCAGGGAGCCCCAGGCTTGGGGAGACCTAGGCTTAGGGAGCTCCAGGCCTGGTGAGCCCTAGGCTCAGGGAGCCCCAGGCCAGGGGAGCCCTAGCCCTAAGGCTTTGAGAACCCCAGGCCTGGGGAGCCCTAGACTCAGGAAGCTCCAGGCCTGGGTTGCCCTAGCCTTAAGGCTTAGCGAGCCCCAGGTCTTGGGATCCCTAGGCTCAGGGAGCCCAAGCCTGGGGAGCCCTAGCCCTAACGGTTAGGGAGCCACAGGACTGGGGAGCCCTAAGCACAGGTAGCCCCAGGCCAGGGGAGCACTAGCCCTAAGGCCCAGGGAGCCCCAGGCTTGGAGCGCCCTAGGCTCAAGGAGCCCCAGGCTTGGGGAGCCCTAGCCTTAAGGCTTAGGGAGCCCCAGGCTGGGTAGCCCTAGGCTCAGGTAGCCCCAGGCCTGGGGAGCCCTAGCCCTAAGGCTTAAGGAGCCCCAGGACTGGGGAGCCCTAGGCTCAGGGAACCCCAGGCCTCGTGAACACTAGGCTTAGGGGGCCCCGGGCAAAGGGTAGCCCTAGGTTTAGGGAGCCCCTGGCCTGGGGAGCCCTAGCCCTAAGGCTTAGTGAGCCCCAGTTTGGGGAGCCTTAGGCTTAGAGAGCCCCCAGTCTGGGGCGCCCTAGCCCTAAGGATTAGGGTGGCCCAGGCCTGGGGAGCCCTAGCCCTAAGACATAGGGAGCCCCATGCCTGGGGAGACCTAGGCTTCGGAAGCCTAAGGCCTGGGGAGCCCTAAGGCTTAGGGAGCCCCAGGCCTGGGGAGCCCTAGGCTTAGGGAGACCCAGCCTGGGGAGCCCTAGGCTTAGGGAGCCCCAGGCCTGGGGAGCCCTTGGCTTAGGGAGACCCAGCCTGGGGAGCCCTAGGCTTAGGGAGCCCCAGGCCTGGGGAGCCCTAGGCATAGGGAGCCCCAGGCCTGGGGAGCCCAAGGCTTACTAAGCCCCAGGCCTGGGGAGCCCTAGCCCTAAGGCTTAGTGAGCCCCAGGCCTGGGGAGCCCTAGCGTTAAGGCTTAGGGAGCACCAGGCCTAGGGAGCCCTAGGCTTAGGGAGCCCCAGTCCTGGGGAGACCTAGCCCTAAAGCTTAGGGAGCCCCAAGCCTGGTGAGCCCTAGCCGTAAGGCTTAGGGGGCCCCAGGCCTGGGTAGCCCTAGGCTCAGGGAGCCCCAGACCTGGGGAGCCCTAGGCTTAGGGAGCACCAGGCCTGGGGAGCCTAGGCTTAGGGAGCCCCAAGCCTGGGGAGCCCCAGGCTTAGGGAGGCCCAGGCCTGGGGAGCCCCAGGCTTAGGGAGACATAGGCTTAGGGAGCCCCAGGACTGGGAAGCCCTAGCCCTAAGGCTTAGGGAGCCCCAGGACAGGGAGCCCCAGGCCTGTGGAGCCGTAGTCTTAGGGAGCCCCAGGCCTGGGGAGTCCTAGCCCTAAGGCTCAGGGATCCCCAGGCCTGGGGAGCCCTAGGCTTAAGGAGACCCAGGCCTCGGGAGTCCTAGCCCTAAGGCTTAGGAGCCCCAGGCCTGGGCAGCCCTAGCTCTAAGGTTTAGGGAGCCCCAAGCCTAGGGAGCCCCAGGCTTAGGGAGACATAGGCTTAGGGAGCCCCAGGCCTGGGGAGCCCTAGCCCTAAGGCTCAGGGCTCCCCAGGCCTGGGGAGCCGTAGGCTTAAGAAGTCCCAGGCCTCGGGAGTCCTAGCCCTAAGGCTTAAGGATCCCCAGGCCTGGGCAGCCCTAACCCTAAGGTTTAGGGAGCCCCAAGCCTAGGGAGCCCCAGGCTTAGGGAGCCCCAGGCCTGGGGAGCCCCAGGCTTAGGGAGACATAGGTTTAGGGAGCCCCAGGCCTGGGGAGCCCTAGCCCTAAGGCTTAAGGAGCCCCAGGCTTCGGGAGTCCTAGCCCTAAGGCTTAAGGAGCCCCAGGTCTGGGGAGCCCTAGCCCTAATTCTTAGGGAGCCCCAGGCCTGGGGAGCCCTAGTCCTAAGGCTTAGGGAGTCCCAAGCCTAGGGAGCCATAGGCTAGGTAGCCCCAGGCTTGGGGAGCCCTAGCCCTAAGGCTTAGGGAGCCCCAGGCCTGGGGAGCCCTAGCCCTAAGGCGTAGGGAGCCCCAGGACTGGGGAGCCCTAGGCTTAGGTAGCCCCAGGCCTGGGGAGCTTAGGCTTAGGGAACCCCAGGCTGGGGAGCCCTAGGCTGAGTGAGCCCCAGGCTATGGAGCCCGAGGCTTAGGTAGCCCCACGCCTGGGGAGCCCTTGGCTTAGGGAGACCCAGCCTGGGGAGCCCTAGGTTTAGGGAGCCCCAGGCCTGTGGAGCCTTAGGCTTAGGGAGCCCAAGGCCTGGGGAGCCCTAGGCTTAGGGAGTCCAGCATGGAGAGCCCTAGGCTTAGGGAGCCCCAGGCCTGGGGAGCCCTAGGCTTAGGGAGCCCCAGGCCTGGGGAGCCCTAGGTTTAGGGAGCCCCAGGCCTGGGGAGCCCTAGGCTTAGGGAGCCACAGGGCTGGGGAGCTCTAGGCTTTGGGAGCACCAGGCCTGGGGAGCCCTAGGCTGCTGGAGCCCCAGGCCTGGGGAGCCATAGCCCTAAGGCTTAATTAGCCCCAGGCCTCGGGACCCTTAGGCTTAGGGAGCCCCAGGCCTGGGGAGCCCTAGCTTAAGGCTTCGGGAACCCCAGGCCTGGGGAACCCTAGCCCTAAAGCTTAGGGAGCCCCAGGCCTGGGGAGACCTAGGCTCAGGGAGCCCCAGGCTGGGGAACTTAAGATCAGGGAGCCCCAGGCCTGGGGAGCCCTAGCCCTAAGGCTTAGGGAGCCACAGGCCTGGGGAGCCCTAGGCTAAGGTAGCCCCAGGCCAGGGGAGCCCTAACCCTATGGCTTAGTGAGCCCCAGGCCTGGGGAGCCCTACTCTTAGGGAGCCCCAGCATGGGGAGCCCTACTCTTATGGAGCCCCAGGCCTGGGGAGCCCTAGGCTCAGGGAGCCCCAGGCTTGGGGAGACCTAGGCTTAGGGAGCTCCAGGCCTGGTGAGCCCTAGGCTCAGGGAGCCCCAGGCCAGGGGAGCCCTAGCCCTAAGGCTTTGAGAACCCCAGGCCTGGGGAGCCCTAGACTCAGGAAGCTCCAGGCCTGGGTTGCCCTAGCCTTAAGGCTTAGCGAGCCCCAGGTCTTGGGATCCCTAGGCTCAGGGAGCCCAAGCCTGGGGAGCCCTAGCCCTAACGGTTAGGGAGCCACAGGACTGGGGAGCCCTAAGCACAGGTAGCCCCAGGCCAGGGGAGCACTAGCCCTAAGGCCCAGGGAGCCCCAGGCTTGGAGCGCCCTAGGCTCAAGGAGCCCCAGGCTTGGGGAGCCCTAGCCTTAAGGCTTAGGGAGCCCCAGGCTGGGTAGCCCTAGGCTCAGGTAGCCCCAGGCCTGGGGAGCCCTAGCCCTAAGGCTTAAGGAGCCCCAGGACTGGGGAGCCCTAGGCTCAGGGAACCCCAGGCCTCGTGAACACTAGGCTTAGGGGGCCCCGGGCAAAGGGTAGCCCTAGGTTTAGGGAGCCCCTGGCCTGGGGAGCCCTAGCCCTAAGGCTTAGTGAGCCCCAGTTTGGGGAGCCTTAGGCTTAGAGAGCCCCCAGTCTGGGGCGCCCTAGCCCTAAGGATTAGGGTGGCCCAGGCCTGGGGAGCCCTAGCCCTAAGACATAGGGAGCCCCATGCCTGGGGAGACCTAGGCTTCGGAAGCCTAAGGCCTGGGGAGCCCTAAGGCTTAGGGAGCCCCAGGCCTGGGGAGCCCTAGGCTTAGGGAGACCCAGCCTGGGGAGCCCTAGGCTTAGGGAGCCCCAGGCCTGGGGAGCCCTTGGCTTAGGGAGACCCAGCCTGGGGAGCCCTAGGCTTAGGGAGCCCCAGGCCTGGGGAGCCCTAGGCATAGGGAGCCCCAGGCCTGGGGAGCCCAAGGCTTACTAAGCCCCAGGCCTGGGGAGCCCTAGCCCTAAGGCTTAGTGAGCCCCAGGCCTGGGGAGCCCTAGCGTTAAGGCTTAGGGAGCACCAGGCCTAGGGAGCCCTAGGCTTAGGGAGCCCCAGTCCTGGGGAGACCTAGCCCTAAAGCTTAGGGAGCCCCAAGCCTGGTGAGCCCTAGCCGTAAGGCTTAGGGGGCCCCAGGCCTGGGTAGCCCTAGGCTCAGGGAGCCCCAGACCTGGGGAGCCCTAGGCTTAGGGAGCACCAGGCCTGGGGAGCCTAGGCTTAGGGAGCCCCAAGCCTGGGGAGCCCCAGGCTTAGGGAGGCCCAGGCCTGGGGAGCCCCAGGCTTAGGGAGACATAGGCTTAGGGAGCCCCAGGACTGGGAAGCCCTAGCCCTAAGGCTTAGGGAGCCCCAGGACAGGGAGCCCCAGGCCTGTGGAGCCGTAGTCTTAGGGAGCCCCAGGCCTGGGGAGTCCTAGCCCTAAGGCTCAGGGATCCCCAGGCCTGGGGAGCCCTAGGCTTAAGGAGACCCAGGCCTCGGGAGTCCTAGCCCTAAGGCTTAGGAGCCCCAGGCCTGGGCAGCCCTAGCTCTAAGGTTTAGGGAGCCCCAAGCCTAGGGAGCCCCAGGCTTAGGGAGACATAGGCTTAGGGAGCCCCAGGCCTGGGGAGCCCTAGCCCTAAGGCTCAGGGCTCCCCAGGCCTGGGGAGCCGTAGGCTTAAGAAGTCCCAGGCCTCGGGAGTCCTAGCCCTAAGGCTTAAGGATCCCCAGGCCTGGGCAGCCCTAACCCTAAGGTTTAGGGAGCCCCAAGCCTAGGGAGCCCCAGGCTTAGGGAGCCCCAGGCCTGGGGAGCCCCAGGCTTAGGGAGACATAGGTTTAGGGAGCCCCAGGCCTGGGGAGCCCTAGCCCTAAGGCTTAAGGAGCCCCAGGCTTCGGGAGTCCTAGCCCTAAGGCTTAAGGAGCCCCAGGTCTGGGGAGCCCTAGCCCTAATTCTTAGGGAGCCCCAGGCCTGGGGAGCCCTAGTCCTAAGGCTTAGGGAGTCCCAAGCCTAGGGAGCCATAGGCTAGGTAGCCCCAGGCTTGGGGAGCCCTAGCCCTAAGGCTTAGGGAGCCCCAGGCCTGGGGAGCCCTAGCCCTAAGGCGTAGGGAGCCCCAGGACTGGGGAGCCCTAGGCTCAGGGAACCCCAGGCCTGAGGAACTCTAGGCTTAGGGGGCCCCATGCCACGGGGAGCCATAGGTATAGGAAGCCCCAAGCCTGGGGAGCCCTAGCCCTAAGGCTTAGTGAGCCCCAGTCTTGGTGAGCCCTAGGCTTAGAGAGCCCCAAGTCTGGGGCGCCCTAGCCCTAAGGCTTAGGGTTGCCCAGACCAGGGGAGCCCTAGCCCTAAGACTTAGGGAGCCCCAATCCTGGGAGCCCTAGGCTAGGGAGCCCCAAGCCTGGGGAGCCCTAGTCATAGAGATCCCTTGGCCAGGTTAGCCCTAGCCCTAAGGTTTAGGGAGCCCCAGGCCTGGGAAGCCCTAGGCTTAGGGAGCCCCAGCCTGGGGAGGCCTAGGCTTATGGAGCCCCAGGCCTGTGGAGCCTTAGGCTAAGGGAGCCCCAGGCCTGGGGAGCCCTAGGCATATGGAGTCCCAGGCCTGCTGAGCCCTAGGCTTAGGGAGCCCCAGGCCTAGTGAGTCCTAGGCTTAGGGAGCCCCAGGCTGGGGGAGACCTAAGCTTAGGGAGCCCCAGGCCTGGGGAGCCCAAGGCTTAGGGAGCCCCATGCCTGGGGAACCCTAGCGTTAAGGCTAGGGAGCACCAGGCCTGGGGAGACCTAGGCTTAGGGAGCCCCAGGCCTGGGGAGCCCTAGCCCTAAATCTTAGGGAGCCCGAAGCCTGGTGAGCCCTAGCCTTAAGGCTTAGGGGGCCCCAGGCCTGGGAAGCCCTAGGCTCAGGGAGCCCCAGACCTGGGGAGCCCTAGGCTTAGGTAGCCCCAGGCCTGGGGAGCTTAGGCTTAGGGAACCCCAGGCTGGGGAGCCCTAGGCTGAGTGAGCCCCAGGCTATGGAGCCCGAGGCTTAGGTAGCCCCACGCCTGGGGAGCCCTTGGCTTAGGGAGACCCAGCCTGGGGAGCCCTAGGTTTAGGGAGCCCCAGGCCTGTGGAGCCTTAGGCTTAGGGAGCCCAAGGCCTGGGGAGCCCTAGGCTTAGGGAGTCCAGCATGGAGAGCCCTAGGCTTAGGGAGCCCCAGGCCTGGGGAGCCCTAGGCTTAGGGAGCCCCAGGCCTGGGGAGCCCTAGGTTTAGGGAGCCCCAGGCCTGGGGAGCCCTAGGCTTAGGGAGCCACAGGGCTGGGGAGCTCTAGGCTTTGGGAGCACCAGGCCTGGGGAGCCCTAGGCTGCTGGAGCCCCAGGCCTGGGGAGCCATAGCCCTAAGGCTTAATTAGCCCCAGGCCTCGGGACCCTTAGGCTTAGGGAGCCCCAGGCCTGGGGAGCCCTAGGCTTAGGGAGACCCAGCCTGGGGAGCCCTAGGCTTAGGGAGCCCCAGGCCTGGGGAGCCCTTGGCTTAGGGAGACCCAGCCTGGGGAGCCCTAGGCTTAGGGAGCCCCAGGCCTGGGGAGCCCTAGGCATAGGGAGCCCCAGGCCTGGGGAGCCCAAGGCTTACTAAGCCCCAGGCCTGGGGAGCCCTAGCCCTAAGGCTTAGTGAGCCCCAGGCCTGGGGAGCCCTAGCGTTAAGGCTTAGGGAGCACCAGGCCTAGGGAGCCCTAGGCTTAGGGAGCCCCAGTCCTGGGGAGACCTAGCCCTAAAGCTTAGGGAGCCCCAAGCCTGGTGAGCCCTAGCCGTAAGGCTTAGGGGGCCCCAGGCCTGCGTAGCCCTAGGCTCAGGGAGCCCCAGACCTGGGGAGCCCTAGGCTTAGGGAGCACCAGGCCTGGGGAGCCTAGGCTTAGGGAGCCCCAAGCCTGGGGAGCCCCAGGCTTAGGGAGGCCCAGGCCTGGGGAGCCCCAGGCTTAGGGAGACATAGGCTTAGGGAGCCCCAGGACTGGGAAGCCCTAGCCCTAAGGCTTAGGGAGCCCCAGGACAGGGAGCCCCAGGCCTGTGGAGCCGTAGTCTTAGGGAGCCCCAGGCCTGGGGAGTCCTAGCCCTAAGGCTCAGGGATCCCCAGGCCTGGGGAGCCCTAGGCTTAAGGAGACCCAGGCCTCGGGAGTCCTAGCCCTAAGGCTTAGGAGCCCCAGGCCTGGGCAGCCCTAGCTCTAAGGTTTAGGGAGCCCCAAGCCTAGGGAGCCCCAGGCTTAGGGAGACATAGGCTTAGGGAGCCCCAGGCCTGGGGAGCCCTAGCCCTAAGGCTCAGGGCTCCCCAGGCCTGGGGAGCCGTAGGCTTAAGAAGTCCCAGGCCTCGGGAGTCCTAGCCCTAAGGCTTAAGGATCCCCAGGCCTGGGCAGCCCTAACCCTAAGGTTTAGGGAGCCCCAAGCCTAGGGAGCCCCAGGCTTAGGGAGCCCCAGGCCTGGGGAGCCCCAGGCTTAGGGAGACATAGGTTTAGGGAGCCCCAGGCCTGGGGAGCCCTAGCCCTAAGGCTTAAGGAGCCCCAGGCTTCGGGAGTCCTAGCCCTAAGGCTTAAGGAGCCCCAGGTCTGGGGAGCCCTAGCCCTAATTCTTAGGGAGCCCCAGGCCTGGGGAGCCCTAGTCCTAAGGCTTAGGGAGTCCCAAGCCTAGGGAGCCATAGGCTAGGTAGCCCCAGGCTTGGGGAGCCCTAGCCCTAAGGCTTAGGGAGCCCCAGGCCTGGGGAGCCCTAGCCCTAAGGCGTAGGGAGCCCCAGGACTGGGGAGCCCTAGGCTCAGGGAACCCCAGGCCTGAGGAACTCTAGGCTTAGGGGGCCCCATGCCACGGGGAGCCATAGGTATAGGAAGCCCCAAGCCTGGGGAGCCCTAGCCCTAAGGCTTAGTGAGCCCCAGTCTTGGGGAGCCCTAGGCTTAGAGAGCCCCAAGTCTGGGGCGCCCTAGCCCTAAGGCTTAGGGTTGCCCAGACCAGGGGAGCCCTAGCCCTAAGACTTAGGGAGCCCCAATCCTGGGAGCCCTAGGCTAGGGAGCCCCAAGCCTGGGGAGCCCTAGTCATAGAGAGCCCTTGGCCAGGTTAGCCCTAGCCCTAAGGTTTAGGGAGCCCCAGGCCTGGGAAGCCCTAGGCTTAGGGAGCCCCAGCCTGGGGAGGCCTAGGCTTATGGAGCCCCAGGCCTGTGGAGCCTTAGGCTAAGGGAGCCCCAGGCCTGGGGAGCCCTAGGCATATGGAGTCCCAGGCCTGCTGAGCCCTAGGCTTAGGGAGCCCCAGGCCTAGTGAGTCCTAGGCTTAGGGAGCCCCAGGCTGGGGGAGACCTAAGCTTAGGGAGCCCCAGGCCTGGGGAGCCCAAGGCTTAGGGAGCCCCATGCCTGGGGAACCCTAGCGTTAAGGCTAGGGAGCACCAGGCCTGGGGAGACCTAGGCTTAGGGAGCCCCAGGCCTGGGGAGCCCTAGCCCTAAATCTTAGGGAGCCCGAAGCCTGGTGAGCCCTAGCCCTAAGGCTTAGGGGGCCCCAGGCCTGGGAAGCCCTAGGCTCAGGGAGCCCCAGACCTGGGGAGCCCTAGGCTTAGGTAGCCCCAGGCCTGGGGAGCTTAGGCTTAGGGAACCCCAGGCTGGGGAGCCCTAGGCTGAGTGAGCCCCAGGCTATGGAGCCCGAGGCTTAGGTAGCCCCACGCCTGGGGAGCCCTTGGCTTAGGGAGACCCAGCCTGGGGAGCCCTAGGTTTAGGGAGCCCCAGGCCTGTGGAGCCTTAGGCTTAGGGAGCCCCAGGCCTGGGGAGCCCTAGGCTTAGGGAGTCCAGCATGGAGAGCCCTAGGCTTAGGGAGCCCCAGGCCTGGGGAGCCCTAGGTTTAGGGAGCCCCAGGCCTGGGGAGCCCTAGGCTTAGGGAGCCACAGGGCTGGGGAGCTCTAGGCTTTGGGAGCACCAGGCCTGGGGAGCCCTAGGCTGCTGGAGCCCCAGGCCTGGGGAGCCATAGCCCTAAGGCTTAATTAGCCCCAGGCCTCGGGACCCTTAGGCTTAGGGAGCCCCAGGCCTGGGGAGCCCTAGCTTAAGGCTTCGGGAACCCCAGGCCTGGGGAACCCTAGCCCTAAAGCTTAGGGAGCCCCAGGCCTGGGGAGACCTAGGCTCAGGGAGCCCCAGGCTGGGGAACTTAAGATCAGGGAGCCCCAGGCCTGGGGAGCCCTAGCCCTAAGGCTTAGGGAGCCACAGGCCTGGGGAGCCCTAGGCTAAGGTAGCCCCAGGCCAGGGGAGCCCTAACCCTATGGCTTAGTGAGCCCCAGGCCTGGGGAGCCCTACTCTTAGGGAGCCCCAGCATGGGGAGCCCTACTCTTATGGAGCCCCAGGCCTGGGGAGCCCTAGGCTCAGGGAGCCCCAGGCTTGGGGAGACCTAGGCTTAGGGAGCTCCAGGCCTGGTGAGCCCTAGGCTCAGGGAGCCCCAGGCCAGGGGAGCCCTAGCCCTAAGGCTTTGAGAACCCCAGGCCTGGGGAGCCCTAGACTCAGGAAGCTCCAGGCCTGGGTTGCCCTAGCCTTAAGGCTTAGCGAGCCCCAGGTCTTGGGATCCCTAGGCTCAGGGAGCCCAAGCCTGGGGAGCCCTAGCCCTAACGGTTAGGGAGCCACAGGACTGGGGAGCCCTAAGCACAGGTAGCCCCAGGCCAGGGGAGCACTAGCCCTAAGGCCCAGGGAGCCCCAGGCTTGGAGCGCCCTAGGCTCAAGGAGCCCCAGGCTTGGGGAGCCCTAGCCTTAAGGCTTAGGGAGCCCCAGGCTGGGTAGCCCTAGGCTCAGGTAGCCCCAGGCCTGGGGAGCCCTAGCCCTAAGGCTTAAGGAGCCCCAGGACTGGGGAGCCCTAGGCTCAGGGAACCCCAGGCCTCGTGAACACTAGGCTTAGGGGGCCCCGGGCAAAGGGTAGCACTAGGTTTAGGGAGCCCCTGGCCTGGGGAGCCCTAGCCCTAAGGCTTAGTGAGCCCCAGTTTGGGGAGCCTTAGGCTTAGAGAGCCCCCAGTCTGGGGCGCCCTAGCCCTAAGGATTAGGGTGGCCCAGGCCTGGGGAGCCCTAGCCCTAAGACATAGGGAGCCCCATGCCTGGGGAGACCTAGGCTTCGGAAGCCTAAGGCCTGGGGAGCCCTAAGGCTTAGGGAGCCCCAGGCCTGGGGAGCCCTAGGCTTAGGGAGACCCAGCCTGGGGAGCCCTAGGCTTAGGGAGACCCAGCCTGGGGAGCCCTAGGCTTAGGGAGCCCCAGGCCTGGGGAGCCCTTGGCTTAGGGAGACCCAGCCTGGGGAGCCCTAGGCTTAGGGAGCCCCAGGCCTGGGGAGCCCTAGGCATAGGGAGCCCCAGGCCTGGGGAGCCCAAGGCTTACTAAGCCCCAGGCCTGGGGAGCCCTAGCCCTAAGGCTTAGTGAGCCCCAGGCCTGGGGAGCCCTAGCGTTAAGGCTTAGGGAGCACCAGGCCTAGGGAGCCCTAGGCTTAGGGAGCCCCAGTCCTGGGGAGACCTAGCCCTAAAGCTTAGGGAGCCCCAAGCCTGGTGAGCCCTAGCCGTAAGGCTTAGGGGGCCCCAGGCCTGGGTAGCCCTAGGCTCAGGGAGCCCCAGGCCTGGGGAGCCCTAGGCTTAGGGAGCACCAGGCCTGGGGAGCCTAGGCTTAGGGAGCCCCAAGCCTGGGGAGCCCCAGGCTTAGGGAGGCCCAGGCCTGGGGAGCCCCAGGCTTAGGGAGACATAGGCTTAGGGAGCCCCAGGACTGGGAAGCCCTAGCCCTAAGGCTTAGGGAGCCCCAGGACAGGGAGCCCCAGGCCTGTGGAGCCGTAGTATTAGGGAGCCCCAGGCCTGGGGAGTCCTAGCCCTAAGGCTCAGGGATCCCCAGGCCTGGGGAGCCCTAGGCTTAAGGAGACCCAGGCCTCGGGAGTCCTAGCCCTAAGGCTTAGGAGCCCCAGGCCTGGGCAGCCCTAGCTCTAAGGTTTAGGGAGCCCCAAGCCTAGGGAGCCCCAGGCTTAGGGAGACATAGGCTTAGGGAGCCCCAGGCCTGGGGAGCCCTAGCCCTAAGGCTCAGGGCTCCCCAGGCCTGGGGAGCCGTAGGCTTAAGAAGTCCCAGGCCTCGGGAGTCCTAGCCCTAAGGCTTAAGGATCCCCAGGCCTGGGCAGCCCTAACCCTAAGGTTTAGGGAGCCCCAAGCCTAGGGAGCCCCAGGCTTAGGGAGCCCCAGGCCTGGGGAGCCCCAGGCTTAGGGAGACATAGGTTTAGGGAGCCCCAGGCCTGGGGAGCCCTAGCCCTAAGGCTTAAGGAGCCCCAGGCTTCGGGAGTCCTAGCCCTAAGGCTTAAGGAGCCCCAGGTCTGGGGAGCCCTAGCCCTAATTCTTAGGGAGCCCCAGGCCTGGGGAGCCCTAGTCCTAAGGCTTAGGGAGTCCCAAGCCTAGGGAGCCATAGGCTAGGTAGCCCCAGGCTTGGGGAGCCCTAGCCCTAAGGCTTAGGGAGCCCCAGGCCTGGGGAGCCCTAGCCCTAAGGCGTAGGGAGCCCCAGGACTGGGGAGCCCTAGGCTCAGGGAACCCCAGGCCTGAGGAACTCTAGGCTTAGGGGGCCCCATGCCACGGGGAGCCATAGGTATAGGAAGCCCCAAGCCTGGGGAGCCCTAGCCCTAAGGCTTAGTGAGCCCCAGTCTTGGTGAGCCCTAGGCTTAGAGAGCCCCAAGTCTGGGGCGCCCTAGCCCTAAGGCTTAGGGTTGCCCAGACCAGGGGAGCCCTAGCCCTAAGACTTAGGGAGCCCCAATCCTGGGAGCCCTAGGCTAGGGAGCCCCAAGCCTGGGGAGCCCTAGTCATAGAGATCCCTTGGCCAGGTTAGCCCTAGCCCTAAGGTTTAGGGAGCCCCAGGCCTGGGAAGCCCTAGGCTTAGGGAGCCCCAGCCTGGGGAGGCCTAGGCTTATGGAGCCCCAGGCCTGTGGAGCCTTAGGCTAAGGGAGCCCCAGGCCTGGGGAGCCCTAGGCATATGGAGTCCCAGGCCTGCTGAGCCCTAGGCTTAGGGAGCCCCAGGCCTAGTGAGTCCTAGGCTTAGGGAGCCCCAGGCTGGGGGAGACCTAAGCTTAGGGAGCCCCAGGCCTGGGGAGCCCAAGGCTTAGGGAGCCCCATGCCTGGGGAACCCTAGCGTTAAGGCTAGGGAGCACCAGGCCTGGGGAGACCTAGGCTTAGGGAGCCCCAGGCCTGGGGAGCCCTAGCCCTAAATCTTAGGGAGCCCGAAGCCTGGTGAGCCCTAGCCCTAAGGCTTAGGGGGCCCCAGGCCTGGGAAGCCCTAGGCTCAGGGAGCCCCAGACCTGGGGAGCCCTAGGCTTAGGTAGCCCCAGGCCTGGGGAGCTTAGGCTTAGGGAACCCCAGGCTGGGGAGCCCTAGGCTGAGTGAGCCCCAGGCTATGGAGCCCGAGGCTTAGGTAGCCCCACGCCTGGGGAGCCCTTGGCTTAGGGAGACCCAGCCTGGGGAGCCCTAGGTTTAGGGAGCCCCAGGCCTGTGGAGCCTTAGGCTTAGGGAGCCCAAGGCCTGGGGAGCCCTAGGCTTAGGGCACCGCAGGCCTGGGATTCCCTAGGCTTAGGGAGCCCCAGGCCAGGGGAGCCCTAGGCTTAGGGAGTCCCAGGCCTGGGGAGCCCAAGGCTTAGGGAGCCCCAGGCCTGTGGAGCCCTAGCCCTAAGGCTTAGTGAGCCCCAGGCCTGGGGAGCACTAGCGTTAAGGCTTAGGGAACACCAGGCCTGGGGAGCCCTAGCCCTAAAGCTTAGGGAGCCCCAAGCCTGGTGAGCTCTAGCCCTAAGGCTTAAGGGGCCCCAGGCCTTGGAAGCCCTAGGCTCAGGGAGCCCCAGGCCTGGGGAGCCCTCGGCTTAGGTAGTCCCAGGCCTGGGGAACTTAGGCTTAGGGAACCACAAGCCTGGGGAGCCAAAGGCTTAGGGAGCCCCAGGCCTGTGGTGCCCCAGGATTAGGGAGACCTATGCTTAGGGAGCCCCAGGCCTGGGGAGGCCTAGGCTTAGAGAGCCCCAGGCCAGGGTAGCCCTAGCCCTAAGGTTTAGGGAGCCCCAGGCCCTGGGAGCACTAGGCTTAGGGAGCCCCACGCCCGGGGAGCCCTTGGCTTAGGGAGACCCAGCCTGGGAACCCTAGGCTTAGGGAGCCCAGCCCTGTGGAGACTTAGGCTTAGGGAGCCCCAGGCCAGGGTAGCGCTAGCCCTAAGGTTTAGGGAGCCCCAGGCCTCGGGAGCCTTAGGCTTAGGGAGCAAAAGACCTGGGGAGCCCTAAGGCTTTGGGAGCCACAGGCTGGGGAGCACAAGGCTTAGGGAGCCCCAGCCTGTGGAGCCCTAGGCTTAGGGAGCCCCACGCCTGGGGAGCACTTGGCTTAGTGAGACCCAGCGTGGGGAGCCCTAGGCCTAGGGAGCCCCAGGCCTGAGGAGCCTTAGACTTAGGGAGCCCCAGGCCTGGGGAGCCCTAGGCTTAGGGAGCCCCAGGCCTGGGGAGACCAACCCTAAGGCTTAGTGAGCCCCAGGCCTGGGGAGCCCAAGCATTAAGGCTTAGGGAGCACCAGGCCTAGGGAGCCCTAGGCTTAGGGAGCCCCAGGCCTGGGGAGCCCTAGCCCTAAAGCTTAGGGAGCCCCAAACCTGGTGAGCCCTAGCCCTAAGGCTTAGGGGGCCCCAGGCCTGGGGACCCCTAGGCTCTGGGAACCCCAGGCCTGGGGAACTCTAGGCTTAGGGGGCCCCAGGCCAAGTGGAGCCCTAGGTTTAGGGATCCCCAGGCCTGGGGAGCCCTAGCCGTAAGGCTTAGTGAGCCCCCATCTTGTGGAGCCCTAGGCTTAGAGAGCCCCAAGTCTAGGGCGCCCTAGCCCTTAAGCTTAGGGTGGCCCAGAGCTGGGGAGCCCTGGCCCTAAGACTTTGGGAGCCCCAACCCTGGGAGCCCTAGGCTAGGGAGCCCCAGGCCTGGGGAGCCCTTGGCTTAGGGAGCCCAAGCCTGGCGAGCCCTAGGCTTAGGGAGCCCCAGGCCTGGGGAACCCTTGGCTTAGGGAGCCCCAGCCTGGGGAGTCCTAGGCATAGGGAGCCCCAGGCCTGTGGAGCCTTAGGCTTAGGGAGCCCCAGGCCTGGGGAGCCCTAGGCTTAGGGAGCCCCAGGCCTGGGGAGCCCTAGGCTTATGGAGCCCCAGTCCTGGGGATCCCTAGGCTTAGGGAGACCAGGCCTGGGGAGCCCTAGGCTTAGGGAGCTCCAGGCCTGGGGAGCCTTAGCCCTAAAGCTTAGGGAGCCGCAGGGCTGGTGAGCCCTAGCCCTAAGGCTTAGGGTGCCACAGGCCTGGGGAGCCCTAGGCTTAGGAAGCCCCAGGCCGGGGGAGACCTAAGCTTAGGGAGCCCCAGGCCTGGGGAGCCCAAGGCTTAGAGAGCCCCATGCCTGGGGAGCCCTAGCGTTAAGGCTAGGGAGCACCAGGCCTGGGGAGACCTAGGCTTAGGGAGCCCCAGGCCTGGGGAGCCCTAGCCCTAAAGCTTAGGGAGCCCGAAGCCTGGTGAGCCCTATCCCTAAGGCTTAGGGGGCCCCAGGCCTGGGAAGCCCTAGGCTCAGGCAGCCCCAGGCCTGGGGAGCCCTAGGCTTAGGTAGCCCCAGGCCTGGGGAGCTTAGGCTTAGGGAACCCCAGGCTGGGGAGCCCTAGGCTTAGGGAGCCCCAGCCTTTGGAGCCCTTGGCTTAGGGAGCCCCACGCCTGGGGAGCCCTTGGCTTAGGGAGACCCAGCCTGGGGAACCCTACTTTTAGGGAGCCCAAGGCCTGGGGAGCACTAGCGTTAAGGCTTAGGGAGCCCCAGGCCTGGGGAGCCCTAGCCCTAAAGCTTAGGGAGCCCCAAGCCTGGTGAGACCTAGCCCTAAGGCTTAGGGGGCCCCAGGCCTGGGGAGCCCTAGGCTTAGGTAGCCCCAGGCCTGGGGTACTTAGGCTTAGGGAACCACAAGCCTGGGGAGCCAAAGGCTTAGGGAGCCCCAGGGCTGCGGAGCCCCAGGATTAGGGAGACCTATGCTTAGGGAGCCCCAGGCCTGGGGAGGCCTAGGCTTAGAGAGCCCCAGGCCAGGGTAGCCCTAGCCCAAAGATTTAGGGAGCCCCAGGCCTGGGAGCCCTAGTCCTAAGGCTTAGGGAGCCCCAAGCCTAGGGAGCCATAGGATAGGTAGCCCCAGGCATGGGGAGCCCTAGCCTTAAGGCTTATGGAGCCCCAGGCCTGGGGAGCCCTAGCCCTAAGGCTTAGGGAGCCAAAGCCTGTGGAGCCCTAGGCTTAGGGAGCCCCACGCCTGGGGAGCCCTTGGCTTAGGGAGACCCAGCCTGGGGAGCCCTAGGTTTAGGGAGCACCAGGCCTGTGGAGCCTTAGGCTTAGGGAGCCCCAGGCCTGGGGAGCCCTAGGCTTAGGGCGCCGAAGGCCTGGGGATCCCTAGGCTTAGGGAGCCCCAGGCCAGGGGAGCACTAGGCTTAGGGAGCCCCAGGCCTGCGGAGCCCTAGCCCTAAGGCTTAGTGAGCCCCAGGCCTGGGGAGCACTAGCGTTAAGGCTTAGGGAACACCAGGCCAGGAGAGCCCTAGCCCTAAAGCTTAGGGAGCCCCAAGCCTGGTGAGCCCTAGCCCTAAGGCTTAGGGGGCCCCAGGCCTGGGAAGCCCTAGGCACAGGGAGCACCAAGCCTGGGGAGCCCTCGGCTTAGGTAGCCCCAGGGCTGGGGAGCCCTTGGCTTAGGGGGCCCCAGGCCTGGGAATCCCTAGGCTCAGGGAGCCCCAGACCTGGGGAGCCCTAGGCTTAAGTAGCCCCAGGCCTGGGGAGCTTAGGCTTAGGGAACCCCAGGCTGGGGAGCCCTAGGCTGAGTGAGCCCCAGGCTATGGAGCCCGAGGCTTAGGTAGCCCCACGCCTGGGGAGCCCTTGGCTTAGGGAGACCCAGCCTGGGGAGCCCTAGGTTTAGGGAGCCCCAGGCCTGTGGAGCCTTAGGCTTAGGGAGCCCAAGGCCTGGGGAGCCCTAGGCTTAGGGCACCGCAGGCCTGGGATTCCCTAGGCTTAGGGAGCCCCAGGCTAGGGGAGCCCTAGGCTTAGGGAGTCCCAGGCCTGGGGAGCCCAAGGCTTAGTGAGCCCCAGGCCTGTGGAGCCCTAGCCCTAAGGCTTAGTGAGCCCCAGGCCTGGGGAGCACTAGCGTTGAGGCTTAGGGAACACCAGGCCTGGGGAGCCCTAGCCCTAAAGCTTAGGGAGCCCCAAGCCTGGTGAGCTCTAGCCCTAAGGCTTAAGGGGCCCCAGGCCTTGGAAGCCCTAGGCTCAGGGAGCCCCAGGCCTGGGGAGCCCTCGGCTTAGGTAGTCCCAGGCCTGGGGAACTTAGGCTTAGGGAACCACAAGCCTGGGGAGCCAAAGGCTTAGGGAGCCCCAGGCCTGTGGTGCCCCAGGATTAGGGAGACCTATGCTTAGGGAGCCCCAGGCCTGGGGAGGCCTAGGCTTAGAGAGCCCCAGGCCAGGGTAGCCCTAGCCCTAAGGTTTAGGGAGCCCCAGGCCCTGGGAGCCCTAGGCTTAGGGAGCCCCACGCCCGGGGAGCCCTTGGCTTAGGGAGACCCAGCCTGGGGACCCTAGGCTTAGGGAGCCCAGCCCTGTGGAGACTTAGGCTTAGGGAGCCCCAGGCCAGGGTAGCGCTAGCCCTAAGGTTTAGGGAGCCCCAGGCCTCGGGAGCCTTAGGCTTAGGGAGCAAAAGACCTGGGGAGCCCTAAGGCTTTGGGAGCCACAGGCTGGGGAGCACAAGGCTTAGGGAGCCCCAGCCTGTGGAGCCCTAGGCTTAGGGAGCCCCACGCCTGGGGAGCACTTGGCTTAGGGAGACCCAGCTTGGGGAGCCCTAGGCCTAGGGAGCCCCAGGCCTGAGGAGCCTTAGACTTAGGGAGCCCCAGGCCTGGGGAGCCCTAGGCTTAGTGAGCCCCAGGCCTGGGGAGACCAACCCTAAGGCTTAGTGAGCCCCAGGCCTGGGGAGCCCAAGCGTTAAGGCTTAGGGAGCACCAGGCCTAGGGAGCCCTAGGCTTAGGGAGCCCCAGGCCTGGGGAGCCCTAGCCCTAAAGCTTAGGGAGCCCCAAACCTGGTGAGCCCTAGCCCTAAGGCTTAGGGGGCCCCAGGCCTGGGGACCCCTAGGCTCTGGGAACCCCAGGCCTGGGGAACTCTAGGCTTAGGGGGCCCCAGGCCAAGTGGAGCCCTAGGTTTAGGGATCCCCAGGCCTGGGGAGCCCTAGCCGTAAGGCTTAGTGAGCCCCCATCTTGTGGAGCCCTAGGCTTAGAGAGCCCCAAGTCTAGGGCGCCCTAGCCCTTAAGCTTAGGGTGGCCCAGAGCTGGGGAGCCCTGGCCCTAAGACTTTGGGAGCCCCAACCCTGGGAGCCCTAGGCTAGGGAGCCCCAGGCCTGGGGAGCCCTTGGCTTAGGGAGCCCAAGCCTGGCGAGCCCTAGGCTTAGGGAGCCCCAGGCCTGGGGAACCCTTGGCTTAGGGAGCCCCAGCCTGGGGAGCCCTAGGCATAGGGAGCCCCAGGCCTGTGGAGCCTTAGGCTTAGGGAGCCCCAGGCCTGGGGAGCCCTAGGCTTAGGGAGCCCCAGGCCTGGGGAGCCCTAGGCTTATGGAGCCCCAGTCCTGGGGATCCCTAGGCTTAGGGAGACCAGGCCTGGGGAGCCCTAGGCTTAGGGAGCTCCAGGCCTGGGGAGCCTTAGCCCTAAAGCTTAGGGAGCCGCAGGGCTGGTGAGCCCTAGCCCTAAGGCTTAGGGTGCCACAGGCCTGGGGAGCCCTAGGCTTAGGAAGCCCCAGGCCGGGGGAGACCTAAGCTTAGGGAGCCCCAGGCCTGGGGAGCCCAAGGCTTAGAGAGCCCCATGCCTGGGGAGCCCTAGCGTTAAGGCTAGGGAGCACCAGGCCTGGGGAGACCTAGGCTTAGGGAGCCCCAGGCCTGGGGAGCCCTAGCCCTAAAGCTTAGGGAGCCCGAAGCCTGGTGAGCCCTATCCCTAAGGCTTAGGGGGCCCCAGGCCTGGGAAGCCCTAGGCTCAGGCAGCCCCAGGCCTGGGGAGCCCTAGGCTTAGGTAGCCCCAGGCCTGGGGAGCTTAGGCTTAGGGAACCCCAGGCTGGGGAGCCCTAGGCTTAGGGAGCCCCAGCCTTTGGAGCCCTTGGCTTAGGGAGCCCCACGCCTGGGGAGCCCTTGGCTTAGGGAGACCCAGCCTGGGGAACCCTACTTTTAGGGAGCCCAAGGCCTGGGGAGCACTAGCGTTAAGGCTTAGGGAGCCCCAGGCCTGGGGAGCCCTAGCCCTAAAGCTTAGGGAGCCCCAAGCCTGGTGAGACCTAGCCCTAAGGCTTAGGGGGCCCCAGGCCTGGGGAGCCCTAGGCTTAGGTAGCCCCAGGCCTGGGGTACTTAGGCTTAGGGAACCACAAGCCTGGGGAGCCAAAGGCTTAGGGAGCCCCAGGGCTGCGGAGCCCCAGGATTAGGGAGACCTATGCTTAGGGAGCCCCAGGCCTGGGGAGGCCTAGGCTTAGAGAGCCCCAGGCCAGGGTAGCCCTAGCCCAAAGATTTAGGGAGCCCCAGGCCTGGGAGCCCTAGTCCTAAGGCTTAGGGAGCCCCAAGCCTAGGGAGCCATAGGATAGGTAGCCCCAGGCATGGGGAGCCCTAGCCTTAAGGCTTATGGAGCCCCAGGCCTGGGGAGCCCTAGCCCTAAGGCTTAGGGAGCCAAAGCCTGTGGAGCCCTAGGCTTAGGGAGCCCCACGCCTGGGGAGCCCTTGGCTTAGGGAGACCCAGCCTGGGGAGCCCTAGGTTTAGGGAGCACCAGGCCTGTGGAGCCTTAGGCTTAGGGAGCCCCAGGCCTGGGGAGCCCTAGGCTTAGGGCGCCGAAGGCCTGGGGATCCCTAGGCTTAGGGAGCCCCAGGCCAGGGGAGCACTAGGCTTAGGGAGCCCCAGGCCTGCGGAGCCCTAGCCCTAAGGCTTAGTGAGCCCCAGGCCTGGGGAGCACTAGCGTTAAGGCTTAGGGAACACCAGGCCAGGAGAGCCCTAGCCCTAAAGCTTAGGGAGCCCCAAGCCTGGTGAGCCCTAGCCCTAAGGCTTAGGGGGCCCCAGGCCTGGGAAGCCCTAGGCACAGGGAGCACCAAGCCTGGGGAGCCCTCGGCTTAGGTAGCCCCAGGGCTGGGGAGCCCTTGGCTTAGGGGGCCCCAGGCCTGGGAATCCCTAGGCTCAGGGAGCCCCAGACCTGGGGAGCCCTAGGCTTAAGTAGCCCCAGGCCTGGGGAGCTTAGGCTTAGGGAACCCCAGGCTGGGGAGCCCTAGGCTGAGTGAGCCCCAGGCTATGGAGCCCGAGGCTTAGGTAGCCCCACGCCTGGGGAGCCCTTGGCTTAGGGAGACCCAGCCTGGGGAGCCCTAGGTTTAGGGAGCCCCAGGCCTGTGGAGCCTTAGGCTTAGGGAGCCCAAGGCCTGGGGAGCCCTAGGCTTAGGGCACCGCAGGCCTGGGATTCCCTAGGCTTAGGGAGCCCCAGGCTAGGGGAGCCCTAGGCTTAGGGAGTCCCAGGCCTGGGGAGCCCAAGGCTTAGGGAGCCCCAGGCCTGTGGAGCCCTAGCCCTAAGGCTTAGTGAGCCCCAGGCCTGGGGAGCACTAGCGTTGAGGCTTAGGGAACACCAGGCCTGGGGAGCCCTAGCCCTAAAGCTTAGGGAGCCCCAAGCCTGGTGAGCTCTAGCCCTAAGGCTTAAGGGGCCCCAGGCCTTGGAAGCCCTAGGCTCAGGGAGCCCCAGGCCTGGGGAGCCCTCGGCTTAGGTAGTCCCAGGCCTGGGGAACTTAGGCTTAGGGAACCACAAGCCTGGGGAGCCAAAGGCTTAGGGAGCCCCAGGCCTGTGGTGCCCCAGGATTAGGGAGACCTATGCTTAGGGAGCCCCAGGCCTGGGGAGGCCTAGGCTTAGAGAGCCCCAGGCCAGGGTAGCCCTAGCCCTAAGGTTTAGGGAGCCCCAGGCCCTGGGAGCCCTAGGCTTAGGGAGCCCCACGCCCGGGGAGCCCTTGGCTTAGGGAGACCCAGCCTGGGGACCCTAGGCTTAGGGAGCCCAGCCCTGTGGAGACTTAGGCTTAGGGAGCCCCAGGCCAGGGTAGCGCTAGCCCTAAGGTTTAGGGAGCCCCAGGCCTCGGGAGCCTTAGGCTTAGGGAGCAAAAGACCTGGGGAGCCCTAAGGCTTTGGGAGCCACAGGCTGGGGAGCACAAGGCTTAGGGAGCCCCAGCCTGTGGAGCCCTAGGCTTAGGGAGCCCCACGCCTGGGGAGCACTTGGCTTAGGGAGACCCAGCTTGGGGAGCCCTAGGCCTAGGGAGCCCCAGGCCTGAGGAGCCTTAGACTTAGGGAGCCCCAGGCCTGGGGAGCCCTAGGCTTAGTGAGCCCCAGGCCTGGGGAGACCAACCCTAAGGCTTAGTGAGCCCCAGGCCTGGGGAGCCCAAGCGTTAAGGCTTAGGGAGCACCAGGCCTAGGGAGCCCTAGGCTTAGGGAGCCCCAGGCCTGGGGAGCCCTAGCCCTAAAGCTTAGGGAGCCCCAAACCTGGTGAGCCCTAGCCCTAAGGCTTAGGGGGCCCCAGGCCTGGGGACCCCTAGGCTCTGGGAACCCCAGGCCTGGGGAACTCTAGGCTTAGGGGGCCCCAGGCCAAGTGGAGCCCTAGGTTTAGGGATCCCCAGGCCTGGGGAGCCCTAGCCGTAAGGCTTAGTGAGCCCCCATCTTGTGGAGCCCTAGGCTTAGAGAGCCCCAAGTCTAGGGCGCCCTAGCCCTTAAGCTTAGGGTGGCCCAGAGCTGGGGAGCCCTGGCCCTAAGACTTTGGGAGCCCCAACCCTGGGAGCCCTAGGCTAGGGAGCCCCAGGCCTGGGGAGCCCTTGGCTTAGGGAGCCCAAGCCTGGCGAGCCCTAGGCTTAGGGAGCCCCAGGCCTGGGGAACCCTTGGCTTAGGGAGCCCCAGCCTGGGGAGCCCTAGGCATAGGGAGCCCCAGGCCTGTGGAGCCTTAGGCTTAGGGAGCCCCAGGCCTGGGGAGCCCTAGGCTTAGGGAGCCCCAGGCCTGGGGAGCCCTAGGCTTATGGAGCCCCAGTCCTGGGGATCCCTAGGCTTAGGGAGACCAGGCCTGGGGAGCCCTAGGCTTAGGGAGCTCCAGGCCTGGGGAGCCTTAGCCCTAAAGCTTAGGGAGCCGCAGGGCTGGTGAGCCCTAGCCCTAAGGCTTAGGGTGCCACAGGCCTGGGGAGCCCTAGGCTTAGGAAGCCCCAGGCCGGGGGAGACCTAAGCTTAGGGAGCCCCAGGCCTGGGGAGCCCAAGGCTTAGAGAGCCCCATGCCTGGGGAGCCCTAGCGTTAAGGCTAGGGAGCACCAGGCCTGGGGAGACCTAGGCTTAGGGAGCCCCAGGCCTGGGGAGCCCTAGCCCTAAAGCTTAGGGAGCCCGAAGCCTGGTGAGCCCTATCCCTAAGGCTTAGGGGGCCCCAGGCCTGGGAAGCCCTAGGCTCAGGCAGCCCCAGGCCTGGGGAGCCCTAGGCTTAGGTAGCCCCAGGCCTGGGGAGCTTAGGCTTAGGGAACCCCAGGCTGGGGAGCCCTAGGCTTAGGGAGCCCCAGCCTTTGGAGCCCTTGGCTTAGGGAGCCCCACGCCTGGGGAGCCCTTGGCTTAGGGAGACCCAGCCTGGGGAACCCTACTTTTAGGGAGCCCAAGGCCTGGGGAGCACTAGCGTTAAGGCTTAGGGAGCCCCAGGCCTGGGGAGCCCTAGCCCTAAAGCTTAGGGAGCCCCAAGCCTGGTGAGACCTAGCCCTAAGGCTTAGGGGGCCCCAGGCCTGGGGAGCCCTAGGCTTAGGTAGCCCCAGGCCTGGGGTACTTAGGCTTAGGGAACCACAAGCCTGGGGAGCCAAAGGCTTAGGGAGCCCCAGGGCTGCGGAGCCCCAGGATTAGGGAGACCTATGCTTAGGGAGCCCCAGGCCTGGGGAGGCCTAGGCTTAGAGAGCCCCAGGCCAGGGTAGCCCTAGCCCAAAGATTTAGGGAGCCCCAGGCCTGGGAGCCCTAGTCCTAAGGCTTAGGGAGCCCCAAGCCTAGGGTGCCATAGGATAGGTAGCCCCAGGCATGGGGAGCCCTAGCCTTAAGGCTTATGGAGCCCCAGGCCTGGGGAGCCCTAGCCCTAAGGCTTAGGGAGCCAAAGCCTGTGGAGCCCTAGGCTTAGGGAGCCCCACGCCTGGGGAGCCCTTGACTTAGGGAGACCCAGCCTGGGGAGCCCTAGGTTTAGGGAGCACCAGGCCTGTGGAGCCTTAGGCTTAGGGAGCCCCAGGCCTGGGGAGCCCTAGGCTTAGGGCGCCGAAGGCCTGGGGATCCCTAGGCTTAGGGAGCCCCAGGCCGGGGGAGCACTAGGCTTAGGGAGCCCCAGGCCTGCGGAGCCCTAGCCCTAAGGCTTAGTGAGCCCCAGGCCTGGGGAGCACTAGCGTTAAGGCTTAGGGAACACCAGGCCAGGAGAGCCCTAGCCCTAAAGCTTAGGGAGCCCCAAGCCTGGTGAGCCCTAGCCCTAAGGCTTAGGGGGCCCCAGGCCTGGGAAGCCCTAGGCACAGGGAGCACCAAGCCTGGGGAGCCCTCGGCTTAGGTAGCCCCAGGGCTGGGGAGCCCTTGGCTTAGGGGGCCCCAGGCCTGGGAATCCCTAGGCTCAGGGAGCCCCAGACCTGGGGAGCCCTAGGCTTAAGTAGCCCCAGGCCTGGGGAGCTTAGGCTTAGGGAACCCCAGGCTGGGGAGCCCTAGGCTGAGTGAGCCCCAGGCTATGGAGCCCGAGGCTTAGGTAGCCCCACGCCTGGGGAGCCCTTGGCTTAGGGAGACCCAGCCTGGGGAGCCCTAGGTTTAGGGAGCCCCAGGCCTGTGGAGCCTTAGGCTTAGGGAGCCCAAGGCCTGGGGAGCCCTAGGCTTAGGGCACCGCAGGCCTGGGATTCCCTAGGCTTAGGGAGCCCCAGGCTAGGGGAGCCCTAGGCTTAGGGAGTCCCAGGCCTGTGGAGCCCAAGGCTTAGTGAGCCCCAGGCCTGTGGAGCCCTAGCCCTAAGGCTTAGTGAGCCCCAGGCCTGGGGAGCACTAGCGTTGAGGCTTAGGGAACACCAGGCCTGGGGAGCCCTAGCCCTAAAGCTTAGGGAGCCCCAAGCCTGGTGAGCTCTAGCCCTAAGGCTTAAGGGGCCCCAGGCCTTGGAAGCCCTAGGCTCAGGGAGCCCCAGGCCTGGGGAGCCCTCGGCTTAGGTAGTCCCAGGCCTGGGGAACTTAGGCTTAGGGAACCACAAGCCTGGGGAGCCAAAGGCTTAGGGAGCCCCAGGCCTGTGGTGCCCCAGGATTAGGGAGACCTATGCTTAGGGAGCCCCAGGCCTGGGGAGGCCTAGGCTTAGAGAGCCCCAGGCCAGGGTAGCCCTAGCCCTAAGGTTTAGGGAGCCCCAGGCCCTGGGAGCCCTAGGCTTAGGGAGCCCCACGCCCGGGGAGCCCTTGGCTTAGGGAGACCCAGCCTGGGGACCCTAGGCTTAGGGAGCCCAGCCCTGTGGAGACTTAGGCTTAGGGAGCCCCAGGCCAGGGTAGCGCTAGCCCTAAGGTTTAGGGAGCCCCAGGCCTCGGGAGCCTTAGGCTTAGGGAGCAAAAGACCTGGGGAGCCCTAAGGCTTTGGGAGCCACAGGCTGGGGAGCACAAGGCTTAGGGAGCCCCAGCCTGTGGAGCCCTAGGCTTAGGGAGCCCCACGCCTGGGGAGCACTTGGCTTAGGGAGACCCAGCTTGGGGAGCCCTAGGCCTAGGGAGCCCCAGGCCTGAGGAGCCTTAGACTTAGGGAGCCCCAGGCCTGGGGAGCCCTAGGCTTAGGGAGCCCCAGGCCTGGGGAGACCAACCCTAAGGCTTAGTGAGCCCCAGGCCTGGGGAGCCCAAGCGTTAAGGCTTAGGGAGCACCAGGCCTAGGGAGCCCTAGGCTTAGGGAGCCCCAGGCCTGGGGAGTCCTAGCCCTAAAGCTTAGGGAGCCCCAAACCTGGTGAGCCCTAGCCCTAAGGCTTAGGGGGCCCCAGGCCTGGGGACCCCTAGGCTCTGGGAACCCCAGGCCTGGGGAACTCTAGGCTTAGGGGGCCCCAGGCCAAGTGGAGCCCTAGGTTTAGGGATCCCCAGGCCTGGGGAGCCCTAGCCGTAAGGCATAGTGAGCCCCCATCTTGTGCAGCCCTAGGCTTAGAGAGCCCCAAGTCTAGGGCGCCCTAGCCCTTAAGCTTAGGGTGGCCCAGAGCTGGGGAGCCCTGGCCCTAAGACTTTGGGAGCCCCAACCCTGGGAGCCCTAGGCTAGGGAGCCCCAGGCCTGGGGAGCCCTTGGCTTAGGGAGCCCAAGCCTGGCGAGCCCTAGGCTTAGGGAGCCCCAGGCCTGGGGAACCCTTGGCTTAGGGAGCCCCAGCCTGGGGAGCCCTAGGCATAGGGAGCCCCAGGCCTGTGGAGCCTTAGGCTTAGGGAGCCCCAGGCCTGGGGAGCCCTAGGCTTAGGGAGCCCCAGGCCTGGGGAGCCCTAGGCTTATGGAGCCCCAGTCCTGGGGATCCCTAGGCTTAGGGAGACCAGGCCTGGGGAGCCCTAGGCTTAGGGAGCTCCAGGCCTGGGGAGCCTTAGCCCTAAAGCTTAGGGAGCCGCAGGGCTGGTGAGCCCTAGCCCTAAGGCTTAGGGTGCCACAGGCCTGGGGAGCCCTAGGCTTAGGAAGCCCCAGGCCGGGGGAGACCTAAGCTTAGGGAGCCCCAGGCCTGGGGAGCCCAAGGCTTAGAGAGCCCCATGCCTGGGGAGCCCTAGCGTTAAGGCTAGGGAGCACCAGGCCTGGGGAGACCTAGGCTTAGGGAGCCCCAGGCCTGGGGAGCCCTAGCCCTAAAGCTTAGGGACCCCGAAGCCTGGTGAGCCCTATCCCTAAGGCTTAGGGGGCCCCAGGCCTGGGGAGCCCTAGGCTTAGGTAGCCCCAGGCCTGGGGAGCTTAGGCTTAGGGAACCCCAGGCTGGGGAGCCCTAGGCTTAGGGAGCCCCAGCCTTTGGAGCCCTTGGCTTAGGGAGCCCCACGCCTGGGGAGCCCTTGGCTTAGGGAGACCCAGCCTGGGGAACCCTACTTTTAGGGAGCCCAAGGCCTGGGGAGCACTAGCGTTAAGGCTTAGGGAGCCCCAGGCCTGGGGAGCCCTAGCCCTAAAGCTTAGGGAGCCCCAAGCCTGGTGAGACCTAGCCCTAAGGCTTAGGGGGCCCCAGGCCTGGGGAGCCCTCGGCTTAGGTAGCCCCAGGGCTGGGGAGCCCTTGGCTTAGGGAGACCCAGCCTGGGGAGCCCTAGGCTTAGGGAGCCCCAGGCCAGGGGAGCCCTAGGCATAGGGAGCCCCAGGCCTGGGGACCCCAAGGCTTACAAAGCCCCAGCCCTGAGGAGCCCTAGCCCTAAGGCTTAGTGAGCCCCAGGCCTGGGGAGCCCTAGCGTTAAGGCTTAGGGAGCACCAGGCCTAGGGAGCCCTAGGCTTAGGGAGCCCCAGTCCTGGGGAAACCTAGCCCTAAAGCTTAGGGAGCCCCAAGCCTGGTGAGCCCTAGCCGTAAGGCTTAGGGGGCCCCAGGCCTGGGGAGCCCTAGGCTCAGGGAGCCCCAGGCCTGGGGAGCCCTAGGCTTAGGGAGGCCCAGGTCTGGGGAGCCCCAGGCTTAGGGAGACATAGGCTTAGGGAGCCCCAGGCCTGGGAAGCCCTAGCCCTAACGCTTAGGGAGCCCCAGGACAGGGAGCCCCAGGCCTGTGGAGCCGTAGTCTTAGGGAGCCCCAGGCCTGGGGAGTCCTAGCCCTAAGGCTCAGGGATCCCCAGGCCTGGGGAGCCCTAGGCTTAAGGAGACCCAGGCCTCGGGAGTCCTAGCCCTAAGGCTTAGGAGCCCCAGGCCTGGGCAGCCCTAGCTCTAAGGTTTAGGGAGCCCCAAGCCTAGGGAGCCCCAGGCTTAGGGAGACATAGGCTTAGGGAGCCCCAGGCCTGGGGAGCCCTAGCCCTAAGGCTCAGGGATCCGCAGGCCTGGGGAGCCGTAGGCTTAAGAAGCCCCAGGCCTCGGGAGTCCTAGCCCTAAGTCTTAAGGATCCCCAGGCCTGGGCAGCCCTAACCCTAAGTTTTAGGGAGCCCCAAGCCTAGGGAGCCCCAGGCTTAGGGAGCCCCAGGCCTGGGGAGCCCCAGGCTTAGGGAGACATAGGTTTAGTGAGCCCCAGGCCTGGGGAGCCCTAGCCCTAAGGCTTAAGGAGCCCCAGCCTTCGGGAGTCCTAGCCCTAAGACTTAAGGAGCCCCAGGTCTGGGGAGCCCTAGCCCTAATTCATAGGGAGCCCCAGGCCTGGGGAGCACTAGTCCTAAGGCTTAGGGAGTCCCAAGCCTATGGAGCCATAGGCTAGGTAGCCCCAGGCTTGGGGAGCCCTAGCCCTAAGGCTTAGGGAGCCCCAGGCCTGGGGAGCCCTAGCCCTAAGGTGTAGGGAGCCCCAGGACTGGGGAGCCCTAGGCTCAGGGAACCCCAGGCCTGAGGGACTCTAGGCTTAGGGGGCCCCATGCCACGGGGAGCCATAGGTATAGGGAGCACCAAGCCTTCGGAGCCCTAGCCCTAAGGCTTAGGGTTGCCCAGGCCAGGGGAGCCCTAGCCCTAAGACTTAGGGAGCCCCAATTCTGGGAGCCCTAGGCTAGGGAGCCCCAAGCCTGGGGAGCCCTAGTCATAGAGAGCCCTAGGCCAGGTTAGCCCTAGCCCTAAGGTTTAGGGAGGCCCAGGCCTGGGAAGCCCTAGGCTTAGGGAGCCCCAGCCTGGGGAGGCCTAGGCTTATGGAGCCCCAGGCCTGTGGAGCCTTAGGCTAAGGGAGCCCCAGGCCTGGGGAGCCCTAGGCATATGGAGTCCCAGGCCTGCTGAGCCCTAGGCTTAGGGAGCCCCAGGCCTAGGGAGTCCTAGGCTTAGGGAGCCCCAGGCCTGTGGAGCCTTAGGCTAAGGGAGCCCCAGGCCTGGGGAGCCCTAGGCATATGGAGTCCCAGGCCTGCTGAGCCCTAGGCTTAGGGAGCCCAAGGCCTGGGGAGCCCTAGGCTTAGGGCACCGCAGGCCTGGGATTCCCTAGGCTTAGGGAGCCCCAGGCCAGGGGAGCACTAGGCTAAGGGAGCCCCAGGCCTGGGGAGCCCAAGGCTTAGGGAGCCCCAGGCCTGCGGAGCCCTAGCCCTAAGGCTTAGTGAGCCCCAGGTCTGGGGAGCACTAGCGTTAAGGCTTAGGGAACACCAGGCCTGGGGAGCCCTAGCCCTAAAGCTTAGGGAGCCCCAAGCCTGGTGAGCCCTAGCCCTAAGGCTTAGGGGGCCCCAGGCCTGGGAAGCCCTAGGCTCAGGGAGCCCCAGGCCTGGGGAGCCCTCGCCTTAGGTAGTCCCAGGCCTGGGGAACTTAGGCTTAGGGAACCACAAGCCTGGGGAGCCAAAGGCTTAGGGAGCCCCAGGCCTGTGGAGCCCCAGGATTAGGGAGACCTATGCTTAGGGAGCCCCAGGCCTGGGGAGGCCTAGGCTTAGAGAGCCCCAGGCCAGGGTAGCCCTAGCACTAAGGTTTAGGGAGCCCCAGGCCCTGGGAGCCCTAGGCTTAGGGAGCCCCACGCCCGGGGAGCCCTTGGCTTAGGGAGACCCAGCCTGGGGACCCTAGGCTTAGGGAGCCTAGCCCTGTGGAAACTTAGACTTAGGGAGCCCCAGGCCAGGGTAGCGCTAGCCCTAAGGTTTAGGGAGCCCCAGGCCTCGGGAGCCTTAGGCTTAGGGAGCAAAAGACCTGGGGAGCCCTAAGGCTTTGGGAGCCACAGGCTGGGGAGCACAAGGCTTAGGGAGCCCCAGCCTGTGGAGCCCTAGGCTTAGGGAGCCCCACGCCTGGGGAGCACTTGGCTTAGGGAGACCCAGCTTGGGGAGCCCTAGGCCTAGGGAGCCCCAGGCCTGAGGAGCCTTAGACTTAGGGAGCCCCAGGCCTGGGGAGCCCTAGGCTTAGGGAGCCCCAGGCCTGGGGAGACCAACCCTAAGGCTTAGTGAGCCCCAGGCCTGGGGAGCCCAAGCGTTAAGGCTTAGGGAGCACCAGGCCTAGGGAGCCCTAGGCTTAGGGAGCCCCAGGCCTGGGGAGCCCTAGCCCTAAAGTTTAGGGAGCCCCAAACCTGGTGAGCCCTAGCCCTAAGGCTTAGGGGGCCCCAGGCGTGGGGACCCCTAGGCTCTGGGAACCCCAGGCCTGGGGAACTCTAGGCTTAGGGGGCCCCAGGCCAAGTGGAGCCCTAGGTTTAGGGATCCCCAGGCCTGGGGAGCCCTAGCCGTAAGGCATAGTGAGCCCCCATCTTGTGGAGCCCTAGGCTTAGAGAGCCCCAAGTCTAGGGCGCCCTAGCCCTTAAGCTTAGGGTGGCCCAGAGCTGGGGAGCCCTGGCCCTAAGACTTTGGGAGCCCCAACCCTGGGAGCCCTAGGCTAGGGAGCCCCAGGCCTGGGGAGCCCTTGGCTTAGGGAGCCCAAGCCTGGCGAGCCCTAGGCTTAGGGAGCCCCAGGCCTGGGGAACCCTTGGCTTAGGGAGCCCCAGCCTGGGGAGCCCTAGGCATAGGGAGCCCCAGGCCTGTGGAGCCTTAGGCTTAGGGAGCCCCAGGCCTGGGGAGCCCTAGGCTTAGGGAGCCCCAGGCCTGGGGAGCCCTAGGCTTATGGAGCCCCAGTCCTGGGGATCCCTAGGCTTAGGGAGACCAGGCCTGGGGAGCCCTAGGCTTAGGGAGCTCCAGGCCTGGGGAGCCTTAGCCCTAAAGCTTAGGGAGCCACAGGGCTGGTGAGCCCTAGCCCTAAGGCTTAGGGTGCCACAGGCCTGGGGAGCCCTAGGCTTAGGAAGCCCCAGGCCGGGGGAGACCTAAGCTTAGGGAGCCCCAGGCCTGGGGAGCCCAAGGCTTAGAGAGCCCCATGCCTGGGGAGCCCTAGCGTTAAGGCTAGGGAGCACCAGGCCTGGGGAGACCTAGGCTTAGGGAGCCCCAGGCCTGGGGAGCCCTAGCCCTAAAGCTTAGGGAGCCCGAAGCCTGGTGAGCCCTATCCCTAAGGCTTAGGGGGCCCCAGGCCTGGGGAGCCCTAGGCTTAGGTAGCCCCAGGCCTGGGGAGCTTAGGCTTAGGGAACCCCAGGCTGGGGAGCCCTAGGCTTAGGGAGCCCCAGCCTTTGGAGCCCTTGGCTTAGGGAGCCCCACGCCTGGGGAGCCCTTGGCTTAGGGAGACCCAGCCTGGGGAACCCTACTTTTAGGGAGCCCAAGGCCTGGGGAGCACTAGCGTTAAGGCTTAGGGAGCCCCAGGCCTGGGGAGCCCTAGCCCTAAAGCTTAGGGAGCCCCAAGCCTGGTGAGACCTAGCCCTAAGGCTTAGGGGGCCCCAGGCCTGGGGAGCCCTCGGCTTAGGTAGCCCCAGGGCTGGGGAGCCCTTGGCTTAGGGAGACCCAGCCTGGGGAGCCCTAGGCTTAGGGAGCCCCAGGCCAGGGGAGCCCTAGGCATAGGGAGCCCCAGGCCTGGGGAGCCCAAGGCTTACAAAGCCCCAGCCCTGAGGAGCCCTAGCCCTAAGGCTTAGTGAGCCCCAGGCCTGGGGAGCCCTAGCGTTAAGGCTTAGGGAGCACCAGGCCTAGGGAGCCCTAGGCTTAGGGAGCCCCAGTCCTGGGGAAACCTAGCCCTAAAGCTTAGGGAGCCCCAAGCCTGGTGAGCCCTAGCCGTAAGGCTTAGGGGGCCCCAGGCCTGGGGAGCCCTAGGCTCAGGGAGCCCCAGGCCTGGGGAGCCCTAGGCTTAGGGAGGCCCAGGTCTGGGGAGCCCCAGGCTTAGGGAGACATAGGCTTAGGGAGCCCCAGGCCTGGGAAGCCCTAGCCCTAACGCTTAGGGAGCCCCAGGACAGGGAGCCCCAGGCCTGTGGAGCCGTAGTCTTAGGGAGCCCCAGGCCTGGGGAGTCCTAGCCCTAAGGCTCAGGGATCCCCAGGCCTGGGGAGCCCTAGGCTTAAGGAGACCCAGGCCTCGGGAGTCCTAGCCCTAAGGCTTAGGAGCCCCAGGCCTGGGCAGCCCTAGCTCTAAGGTTTAGGGAGCCCCAAGCCTAGGGAGCCCCAGGCTTAGGGAGACATAGGCTTAGGGAGCCCCAGGCCTGGGGAGCCCTAGCCCTAAGGCTCAGGGATCCCCAGGCCTGGGGAGCCGTAGGCTTAAGAAGCCCCAGGCCTCGGGAGTCCTAGCCCTAAGTCTTAAGGATCCCCAGGCCTGGGCAGCCCTAACCCTAAGTTTTAGGGAGCCCCAAGCCTAGGGAGCCCCAGGCTTAGGGAGCCCCAGGCCTGGGGAGCCCCAGGCTTAGGGAGACATAGGTTTAGTGAGCCCCAGGCCTGGGGAGCCCTAGCCCTAAGGCTTAAGGAGCCCCAGCCTTCGGGAGTCCTAGCCCTAAGACTTAAGGAGCCCCAGGTCTGGGGAGCCCTAGCCCTAATTCATAGGGAGCCCCAGGCCTGGGGAGCACTAGTCCTAAGGCTTAGGGAGTCCCAAGCCTATGGAGCCATAGGCTAGGTAGCCCCAGGCTTGGGGAGCCCTAGCCCTAAGGCTTAGGGAGCCCCAGGCCTGGGGAGCCCTAGCCCTAAGGTGTAGGGAGCCCCAGGACTGGGGAGCCCTAGGCTCAGGGAACCCCAGGCCTGAGGGACTCTAGGCTTAGGGGGCCCCATGCCACGGGGAGCCATAGGTATAGGGAGCACCAAGCCTTCGGAGCCCTAGCCCTAAGGCTTAGGGTTGCCCAGGCCAGGGGAGCCCTAGCCCTAAGACTTAGGGAGCCCCAATTCTGGGAGCCCTAGGCTAGGGAGCCCCAAGCCTGGGGAGCCCTAGTCATAGAGAGCCCTAGGCCAGGTTAGCCCTAGCCCTAAGGTTTAGGGAGGCCCAGGCCTGGGAAGCCCTAGGCTTAGGGAGCCCCAGCCTGGGGAGGCCTAGGCTTATGGAGCCCCAGGCCTGTGGAGCCTTAGGCTAAGGGAGCCCCAGGCCTGGGGAGCCCTAGGCATATGGAGTCCCAGGCCTGCTGAGCCCTAGGCTTAGGGAGCCCCAGGCCTAGGGATTCCTAGGCTTAGGGAGCCCCAGGCCTGTGGAGCCTTAGGCTAAGGGAGCCCCAGGCCTGGGGAGCCCTAGGCATATGGAGTCCCAGGCCTGCTGAGCCCTAGGCTTAGGGAGCCCAAGGCCTGGGGAGCCCTAGGCTTAGGGCACCGCAGGCCTGGGATTCCCTAGGCTTAGGGAGCCCCAGGCCAGGGGAGCACTAGGCTAAGGGAGCCCCAGGCCTGGGGAGCCCAAGGCTTAGGGAGCCCCAGGCCTGCGGAGCCCTAGCCCTAAGGCTTAGTGAGCCCCAGGTCTGGGGAGCACTAGCGTTAATGCTTAGGGAACACCAGGCCTGGGGAGCCCTAGCCCTAAAGCTTAGGGAGCCCCAAGCCTGGTGAGCCCTAGCCCTAAGGCTTAGGGGGCCCCAGGCCTGGGAAGCCCTAGGCTCAGGGAGCCCCAGGCCTGGGGAGCCCTCGCCTTAGGTAGTCCCAGGCCTGGGGAACTTAGGCTTAGGGAACCACAAGCCTGGGGAGCCAAAGGCTTAGGGAGCCCCAGGCCTGTGGAGCCCCAGGATTAGGGAGACCTATGCTTAGGGAGCCCCAGGCCTGGGGAGGCCTAGGCTTAGAGAGCCCCAGGCCAGGGTAGCCCTAGCACTAAGGTTTAGGGAGCCCCAGGCCCTGGGAGCCCTAGGCTTAGGGAGCCCCACGCCCGGGGAGCCCTTGGCTTAGGGAGACCCAGCCTGGGGACCCTAGGCTTAGGGAGCCTAGCCCTGTGGAAACTTAGACTTAGGGAGCCCCAGGCCAGGGTAGCGCTAGCCCTAAGGTTTAGGGAGCCCCAGGCCTCGGGAGCCTTAGGCTTAGGCAGCCTAAGACCTGGGGAGCCCTAAGGCTTTGGGAGCCACAGGCTGGGGAGCACAAGGCTTAGGGAGCCCCAGCCTGTGGAGCCCTAGGCTTAGGGAGCCCCACGCCTGGGGAGCACTTGGCTTAGGGAGACCCAGCTTGGGGAGCCCTAGGCCTAGGGAGCCCCAGGCCTGAGGAGCCTTAGACTTGGGGAGCCCTAGGCTTAGGGAGCCCCAGGCCTGGGGAGCCCAACCCTAAGGCTTAGTGAGCCCCACGCATGGGGAACCCAAGCGTTAAGGCTTAGGGAGCACCAGGCCTAGGGAGCCCTAGGCTTAGGGAGCCCCAGGCCTAGGGAGCCCTAGCCCTAAAGCTTAGGGAGCCCCAAACCTGGTGAGCCCAACCCTAAGGCTTAGGGGGCCCCAGGCCTGGGGAGCCCTAGGCTCTGGGAACCCCAGGCCTGGGGAACTCTAGGCTTAGGGGGCCACAGGCCAAGGGGAGCCCTAGGTTTAGGGATCCCCAGGCCTGGGGAGCCCTAGCCGTAAGGCTTAGTGAGCCCCCGTCTTGTGGAGCCCTAGGCTTAGAGAGCCCCAAGTCTAGGGCGTCCTAACCCTTAGGCTTAGGGTGGCCCAGAGCTGGGGAGCCCTGGCCCTAAGACTTTGGGAGCCCCAATCCTGGGAGCCCTAGGCTAGGGAGCCCCAGGCCTGGGGAGCCCTTGGCTTAGGGAGCCCAAGCCTGGGGAGCCCTAGGCTTAGGGAGCCCCAGGCCTGGGGAACCCTTGGCTTAGGGAGCCCCAGCCTGGGGAGTCCTAGGCATAGGGAGCCCCAGGCCTGTGGAGCCTTAGGCTTAGGGAGCCCCAGGCCTGGGGAGCCCTACGCTTATGGAGCCCCAGGCCTGGGGAGCCCTAGGCTTATGGAGCCCCAGTCCTGGGGATCCCTAGGCTTAGGGAGCACCAGGCCTGGGGAGCCCTAGGCTTAGGGAGCTCCAGGCCTGGGGAGCCCTAGCCCTAAATCTTAGGGAGCCGCAAGCCTGGTGAGCCCTAGCCCTAAGGCTTAGGGTGCCACAGGCCTGGGGAGCCCTAGGCTTAGGAAGCCCCAGGCCGGGGGAGACCTAAGCTTAGGGAGCCCCAGGCCTGGGGAGCCCAAGGCTTAGAGAGCCCCATGCCTGGGGAGCCCTAGCGTTAAGGCTAGGGAGCACCAGGCCTGGGGAGACCTAGGCTTAGGGAGCCCCAGGCCTGGGGAGCCCTAGCCCTAAAGCTTAGGGAGCCTGAAGCCTGGTGAGCCCTAACCCTAAGGCTTAGGGGGCCCCAGGCCTGGGAAGCCCTAGGCTCAGGCAGCCCCAGGCCTGGGGAGCCCTAGGCTTAGGTAGCCCCAGGCCTGGGGAGCTTAGGCTTAGGGAACCCCAGGCTGGGGAGCCCTAGGCTTAGGGAGCCCCAGCCTTTGGAGCCCTAGGCTTAGGGAGCCCCAGGCCTGGGGAGCCCTTGGCTTAGGGAGACCCAGCCTGGGGAACCCTACTTTTAGGGAGCCCAAGGCCTGGGGAGCACTAGCGTTAAGGCTTAGGGAACACCAGGCATGGGGAGCCCTAGCCCTAAAGCTTAGGGAGCCCCAAGCCTGGTGAGACCTAGCCCTAAGGCTTAGGGGCCCCAGGCCTGGGGAGCACTAGGCTTAGGTAGCCCCAGGCCTGGGGTACTTAGGCTTAGGGAACCATAAGCCTGGGGAGCCAAAGGCTTAGGGAGCCCCAGGGCTGGGGTGCCCCAGGATTAGGGAGACCTATGCTTAGGGAGCCCCAGGCCTGGGGAGCCCTAGGCTTAGAGAGCCCCAGGCCAGGGTAGCCCTAGCCCAAAGGTTTAGGGAGCCCCAGGCCTGGGAGCCCTAGTCCTAAGGCTTAGGGAGCCCCAAGCCTAGGGAGCCATAGGCTAGGTAGCCCAAGGCTTGGGGAGCCCTAGCCCTAAGGCTTAGGGAGCCCCAAGCCTAGGGTGCCATAGGCTAGGTAGCCCCAGGCTTCGGGAGCCCTAGCCCTAAGGCGTAGGGAGCCCCAGGACTGGGGAACCCTAGGCTCAGGGAACCCCAGGCCTGGGGAACTCTAGGCTTAGGGGGCCCCATGCCACGGGGAGCCCTAGGTATAGGGAGCCCCAAGCCTGGGGAACCCTAGCACTAAGGCTTAGTGAGCCCCCGTCTCGGGGAGCCCTAGGCTTAGAGAGCCCCAAGTCTGGGGCGCCCTAGCCCTAAGGCTTTGGGTGGCCCAGGCCTGGGGAGCCCTAGCCCTAAGACTTAATGAGCCCCAATCCTGGGAGCCCTAGGCTAGGGAGCCCCAGGCCTGGGGAGCACTGGTCATAGAGAGCCCCAGGCCAGGGTAGCCGTAGCCCTAAGGTTTAGGGAGCCCCAGGCCTGGGAAGCCCTAGGCTTAGGGAGCCTAAGGCCTGGGGAGCCCTTAGGTTTAGGGAGCCCCAGCCTTGGGAGGCCTAGGCTTATGGAGCCCCGGGCCTGTGGAGCCTTAGGCTTAGGGAGCCCCAGGTCTGGGGAGCCCTAGGCTTATGGAGCCCCAGGCCTGGGGAGTCCTAGGCTTAAGGAGTCCCAGGCCTGGGGAGCCATAGGCTTAGGGAGCCCCAGGCCTAGGGAGTCCTAGGCTTTGGGAGCACCAGGCCTGGGGAGACCTAGGCTTAGGGAGCCCCAGGCCTGGGGAGCCCTAGCCCTAAAGCTTTGGGAGCCCCAAGCCTGGTGAGCCCTAGCCCTAATGCTTAGGGGGCCCCAGGCCTGAGAATCCCTAGGCTCAGGGAGCCCCAGGCCTGGGGAGTCCTAGGCTTAGGTAGCCCCAGGCCTGGGGAGCTTAGGCTTAGGGAACCCCAGGCTGGGGAGCCCTAGGCTTAGGGAGCCAAAGCCTGTGGAGCCCTAGGCTTAGGGAGCCCCACGCCTGGGGAGCCCTTGGCTTAGGGAGACCCAGCCTGGTGAGCCCTAGGTTTAGGGAGCCCCAGGCCTGTGGAGCCTTAGGATTAGGGAGCCCCAGGCCTGGGGAGCCCTAGGCTTAGGGCGCCGCAGGCCTGGGGATCCCTAGGCTAAGGGAGCCCCAGGCAGGGGGAGCACTAGGCTTAGGGAGCCCCAGGCCTGCGGAGCCCTAGCCCTAAGGCTTAGTGAGCCCCAGGCCTGGGGAGCACTAGCGTTAAGGCTTAGGGAACACCAGGCCAGGAGAGCCCTAGCCCTAAGGCTTAGGGGGCCCCAGGCCTGGGAAGCCCTAGGCTCAGGGAGCCCCAAGCCTGGGGAGCCCTCGGCTTAGGTAGCCCCAGGGCTGGGGAGCCCTTGGCTTAGGGAGACCCAGCCTGGGGAGCCCTAGGCTTAGGGAGCACCATGCCTGGGGAGCCTAGGCTTAGGGAGCCCCAAGCCTGGGGAGCCCCAGGCTTAGGGAGACATAGGCTTAGGGAGCCCCAGGCCTGGGAAGGCCTAGCCCTAAGGCTTAGGGAGCCCCAGGACAGGGAGCCCCAGGCCTGTGGAGCCGTAGTCTTAGGGAGCCCCAGGCCTGGGGAGTCCTAGCACTAAGGCTCAGGGATCCCCAGGCCTGGGGAGCCCTAGGCTTAAGGAGACCCAGGCCTCGGGAGTCCTAGCCCTAAGGCTTAGGAGCCCCAGGCTTGGGCAGCCCTAGCTCTAAGGTTTAGGGAGCCCCAAGCCTAGGGAGCCCCAGGCTTAGGGAGACATAGGCTTAGGGAGCCCCAGGCCTGGGGAGCCCTAGACCTAAGGCTCACGGATCCCCAGGCCTGGGGAGCCGTAGGCTTAAGAAGCCCCAGGCCTCGGGAGTCCTAGCCTTAAGGCTTAAGGATCCCCAGGCCTGGGCAGCCCTAGCCCTAATGTTTAGGGAGCCCCAAGCCTAGGGAGCCCCAGGCTTAGGGAGCCCCAGGCCTGGGGAGCCCCAGGCTGAGGGAGACATAGGTTTAGGGAGCCCCAGGCCTGGGGAGCCCTAGCCCTAAGGCTTAAGGAGCCCCAGGCTTCGGGAGTCCTAGCCCTAAGGCTTAAGGAGCCCCAGGTCTGGGGAGCCCTAGCCCTAATTCTTAGGGAGCCCCAGGCCTGGGGAGCCCTAGTCCTAAGGCGTAGGGAGTCCCAAGCCTAGGGAGCCATAGGCTAGGTAGCCCCAGGCTTGGGGAGCCCTAGCCCTAAGGCTTAGGGAGCCCCAGGCCTGGGGAGACCTAGCTCTAAGGCGTAGGGAGCCCCAGGACTGGGGAGCCCTAGGCTCAGGGAACCCCAGGCCTGAGGAACTCTAGGCTTAGGGGGCCCCATGCCACGGGGAGCCATAGGTATAGGGAGCCCCAAGCCTGGGGAGCCCTAGCCCTAAGGCTTAGTGAGCCCCAGTCTTGGGGAGCCCTAGGCTTAGAGAGCCCCAAGTCTGGGGCGCCCTAGCCCTAAGGCTTAGGGTTGCCCAGGCCAGGGGAGCCCTAGCCCTAAGACTTACGGAGCCCCAATCCTGGGAGCCCTAGGCTAGGGAGCCCCAAGCCTGGGGAGCCCTAGTCATAGAGAGCCCTAGGCCAGGTTAGCCCTAGCCCTAAGTTTTAGGGAGCCCCAGGCCTGGGAAGCCCTAGGCTAAGGGAGCCCCAGCCTGGGGAGGCCTAGGCTTATGGAGCCCCAGGCCTGTGGAGCCTTAGGCTAAGGGAGCCCCAGGCCTGGGGAGCCCTAGGCATATGGAGTCCCAGGCCTGCTGAGCCCTAGGCTTAGGGAGCCCCAGGCCTAGGGAGTCCTAGGCTTAGGGAGCCCCAGGCTGGGGGAGACCTAAGCTTAGGGAGCCCCAGGCCTGGGGAGCCCAAGGCTTAGGGAGCCCCATGCCTGGGGAACCCTAGCGTTAAGGCTAGGGAGCACCAGGCCTGGGGAGACCTAGGCTTAGGGAGCCCCAGGCCTGGGGAGCCCTAGCCCTAAATCTTAGGGAGCCCGAAGCCTGGTGAGCCCTAGCCCTAAGGCTTACGGGGCCCCAGGCCTGGGAAGCCCTAGGCTCAGGGAGCCCCAGACCTGGGGAGCCCTAGGCTTAGGTAGTCCCAGGCCTGGGGAGCTTAGGCTTAGGGAACCCCAGGCTGGGGAGCCCTAGGCTGAGTGAGCCCCAGGCTATGGAGCCCGAGGCTTAGGTAGCCCCACGCCTGGGGAGCCCTTGGCTTAGGGAGACCCAGCCTGGGGAGCCCTAGGCTTAGGGAGCACCAGGCCTGGGGAGCCTAGGCTTAGGGAGCCCCAAGCCTGGGGAGCCCCAGGCTTAGGGAGGCCCAGGCCTGGGGAGCCCCAGGCTTAGGGAGACATAGGCTTAGGGAGCCTCAGGCCTGGGAAGCCCTAGCCCTAAGGCTTAGGGAGCCCCCGGACAGGGAGCCCCAGGTCTGTGGAGCCGTAGTCTTAGGGAGCCCCAGGCCTGGGGAGTCCTAGCCCTAAAGCTCAGGGATCCCCAGGCCTGGGGAGCCCTAGGCTTAAGGAGACCCAGGCCTCGGGAGTCCTAGCCCTAAGGCTTAGGAGCCCCAGGCTTGGGCAGCCCTAGCTCTAAGGTTTAGGGAGCCCCAAGCCTAGGGAGCCCCAGGCTTAGGGAGACATAGGCTTAGGGAGCCCCAGGCCTGGGGAGCCCTAGCCCTTAGGCTCAGGGCTCCCCAGGCCTGGGGAGCCGTAGGCTTAAGAAGCCCCAGGCCTCGGGAGTCCTAGCCCTAAGGCTTAAGGATCCCCAGGCCTGGGCAGCCCTAGCCCTAAGGTTTAGGGAGCCCCAAGCCTAGGGACCCTAGGCTTAGGGAGCCCCAGGCCTGGGGAGCCCCAGGCTTAGGGAGACATAGGTTTAGGGAGCCCCAGGCCTGGGGAGCCCTAGCCCTAAGGCTTAAGGAGCCCCAGGCTTCGGGAGTCCTAGCCCTAAGGCTTAAGGAGCCCCAGGTCTGGGGAGCCCTAGCCCTAATTCTTAGGGAGCCCCAGGCCTGGGGAGCCCTAGTCCTAAGGCTTAGGGTTTCCCAAGCCTAGGGAGCCATAGGCTAGGTAGCCCCAGGCTTGGGGAGCCCTAGCCCTAAGGCTTAGGGAGCCCCAGGCCTGGGGAGACCTAGCTCTAAGGTGTAGGGTGCCCCAGGACTGGGGAGCCCTAGGCTCAGGGAACCCCAGGCCTGAGGAACTCTAGGCTTAGGGGGCCCCATGCCACGGGGAGCCATAGGTATAGGGAGCCCCAAGCCTGGGGAGCCCTAGCCCTAATGCTTAGTGAAACCCAGTCTTGGGGAGCCCTAGGCTTAGAGAGCCCCAAGTCTGGGGCGCCCTAGCCCTAAGGCTTAGGGTTGCCCAGGCCAGGGGAGCCCTAGCCCTAAGACTTAGGGAGCCCCAATCCTGGGAGCCTTAGGCTAGGGAGCCCCAAGCCTGGGGAGCCCTAGTCATAGAGAGCCCTAGGCCAGGTTAGCCCTAGCCCTAAGTTTTAGGGAGCCCCAGGCCTGGGAAGCCCTAGGCTTAGGGAGCCCCAGCCTGGGGAGGCCTAGTCTTATGGAGCCCCAGGCCTGTGGAGCCTTAGGCTAAGGGAGCCCCAAGCCTGGGGAGCCCTAGTCATAGAGAGCCCTAGGCCAGGTTAGCCCTAGCCCTAAGTTTTAGGGAGCCCCAGGCCTGGGAAGCCCTAGGCTTAGGGAGCCCCAGCCTGGGGAGGCCTAGTCTTATGGAGCCCCAGGCCTGTGGAGCCTTAGGCTAAGGGATACCCAGGCCTGGGGAGCCCTAGGCATATGGAGTCCCAGGCCTGCTGAGCCCTAGGCTTAGGGAGCCCCAGGCCTAGGGAGTCCTAGGCTTAGGGAGCCCCAGGCTGGGGGAGACCTAAGCTTAGGGAGCCCCAGGCCTGGGGAGCCCAAGGCTTAGGGAGCCCCATGCCTGGGGAACCCTAGCGTTAAGGCTAGGGAGCACCAGGCCTGGGGAGACCTAGGCTTAGGGAGCCCCAGGCCTGGGGAGCCCTAGCCCTAAATCTTAGGGAGCCCGAAGCCTGGTGAGCCCTAGCCCTAGGCTTAGGGGGCCCCAGGCCTGGGAAGCCCTAGGCTCAGGGAGCCCCAGACCTGGGGAGCCCTAGGCTTAGTTTGTCCCAGGCCTGGGGAGCTTAGGCTTAGGGAACCCCAGGCTGGGGAGCCCTAGGCTGAGTGAGCCCCAGGCTATGGAGCCCGAGGCTTAGGTAGCCCCACGCCTGGGGAGCCCTTGGCTTAGGGAGACTCAGCCTGGGGAGCCCTAGGTTTAGGGAGCCCCAGGCCTGTGGAGCCTTAGGCTTAGGGAGCCCCAGGCCGGGGGAGCACTAGGCTTAGTGAGCCCCAGGCCTGGGGAGCACTATTGTTATGGCTTAGGGAACACCAGGCCAGGAGAGCCCTAGCCCTAAAGCTTAGGGAGCCCCAAGCCTGGTGAGCCCTAGCCAAAAGGCTTAGGGGGCCCCAGGCCTGGGAAGCCCTAGGCTCAGGGAGCCCCAAGCCTGGGGAGCCCTCGGCTTAGGTAGCCCCAGGGCTGGGGAGCCCTTGGCTTAGGGAGACCCTGCCTGGGGAGCCCTAGGCTTAGGGAGCCCCAGGCCTGGGGAGCCCTAGGCATAGGGAGCCCCAGGCCTGGGGAGCCCAAGGCTTACTAAGCCCCAGGCCTGGGGAGCCCTAGCCCTAAGGTTTAGTGAGCCCCAGGCCTGGGGAGCCCTAGCGTTAAGGCTTAGGGAGCACCAGGCCTAGGGAGCCCTAGGCTTAGGGAGCCCCAGTCCTGGGGAGACCTAGCCCTAAAGCTTAGGGAGCCCCAAGCCTGGTGAGCCCTAGCCGTAAGGCTTAGGGGGCCCCAGGCCTGGGGAGCCCTAGGCTCAGGGAGCCCCAAGCCTGGGGAGCCCTAGGCATAGGGAGCACCAGGCCTAGGGAGCCTAGGCTTAGGGAGCCTCAAGCCTGGGGAGCCCCAGGCTTAGGGAGGCCCAGGCCTGGGGAGCCCCAGGCTTAGGGAGACATAGGCTTAGGGAGCCCCAGGCCTGGGAAGCCCTAGCCCTAAAGCTTAGGGAGCCCCAGGACAGGGAGCCCCAGGCCTGTGGAGCCGTAGTCTTAGGGAGCCCCAGGCCTGGGGAGTCCTAGCCCTAAGGCTCAGGGATCCCCAGGCCTGGGGAGCCCTAGGCTTAAGGAGACCCAGGCCTCGGGAGTCCTAGCCCTAAGGCTTAGGAGCCCCAGGCTTGGCCAGCCCTAGCTCTAAGGTTTAGGGAGCCCCAAGCCTAGGGAGCCCTAGCCCTAAGGCTCAGGGATCCCCAGGCCTGGGGAGCCGTAGGCTTAAGAAGCCCCAGGCCTCGGGAGTCCTAGCCCTAAGGCTTAAGGATCCCCAGGCCTGGGCAGCCCTAACCCTAAGATTTAGGGAGCCACAAGCCTAGGGAGCCCCAGGCTTAGGGAGCCCCAGGCCTGGGGAGCCCCAGGCTTAGGGAGACATAGGTTTAGGGAGCCCCAGGCCTGGGGAGCCCTAGCCCTAAGGCTTAAGGAGCCCCAGGCTTCGGGAGTCCTAGCCCTAAGGCTTAAGGAGCCCCAGGTCTGGGGAGCCCTAGCCCTAATTCTTAGGGAGCCCCAGGCCTGGGGAGCCCTAGTCCTAAGGCTTAGGGAGTCCCAAGCCTAGGGAGCCATAGGCTAGGTAGCCCCAGGCTTGGGGACCCCTAGCCCTAAGGCTTAGGGAGCCCCAGGCCTGGGGAGCCCTAGCCCTAATGCGTAGGGAGCACCAGGACTGGGGAGCCCTAGGCTCAGGGAACCCCAGGCCTGAGGAACTCTAGGCTTAGGGGGCCCCATGCCACGGGGAGCCATAGGTATAGGGAGCCCCAAGCCTGGGGAGCCCTAGCCCTAAGGCTTAGTGAAACCCAGTCTTGGGGAGCCCTAGGCTTAGAGAGCCCCAAGTCTGGGGCGCCCTAGCCCTAAGGCTTAGGGTTGCCCAGGCCAGGGGAGCCCTAGCCCTAAGACTTACGGAGCCCCAATCCTGGGAGCCTTAGGCTAGGGAGCCCCAAGCCTGGGGAGCCCTAGTCATAGAGAGCCCTAGGCCAGGTTAGCCCTAGCCCTAAGGTTTAGGGAGCCCCAGGCCTGGGAAGCCCTAGGCTTAGGGAGCCCAGCCTGGGGAGGCCTAGGCTTATGGAGCCCCAGGCCTGTGGAGCCTTAGGCTAAGGGAGCCCCAGGCCTGGGGAGCCCTAGGCATATGGAGTCCCAGGCCTGCTGAGCCCTAGGCTTAGGGAGCCCCAGGCCTAGTGAGTCCTAGGCTTAGGGAGCCCCAGGCTGGGGGAGACCTAAGCTTAGGGAGCCCCAGGCCTGGGGAGCCCAAGGCTTAGGGAGCCCCATGCCTGGTGAAACCTAGCGTTAAGGCTAGGGAGCACCAGGCCTGGGGAGACCTAGGCTTAGGGAGCCCCAGGCCTGGGGAGCCCTAGCCCTAAATCTTAGGGAGCCCGAAGCCTGGTGAGCCCTAGCCCTAAGGCTTAGGGGGCCCCAGGCCTGGGAAGCCCTAGGCTCAGGGAGCCCCAGACCTGGAGAGCCCTAGGCTTAGGTAGCCCCAGGCCTGGGGAGCTTAGGCTTAGGGAACCCCAGGCTGGGGAGCCCTAGGCTGAGTGGGCCCCAGGCTATGGAGCCCGAGGCTTAGGTAGCCCCACGCCTGGGGAGCCCTTGGCTTAGGGAGACCCAGCCTGGGGAGCCCTAGGTTTAGGGAGCCCCAGGCCTGTGGAGCCTTAGGCTTAGGGAGCCCAAGGCCTGGGGAGCCCTAGGCTTAGGGCACCGCAGGCCTGGGATTCCCTAGGCTTAGGGAGCCCCAGGCCAGGGGAGCACTAGGCTTAGGGAGCCCCAGGCCTGCGGAGCCCTAGCCCTAAGGCTTAGTGAGCCCCAGGCCTGGGGAGCACTAGCGTTAAGGATTAGGGAACACCAGGCCTGGGGAGCCCTAGCCCTAAAGCTTAGGGAGCCCCAAGCCTGGTGAGCCCTAGCCCTAAGGCTTAGGGGGCCCCAGGCCTGGGAAGCCCTAGGAGCAGGGAGCTCCAGGCCTGGGGAGCCCTCGGCTTAGGTAGTCCCAGGCCTGGGGAACTTAGGCTTAGGGAACCACAAGCCTGGGGAGCCAAAGGCTTAGGGAGCCCCAGGCCTGTGGAGACCCAGGATTAGGGAGACCTATGCTTAGGGAGCCCCAGGCCTGGGGAGGCCTAGGCTTAGAGAGCCCCAGGCCAGGGTATCCCTAGCCCTAAGGTTTAGGGAGCCCCAGGCCCTGGGAGCCCTAGGCTTAGGGAGCCCCACGCCCGGGGAGCCCTTGGCTTAGGGAGACCCAGCCTGGGGACCCTAGGCTTAGGGAACCCAGCCCTGTGGAGACTTAGGCTTAGGGAGCCCCAGGCCAGGGTAGAGCTAGCCCTAAGGTTTAGAGAGCCCCAGGCCTCGGGTGCCTTAGGCTTAGGGAGCCTAAGACCTGGGGAGCCCTAAGGCTTTGGGAGCCACAGGCTGGGGAGCAAAGGCTTAGGGAGCCCCAGCCTGTGGAGCCCTAGGCTTAGGGAGCCCCACGCCTGGGGAGCACTTGGCTTAGGGAGACCCAGCTTGGGGAGCCCTAGGCCTAGGGAGCCCCAGGCCTGAGGAGCCTTAGACTTAGGGAGCCCCAGGCCTGGGGAGCCCTAGGCTTAGGGAGCCCCAGGCCTGGGGAGCCCAACCCTAAGGCTTAGTAAGCCCCAGGCCTGGGGAGCCCAAGCGTTAAGGCTTAGGGAGCACCAGGCCTAGGGAGCCCTAGGCTTAGGGAGCCCCAGGCCTGGGGAGCCCTAGCCCTAAAGCTTAGGGAGCCCCAAACCTGGTGAGCTCTAGCCCTAAGGCTTAGGGGGCCCCAGGCCTGGGGAGCACTAGGCTTAGGTAGCACCAGGCCTGGGGAACTTAGGCTTAGGGAACCACAAGCCTGGGGAGCCAAAGGCTTCGGGAGCCCCAGGGCTGGGGAGCCCCAGGATTAGGGAGACCTATGCTTTTGGAGCCCCAGGCCTGGGGAGCCCTAGGCTTAGAGAGCCCCAGGCCAGGGTAGCCCCAGCCCAAAGGTTTAGGGAACCCCAGGCCTGGGAGCCCTAGTCCTAAGGCTTAGGGAGCCCCAAGCCTAGGGAGCCATAGGCTAGGTAGCCCCAGGCATGGGGAGCCCTAGTCTTAAGGATTATGGAGCCCCAGGCCTGGGGAGCCCTAGCCCTAAGGCTTAGGGAGCCCCAAGCCTAGGGTGCCATAGGCTAGGTAGCCCCAGGCTTGGGGAGCCCTAGCCCTAAGGCGTAGGGAGCCACAGGACTGGGGAGCCCTAGGCTCAGGGAACCCCAGGCCTGGGGAACTCTAGGCTTAGGGGGCCCCATGCCACGGGGAGCCCTAGGTATAGGGAGCCCCAAGTCTGGGGAACCCTAGCCCTAAGGCTTAGTGAGCCCCCATCTCGGGGAGCCCTAGGCTTAGAGAGCCCCAAGTCTGGGGCGCCCTAGCCCTAAGGCTTTGGGTGGCCCAGGCCTGGGGAGCCCTAGCCCTAAGACTTAGGGAGCCCCAATCCTGGGAGCCCTAGGCTAGGGAGCCCCAGGCCTGGGGAGCACTGGTCATAGAGAGCCCCAGGCCAGGGTACCCGTAGCCCTAAGGTTTAGGGAGCCCCAGGCCTGAGAAGCCCTAGGCTTAGGGAGCCTAAGGCCTGGGGAGCCCTTAGGTTTAGGGAGCCCCAGCCTTGGGAGGCCTAGGCTTATGGAGCCCCGGGCCTGTGGAGCCTTAGGATTAAGGAGCCCCATCTGGGGAGCCCTAGACTTATGGAGCCCCAGGCCTGGGGAGACCTAGGCTTAAGGAGTCCCAGGCCTGGGGAGCCATAGGCTTAGGGAGCCCCAGGCCTAGGGAGTCCTAGGCTTTGGGAGCACCAGGCCTGGGGAGACCTAGGCTTAGGGAGCCCCAGGCCTGGGGAGCCCTAGCCCTAAAGCTTTGGGAGCCCCAAGCCTGGTGAGCCCTAGCCCTAAGGCTTAGGGGGCCCCAGGCCTGAGAATCCCTAGGCTCAGGGAGCCCCAGGCCTGGGGAGTCCTAGGCTTAGGTAGACCCAGGCCTGGGGAGCTTAGGCTTAGGGAACCCCAGGCTGGGGAGCCCTAGGCTTAGGGAGCCAAAGACTGTGGAGCCCTAGGCTTAGGGAGCCCCACGCCTGGGGAGCCCTTGGCTTAGGGAGACCCAGCCTGGGGAGCCCTAGGTTTAGGGAGCCCCAGGCCTGTGGAGCCTTAGGCTTAGGGAGCCCCAGGCCTGGGGAGCCCTAGGCTTAGGGCGCCGAAGGCCTGGGGATCCCTAGGCTTAGGGAGCCCCAGGCCGGGGCAGCACTAGGCTTAGGGAGCCCCAGGCCTGCGGAGCCCTAGCCCTAAGGCTTAGTGAGCCCCAGGCCTGGGGAGCACTAGCGTTAAGGCTTAGGGAACACCAGGCCAGGAGAGCCCTAGCCCTAAAGCTTAGGGAGCCCCAAGCCTGGTGAGCGCTAGCCCTAAGGCTTAGGGGGCCCCAGGCCTGGGAAGCCCTAGGCTCAGGGAGCCCCAAGCCTGGGGAGCCCTGGGCTTAGGTAGCCCCAGGGCTGGGGAACTTAGGCTTAGGGAACCACAAGCCTGGGTAGCCAAAGGCTTAGGGAGCCCCAGGCCTGGGAAGCCCCAGGATTAGGGAGACCTATGCTTAGGGAGACCCAGGCCTGGGGAGCCCTAGGCTTAGAGGGCCCCAGGCCAGGGTAGCCCTAGCCCTAAGGTTTAGGGAGCCTAAGACCTGGGGAGCCCTAAGGCTTAGGGAGCCCCAGGCTGGGGAGCCCAAGGCTTAGGGAGCCCCAGCCTGTGGAGCACTAGGCTAAGGGAGCCCCACGCCTGGGGAGCCCTTGGCTTAGGGAGACCCAGCTTGGGGAGCCCTAGACCTAGGGAGCCCCAGGCCTGAGGATCCTCAGGCTTAGGGAGCCCCAGGCCTGGGGAGCCCTAGGCTTAGGGAGCCCCAGGCCGGGGTGCCCTAGGCTTAGTGAGCCCCAGGCCTGGGGAGCCCTAGCCCCAAGGCTTAGTGAGCCCCATGCCTGGGGAGCCCTAGCGTTAAGGCTTAGGGAGCACCAGGCCTAGGGAGCCCTAGGCTTTGGGTGCCCCTGGTCATGGAGCCCTAGCCCTGAAGCTTAGGGAGCCCCAAACCTGGTGAGCCCTAGCAAAAACGCTTAGGGGGCCCCAGGCCTGGGGAGCCCTAGGCTCTGGGAACCCCAGGCTTGGGGAGCCCTAGCCCTAAGGCTTAGTGAGCCCCAGTGTTGGGGGGCCCTAGGCTTAGAGAGCCCCAAGTCTGCGGCGCCCTAGCCCTAAGGCTTCGGGTGGCCCAGGCCAGGGTAGTCCTAGCCCTAAGGTTTAGGGAGCCCCAGCCTGGGGAGCCCTAGGCTTAGGGAGCCCCATGCCTGGGGAACCCTTGGCTTAGGGAGACCCAGCCTGGGGAGCCCTAGGCCTAGGGAGCCCCAGGCCTGAGGAGCCTTAGGCTTAGGGAGCCCCAGGTCTGGGGAGCCCTAGGCTTAGGGTGCCGCAGGCCTGGGGATCCCTAGGCTTAGGGAGCTCCAGGCCTGGGGAGCCCTAGGCCTAAGGCTTAGTGAGCCCCAGGCCTGGGGAGCCCTAGCGTTAAGGCTTAGGGAGCACCAGGCCTGGGGAGCCCTAGGCTTAGGAAGCCCCAGGCCTGGGGAGCCCTAGCCCTAAAGCTTAGGGAGCCCCAAGCCTGGTGAGCCCTAGCCCTAAGGCTTAGGGGGCCCCAGGCCTGGGGAGCCCTAGACTCTGTGAACCCCAGCCTGGGGAACTCTAGGCTTAGGGGGCCCCAGGCCAAGGGGAGCCCTAGGTTTAGGGAGCCCCAGGCCTGGGGAGCCCTAGCCCTAAGGCTTAGTGAGCCCCAATCCTGGGAGCCCTAGGCTAGGGAGCCCCAGGCTTAGGGAACCCCAGACCTCGGGAGCCCTAGCTCTAAAGCTTAGGGAGCCCCAAGCCTGGTGAGCCCTAGCCCTAAGGCTTAGGGCGCCACAGGCCTGGGGAGCCCTAGGCTTAGGTAGCCCCAAGCCTGGGGACCCCCAGGCTTAGGTAGACCTAGGCTTAGGGAGCCCCAGGCCTAGGGATCCCTTGGCTTAGGGAGCCGAAGCCTGGGGAGCCCTAGGCTTAGGGAGCCCCAGGCCTGGGGAGCCCTAGGCTTAGGGAGCCCCAGGTCTCGGGATCTCTAGGCTTAGGGAGCCCCAGGCCTGGGGAGCCCAAGACCTAGGGAGCCCCAGGCCTGGGGAGCCCTAGCCCTAAGTCTTAGGGAGCCCCAAGCCTGGGGAGCCCTAGCCCTAAGTCTTAGGGAGCCCCAGGCCTGGGGTGCCCTAGCCCTAAGGTTTAGGGAGCCCCATGCCTGGGGAGCCCTAGGCTTAGGGAGCCCCAGGCCTGGGGAGCCCTAACCTTTGGGAGCCACAGGCCTGGGGAGCCCTAGGCTAAGGGAGCCCCAGGTCTCGGGATCTCTAGGCTTAGGGAGCCCCAGGCCTGGGGAGCCCAAGACCTAGGGAGCTCCAGGCCTGGGGAGCCCTAGCCCTAAGTCTTAGGGAGCCCCAGGCCTGGGGAGCCCTAGCCCTAAGTCTTAGGGATCCCAGGCCTGGGGTGCCCTAGCTCTAAGGTTTTGGAGCCCCAGGCATGGGGAGCCCCATGCTTAGAGAGCCCCAGGCCTGGGGAGCACTAGCCCTAAGGCTTAGGGAGCCCCAGGCCAGGGGAGCCCTAGGCTTTGGGAACCCAAGGCCTGGGGAGCCCTAGGCTAAGAGAGCCCCAGGCCTGGGGAGCCCTAGCCCTAAAGTTTATGGAGCCCCGGGCATGGGGAGCCCTATGCTTAGAAGCCCCAGGCCTGGGGAGCCCTAGCCCTAAGCTTTAGGGAGCCCCAGGCCAGGGGAGCCCTAGACTTAGGGGGACCCAGGCCTTGGGGAGCCCTAGGCTTTGGGAACCCCAGGCCTGCGGAGCCCTAGGCTAAGGGAGCCCCAGCCTGGGGAGTCTTAGGCTTAGGGAGCCCCAGGCCTGTGGGGACTTAGGCTTAGGGAGCCCCAGGCCTGTGGAGCCCTAGGCTTAGAGAGCCCCAGGCCAGGCTAGCCCTAGCCCTAAAGTTTAGGGAGCCCCAGGCCTGGGGAGCCTTCGGCTTAGGGAGCCTAAGGCCTGGGGAGCCCTAAGTCTTAGGGATCCCCAGGCTGGGGAGCCCAAGGCTTAGGGAGCCCCAGACTGTGGAGCCCTAGGCTTAGGGATCCCCACGCCTGGGGAGCCCTTGGCTTAGGGAGACCCAGCCTGGGGAGCCCTAGACCTAGGGAGCCCCAGGCCTGAGGAGCCTTAGGCTTAGGGAGCCCCAGGCCTGGGGAGCCCTAGGCTTAGGGAGCCCCAGGCCGGGTTGCCCTAGGCTTAGTGAGCCCCAGGCCTGGGGAGCCCTAGCCCCAAGGCTTAGTGAGCCCCATGCCTGGGGAGCCCTAGCGTTAAGGCTTAGGGAGCACCAGGCCTAGGGAGCCCTAGGCTTTGGGTGCCCCAGGCCATGGAGCCCTAGCCCTGAAGCTTAGGGAGCCCCAAACCTGGTGAGCCCTAGCAAAAACGCTTAGGGGGCCCCAGGCCTGGGGAGCCCTAGGCTCTGGGAACCCCAGGCTTGGGGAGCCCTAGCCCTAAGGCTTAGTGAGCCCCAGTGTTGGGGGGCCCTAGGCTTAGAGAGCCCCAAGTCTGCGGCGCCCTAGCCCTAAGGCTTCGGGTGGCCCAGGCCAGGGTAGTCCTAGCCCTAAGGTTTAGGGAGCCCCAGCCTGGAGAGCCCTAGGCTTAGGGAGCCCCATGCCTGGGGAACCCTTGGCTTAGGGAGACCCAGCCTGGGGAGCCCTAGGCCTAGGGAGCCCCAGGCCTGAGGAGCCTTAGGCTTAGGGAGCCCCAGGTCTGGGGAGCCCTAGGCTTAGGGTGCCGCAGGCCTGGGGATCCCTAGGCTTAGGGAGCTCCAGGCCTGGGGAGCCCTATGCCTAAGGCTTAGTGAGCCCCAGGCCTGGGGAGCCCTAGCGTTAAGGCTTAGGGAGCACCAGGCCTGGGGAGCCCTAGGCTTAGGAAGCCCCAGGCCTGGGGAGCCCTAGCCCTAAAGCTTAGGGAGCCCCAAGCCTGGTGAGCCCTAGCCCTAAGGCTTAGGGGGCCCCAGGCCTGGGGAGCCCTAGACTCTGTGAACCCCAGCCTGGGGAACTCTAGTCTTAGGGGGCCCCAGGCCAAGGGGAGCCCTAGGTTTAGGGAGCCCCAGGCCTGGGGAGCCCTAGCCCTAAGGCTTAGTGAGCCCCAATCCTGGGAGCCCTAGGCTAGGGAGCCCCAGGCTTAGGGAGCCCCAGACCTCGGGAGCCCTAGCTCTAAAGCTTAGGGAGCCCCAAGCCTGGTGAGCCCTAGCCCTAAGGCTTAGGGCGCCACAGGCCTGGGGAGCCCTAGGCTCAGTGAGCCCCAGGCCTGGGGAGCCCTAGGCTTAGGGAGCCCCAGGCCTGTGGAGCCTAGGCTTAGGTAGCCCCAAGCCTGGGGACCCCCAGGCTTAGGTAGACCTAGGCTTAGGGAGCCCCAGGCCTAGGGATCCCTTGTCTTAGGGAGCCGAAGCCTGGGGAGCCCTAGGCTTAGGGAGCCCCAGGCCTGGGGAGCCCTAGGCTTAGGGAGCCCCAGGCCTGGGGAGCCCTAACCTTTGGGAGCCACAGGCCTGGGGAGCCCTAGGCTTAGGGAGCCCCAGGTCTCGGGATCTCTAGGCTTAGGGAGCCCCAGGCCTGGGGAGCCCAAGACCTAGGGAGCCCCAGGCCTGGGGAGCCCTAGCCCTAAGTCTTAGGGAGCCCCAAGCCTGTGGAGCCCTAGCCCTAAGTCTTAGGGAGCCCCAGGCCTGGGGTGCCCTAGCCCTAAGGTTTAGGGAGCCCCATGCCTGGGGAGCCCTAGGCTTAGGGAGCCCCAGGCCTGGGGAGCCCTAACCTTTGGGAGCCACAGGCCTGGGGAGCCCTAGGCTAAGGGAGCCCCAGGTCTCGGGATCTCTAGGCTTAGGGAGCCCCAGGCCTGGGGAGCCCAAGACCTAGGGAGCTCCAGGCCTGGGGAGCCCTAGCCCTAAGTCTTAGGGAGCCCCAGGCCTGGGGAGCCCTAGCCCTAAGTCTTAGGGATCCCCAGGCCTGGGGTGCCCTAGCTCTAAGGTTTTGGAGCCCCAGGCATGGGGAGCCCTATGCTTAGAGAGCCCCAGGCCTGGGGAGCACTAGCCCTAAGGCTTAGGGAGCCCCAGGCCAGGGGAGCCCTAGGCTTTGGGAACCCAAGGCCTGGGGAGCCCTAGGCTAAGAGAGCCCCAGGCCTGGGGAGCCCTAGCCCTAAAGTTTATGGAGCCCCGGGCATGGGGAGCCCTATGCTTAGAAGCCCCAGGCCTGGGGAGCCCTAGCCCTAAGCTTTAGGGAGCCCCAGGCCAGGGGAGCCCTAGACTTAGGGGGACCCAGGCCTTGGGGAGCCCTAGGCTTTGGGAACCCCAGGCCTGCGGAGCCCTAGGCTAAGGGAGCCCCAGCCTGGGGAGTCTTAGGCTTAGGGAGCCCCAGGCCTGTGGGGACTTAGGCTTAGGGAGCCCCAGGCCTGTGGAGCCCTAGGCTTAGAGAGCCCCAGGCCAGGCTAGCCCTAGCCCTAAAGTTTAGGGAGCCCCAGGCCTGGGGAGCCTTCAGCTTAGGGAGCCTAAGGCCTGGGGAGCCCTAAGTCTTAGGGATCCCCAGGCTGGGGAGCCCAAGGCTTAGGGAGCCCCAGACTGTGGAGCCCTAGGCTTAGGGATCCCCACGCCTGGGGAGCCCTTGGCTTAGGGAGACCCTGCCTGGGGAGCCCTAGGCCTAGGGAGCCCCAGGCCTGAGGAGCCTTAGGCTTAGGGAGCCCCAGGTCTGGGGAGCCCTAGGCTTAGGGTGCCGCAGGCCTGTGGAGCCCTAGCCCTAAGGCTTAGTGAGCCCCAGGCCTGGGGAGCCCTAGCCCTAAGGCTTAGTGATCCCCAGGCCTGGGGAGCCCTAGCGTTAAGGCTTAGGGAGCACCAGGCCTGGGGAGCCCTAGGCTTAGGGAACCCCAGGCCTGGGGAGCCGTAGCCCTAAAGCTTAGGGAACCCCAAACTTGGTGATCCCTAGCCCTAAGGCTTAGGGGGCCCCAGGCCTGGGGAGCCCTAGGCTCTGTGAACCCCAGCCTGGGGAACTCTAGGCTTAGGGGGCCCCAGGCCAAGGGGAGCCCTAGGTTTAGGGAGCCCCAGGTCTGGGGAGCCCTAGCCCTAAGGCTTAGTGAGCCCCAATCCTGGGAGCCCTATGCTAGGGAGCCCCAGGCTTAGGGAGCCCCAGACCTCGGGAGCCCTAGCCCTAAAGCTTAGGGAGCCACAAGCCTGGTGAGCCCTAGCCCTAAGTCTTAGGGAGCCCCAAGCCTGGGGAGCCCTAGCCCTATGTCTTAGGGAGCCCCAGGCCTGGGGTGCCCTAGCCCTAAGGTTTAGGGAGCCCCATGCCTGGGGAGCCCTAGGCTTAGGGAGCCCCAGGCCTGGGGAGCCCTAACCTTTGGGAGCCACAGGCCTGGGGAGCCCTAGGCTAAGGGAGCCCCAGGTCTCGGGATCTCTAGGCTTAGGGAGCCCCAGGCCTGGGGAGCCCAAGACCTAGGGAGCTCCAGGCCTGGGGAGCCCTAGCCCTAAGTCTTAGGGAGCCCCAGGCCTGGGGAGCCCTAGCCCTAAATCTTAGGGATCCCAGGCCTGGGGTGCCCTAGCTCTAAGGTTTTGGAGCCCCAGGCATGGGGAGCCCCATGCTTAGAGAGCCCCAGGCCTGGGGAGCACTAGCCCTAAGGCTTAGGGAGCCCCAGGCCAGGGGAGCCCTAGGCTTTGGGAACCCAAGGCCTGGGGAGCCCTAGGCTAAGAGAGCCCCAGGCCTGGGGAGCCCTAGCCCTAAAGTTTATGGAGCCCCGGGCATGGGGAGCCCTATGCTTAGAAGCCCCAGGCCTGGGGAGCCCTAGCCCTAAGCTTTAGGGAGCCCCAGGCCAGGGGAGCCCTAGACTTAGGGGGACCCAGGCCTTGGGGAGCCCTAGGCTTTGGGAACCCCAGGCCTGCGGAGCCCTAGGCTAAGGGAGCCCCAGCCTGGGGAGTCTTAGGCTTAGGGAGCCCCAGGCCTGTGGGGACTTAGGCTTAGGGAGCCCCAGGCCTGTGGAGCCCTAGGCTTAGAGAGCCCCAGGCCAGGCTAGCCCTAGCCCTAAAGTTTAGGGAGCCCCAGGCCTGGGGAGCCTTCGGCTTAGGGAGCCTAAGGCCTGGGGAGCCCTAAGTCTTAGGGATCCCCAGGCTGGGGAGCCCAAGGCTTAGGGAGCCCCAGACTGTGGAGCCCTAGGCTTAGGGATCCCCACGCCTGGGGAGCCCTTGGCTTAGGGAGACCCAGCCTTGGGAGCCCTAGACCTAGGGAGCCCCAGGCCTGAGGAGCCTTAGGCTTAGGGAGCCCCAGGCCTGGGGAGCCCTAGGCTTAGGGAGCCCCAGGCCGGGTTGCCCTAGGCTTAGTGAGCCCCAGGCCTGGGGAGCCCTAGCCCCAAGGCTTAGTGAGCCCCATGCCTGGGGAGCCCTAGCGTTAAGGCTTAGGGAGCACCAGGCCTAGGGAGCCCTAGGCTTTGGGTGCCCCAGGCCATGGAGCCCTAGCCCTGAAGCTTAGGGAGCCCCAAACCTGGTGAGCCCTAGCAAAAACGCTTAGGGGGCCCCAGGCCTGGGGAGCCCTAGGCTCTGGGAACCCCAGGCTTGGGGAGCCCTAGCCCTAAGGCTTAGTGAGCCCCAGTGTTGGGGGGCCCTAGGCTTAGAGAGCCCCAAGTCTGCGGCGCCCTAGCCCTAAGGCTTCGGGTGGCCCAGGCCAGGGTAGTCCTAGCCCTAAGGTTTAGGGAGCCCCAGCCTGGAGAGCCCTAGGCTTAGGGAGCCCCAGGCCTGGGGAACCCTTGGCTTAGGGAGACCCAGCCTGGGGAGCCCTAGGCCTAGGGAGCCCCAGGCCTGAGGAGCCTTAGGCTTAGGGAGCCCCAGGTCTGGGGAGCCCTAGGCTTAGGGTGCCGCAGGCCTGGGGATCCCTAGGCTTAGGGAGCTCCAGGCCTGGGGAGCCCTAGGCCTAAGGCTTAGGAAGCCCCAGGCCTGGGGAGCCCTAGCACTAAAGCTTAGGGAGCCCCAAGCCTGGTGAGCCCTAGCCCTAAGGCTTAGGGGGCCCCAGGCCTGGGGAGCCCTAGACTCTGTGAACCCCAGCCTGGGGAACTCTAGGCTTAGGGGGCCCCAGGCCAAGGGGAGCCCTAGGTTTAGGGAGCCCCAGGCCTGGGGAGCCCTAGCCCTAAGGCTTAGTGAGCCCCAATCCTGGGAGCCCTAGGCTAGGGAGCCCCAGGCTTAGGGAGCCCCAGACCTCGGGAGCCCTAGCTCTAAAGCTTAGGGAGCCCCAAGCCTGGTGAGCCCTAGCCCTAAGGCTTAGGGCGCCACAGGCCTGGGGAGCCCTAGGCTCAGTGAGCCCCAGGCCTGGGGAGCCCTAGGCTTAGGGAGCCCCAGGCCTGGGGAGCCTAGGCTTAGGTAGCCCCAAGCTTGGGAACCCCCAGGCTTAGGTAGACCTAGGCTTAGGGAGCCCCAGGCCTAGGGATCCCTTGGCTTAGGGAGCCGAAGCCTGGGGAGCCCTAGGCTTAGGGAGCCCCAGGCCTGGGGAGCCCTAGGCTTAGGGAGCCCCAGGCCTGGGGAGCCCTAACCTTTGGGAGCCACAGGCCTGGGGAGCCCTAGGCTTAGGGAGCCCCAGGTCTCGGGATCTCTAGGCTTAGGGAGCCCCAGGCCTGGGGAACCCAAGACCTAGGGAGCCCCAGGCCTGGGGAGCCCTAGCCCTAAGTCTTAGGCAGCCCCAAGCCTGGGGAGCCCTAGCCCTAAGTCTTAGGGAGCCCCAGGCCTGGGGTGCCCTAGCCCTAAGGTTTAGGGAGCCCCATGCCTGGGGAGCCCTAGGCTTAGGGAGCCCCAGGCCTGGGGAGCCCTAACCTTTGGGAGCCACAGGCCTGGGGAGCCCTAGGCTAAGGGAGCCCCAGGTCTCGGGATCTCTAGGCTTAGGGAGCCCCAGGCCTGGGGAGCCCAAGACCTAGGGAGCTCCAGGCCTGGGGAGCCCTAGCCCTAAGTCTTTGGGAGCCCCAGGCCTGGGGAGCCCTAGCCCTAAGTCTTAGGGATCCCCAGGCCTGGGGTGCCCTAGCTCTAAGGTTTTGGAGCCCCAGGCATGGGGAGCCCTATGCTTAGAAGCCCCAGGCCTGGGGAGCCCTAGCCCTAAGCTTTAGGGAGCCCCAGGCCAGGGGAGCCCTAGGCTTTGGGAACCCAAGGCCTGGGGAGCCCTAGGCTAAGAGAGCCCCAGGCCTGGGGAGTCTTAGGCTTAGGGAGCCCCAGGCCTGTGGGGACTTAGGCTTAGGGAGCCCCATGCCTGTGGAGCCCTAGGCTTAGAGAGCCCCAGGCCAGGCTAGCCCTAGCCCTAAAGTTTAGGGAGCCCCAGGCCTGGGGAGCCTTCAGCTTAGGGAGCCTAAGGCCTGGGGAGCCCTAAGTCTTAGGGATCCCCAGGCTGGGGAGCCCAAGGCTTAGGGAGCCCCAGACTGTGGAGCCCTAGGCTTAGGGATCCCCACGCCTGGGGAGCCCTTGGCTTAGGGAGACCCTGCCTGGGGAGCCCTAGGCCTAGGGAGCCCCAGGCCTGAGGAGCCTTAGGCTTAGGGAGCCCCAGGTCTGGGGAGCCCTAGGCTTAGGGTGCCGCAGGCCTGGGGAGCCCTAGCCCTAAGGCTTAGTGAGCCCCAGGCCTGGGGAGCCCTAGCCCTAAGGCTTAGTGAGCCCCAGGCCTGGGGAGCCCTAGCGTTAAGGCTTAGGGAGCACCAGGCCTGGGGAGCCCTAGGCTTAGGGAACCCCAGGCCTGGGGAGCCGTAGCCCTAAAGCTTAGGGAACCCCAAACTTGGTGATCCCTAGCCCTAAGGCTTAGGGGGCCCAGGGCCTGGGGAGCCCTAGGCTCTGTGAACCCCAGCCTGGGGAACTCTAGGCTTAGGGGGCCCCAGGCCAAGGGGAGCCCTAGGTTTAGGGAGCCCCAGGCCTGGGGAGCCCTAGCCCTAAGGCTTAGTGAGCCCCAATCCTGGGAGCCCTATGCTAGGGAGCCCCAGGCTTAGGGAGCCCCAGACCTCGGGAGCCTTAGCCCTAAAGCTTAGGGAGCCACAAGCCTGGTGAGCCCTAGCCCTAAGGCTTAGGGCGCCACAGGCCTGGGGAGCCCTAGGCTCAGGGAGCCCCAGGCCTGGGGAGCCCTAGGCTTAGGGAGCCCCAGGCTTAGGTAGACCTAGGCTTAGGGAGCCCCAGGCCTAGGGAGCCCTAGGCTTAGGGAGCCCCAGGCCTGGGGAGCCCTAGGCTTAGGGAGCCCCAGGCCTGGGGAGCCCTAACCTTTGGGAGCCACAGGCCTGGGGAGCCCTAGGCTTAGGGAGCCCCAGGTCTCGGGATCTCTAGGCTTAGGGAGCCCCAGGCCTGGGGAGCCCAAGACCTAGGGAGCCCCAGGCCTGGGGAGCCCTAGCCCTTAGTCTTAGGGAGCCCCAGGCCTGGGGAGCCCTAACCCTAAGTCTTAGGGAGCCCCAGGCCTGGGGTGCCCTAGCGCTAAGGTTTAGGGAGCCCCAGGCCTGGGGAGCCCTAGGCTTAGGGAGCCCCAGGCCTGGGGAGACCTAGCCCTAAGTCTTAGGGAGCCCCAGGCCTGGGGTGCCCTAGCGCTAAGGTTTAGGGAGCCCCAGGCCTGGGGAGCCCTAGCCCTATGTCTTAGGGAGCCCCACGCCTGGGGTGCCCTAGCGTTAAGGTTTAGGGAGCCCCAGGCCTGGGGAGCCCTAGGCTTAGGGAGCCCCATGTCTCGGGATCTCTAGGCTTAGGGAGCCCCATCCTGGGGAGCCCAAGGCCTAGGGAGCCCCAGGCCTGGGGAGCCCTAGCGCTAAGTCTTAGGGAGCCCCAGACCTGGGGAGCCCTAGCCCTAAGTCTTAGGGAGCCCCAGGCCTGGGGTGCCCTAGCCCTAAGGTTTAGGGAGCCCCAGTCCTGGGAGCCCTAGGCTTAGGGAGCCCCAGGCCTGGGGAGCCCTAACCTTTGGGAGCCACAGGCCTGGGGAGCCCTAGGCTTAGGGAGCCCCAGGTCTCGGGATCTCTAGGCTTAGGGAGCCCCAGGCCTGGGGAGCCCTAGCCCTAAGTCTTAGGGAGCCCCAGGCCTGGGGAGCCCTAGCCCTAAGTCTTAGGGAGCCCCAGGCCTGGGGTGACCTAGCCCTAAGGTTTATGGAGGCCCAGGCATGGGGAGCCCTATGCTTAGAGAGCCCCAGGCCTGGGGAGCACTAGTCCTAAGGCTTAGGGGGCCCCAGGCCAGGGGAGCCCTTGGCTTTGGGAACCCAAGGCCTGGGGAGCCCTAGGCTAAGGGAGCCCCAGGCCTGGGGAGTCCTATCGCTAAAGTTTAGGGAGCCCCAGGCATGGGGAGCCCTATGCTTAGGAGCCCCAGGTCTGGGGAGCCCTAGCCCTAAGCTTTAGGGAGCCCCAGGCCAGGGGAGCCCTAGACTTAGGGAGACCCAGGCCTTGGGGAGCCCTAGGCTTTGGGAACCCCAGGCCTGCGGAGCCCTAGGCTAAGGGGGCCCCAGCCTGGGGAGCCCTTGGCTTAGAGAGCCCCAGGCCAGGGTAGCCCTAGCCCTAAGGTTTAGGGAGCCCCAGGCCTGGGGTGACCTAGTCCTAAAGTTTATGGAGGCCCAGGCATGGGGAGCCCTATGCTTAGAGAGCCCCAGGCCTGGGGAGCACTAGCCCTAAGGCTTAGGGGGCCCCAGGCCAGGGGAGCCCTTGGCTTTGGGAACCCAAGGCCTGGGGAGCCCTAGGCTAAGGGAGCCCCAGGCCTGGGGAGTCCTAGCCCTAAAGTTTAGGGAGCCCCAGGCATGGGGAGCCCTATGCTTAGGAGCCCCAGGTCTGGGGAGCCCTAGCCCTAAGCTTTAGGGAGCCCCAGGCCAGGGGAGCCCTAGACTTAGGGAGACCCAGGCCTTGGGGAGCCCTAGGCTTTGGGAACCCCAGGCCTGCGGAGCCCTAGGCTAAGGGGGCCCCAGCCTGGGGAACCCTAGGCTTAGAGAGCCCCAGGCCAGGGTAGCCCTAGCCCTAAGGTTTAGGGAGCCCCAGGCCTGGGGAGCCTTAGGCTTAGGGAGCTTAAGGCCTGGGGAGCCCTAAGTCTTAGGGATCCCCAGACTGGGGAGCCCAAGGATTAGGGAGCCCCAGACTGTGGAGCCCTAGGCTTAGGGAGCCCCACGCCTGGGGAGCCCTTGGCTTAGGGAGTCCCAGCCTGGGTAGCCCTAGGCCTAGGGAGCCCCAGGCCTGAGGAGCCTTAGGCTTAGGGAGCCCCAGGTCTGGGGAGCCCTAGGCTTAGGGTTCCGCAGGCCTGGGGATCCCTAGGCTTAGGGAGCCCCAGGCCTGGGGAGCCCTAGCCCTAAGGCTTAGTGAGCCCCAGGCCTGGGGAGCCCTAGCGTTAAGGCTTAGGGAGCACCAGGCCTGGGGAGCCCTAGGCTTAGGGAGCCCCAGGCTTGGGGAGCCCTAGCCCTAAAGCTTAGGGAGCCCCAAACTTGGTGAGCCCTAGCCCTAAGGCTTAGGGGGCCCCAGGCCTGGGGAGCCCTAGTCTCTGTGAACCCCAGCCTGGGGAACTCTAGGCTTAGGGGGCCCCAGGCCAAGGGGAGCCCTAGGTTTAGGGAGCCCCAGGCCTGGGGAGCCCTAGCCTTAAGGCTTAGTGAGCCCCAATCCTGGGAGCCCTAGGCTAGGGAGCCCCAGGTTTAGGGAGCCCCAGACCTCGGGAGCCCTAGCACTAAAGATTAGGGAGCCCCAAGCCTGGTGAGCCCTAGCCCTAAGGCTTAGGGCGCCACAGGCCTGGGGAGCCCTAGGCTCAGGGAGCCCCAGGCCTGGGGAGCCCTAGGCTTAGGGAGCCCCTGGCCTAGGGAGCCTAGGCTTAGGTAGCCCCAAGCCTGGGGAGCCCCAGGCTTAGGTAGACCTAGGCTTAGGGAGCCCCAGGTCTCGGGATGTCTAGGCTTAGGGAGCCCCAGGCCTGGGGAGCCCAAGACCTAGGGATCCCCAGGCCTGGGGAGCCCTAGTCCTAAGTCTTAGGGAGTCCCAGGCCTGGGGAGCCCTAGCCCTAAGTCTTAGGGAGCCCCAGGCCTGGGGTGCCCTAGCCCTAAGGTTTAGGGAGCCCCAGGCCTGGGGAGCCCTAGGCTTAGGGAGCCCCAGGCCTGGGGAGCCCTAACCTTTGGGAGGCACAGGCCTGGGGAGCCCTAGGCTTAGGGAGCCCCAGGTCTCGGGATCTCTAGGCTTAGGGAGCCCCAGGCCTGGGGAGCCCAAGACCTAGGGAGCCCCAGGCCTGGGGAGCCCTAGCCCTAAGTCTTAGGGAGCCCCAAGCCTGGGGAGCCCTAGCACTAAGTCTTAGGGAGCCCCAGGCCTGGGGTGCCCTAGCCCTAAGGTTTATGGAGCCCCAGGCATGGGGAGCCCTATGTTTGGAGAGCCCCAGGCCTGGGGAGCACTAGCCCTAAGGCTTAGGGAGCCCCAGGCCAGGGGAGCCCTAGGCTTTGGGAACCCAAGGCCTGGGGAGCCCTAGGCTAAGGGAGCCCCAGGCCTGGGGAGCCTTAGGCTCAGGGATACACAGGCCTGGGGAGCCCTAGCCTTGGGGAGCTCTAGGCCTGGGTAGCCCTAGGCTTAGGTAGCCCCAGCCCTGGGGAGACCTATCCCTAAGGCTTAGGGAGCCCCAGTCCTAGGAAGCCCCAATTTTGGGAAGCCCTAAGTCTTAGGGAGCCCCAGGCCTGGGGAGCCCTAGGCTCAGGGAGCCCCAGGACTAGGGAGCCCTAGGCTCAGTGATCCCCAGACCAGGGGAGCCTTAGCCCTAAGGCTTTGGGAGCCCCAGGCCTGGGGAGCCCTTGGCTCAGGGAGCCCCAGACTGGGGAGCCCAAGCCCTATGTCTTAGGGAGCCCCTGTCTTGGGGAGCCCTAGGTTCAATGAGCCCCAGGCCTGGGGAGCCCTAGGCTCAGGGACCCCCTGGCCTGGGGAGCCCTAGCCCTTAGGCTTAGGGAGCCCCAGGCCTGGGGAGCCCTATGCTCAGGGAGCCCCAGGCCTGGGGAGCCTTAGGCTCGGGGAGCCCCAGACTGGGGAGCCCTAGCCTTAAAGCTTAGGGAGCCCCAGACCTGGGGAGCCCTAGGCTCAGGTAGCCCCAGGCCTGGGGAGCCCAAGCCCTATGTCTTAGGGAGCCCCTGTCTTGGGGAGCCCTAGGCTCAGGGAGCCCCAGGCCTGGGTAGCCCTAGGCTTAGGGGGCCCCAGGCCTTGGGGATCCCTAGGCTTAGGGAGCCACAGGCCTGAGGAGCCCTAGGCTAAGGGAGATGCAGACCTGGGTATCCCTAGGCTTAGGGAGCCCCAGGCCTGGGGAGCCCTAGGCTTAGTGAGCCCCAGGCCTGGGGAACCCTAGCCCTAAGGCTTAGGGAGCCCCAGGCCTGGAGAGCCCTAGCCCTAAGGCTTAGGGATGCCTAGGCCTGGGGAGTCCTAGGCTCTGGAAGCCCCAGCATGGGGAGCGATAGCCCTACGGCTAAAGGAGCCCCAGGCATGGGGAGCCTTAGGCTCAGGGAGCCCCAGCCTGGGGAACCCTAGCCCAAAAGCTTATGGTGCCCCAGGCTTGGGGAGACCTAGGTTCAGGGAGCCGCAAGCTTGGGGAGCCCTGGCCATATGTCTTAGGGAGCCCCAGGCCTGGGGAGCCCTAGGCGCAGCGAGCCCCAGGCCTGGGGAGCCCTAGGCTTAGGGGGCTCCAGGCCTTGGGGAGCCCTAGGCTTTGGGAGCCCCAGGCCTGAGGAGCCCTAGGCAAAGGGAGACGCAGGCCTGGGGAGCCCTAGGCTTAGGGAGCACCAGGCCTGGGGAGCCCTAGGCTTAGGGAGCTTCAGGTTTGGGGAGCCCTAGGCTTAGGGACCCCCAGGCCTGGGGACCCCTAGCTCTAAAGCTAGGGAGCCCCAGGCCTGGGGAGCCTTAGGCTTAAGGAACCCCAGGCCTGGGAAGCCCTAGCCCTAAAGCATAGGGAGCCCCAAGCCTGGGAAGCCCTAAGCTATGGAGCCCCGGGCCTGGGAATTCCTAGCCCTAAAGCTTAGGGAGCGCCAGGCCTGTGGAGCCCTATGCTTAGTGAGCTCCAGGCGTGGGGAGCCCTAGCCCTAAGGCTTATGGAGCCCCAGTCCTGGGGAGCCCTAGGCTCAGGGAGCTCCAGGCCTGGGGAGCCAGAAGCTTAGGGGGTACCAGGCCATGGGGAGCCCTAGGCTAAGGGAACCCCACACCTGGGAGCTCTAGGCTTAGGGAGCTCCATGCCTGGGGAGCCCTAAGCTTAGGGAGCCCCAGGCCTGGGGAGCCCTAGGCTTAGGGAGCCTCAGGCCTGGGGAGCCCTAGGCTTAGGGAGCCCCAAGCCTGGGGAGCCCTAGGCTTAGGGATCCCCAGGCCTGGGGAGCCCTAGGCTTAGGGAGCCCCAACCTGGGGAGCCCTAGCCCTAATCTTAGGGAGCCCCAGGCCTGGGGAGCCCTAGTCTTAGGGAGCCCTAGGCCTGAGGAGCCCTAGCCCTAAGGCTTAGGGAGCCCCAGGCTTAGGGAAGCCCAGGCCTGGGGAGCCCTAGTCTTAGGGAGCCCTAGGCCTGGGGAGCCCTAGCCCTAAGGCTTAGGTAGCCCCAGGTGGGGAGCCCTAGTCTCAGGTAGCCCCAGGCCAGGGTAGCCCTAGCCCTAAGGCTTAGGGAGCCCCAGGCCTGGGGAGCCCTACGTTCAGGGAGCCCCAGGCCAGGGGAGCCCTAGCCTTAAGGCTTAGGGAGCCGCAGGCCTGCGGAGCCCTAAACTCAGGGAGCCCCAGGCCTGGGGAGCCCTAGGCTTAGGGGGCCCCAGGCCTTGGGGAGCCCTATGCTTGGGGAATCCCAGGCCTGGGAAGCCCTAGTCTAAGGGAGCCCCAGGCCTGGGAGCCTAGGCTTAGGGAGCCCCAGGCCTGGGGAGCCCTCGGCTTAGGGAGCCCCCGGCCTGGGGAACCCTAGCCCTAAGGCTTAGGGAGCCCAAGGCATAGGGAGCCCCAGGTGTGGGGAGCAGTAGCCCTAAGGCTTAGGGTGTCCCAGGCCTGGGGAGCCATAGGCTTAAAGAGCCCCAGGCCTGGGGAGCCCTAGCCCTAAGGCTTAGGGAGCCCCAAGCCTAGGGAGCCATAGGCTAGGTAGCCCCAGGCCTGGGGAGCACTAGCCTTAAGGCTTATTTAGCCCCAGGCCTGGGGAGCCCTAGCCCCAAGGCTTAGGGAGCCCCAGGCCTGGGGAGCCCTAGCTCTAAGGCTTAGGTAGCCCCAGAATTCTACAAGTGTATGTGTGTATGTGTGTGTGTGTGTTTTAAAAGGACATGAAGTCAGAAGGTCTGCAGAGATTTTGCAAGAGAATGAATTTGGTGTGTGTGTGTGTGTAAAAAGGACATGAAGTCAGAATCCTTGTAGAGATTCTGGAAGGGTGTATGTGTGTGTGTGTATAAAGGACACCAAGTCAGAAGCACTCTAGAGATCCTGCAAGGGTGTGTCTTTGTGTGTGTGTGTGTTTAAAAAGGACACGAAGTCAGAAGTACTCCAGAGAATCTGCAAAGGTGCTTGTGTGAGTGTATGTGTGTGTAAAAAGTTATGAAGTCAGAAGGCCTCCAGAGATTCTTCAAGTGTGTGTGTGTGTGTGTGTGTATGTGTGTGTGTGTGTGTGTGTGTGTAAAAAGGACACGAAGTCAGAACCCCTCTAGAGATTCTGCAAGGATGTGTGTGTGTGTGTGTGTGTGTGTGTGTAAAAAGGACACTAAGTCAGAAGCTCTCCATAGATTTTGCAAGGGTGTATGTGTGTGTATAAAAAGGACATCAAGTCAGAAGCCTCTATAGATTCTGCAAAGTTGGGTGTATGTGTGTGTGTGTGTGTTTGTGTGTAAAAAGGACACCAATTCAGAAGCCCTCCAGAGATTCTGCAAGGGTGTGTGTGTGTGTGTGTGTGTGTGTGTGTGTGTGTGTGTGTGTAAAAAGGACATGATGTCAGACGCCTTCCAGAGATTCTGCAAGGGTATGGGTATGCGTTTGAGTGTGAGTGTGTGTGTGTGTGTGTGTGTGTGTGTGTGTGTAAAAAGGACCCGAAATCAGAAGCCCTGTTTGTGAGCCCTGGCTCTGTTCCTTAGTGGTCCTTATCTATCAATTTTGGACTCCCAGATACCTGAGGGTGTCATGGTTCTGTGTTGGGGTTTTAACGGCAAGGACAGCAGCTAGGCCCCACCAGGCACTCCAAAGGAGAAAGATGACACTTTCTGGTCCCCTAGATAGTTCGTATCGGAAACCCACAGGGGCGGTTTTGCTGTGTTCTGTGGGGTCACTGTGAGTCAGAATCGACTCAGTGACAGTGAATGTGGTTGAGTGTTTGAACACCTTCCTTTCATCCTCTGTGCAGGCAGCTCTGTTTTAGAGGAGTTAGGCCAGTCCCATGTATTAGACTCTCCTTCAGAGCAACTGGGCAGGTGTGTGTCTGCGTGTTTCTAAGGTCATCTTGTTTTTCTCATTCAAGGAATGTGGAGAGCAGCGGTATTCAAATCGGTTTAAAGAGAGAAAGGGGATAAAAAAGAGAACAAAGAAAAAGAGGGTGAAAAAGGATTGGAGGGGAGGGGCTCTGAGGAGAAGAGGGTGTTGCTCTGGCTTCTAAGGCTGTCAATCAGCCTGGTAGCCAGCTGTGAGCTTACCTGGTGTACCTCCAAGATCCCAGAATCCCTAGTTGACAGTGGAATTTGCATAGCGAACTGGCTCATTGAGCCGAGCCGGAGGCCTCTGTCTGCAGCAGAGACCAAGCCCTGTGCGGCACCTCCTGCTCCCATCTGCAAGCAGTGGGGTCCAGATGCGGGTCCTGCGGTCTGCTTCCTGTTGTAAAAGGCAGGGTTGGGACAAGTAGCCTTCTACTGAGTCTCTCCCCCATCTACCCAGTCGACCCCCTTACCTGGGGGAGCAGGTTCCAGGCTTGCTGTGGCCAGCTAATAGCAATTAGTAGGCATAGCGCTAATGAAGAGAGGGGACAGCTGGGCAGAGGGCCTAAACCTGCTGAGCGCCACGGCCCCTGAGACACTGGCGAGCTGTTGGCTCCCAGCTCCTTGTCCCTGACTCTTACCTGCCTCCCTCTCTCGAGTTCACTCTTGAATTTCAGTCTCCATCCAATCTCACCCAGCCTTGCTGCCTGACTGGAGAGGGAGCCTGGAGGCTGTTAGAATGGCGCTGCTCAGGCTCTTTGGGCTAAAGAGTCTGAAGTGGGCCAGCAACTCCATGAAGTTCCCTCCCTCAGGCAGTTTTCTGCCCCTCCATCCCACTTAGTCTCCCTGCAGGCCTGGCCCTGGGCCCTGACCTTCCACTTGCTTCCTCATCCAACATGTGGTGGGCTAGCTCTTGCCAAGTACACACATGGGTGCAGACATGAGAGATCCCACTCTCTCCTGGAAACCAGGTCTGTAAACAAGGCCACAGCTGAGGCCTGTTCTTACCCAAATCATGTGCATCCTTCTCTCTGCCCTCTGCCCTGGGTTAGGGACAAGAGCTCTGGGAAGACCGGCCACCCCATCGCTATGGGGCATGTCCCGACGGTGCTGGTGCACAGAGCACTGGGCAAGCAGGGATCCCTACAGGACCTTGCGCCGTGTGGGGCTACAGAAGGGGAGAAAGGCAGAAGAGTGCTGTCAGAAGCCAGCTGCACTCTGGCAACGTGGGGTCCTCTGGGCTGGGCCGCTGAGGTGGGGTGCTAAGTCTGTGCTCCACTCTCCCTCTCCCTCTCCCTCTCCCTCTCCCCAGGTGTGTGGTTGTGCTCTTCAACCCCCAGAAACACAAGCAGCACCACATCCTCAACAGCTCCAGGTAAATGGGCTCTGGGGCTTTGGGGAGTGCCACCTTTCCCCAGGGACCGCCAGAGGGGTGCCACCTGCTTCTCTGTGGCATTGGGCCCTGTTGGGCCCCAGGCATGCGAGGGAAGCAGCACAGGGACGGCGGGTTTGCTGCCCTTGTTTTGAGAGGGGACTGTGAGAGGTCAGACCTGGGCCAGGCTTCCAGTGCCCCTCTTGAGCCTGCCCGATTCCTTTCAGGAAAACCATCACTGCCCTTGCCTTCTCTCCTGATGGCAAGTACCTGGTCACCGGTGAGATGAGTGAGGAAGGACGCTCAGGCACTGCAGAGGGGGTGGCCTGGCCTTAGCAGAGAGTGACAGCCTGCGGCCCGCATAGGATTGGTGCCAATTTTGACTTTCTGTACTGGTGTCCACTTTGGGTGTTTGGTCTGCCCTAGAGCAGTGTTCTTAGGCTGTAGCCTGCATCAGAAGTGTCATGGTCACCCCTTAGTACAGACTGCTGGCTCTGGGGTTCTGCAGGTCTTGGGTGGCTCTCTTCAGTTTGCAATGCTAACAAGTAATTCCCGGTGAGGCTGAAGCTGCCAATTTGGGAACCACATTTTGGAAAACACCTCCTTAAAACATTCCTTATCCCTGCAGTCCCCCTGCTGGTCACAGTGTGGAACAGGACTGCCCTCCCATAGACTTGCCCTGTGAGGCTGTGAGAGCAAACCGCAGGAGTGGTGGTTCTTGCCCATCCAAATCACGCCAGGAGCCCATCCCTGAGAGTCCCTGTTCCCCAACACTGATCTCATTCCCTCCGGGGGTGTCCTTGATTCATGTGCAGGCGCATTAGGTTAGGTGTCCTTCATTTTTATGCAGGCTCTTGTCCAGTTGCTGGGAGGGCCAGGCCTCCGTGGATGGGGAGGGAGCTGGCTGCCTCTGGCCTTTACTTCGGGGTCTTAGGTCCCTGCAGAGTGGACACATGCCTGCTGTGCGGGTATGGGATGTGTCGGAGCGCAGCCAGGTGGTGGAGCTTCAGGAGCATAAGTATGGTGTGGCATGTGTGGCCTTCTCACCCAGCGCCAAGTACATTTTCTCAGTGGGCTACCAGCATGACATGATCGTCAATGTCTGGGCCTGGAAGGTGAGTGGGCTGCTGGCCTCAGGACAGGCGGGGCCAGGAGGGGAGCCAAGAAATTGCTGACCGGTGGCCTTCACTTCCGCCTGCTGGCCTCAGTCCCTTTCTAGAGAACTCTGAGCAGAAAGGAGCAACTGGGTATCTAGGATGCTGAAGAAGGGGCAGAAGGAGAGGTCAAGTTCACATCTTGTCTAACCTACTTCAGTGTTTAAGTTTCTTTTCCCTCAGCTCCTAGAAGCAGAGCCTTGATTTCCCTTGACTTACTCTCCAGAAAAACATTGTAGTGGCTTCCAACAAGGTGTCTAGTTGGGTGACAGCAGTATCCTTCTCTGAGGACTGAAGCTACTTTGTCACTGCAGGCAACCGGCACATCAAATTCTGGTACCTCGATGACAGCAAGACCTCAAAGGTGAGGCAGCAAGTAGCCACTAGGGTGGGGTCTGCTCAGATCTGTTCCACCTGCGCCCCCTTCTGCATGCTCAAAAGCCCCTTGGAAGTCTCAGCTGGGCCAGGTGCTATGTCAATCTGCAAGGGAAGCCTTCTCCCTCTCTCCCCAGGGCCTGCTTTCCAGGGGATAGCCTGCAGGGTGGGTGGGTGGCACCTGTGGTGGGTCTCCACAGGTGAATGCCACTGTGCCCCTGCTGGGCCCGCTCTGGGCTGCTGGGGGAACCTGCGGAACAACCTGTTCACTGAAGTAGCCTGTGTATCACATCCTCAGGGCAGCTGTGCGAGTTGAGTGACCGGCGACTGTTGGACAAGTGGGTGGAGCTAAGGGTAAGTGAATGCTTTGTTGGCACCCTCCCGTCTGTCACCTCCGGGCCCCGGGGCACCTGAGTCTGCATGCACGCTGGGGGAGGCCCCAGGCGGAGGAAGGTGTTTGGGAACCTCTCTGCTCGTTCGTGCTCTCTGTCTCTGCCTCATCCTCTGCTTTCCTCTTCTGCTCAGCACACAGACAGCATCACAGTAAGTGTGCTGGCCCTGTCCGCTGCCTCTGCTGCCTTTCTCTTGGCCGGCCTTTTCTGGGTGTGTCTTTGTCCAAACCTCAGGTGCCTTATAAGGCTTGCTGACTCCTTCCCCCTAATTGCACGGGGCTGTGAGCCCTCTGGCCAGCTGCTGTTAGAGGGAGGGGCATTGAGGGGCTCCAGCCAGGGCAGCTGGCTTGCCTTGCGCTTGTCCTTGCCTCTTGGCTCATGGCTGTTGAGGTGTCGGGTGAAGGAGTGGGCAGACGCCCTTGCTGACTGGGGCTTCTGTGCTCACAGACCACAGTGGCCCACTGCATCTCGGTGAGCCAGGACTACATCTTCTGTGGCTGTGCTGATGGCACCGTGCGCCTTTTCAACCCCTCCAACCTGCACTTCCTCAGCACGCTGCCCCGGCCCCATGCCATGGGGACAGACATTGCCAGCATCACAGAGGCCAGGTGGGCGGTGTTGGTAGGCCCCTGAGTCCTGTCAGAGCCCCACTCTGTGCCAGGCCATCCCTGGCATGCTGCAAGGAGAGGAGGGCACACATAGACCTCTGGGAAGACACTTGCAGTCAAGCACAGGTGGGTCCTTTAGCATTTGTTGCTCACTGTGGGCAACCGTGGTAATCTGAGTCTGCAGTGTGGTAATGCATTGTCCTGTAAAGACCACAGCTAGGACAGACGGGCAGTTCCTTAGGGATTCGGAGAGAGACTGGAAACCTGACGGAGCAGGCCTTTCTCCCTCAGGGTGGTCCTGGGTAGCAGCTGCGGTAGGAGGGTCTTATTGTAGCCTCGCGCCTTGGGTTAGGTGATTGCAGGAAGTGAAGTTTTGCTCTGGTTTCAGTGCTGTCAGGAAGCGGGGCAGTTCTGCAGTTGGGTATATTAATTTCTCTTTCAGGGCAGGAGGGGGCTAAATCTGCAATTGGCAGGAAATGATATATGACCATGATTGTGGTTTGCACAGTGCCCTTCCTTGTCCTCTGACGTGAGTCTAGAAGGGCCTGACATCTGCTTGGCTGCATCACGGCCACACACTGTCCTCGCCTGACGTTGGGGGCTATGAAATAGCTTGTGTTCTTTTGGAGAGCCCCATGGCAAGGAATGCCAGGCCAGCCGCTGCGTTCTTTCTCCAGTGACTGCTGGCCAACCTGCTGCTCCTCCCTTTAGTGCCCCATTTCATTAGCACTCACTCACCAGTTTGCCCTGTCTGCCCAGGACACCCCGCTCCCCTCTTTCCTCAGTCGCCTTTTCGCTGGAGTGGCCAATGCGAAGTATCGGGACACCATCGCCTTGACCTTTGATCCTGCAAATCAGTGGCTGTCTTGTGTGTACAATGACCATAGTATTTATGTCTGGGATGTGAAGGACCCCAAGAAAGTGGGCAAGGTGTATTCAGCTCTGTATCATTCCTCCTGCATCTGGAGTGTAGAGGTACGTGGGCCAGGTCTGCTGAGACTGACCGTGTTTCCTGGGCTAGCATTAGGAACTGGGGTTCCTCAAGTGTGGAATTTGTTTCCTCCAGCACCCTTGCTCCCCCAGCAGTGCCCCTGGGTCCCTTCGTATCTGTTAATTGGCTCTGAGGATGCGAGGGGATATTAGTGCTGACTCATCTCAGACGTTTTTCAGTATGCCCCTGTGCAGTCTTAGCTTGGCCTCTTTGGACATGTTCCTGAACTTGACCAAACCTTAGTTTCTGCAATTGTGAAATGACATACCTGATGCATTTGAGTTTTACGAAAAGGAGACAATGTAAGTGGGATATTTAGAATGCCTAGTACTTACTAGATGCTTGGTTAATATATATTCCTTTACTTGTTAAAGACAAGAGCTAATGATTATGACTTGCTTGCTATAGGATAAGCCTGGGGCCAAGTCTTGACCAGCCTTTTCTCTACTCTCATTCCGTCCCATCTCTGTGGGCAGCCAAGGTCTGACCCGGGTCCCTCTGGTCCTTTTGCTCCTCCAGGTCTACCCTGAGGTGAAGGACAGACAACAGGCCTGCCTGCCCCCGAGCTCCTTTATCACCTGCTCTTCTGACAGCACCATCCGCCTGTGGAATACAGAGAGCTCTGGGGTGCATGGCTCCACCCTGCACCGAAACATCCTCAGCTACGTGAGCCTGGTGCCCCCACACCACAGTCTCAGGATCTGGGTCTCCAGACCAGACTGTTCCAGATGTTGTTTGGCCAAACTCTGACAAGGATGTCCTCTTGGCCCGCATATCTCTCCCTGACAGGTGTCCTGTGTCAGGACTTCCTCACCCACCTCTTCTCCTGACCTGTTTCACTAGTACCTCATTAAGATCATCTATATGGATGGGAACATGTTGGCCCTGCTGGACACCGAGCTGCCTGGGGGAGACAAAGCCG